>NW_026695243.1:1200000-1817500 GCF_021218885.2 Marmota monax
TTTTTTTTTTTTTTTTTTACATTTCCAAGCAAGAATCTCAAAGACCAAGTCTCTGGCTTTTTTAAGGAGCAATAAGTCTGTCTAGACATACTTTTCCAGGAAACGAGGATAATTTATGATTTGAAAAAGGGAAGGTGACAGCATTTTCCTGTGGCATTTTCTTTGTCAGAAGTGTCTCCAATTAGGGCTGGTCTGCTCTTTCTGAGATAGGGGATTTCTCAGCTATTTGGATCAGGATCTGAAGTGCCACCTCTGTGGTCACAGTGATCCTGTGACTGTCGGCTCTGCATGTCACTGTCCTGTGTATTGTTGCTGAGAGTTGCTTCCTCTTTTTTTCTCTGCTGCCTCTGGTGGATTAAGTCTGCTTCTCCTGATGGCTTAACAACATCTGCTTTCCTCAAATTTTATTCTGGTGCATTTGATCTGTCCTTAGAAGGAGGTTGTGTCAGCTTGGGGAGCCCACCTGCTTGGCTTGAGCCACCCCAATGACAGGTGACCTGCCGTGGTGATTTACAGACAGCATTAAGTCACACAGGGATTTTGTCAAGGAACTTAAGCCACCCTCTGCTATTTACCCTGACTTGTGTGTATTTTTACAAGCCTGAGAAGCTAAAAATAGCTCCTTTTGTCCTTAGAGTCTGGTGAAATGCCATTTATGTTCTCCTGTACTGCAAGGTATGATTTGAAGGAGACGGTATCAAAATATCTATGTATCCTACTTCATGTCTAAAATTGAGATCATATATTTAAAAAATTTGAACCCATTTTCATTTCTATTACCCCTCCACCCCCCACCCCCCGCCATGGCTCTATTCCATCAATAGTGTCCTCCTTGCAGGAGAGCTGATTGCATATCAGAATGGATTTCTGCATTTAATTATAGCAGACAAAAAAGTCTGAAAGTCAAGCAATTTTGACTTGCCAGAGCCATGTTCTCATGATATTTATTACTGCTTTGCTTCTCCTCTAAACACTGAAATCTTGGCTTGGAAGATGAAGAATCATGGTGTGGAGGCCCAAACACCTGAACATCTAAAAATCAACCACAGAGCACAAGAAGATGTGGATACAGATGAGGATGTCACAAAAGGTAGAGAAGCTGGCCAGATCTGGCTGAAAGAGTAAAGGGACACAACCACGCTCCCTGCCTCATACGGTCATCAAGCCTCAGGGGTGGGGTGAAAGAAATCTCCAGAATAATATTTTGGAAATGCAGATGAAGGGTGGCCTGCACCTCCCAGGATACCGCTCAAAAGCCCTGCAAATGTCTTGGGGAAGTTTCACATTCAGCTTGGCACCAGAGCCACAGGTGACTGCATTAGGAATGGCTAAAAGAGTCAAATGGGTTGAGAAGAGGCCTACAATTAAGACAAAGAAATTGGCATTTGCTGGTGACACCTGCAGGCTCTGCCATGGTGACAGGAATCATCTGAGGAAACCAGAGCATGTCTCTTCCTTGTGGCCTCAAAGAACTGAACTGACATGTGCTTGGTAAGCCAGAGGACAAAGAAAGGGGAAGGTTTTCAAAAGTACCTCGTTTTGTTCTAGGGCTTTACCTGGACTCCATCTGATTTCAGTTAGGATGAATTTGGACAAGTTAGGACCTTCGATCACTAGTAGTTTAGAACGGGAAGTGAGACTCTGTGACCTGGTTCTGGCTATGCAATCAGCACAGGGCTCCAGCTCTGGTCCTGATAGAATGAGGTAGAAACAGTGACATATTCTGGCAACATGTGTGATGAGGATCTTCAAAGCCACAGATCACTAGTCTGCTGGCAAAAGGTATTAGTGCTCATGCCAGGATGCCTTCAGACCTGGACGAGGTATGTAACCAGACTGCAGGTGCCCCAAAGGACTCTTGCTCTCTGCTCAGGCTTCCTCAGAAAGCCCAGACCCAAGTACAGAGTGATAGTGAGGAGGGACTGCATTCCTTCTTGCCCCAAGGATCCTGTGACCTTAGACAGAGCCTCTTAACTAAAGACTGAACACTCTGTGCTAAATTATACATGTGTAATTTTTCAGTTAAAATTGCTCTTTGCTGACAGCCTCTGATGGATCATCTCTCAATTGTTCACTAAAATATACATGATGACAGCAAGAAAAAAATGGAAACCCGTAACAAAATTCAGAGCCAGGACTGATGCCAACGTGCAGGGAAAATCAGAGAGGGGTTTGCCCCACAAGAAACTACATATGGAGTAGGTTAAATCTCACCCTCTCTGACTCTCTTTGTGTCTCTGTCTTTCCTACTTTGTCACACATACTCACATACAGAGTTTCATAGTGTAGAAACTCAAGTTTCTCAGAAGACGGGGACCACAGGAGAAAATCTAGAGAGAAAATTCTTTTTTCCCCTATCATCTGACCCGCTGACTCAGATCCAGGAATTGAGTTGCTCAGATAACAAGGCTGTCATCTCTCCATTGGACGAGTTCTGCTCTTTGAATTTACCCATGGATTACCTCCTTTTCTCTCTAATTCTTCAAATTGTTTTTAGAGACGACGACTAGGCAATGGAACCTTGTGTCTGAGAGGAAGGGCCTCGCATCCATGGATACTGTGCACTGGAAACGAGGTTAAGGCAAGAGGAGAAGGCGGCTCTCTGGGGCAGAGGAGCTCCGATGGCCTGTTAACTCCATGATCTGCACCATAACTCTCTCTCAAGCTGCAGCTCTGGAGATGAATCCCACTCTGTTGGTGAATGCTGAATGTGTAAAATGTATAGGGAAAAATGGACAATCACATATCACATGGTATTATGGGTTAGGTATGAGGTGTCTCCCCAACACTCAAGTGTGAGACAAAGCAAGAAAGTTTAGAGGTGAAATGATTGAGTTATAAGGGCTTAACCTAATCCATGCGTTAACTGAATGGACTGGGTGGTGACTGTAGGCAGGTAGGTGTGGCTGGAGGAGAGAAGTCATGGGAGCATGCCTTTGGGGTACATATTTTGTCCCTAGAGAGTGGAACACTTTCTCTATTTCTGGATTTCCCTGTCCTGAACTGCTTTCCTCTATCATTTGCTTGCTCCTCCAAACACTGAAATCCACCTCGATGTTCTGCCTCACTTTGGGTCCAGACTAGTGGAGTTGGCCAGTTATGAGCTGGGATCTTTGAAACCATGATACTCAAAATAATTGTTTTTGAAAGGCCTTTTGGTCACAGCAACAAAAAGGTAACACATGGGGTCTTGGGAAAACTACTTCTACTTTGGACTAGTATGATATCATTATGCTTGTCTTTTGTATTCATTCCTTGTTTCAGTCAGTATTTACATCGGTATGATTATCCAATAATGTCCATTTCACCCATTAAAATTGTAGAATATTCAAGCTTTATAAGAGCATGCAATGCCTTTATTTTTGCATCAAACTTGGCACATACTAGACATTCTCATAATTAGACATGGCACATAGTGATAATTTAATAGGTTATTATGAGTCCAAAAAATGAGCCGAAGAAACATCAGACTAACAGGTGAAGAGAATAAATGAGCATAGGTAGTTATCTATACTTTTAGCTCATGTTGGTGTCTCATGTCTTTGATTCTATAGAACATAGGGTGGCTATCAAGCTAATGAACATGTAAGTTACTGTGACTGAGTCTTTCCTATAAACTTCATGAAATCCAGCTTAGTGCTGGACACCTAGAAAGCAAAGAGAATAATTGAAAACTGGGACTTTAGAAGTGTCTCATGAATTGGAAAACTTGTAAATTACAATTTGGAAACCAAACCCTTCTCTGTTTTCAATGTAGCAAGAATGGAAAAAAAAACAGAATCTTAAATTAGACTATGAAGACCCATGATAGACATAATAAACACTACTTGTTAGAAACGTTTGTGAAACACAAAGAATCAGGAAGGCATGATGAACCTGGGAAAAACAGGTATGGTTTTACTTAGGCACTCACATCCTAGAGAGAAATGTTCCTGTTTCTGATTCTGAGAAGTTGCCAATATTGTCATTTTAAATATTAGCACATGGGCTCACGAAAATACAGCTCCTATACATTTTCATGTGGAGAAACCTACATGGAACATTTTGAATAGTAAAAGGATACTAAAATTAAGGAATACAAAAGATAAATATAATGGAAGCATTATCAAAAGTAAAAGGATACTCTGGGTTAAGTCGGTAACAGTATCCTCTGCATCTCTGTCTTTCAAAAGGGAGGGAATGGACATTTCTACTTCAGTAGGTCTCAACTGCTCCACCAGCAGCTTCTTGGTCTGAACTGCCCCTTGTGCCACCCCTGCCTGCCTCACCCCTTCCTCCATATAAGTATGTTCTCAACCTCTTATCAAAAATTGTTAAAAGAGGAGTATTCTTTTGTTTCTTTATATTAAAATTATGCAATAAAATGTAATTAAAGAACTATTATATGATATTGAGAATATTTGAATATTCTCTCATTTAAAAAGTTAACCATTATGGCTGGGGTGTAGCTCAGTGGTAGACCAGGCCCTGGGTTCCATCTCAGTACCATTTTAAAAAAAAAAGAAAGAAAAGAAAAAAGTTAACCATGATGATGATGATGATGATGATGATGATGTTGATAGCTTTTCTACCATGAAGCCCATAAAACAAGAGATAATTACCCTCAAATGAATTTCTGGCCTTTGTTTTGGTGGGGAAAAGGATGGAATATCTTACTCCATATAAAAACATGCAAGTAAATGCACTGATTTGCCATCACCATTCAAGGGTGTGCAGGAACCCCTCAGGAATTCCTATGTTCTGTTTTCTCAAACTGCAGTCGGGCAGCCACTAGCTCTTAAGTCTAGATGACTTTTTCCATCAAATCACCATTGCAAACGGATGCACTTTTCTTTGCTTTTCCTTTTGCTACATTGAAAGATCCAGTGGAGAAACATCTGTTTAGTTCATTTGCCAATTTATTAATTGTGTTTTTTGAGTGTGAAGTTTTTTGAGTTCTTTATATATTCTGGACATTAATTCCCTGTCAGAAGAGTAGCTAGTAAATTTTTTTCTCCCATCCTATAAGCTCTCTCTTCACACTCTTGTTTCCTTTGCTGTGCAGAAACTTTTAAATTTGATGCCGTCCCGCTTATTGATTCTTGGCTTTATTTCTTGAGCTTTAGGAGTTTTATTCAGGAAGTCAGTGTCTGTGTCAATATGTTCTAGTGTTGACCTTATGTTTTCTTCTAGCAATTGCAGTGTTTCTGGTCTAATTCCTAGGTCTTTGATCCACTTAAAAAATATTTTTATTTGTTTATCTTTTATGTGGTGCTGAGGGTCGAACCCAGTGCCTCACATGTGCTAGGCAGGCATGCTACCACTGAGCCCCAGCCCCAGCCCCTCTTTGATCCACTTTGAGTTGACTTTTGTGCAAAGTGAGAGATAGGGATCTAGTTTCATTCTCCTACATATGGATATTCAGTTTTCCTAGCACCTTTGTTAAAAAGGCTATCTTTTTTCCTAGGCATATTTTTGGCAACTGTATCAAGGATCAAATGATTGTATGTGGATTTGTCTCTGTTTTATAATATATGAAAAAAAAATATTCAGCATCCTTAGAAATCATGGAGCTGCAAATCAAAACTTCAGTGAGATTTTATCCCACTCCAGGTAGAATGACAATCATCAAGAATGCAAATAACGACAATGGTTAGTGAGAACATGGGGGAAAAGTTACCCTCAAAAATTATTGGTGAGATTGAAAATTATAGTACAACCATTTTGGAAAAGCTGTATGGGGACTCCTAGGAATGGAATCACTATATGACCCAACTATCCTACTCCTTAGTATTTATAGAAAAGAACTAAAATCAGCATGTTTCAGTGATACATGCATCAATACCAACAGCTGAACAATCCACAAAAGCTAAGCTAAGGAACTTAGGTACCTATCAACAGACAAATGGATAAAGAAAATGTGGTATAACTGAGTGTGATGGTGCATGCCTGTAATCCTAGCAATGCTGTAGGCTGAGAAAGGAGAATCACAAATTTGAGGCCAGTCTCAGGAACTTAGTGAGCCCCTGTCTCAAAATAAAATATATAAAAGAACTTGGAATAAGCTCAGTGGTAAAGTAATACTGGGTTCAATTAACACTATAGGGGTGGGAGAGAAAGAGGAAACAAAAGAAAAATGAAAATGCATTATATATACACAATGGAGTGTTAGTGATAAAGAGGAATGCGATTATGTCATTTGCTGGCAATTGGTTAGAACTGGAGAACACAATGCTAAGTGAAATAAATTGGGGTCTGAAAGTCAAGAGTTGGCTATTTTCTCTCATAAGAAGGTAGAGAGAAATAAGGAATTTTTTTAAAAAGTGTATCTCATGAAGACAGAAGACAACAGTAGAAGGGGATAAGGGGGAGGGAGGAGAAAATGTGAAATGAAATTGACCAAATTATGTTATTTACATGCAAGAATATATCATGATGAATTCTACTTTTATGTCTAATTACAATGTGCCAATTTAAAAACAAATAGAAGGAATACCAGTAGTGTAGAGTAAAGGGGGTCTGGAGGAGGGAAAAGGAAATTACTAGGGATTGAAATGGAGCAAGTTATGTTATGCAAATCCATGAATATATCACAACGAACTCCACTATTATGCATGACTATAATGCACTAATAAAAGCATTAAAAAAAAAAAAAACTCAGTGGCAACATTTCAATGGAGAAATTCATTGGTTCTTGTCAATGTGTTCTCAATTCAGTAACAACCAGGAAGAGGAAAGATGGTTACAGTCTTCCATTTTTAACCTGCTTTATTCACATGGGAAGTTTTCTAATGAAGATAATTTTTCCACATTTTTTATTGGTACATTATAGTTGTATGTATTGATGGGATTTATTGTTACATATCTGTACATGCATACAATATAATAATATAATTCGGCCAGTTTCACTCCCCAGCACTTTCCCCCCTCCCTCCCCACCTTCCACCCCTTGGTCCCTTTCCTCTACTGATCTCCCTTTGATTTTTCAGGAGATCCACCCCCACCTCTGTTTTCCTCTTTCCTCTCCAGCTTCCACACATGAGAGAAAACATACAACCCTTAACCTTCTTACTTTGACTTATTTCACTTAACATGATGATCTCTACTTCCATCCCTAATGAAGAAAATTCTTCTGCAGTTGCCATGTTCATCTTATTTCCCTGTAAGGACATTCTGAGCTGATGTCTAAATTAGACTGCTATGGGTACTAGGTGATCATCTTTATCATAAAGGTAACAATGATAGCTGAGCACTGTGTATGTACTAGATATTATTCTAAGTGCCTTGCATTATCAGTTTACCTAATCTGTACCACACTACAAGAAATAGACACTATTGCTATTTCCACATTGCACAGATATGGAAACTAAGGCAGAGAGCTCAATTTGGCCAAAATCAGTCCGGTAGTAAGTATAAGGTTAGAAGGATCTGGAGTCCATGATCTTAACTGGCTTTTTTCACTTAATATAATATCTAGTTCCAAACATTTTACTGCAACTGACAGGATTTCACTTTTTATGGTGGAATAATGTTCCATCATATACATAGATATCACATTTTTTTCATCCACTCATCTCTTAGTAGGCATACCTGGGCTGATTTCTTAGCTATTGTGAATACTGCCACACTAAACATGGGCAGGCAGGTATCTCTTTGGTATGTTGATTTCATTTCCTTTGAAGATGTACACATGTGTGCATACACTCACATACATTACAGTTTGGATCTTTAATGTTCCACAAAAGCTTATGTATTGAAAGCATGGTTCCCAATGCAACAGGGTTCAGAGGTGAGGCTTTTAGGCAATGACTGGTTCCTGAGGGCTCTAACATCATTGGCGGTTTAATCTACTTAATGGATTAATTCATTGATGCACTGTGGACTACTGGGAGATAGTCCCTAGTTGGAGGAGTAGGTCACTAGGGGTATCCCCTGGAAGAGTTTATCTTGTCCATGGCCCCTTCCCCCCACCCTTCCTGGCTGCCAGGAGCTGAGCAGCTTTCCTTCACCATGACCTTCCACCATGATGTTTCTGCTTTGGAGCCAGCTGACCATGGACTAAACCTGAAACCATAAGCCCCCCAAAATATTTCCTCTTCTAAATTGTTATTGTAAGGTATTTTGGTCATACTGATGAAAAGTTAACCCAATATAAAAATGGGATTAGCTGGGTCATATGGTAGATATTTTTTTAGTTTTTTAAAAAAAATTTAATATTTATTTTTTAAGTTTTCGGCGGACACAACATCTTTGTTTGTATGTGGTGCTGAGGATTGAACCCGGGCCGCACGCATGCCAGACGAGCATGCTACTGCTTGAGCCATATCCCCAGCCCATTTTTTTAGTTTTTTAAGGAAGCACCATACTGTTCTCCATAATGGCTGTGCTAATTTACATTCCCACCAATAGTGAAGTGAGCCCCTTTTTTTCCACATAATATTTGTTAGTTGTTTTTTTTTTTTGATAACAGACATTCTAACTGGGTTTTGATTTGTATTTCTCTTATGGCTAATGATACTGAGCACTTTTTCATATGTTTGTTGGCTATTTGTTTTCCTATTTTGAGAAGTTCCTAAACTTGATTACTTGTTTTTTCCTTCTATATTCTGAATATTAATCCTCTATCAGGTGAATAATTGGCAAATATTTTCTCCCATTCTACAGGCTGTCTCTTCACTCTGTTTCCTTTGCTAGAAAGCAGATTCTTAGTTTGATATGATCCCATGTGGCAATTATTGTTTGTTTCTAGGCTAGTATAGGGGATGATTTTCAACAGAAAATCATTCCCTATACTAGTGTCTTGAAGTGTTTTCTCCTAGTATTTCCAAGTTTTACATTTAGGTCTTAGATCTATTTTTAAAAAATTTTTAAATTTATTTTAATTAGTTATAGATGGCAGTAGAATGCATTTACACACTTTGATATATCATACACGGATGGGATATAATTTCTTATTTTACTCAGTGTACAGGTTGCAGAATTATATTGGTCATGTAGTCACATATAAACATAAAGTAATAATGTCTGTTTAATTCTACTATCTACTATCTTTCCTATCCCTACATCCTCTTCCCTCCCCTCCCATCACTTCCCTCTATCTAAGGTAATACTATTCTCTAGTGCCTCCCACCTTATTGTGAATTAGCATCTGCATATTAGAGAAAACATTTGGCCTTTGGTTTCTTTGGATTGGCTTATTTCACTTAGCATGATATTCTCAATTCCATCCATTTACTGGCAAATGCCATAATTTCACTCTCTTTAAAGCTGAGTAATATTTGGGGACTTTTGTACTTTCATATGAATTTTATTTTATTTTTATTTTTTTAGTCATACATGACAGTAGAATGCATTTTGATATATAATACATACATGGAATGTACATACATCAATCATACTGTCTATTCTATTCTGCTGCCCTTCCTATCCTCCCTACTCCTTCATATGAATTTTAGTATCATGTTTTTCTAGTTCTATGAAGAATATTGTTCATATTTTTGTATTTTTTAATTGAGGCATTATAATTATACATAATATCAGGTTTCATTGTTACATATTATATATTCACATAACATAATTTGTTCCATTTCATTAGTAGCATTTTAATAGGGACTATGTTGAATCTATATCTTTGGGTAGTATGGACATTTAAATTTTTTTTTTTTCTGGTGCTAAGAATTGAACCCAGGGATGCTTTACCACTGAGCCATATCCCTGGTCCTTTTTTTATTTTTTAATTTGAGACAAGGTCTTGTTAAGTTGCAGAGGCTGACCTTGAACTTTCAGTTTTCCTGCTGGGATTACAGATATGCACCACGATACCACTATTAAGGATTATTTTAACAACATTAATTTTTTCCCAATCCATCAACATGGGAAGTCTCTCTCTCTCTCTCTCTCTCTCTCTCTCTCTCTCTCTGTGTGTGTGTGTGTGTGTGTGTGTGTCTGTCTGTCTGGGGGGGTTCATCAACAATTTATTTTATTAGTGTTTTGTATTTTTCATTATAGAAGTCTTTTGCTTTCTTGGTTTTTATTCCTAGGTATTTTATTTTTTGTGTGGCTATGGTGAATGGGCTTGCTTTCATGATTTCTTTCTTTGTTATTGGTGTATAGAAAACATACTGCTTTTTGCCCATTGATTCTGTATCCTGATACCTTATTGATTTTTTTAATTGGCTTTAATAGTCTTTTGGTGGAGACTTTAGGCTTTTTCTATGTATTAAATAATATATAAAGGATCATTTGAAGCCTCCCCTATTTATATGCCTTTTGCTTCTTTATTTTGCCTAATTGTGTTGGATAAAACCTCTAGTACAATATTGAACCAGAGTGATGAGAGTGCATGCCCTTATCTTGTTCCTAATATTAGGACAAGTTTTCAGCTTTTCCTTATTCAGTAATGATGTTGACTGTGGGTTTGTCATGCATAGCCTTATTATGCTGAGGTATGATCCATCTATACCTACTTTTTCAGGGCCTTTCTTGAAGGGATATTGAATTTTATTAAATGCCATTTTCTGTGTTTATTGAGATAATCATATGATTATTCTCTTTCATTCTGTTGATGTGTGTATTTATTTATTTTCATATGTTGAACCATTTTTGCATCCCTGGAATGAAATGAACTTTATCTTGTTGAATGATCCTTTTGATATACTCTTGAATTCAATTTGCTAGAATTTTGTAGAGAATTTTTGCATCTGTGTCTGTAGTTTTAATCTGAATATTAAAGTTTTTTTTACAAGTTTTTGTAACAGGGTAATGCTGGCCTCATAGAATAAGTTCAGAAGGGTTTCTTCCCTTTTAAGGAACTATTCCATAGATTTAAAGTTTAATAAACTTTAGCAATGAATTCATCTAGTCCCATCTTTCTTAGGAAATTTTTGTTATGATTCAATCTCATGACTTGTTATTTCTCTATTCAGGTTTTCTATGTCTTTGTGGTGCAGTTTCAGTAGGTCATGTGTGTCCAACATTTTTTCTATTTCTTTTATATTCTCCAATTTATTAACATAGTTTTTCAGAATAATTCCTAGTGATAGTTTGTATTTTTGTGGTATTGCTTGTAATGTCTTCTTTTTAATCACAAACTTTATTTATGTGGGCCGTCTCTCTTTTTTTCTTGGTTTGTCTAGCTAAAGGTTTGTCAATTTTATCTTCTCAAAGAGCCATTTCTTTTTTGTTTCATTGATCTTTTGTACTATTTATTTTAGTCTACACTTAATTTATTTCCATTCTATTATTTCTTCTACCAATTTTGGGTTTAATTTGTTCTTGCTTTGCTAAAACATTGCATCATTAGGTTATTTATTTGAAATCTTTCTCATTTTTTAAAATGTAGGCATTCTTTGCTATAAACTTCCCTCTTAGTACTGCTTTTGTTATATCCCATAAATTTGGATATGTTGCTGCCATTTTCATTTGTACCAATAAATTTTAAAATTTTTCTTCTGACTACCTTGATGACTCCATTGTTCATTCAAGAATGTTTTATCTCTATGCACATGTATAACTTCTAAGATTATTTTGATCTTAATTTTTGTTTCTATCCCATGTGATCAGAAATGATACAGGATAAGATTTCAATTTTCATTTTTTCTTGAATCCTTTAAGAATGTTTTGAGGCATAAGTTCCATGTATGAATGAAAAGAACATAGTCTGCAGTTGTTGGAGGGAATGTTCTGAAAATGTCTGTTAAGTCTATTTGATCTATAGTTCAGTTTAAATCTGATGTTTCTTTATTTATTTTTTTTGGTCTGGATAATTTGCTCATTGATGAAAGTATGTGCTAAAATCTCCCACCAGTATTGTATTAAGATCTATGTCTCCCTTTTGGTCTAATAGTACATTTTTTTAAAATTGTGTGCTATTATGTTAAGTGTACACAGATTTATAATTGTTACATTGTCCTGTTGAATGGATTCCTTGGTTATTATATAGTGATCTTTTTTTGTCTCTTTTTATAGTTTTTGTCTTACACTTGTATTTGGCAAAATAGACTTTAACTATTCTTAACTTTTTAAATTTGCTTAGAATATCACTTTCCATCCTTTCACTTTATGTGTTTACCTTTCCTTGTGAAGTGAGTTTCTTGCAGGCAGCACATTGTTGTTTTTGTTTTTTAAATCCATTCAGCTAGTCTATGTCTTTTTTTTTTTTTTTTTTTTTAATTTTTTATTGTGGGTTGTTCAAAACATTACAAATTTCTTGACATATCATATTCCACACTTTGATTCTAGTGGGTTATGAACTCCCACCTTCACCCCATACACAGATTGCAGATTCACATCAGTTACACATCCATTGATTTACAAATTGCCATACTAGTGTCTGTTGTGCTCCGCTGCCTTTCCCATCATCCACCCTCCCCCCTCCCCACCTCTCCCCTCCCCTCCCCTCCTCTCTCTCTACCCCCTCCACTGTATAACCCTGAGGGTCTCCTTCCATTACCGTGCAATTTACCTTCTCTCTCCCTTTCCCTCCCACCTCTCATCCCTGTTAAATGTTAATCTTCTTCTCCTGTTCTTCGTCCCTACTCTGTTCTTAGTTACTTTCCTTATATCAAAGAAGACATTTGGCATTTGTTTTTTAGGGATTGGCTAGCTTCACTTAGCATAATCTGCTCTAATGCCATCCATTTCCCTGTAAATTCTATGATTTTGTCATTTTTTAATGCAGAGTAATACTCCATTGTGTATAAATGCCACATTTTTTTTATCCATTCGTCTATTGAAGGGCATCTAGGTTGGTTCCACAGTCTTGCTATTGTGAACTGTGCTGCTATGAACATCGATGTAGCAGTGTCCCTGTAGCATGCTCTTTTTAGGTCTTTAGGGAATAGACCAAGAAGGGGAATAGCTGGGTCAAATGGTGGCTCCATTCCCAGCTTTCCAAGAAATCTCCATACTGCTTTCCAAATTGGCTGCACCAATTTGCAGTCCCACCAGCAATGTACAAGTGTACCCTTTTCCCCACATCCTCGCCAGCACTTGTTGTTGTTTGACTTCCTAATGGCTGCCAATCTTACTGGAGTGAGATGGTATCTTAGGGTGGTTTTGATTTGCATTTCTCTGACAGCTAGAGATGTTGAGCATTTTTTCATGTACTTGTTGATTGACTGTATGTCCTCCTCTGTGAAGTGTCTGTTCAGGTCCTTGGCCCATTTGTTGATTGGGTTGTTTGTTCTCTTATTGTCTAATTTTTTGAGTTCTTTGTATACTCTGGATATTAGGGCTCTATCTGAAGTGTGAGGAGTAAAGATTTGTTCCCAGGATGTAGGCTCCCTATTTACCTCTCTTATTGTTTCTTTTGCTGAGAAAAAACTTCTTAGTTTGAGTAAGTCCCATTTGTTGATTCTAGTTATTAACTTTTGTGCTATGGGTGTCCTATTGAGGAATTTGGAGCCCGACCCCACCGACTGTAGATCGTAGCCAACTTTTTCTTCTATCAGACGGCGCGTCTCTGAATTGATATCAAGTTCCTTGATCCATTTTGAATTCACTTTTGTGCATGGCGAGAGAAAGGGATTCAGTTTCATTTTGTTGCATATGGATTTCCAGTTTTCCCAGCACCATTTGTTGAAGATGCTATCCTTCCTCCATTGCATGCTTTTAGCCCCTTTATCAAATATAAGATAGTTGTAGTTTTGTGGATTGGTTTCTGTGTCCTCTATTCTGTACCATTGGTCCACACGCCTGTTTTGGTACCAGTACCATGCTGTTTTTGTTACTATTGCTCTGTAGTATAGTTTGAAGTCTGGTATCGCTATACCGCCTGATTCACACTTCTTGCTTAGCATTGTTTTTGCTATTCTGGGTCTTTTATTTTTCCATATGAATTTCATGATTGCTTTCTCTATTTCTACAAGAAATGCCATTGGGATTTTGATTGGCATTGCATTAAACCTATAGAGAACTTTTGGTAATATCGCCATTTTGATGATGTTAGTTCTGCCTATCCATGAACAGGGTATATTTTTCCATCTTCTAAGATCTTCTTCTATTTCTCTCTTTAGGGTTCTGTAGTTTTCATTGTATAAGTCTTTCACCTCTTTTGTTAGGTTGATTCCCAAGTATTTTATTTTTTTTGAAGATATTTTGAATGGAGTGGTTGTCCTCATTTCCATTTCAGAGGATTTGTCGCTGATATACAGGAATGCCTTTGATTTATGCGTGTTGATTTTAAATCCTGCCACTTTGCTGAATTCATTTATTAGCTCTAATAGTTTCTTTGTAGAGCCTTTTGGGTCTGCTAGATATAGAATCATATCATCTGCAAATAGTGATAATTTAATTTCTTCTTTTCCTATTTTTATGCCTTTAATTTCTTTCGTCTGTCTAATTGCTCTGGCCAGTGTTTCGAGAACTATGTTGAAGAGAAGTGGAGAGAGAGGGCATCCCTGTCTTGTTCCAGATTTTAGAGGGAATGCCTTCAGTTTTTCTCCATTCAGAATAATGCTAGCCTGAGGCTTAGCATAGATTGCTTTTACAATATTGAGGTATGTTCCTGTTATCCCTAGTTTTTCTAGAGTTTTGAACATAAAGGGATGCTGTACTTTGTCAAATGCTTTTTCCGCATCTATCGAGATGATCATATGGTTCTTATTTTTAAGTCTATTGATGTGGTGAATAACATTTATTGATTTCCGTATATTGAACCAGCCTTGCATCCCAGGGATGAATCCTACTTGATCATGGTGTACAATTTTTTTTATATGTTTTTGTATCCGATTCGCCAGAATTTTATTGAGGATTTTTGCATCTAGGTTCATTAGAGATATTGGTCTGTAGTTTTCTTTCTTTGAAGTGTCTTTGTCTGGTTTAGGTATCAGGGTGATGTTGGCCTCATAGAATGAATTTGGAAGTTCTCCCTCCTTTTCTATTTCCTGAAGTAGCTTGAAAAGTATTGGTATTAGTTCTTCTTTAAAGGTTTTGTAAAATTCTGCTGTATACCCATCGGGACCTGGGCTTTTCTTAGTTGGTAGTCTTTTGATGGTTTCTTCTATCTCCTCAATTGATATTGGTCTGTTTAGGTTTTCTATATCCTCCTGACTCAATCTGGGCAGATCATATGACTTAAGAAATTTATCTATGCCTTCACTATCTTCTAATTTATTGGAGTATAAGGATTCAAAATAGTTTTTGATTATCTTCTGTATTTCTGAAGTGTCTGTTGTGATATTGCCTTTTTCATCCCGTATGCTAGTAATTTGAGTTCTCTCTCTTCTTCTCTTCACTAGCATCGCTAAGGGTCTGTCGATTTTGTTTATTTTTTCAAAGAACCAACTTTTAGTTTTGTCAATTTTTTCAATTGTTTCTTTTGTTTCGATTTCATTAATTTCAGCTCTGATTTTCATTATTTCTTGCCTTCTACTTCTTTTGCTGTTGTTTTGCTCTTCTTTTTCAAGGATTTTGAGATGAAGTATGAGATCATTTATTTGTTGGTTTTTTCTTTTTTTAAGGAATGAACTCCAAGCAATGAATTTTCCTCTTAGAACTGCTTTCAATGTGTCCCATAGATTCCGATATGTTGTGTCTGTGTTTTCATTTATCTCTAAGAATTTTTTAATTTCCTCCTTGATGTCTTCTATAACCCATTGATCATTCAGTAACCTATTGTTCATTCTCCAATTGATGTATGCTTTTTCCTTCCTTCTTTTATCGTTGATTTTCAGTTTCATTCCATTATGATCAGATAAGATGCATGGTAATATCTCTACTCCTTTATATTGTCTAAGAGTTGCCCTGTGACATAATATATGATCTATTTTTGAGAAGGATCCATGTGCTGCTGAGAAAAAAGTGTAACTGCTTGATGTTGGGTGGTATACTCTATATATGTCCATTAGGTCTAGGTTATTAATAGTGTTATTGAGTTCTATAGTTTCCTTATTCAACTTTTGTTTGGAAGATCTGTCCAGTGGCGAGAGAGGTGTGTTGAAGTCTCCCATGATTATGGTGTGGTGGTCTATTAGACTCTTGAACTTGAGAAGAGTTTGTTTGACGAACATAGCTGCACCATTGTTTGGGGCATAAATATTTATGATTGTTATGTCTTGTTGGTGTATGGTTCCCTTAAGCAGTATGTAGTGTCCCTCTTTATCTCTTTTGATTAACTTTGGCTTGAAATCTATTTTATTTGATATGAGTATGGACACGCCTGCTTGTTTCCGAAGTCCATATGAGTGATATGATTTTTCCCAACCTTTCACCTTCAGCCTATGTATGTCTTTTCCTATCAAATGCGTCTCCTGTAGGCAGCATATTGTTGGGTCTTGTTTTGTGATCCATTCTACTAGCCTGTGTCTCTTAATTGGTGAGTTTAAGCCATTAACATTTAGGGTTATTATTGAGATATGGGTTGTTCTTCCAGCCATATTTGTTTATTTCTGTTACTAAACATTGTTTGTTTTCCTCTTTGATTGTTTCCCCCCCCCCTTTACTGTCCTACCTCCCACTGTTGGTTTTCATTGTTATTTTCCATTTCCTCTTCCTGTAATACTTTGGCTAGGATGTTTTGAAGAGATGGTTTTCTGGCTGCGAATTCTTTAAACTTTTGTTTATCGTGGAAGGTTTTAATTTCATTCTCCATCCTGAAGCTTAATTTCGCTGGATACACAATTCTTGGTTGGAACCCATTATCTTTCAGTGTTTGAAATATGTTATTCCAGGATCTTCTAGCTTTCAGAGTCTGTGTTGAAAGATCAGCTGTTATCCTGATTGGCTTGCCCCTAAATGTAATCTGCTTCCTTTCTCTTGTAGCTTTTAAAATTCTCTCCTTATTCTGTATGTTGGGCATCTTCATTATAATGTGTCTAGGTGTGGATCTCTTATGATTTTGCACATTCGGCGTCCTGTAGGCTTCTAGGATTTGGGATTCTGTCTCATTCTTCAAGTCTGGGAAGTTTTCTTGTATTATTTCATGGAATAGACTGCTCATTCCTTTGGTTTGGAGCTCTGTACCTTCCTGTATCCCAATGACTCTTAAGTTTGGTCTCTTAATGTTATCCCATATTTCTTGGATGTTCTGCTCATGGTTTCTTAACAGTCTTGCTGAGCTGTCTATGTTCTTTTCCAGTTGAAATACTTTGTCTTCATTGTCTGATGTTCTATCTTCTAAGTGTTCTACTCTGTTGGTAGTATTCTCCATTGAGTTTTTAAGTTGGTTTATTGCTTCCTGCATTTCTAGGATTTCTGATTGCTTGTTTTTTATAACCTCTATCTCCCTGTATAGTTGATCCTTTGCTTCCTGGATTTGTTTGCGTAATTCGTTGTCGAAGTGATCTTTCATTGTCTGATTTTGCTGTTTAATGTCTTCCTTGATACTCCAGATCATCTGAAGCATGTATATCCTGAATTCTTTATCTGACATTCCATCTGCTGCAGCTGTTACCTCTTCTAAAGTTGCGTTGACCTGCATTGCTTGTGGTCCTTTCTTTCCTTGTCTTTTCATACTGCTTGCGTATCTTTCCTGCAGGTGCGGGCGGCGGCTCTGCTCTCTCCTTATTCCAATTGGGGTGTCGTGGCTACCACGCCGGCAGGTCACTGGGCCTGTTCTGGGAGCTGGTGGCGGCTCTGTTCTGCCCCTACTCCAATTGGGGTGACGTGTCTGTCGTACCAGCAGGCCACTGGGCCTGTCCCGCTGGTCGGTCGCAGATCTGCCCACCTTTCGGGCACGAGTGGAGGCTCTGCTTTGCCCCTACTCCAATTGGGGTGTCGTGACTACCCCGCCTGCAGGATGCTGGGTCTGTTCCTGGCAAGGGAGGCGACTCTGCTCTGTCACTACTCCAATTAGGGTGGTGTTTGTACCCCGCCGGCAGGCTCCTGGGCCTGATCCGCCGGTCTGTTGTAGGTCTGCCTACCTTGAAGGCGCGGGCGGCGGATCTGCCCTGCCCCTCCTACCACGCCTGCGGACCCCTGGGCCTGATCTGCAGGTTGATCACTGGTCTGCTCACCCTGCGGGCACGGGTGGCGGTTCCGCTCCACCCCCACTCCAATTGGGGTCACGTGACCACCACACCGGCAGGGCCTGATCCGGGCGTGGGATAAGGATCTGCTCTGCCCCTACTCGAGTTGGGGTGACGTGTGTACCACACTGGCAGGCCACTGGGCCTGACCCGCCAGGCTGTCACAGGTCTGTTTACCTTGCAAGCGCGAAGGGCGGCTCTGCCCTGCCCCTCCTACCACGCCCATGTACTACTGGGTCGTGGGTCTGCCCACCTGGCGGGTGTGGGTGGCGGCTCCGCTCCGCCCCCTCTCCAATTGGGGTCACGCGGTCACCACGCTGGCGAGCCGCTGGGCCTGCTCCGGGGGCTGGCGGCGGCCCGGCTCCTTCCCTCCGGCTCGAGGACAAATTGAGGAGACTCGGGTGACTGAGCCTCACCCCCCTTACCAGAAGACCAACTGCTTATGTCACCGCTGGTATTGATGAAGATCTCTCCTCCACCGCTTTCTGCTGACATCAGATCTCTGCCATGTTGGTATCCTATGCGAATGGCAGCATTTCGTTCCCCTTGCCAGGCAACCCAAGCAATGGGTGAGTCCTGACCTGCCCTCAGCAGGACCCGGACCGAGACACAGTTTCCGTGGGCTCCTAGCCCCGGTCCAGGGAAGTTCCGGGAGCCGGAACTCGGCCGCTCCGTGCTCGGTGTAAGCTCCTATAAGTGTAGGCTCCAAGAAGCAGCCCCCGCGGGCTCAGTTCCGGGAGCCGGAATTCGGCCGCTTAGTGTTTGGTGTATGCTCTGATAGTAGCAGGGTCCAAGAAGCAGCCTCCGCGGGCTCCGCAGCCCTGAGCCAGGGCGGTTCCGGGACGGTTCCGGGAGCCGGAACTCGGCCGCTCTGTGCTCGGTGTAAGCTCCTATAAGTGTAAGCTCCAAGAAGCAGTCCCCGCGGGCTCAGTTCCGGGAGCTGGAATTCGGCTTCTTGGTGTTTCGTGTTTGCTCTGATATTAGCAGGGTCCAAGAAGCAGCCTCCGCAGGCTCCGCAGCCCGGAGCCAGGGCGGTTCCGGGACGGTTCCGGGAGCCGGGACTTGGCCGCCCCGCGCTCCGTGTTCACTCCGATAAGATCAGATTTTAAGAAGCCCCCAGGCGCTGAACCCTAGCAATCTGTCTGCAAGCCGCAGGCGAATTGCAGCCTGAAATTACCTGTTCTATGGCTGAATGAGCTGCGGTCAGTCAAAAACAGGTGTGGTGACGTCAGTTTACCAACATGGTGGCTGCTGGCCTCCTCTGTGGTCTGACCGGTGTGGAGAACCGAGATGGACCGCTTCCTTCCCCGTCTCGAACCCAGAATTCAGCCCTGAGTGCGGTGCTTGCGCGTCTGGCAGAAACTGCAGCGCTGTAACCCTGCGTCTCTATCCCAGCGCGCCTTGCAGACTCTAGCCGCGGGGCGATTTGCTGAATAAGCAGTATTACCCTCCGTGCGACAAACCTCTCGCGTTTGAGTCCCCGTAGCCGATCCTCATGCGATGGAAATCCTTCCTCCAGGTTCCGGCGCACCCCACTATTGCTGGAAATTCCTAACAAGATATCCTTTAGCCGTCCTGACTTGTCATACTCCCACACAGTGAAGCAGCACACGGGGGTAATGCACTCCCCTCGCCGCCATCTTCCCAGCCTCTATCCTAGTCTATGTCTTTTAATTGGAGAATTTAGTTTGTTTATGTTGAGAGCCACAGCCCAAGTGGCCCCAGAAAACTTCCAGCTGATTGGCTCCTCTATGGTGATGCTCATTGGGCTGTTTCCCTGCCCTTTCAGACCACAGAGCTGCTCATTGGGGAACTCTTTTAGCTCTGCCCACGTGACCCAGCCAATTGGCCTCAAGAGCGGGAGGAGTGGGGGTTGAGAGGCTCCCGGGAAGCCAGTGGTGGCAGTTGGGCTCTGAGGGAATTCCTGAAGAGCTCATGTGGTGCAACCTGTGTTCTAAAAATAAAGTTTGTTTCTGCTTGACAAGTGGCTCCGTGAATTGTGCCCAGCTAGACTGCAGCATGTTTACATACAAGATAATTATTCCTATCATTTTGGTGATTGTCTTCCAGTTGTTTGAAATATTCTTGGTTATTTTCTTTCTGTTCATCTTTATGGTTTGATGATTTACCATATTGATAGCATTTGTTTCTTTTCTTCTTTTTTGAATAATTATTCTTCTAGTGGGATTTATACTTACACATGCTTTCATTATAATAGTTATCTTTTTCTTCACTTCTGAATATAGGCTTCAAGCATCTTTTGTAAGGCTGGCCTGGTGGTGATGACTTGCCTCAGTCTTTGCTAATCCTGGAAGGTCTTTATTTCTTCTTCATTTCTTAAATATAGCCTTGGTGGGTAGAGCAACCTTAGTCAGCAATATTTTTCTTTCAGGACTTGCAATACCTCATTCCATTTCCTTTAAGTTTTGTAGTTTTTCTACTAAGAATTTTTTTGTTAGTATAGCGGGAGTGCTCTTGAATGTGACTTGGTGCTTTTCTCTTGCAGAGTTTAAAATTCTTTGTCTTATACTTTTGATAGTTTGCCTATGATATGCTATGGTGAAGATTTTTTCTGGTCATGTCTATTTGGGGTTTCTATAAGCCTCCTATACAAAGTTGTTCATAATCTACCTAAATTAGGGAAGTTTTCTGCTATTATTTCAGTGAATAGGTTTTCTATGCCCTTAACCTTTATCTTCTCACCTTCAGGTATTCAAAATGAAGATATTTAAGTGCTCTCAACTTTTTCTTTCTTTTTTTTTTTTTTTTTTTTTTTTTTTTTTTTTTTGTCTGAGTATGAAATTATTTTTAAAACCTGTCTTCACATATTGTTTCTTCTGCTTGTTTAGTTTGTTGTTAGGACTATTATATATATTTAGTTGTGGTTGGACACAATACCTTTATTTTGTTTATTTTATGTGGTGCTGAGGATCAAATCCAGTGCCTCATACATGCTAGGTGAGTGCTCTACCACTGAGCTACAACCCCCACCCCTACAGTATATTTTTTTGACTCACTGATGTCATTTCCAAGATTCCTGTTTGGTTCTTTTTCAAAATCTTTTTTCTGAATTTCCCATTTATATCCTGAATTTTCTTCCTAAGTTCATTTAGCTGATTATCTGTATTCTCATAGATCTCATAAAGCTTTTTAATAATCATTCTTTTAAATTATTTTTGATATTCTTTCATATTTCTTGTATTGCTACATTGAGATTTGCACATTTGGTGGATCAGAAATCTCTACAACTTTTATGGGATGGCCTTCTTAGTAAGCAGATTTCTTCTGAAGATGTGTCTTGGGATGTTAGAATTAAAGTCAACATTACATAACAAACTATCTGGGCGCCATGATGTAGTTTCCCTATAGCTTCCTTGGCTATGATTAGTGAATTTGGGCAAAATTCATTACCATATTGGAGTCAGACTTATGGTCTCTGAGGTCTATGTAAGAGTGGGAATATTCTAGCAGTTCTTAGCAGTTCAGGCAGGTGTGGTATAGACAGCAATGGGTATGGGGGTGCTCCCTGTGTGGCTGTTCTTAAAGAAGTGGTGGCACATATTGGGTGATAGAGATGCCACAGGTACCCACATGCTAGCTTTGCAACTAAGAAGGCCCTCTGGTATTAGCAGCATCAGCAGTGCTGAGGGATCTGAAGCACTGTCCTTTAACCAGTCAGTGGGATAGGCCCAGACACTGTGCAAGGAAAGATAGTGGCAGAAATATTCAGCACCCACTCTGTGGCACTCACACCTAGTCCTAACATCACTGCAATGACTCACCGTGGAAAATGCATAGGTTGGGTGGCAGCAGGAACTGTGGTGTCCCTCTCTGCAGCTTCTATGGCAGTACTCCAGGTGTGAGATGTCAGCTAGGTGTAGGCAAAGTTGCACTCAGCCTCCACAGCCTTGTGTGCCCAGGGGCAGGGCAATAGCTAGAGACAGGGTGTTGCTCAAGACTACCTCAGCATGCCCCTATAGGCAGGGCAGCAGTAAAACCATGATGTTTTCTTCCTATCCTGTTAGTATCAGGGGCCAGAACACGGTACAGGAGGGAGGTGTATCAGAAGCAGCATGGGTACCTGCCTTTAGTCCTGGCACAAGCAGGAGTTCACACATCACTGGCCACATTCTTAGTTTCAAAGGGCAAGCACTAGATCTCCTGGCTCTCAAGGGTGGTGTCCTTTGTTCCCTTTTGTGTCACAATGCCTCTCCTACAATGCAGGGAACTGGTCATACTTAGGTGACAGTCACTTTTTTGGGCCAAGTTGGGTTCAAGAGGCAGTACTCACCCCCAAACTCTACAAACCAGTGTAGTAGAATGTCTATGGAGTCCCAGAGATGGGAATATGCAGTGGGTTTTGACCTCTAGAAATGTTCAAATTCAAGTAATAGCTCACTTCTCACGACGGCTCCTGGATACAGCACTGGAAGTTCACTGAGAGATGTGAGATTCTTTTCCAAAGCAAGGCTACTGAGCAGATTCCATGTTACTTATTTAAGTGGGCCACAAACCTGTGAAGCTTGTGAAACTTTGCAATAGCTAGGATTGCAGCCTCCACATTGATAGTTTGCTTGGACTCTATCTTTCATTCTTAAGTATGCAAAGGGGAGAATCCCTTCCCCATCTGTGGAACCAGGGTGGAAGGGTAACTTGTTTTTCTTACTGTCCTCTGAATCTTTTATTTTTATTTACTAGGGATTGAACTTAGGAGTACTTAATTACTGAGTCACATCCTCAGCCCTTTAAAAAAAATGTGAAATAGGGCCTCAATAAATTGCTAAGGCTGACCTTGAACTTGAAATTTCTGCCTAAGAATCTAAATCATAAAAAGTTCTAGTCTGCTGATTTTTCTGTTTCATGGTCACTCACTGTAAATTGTAGGAACATGCCTGTTACTTTGGCTTTTCCTTCCAAAATGGGTTTTAAATGGTACCTACATTACAAAGTTCTTATTCAGATCATGGGAAACTGATAAAAACAACTCATAAATTATAAGTTATAAGTAGATAATAGTTACTATTACAATTGAAGGAACTAGTTATAAATTAGTCATAAAATTATTTCCAAAAACTGATGAAAGAGTTAAGAAAACATCATTCTCAACACTTAAGACAAACATTTAACATCATTTGTTATTCATCTTTTGCATTAATAAAGCACCTTTTACAATTGGATCAGCTGTTTTTTTTTAAAATGCCCTGATAACCAAGTAAAAGATGTACTTCTTCTCCCCCCAAAGCATAAAATTACATGATTTCTTAACATAGTTTTAACTCAAGAAGAATGTCTCCTTTCTTTGCACTTTTGCAGGATAGCTCTTTGGTGTTTTCCCTCTCAAATGTCTGTCACCTTGTTAGTTTCCAAGTATCTGCTCCTTAATTTTGTTAGGTAGCGTGGGTCCAAACTCTGATTGGTAGAGAAGAAAACCCCTAAAAATTTGCCAGAAGCAATGATAACTTTAAAATATATGGAGAATGTGGATGCACAGGAGTCCAGAAAGTATGCCCTGGATACAAACCAAATGTGGAGACAGACAAGTGGTATCTACCAAGCAATCTAAAAACAGGAATATCAAAGTGTGCATTTTCAGAGTGTTTCCATAATTCCTCAAACATGCCCTTTCTGATTCTGTGTTTATAATTTTCTAATGCTGAAGCTGGCAATCTGAGTCCAACCCCATTCCCACCTCGAGACTTGCATAACTCTACCACCTCCATGCCAGGGGGCTGCCAGCCATGTTAGTGGTTAAAAGACACTAGTGTAATGCTATTGCCCTCTGTTTGATGCATTTCCAGCCACTTTTATTATGTTCTAATGTAATAATTTAAGTAGTTTCTAAAATACACATTGATTTTTATTATTATTATAGAAAGCTTTGAAACTACCCTTTACTAACTGTTGAAAGTCATTTTAGAAGTTCAGATAGTAATTTGGCACCTCACTGTGCATAATTTTGTTATGAACTATTTTGTAGAGCAAAAATATTCAGAACTTTTGGGAAAATCTTTAAACTAAACTTGTTTTCTTAAAATCTTTATCAGTAGTTCTTAACTAAAGGTGATCTTGTTCCCAGGGGACATTTTGCAATGATTGAGGACATTTTGATTGACACTAGTGGAGGAGGAGATGCTATTGGCATCTGGTTTGTGGAGGTCAAAGATGCTGCTAAACATCTTACAGAGCACAAAGGACAGTACTCTACTCCTATACAAAAAATAATTATATGGGCTGAAGTGTCAATAGTGGTGAGAATGAGGAACATGGATTTATGGCAATTAAGTGCCAAGAATTTGCATTGGCTAAACTGTGAAGTGCTAGAGACCTTATGAGCCCAGCTTCTAAGTACTGGTTCTGGGGAGGATCCTCAGAAAATGATCAATAAAGTCTCATACGATTCAGTAACATTCCCCTTGATAATTAGGGTAAGCTCTAGGATCCTGGGCTAGTCATCTGTTCCAGTTCTGTAACAATCTGGTTCCCTGAAAATGACATTCAAAAGGGAATAGATTCATTTTCTGCTCTGAGCAGAGCAATAAAAAACAGCCTCATCACAGCTTCTTGAGACCGGAGCAGAGGTTGCTCCCTGGCTAGTCTTTTAAACCAATCATGCCTCCCAGTTTTAGCATCCTTTCTCCCCTGTGTACTTGAACCCCACCCAAAATGGGAAGCACCAAATGCCTTAGGCTCAATTTCTGGTGGGTTGGCTGCTCATAGGGTCTAGAAACTGGGGTTCTGTTTCTTTCCCCCTAAGATCCTTCCTGGTTCTCTCCTGATTTATGTTCCAGAGCTTCAACTGACTGATACTGCTGAGTTCTAGAAATATCTCCATCTGCTGATAGGCCCTTGTCCTGCCTTCTGCTTCACATTTTTCTTTTATGGTCTATACTCATGATGCAGATACGGTGGCTTGGGTTTAGACTCCCTAGGCAGGGAAAACCTTTTCAGTGAGCTCTTGGAGTTGGCCTACTTCCCTGGGCAGCTAGTTGGTTGGGAGCATCCCTATCTTGCTATCAAGTCACTGTCAACTTCTAGATAATTTTCATTGTATGACAGTCTCCTCTCCCCACTTAAAATGGCAAATCTGCCCCCACAAACTCCCTGTTTTATTTCTCTGGTTATTTTTCTCTGTAGCACATGTCTTCTAACAAGACACTATAATTTATTTGTTTACTGTCAGGTTTCCCCTGTTAGAAATTTTTCCTTGTTGAGTTTATATTCTATTTGGTTGACTAGTATATTCTCAATACATTAATGAGTGCCTAGCATAATAGTAGGTGCTCAATAAATTATTGAAGATTGAATGCAGACCCTCGCCTATATTTTAATTATAAATACTAATGCAAGTAGAAATAAACTGATTGAATCAAATAAAGTCTCTTTCAGATAAATTTAAATGACTTTCAACAGTGGAAACGATTTTCTAGTTCTCTAAAAGGCTGACATTAAGCTTGTCTCAGGGCATCCATTCTTACAACCGTAAAACATCATGACCTTTGAAATTGCATTTAAAATATTCATGCTTCATTTAGACCACACTTAATTTATGGCAATTAATTAGTGTTACATGAATTAACTGTTTACCATGGCATTTTCTGTTCTGTCCAGTGCTACCTAATCCTTAGACTGACCTAAATGGCAAAGAATTTGCTTAGTATTTAATCAAATTTTTATTCGAAGTAACAATGGAACAACTCTGGGGTCTCAAATGAAAAGGCCATAATAAATAGCTTCTGGATGACAGATTATTTTTGGTGTTAATAGATCCTTCTATATGGCAAACACACCAAAAAAAAAAAGAGACCCTCATCAAATTCTAATGCTTTCAATTCATTACCTTTTGATATTAAATCAGTTATTGTTTAATAATTGTCAAATACAAGAATAGGTTTATTCAAGTATATTTGAATGAACAGAATTTAACTGAACTTCATAAGCTTTTGGAAAAAATGACTTTCTTATTTAAGTCTTTACTGCTGAAAAGGGAATGCCAGTTCATCTCTCCCGAGAACTTAAATCTGCAGATTGGTATTGCCATCAAGTGTATTGAAATGGAATAAGAAGGGAAATGAGGGAAAGTAGTCTAAGTACATGTCAGTAACTTGATATTTGTTTTTTAGAAACGTTGGTTGAATTTGTTACTTCAGTCAGTCCCTTTCCTCCCTTCCCACATCCATGTAAACATAATGTAAGAAGACCCAATGGTTTAGAAGAGGATTTAAACTATGAGGGTTTATACATAAAACATGGGAGAAGAGGTGTCCTTTTAATGCAAATCTTAGGTGTACTTATTGTTGGATTTGTGAATCAGAGGAATTTGGTAAGGTTAAGACAATTAGCATTTGCTAACAGAGGGCTTAATTTGAATGTTTTCTCTTTGATTTAGCTTTTCTTTCCATTTTACCACTTAAAATTTATTTTGGAACTTTGAGGTGAGGCAGGGCTATCCCTTCAAGTCTAGGACAAGAATGTGAGAGCCCAGGTGCCACTTTTAGCTCTCTTTCGGACACTGAAGATTCCATTAGAGAACTTGACCATCTTCCTGGAGAGCTGAAAGTCTTTATCTTATTACCTACCATTTTTATTTTGTTAATATTTAGATTTTCTGATATTTAAAATTATATATATTCATCATTTAAAAAATAGAAATTATAAAATAATGAAAAAGAAAAAAATCTCACATTATCTGGAAAATAAATGTTCACTCATTATTCTAAAACTCAGAAATAATAACAGTTAACTTTTAGCGTACAGCCCTTAAGTCTCTCTTCTGTGGAACACACAAACATACAGTTATTTAATGATGTATCCTTCTTATGTTTAGGAATAATTATAGAAAAATTTGACTAACATTATAACAGGAATATTCTCCCTCCATTATACATTCTTTTTTTTTTTTTTAAAGAGAGTGAGAGAGGAGAGAGAGAGAGAGAATTTTAATATTTATTTATTTTTTTTAGTTATCGGCGGATACAACATCTTTGTTTTGTATGTGGTGCTGAGGATCGAACCCGGGCCGCATGCATGCCAGGCGAGCGCTCTACCACTTGAGCCACATCCCCAGCCCCCATTATACATTCTTAATACCATTTTTTTGAGATTGCAACTTATGTTGGCAGCATTATTTTTTTAAAAAATTGTACTAGATATTTTTGATTTTTATGATAATATTTTAATTCATACAATTAATTTACATCTCTGTTTCCATAGGATACATTATTTGAAACTGAATTTTAAGGTAAAAAAATTGTCTTTAAGGCTATTGAAATACATTCTCAAATTGCAATACAGAAAGGGCATATCAACTTATCTTACCAGAACTGTATTAGAATCCCAGGTTTGTTTTTTTTTTTTCATCCTTGGCAGCATAAACATTATTTTCTTTAAAAGTATTTCGCTAATCCATTGGTCTTTTTTGCAATGTGAAGCTGATTGTATTTGTTGGGAAAAACTATTTGTAATGGATTCTAGAATAATTATGTAAACTGCAAGAGAAAAGTCATGCCATTTCAACTTAATTAGAATAGTTATCTGAAATAGTTGTCATTTTCCAATGCCAATTGCATAGTATGTATTTTGGTGGCTACTGGGCTAGAAAAATAGACTATTAAGCTCTTTACAATAACATCCCTAATATACATTTTGATTACCACCTTATTTTTTTATTTTAATTTCTGCCAAAGGAAACATTTCCATTTAAAGGGTCTTTACTCCTTGTAGTACATTTTCTTCCTTCTATGAAGAAAAATCAATCTGTAGTCACCCAGAAACAGTAAGTTGTCCTTGAGAGACCCTTCCCCATCCTTCTACTCTGACCCTCCTATATAAAAAATCAGAGTAGACTTCAGGCCTTCCCCTTAGAAAACTGCCTTATTTGTGCATTTTAATTTCCTAGAAGTAAGTTGAAGATTGGTAATAAATATTCACTTGCCTCCTTTTTTAATTACCTTTAAGAATCAGCATTTAGCAGCTTCTCTTTGCTCTTTGCTTGTTCAAAAAATACAAAATAAAATCCTATATTTATTAAAAATCTATGTGCCAGGCACACTTCTATATGCTATTGTTAGAGAGTGAAGAATATACAGTCTGTTCTCCAAGGGATTACAAATTATTAGGAATAATAGGAATAATAATTATGCATTCTAATGTGGTAGGTACTTATAAACAATGTAGGTGCAAGGCTCTCTGGGGGCCTGGAAGATGAGGTAGCTAGCTGTCTGTAGGGGCAAACAGATAATGTTTAAGTAGTGTTCTGAAGGATGACTAGGATCTGTCCAGATTTTATGGTAAAGGTGTGGCAATGGAACACCAGGAATCCATTAAAAAGTTTTAGGCAGGAACAATACCAGGAATCCATTGAAAAGTTTTAGACAAAGAAATGACTTATCTAAATTTTTGCTTAAGAAAGATTAATAGCTGCAAGACGAGCAATGCATGGTATTTTTGTGGGGTTGATGTGAATGGAACTAAGTCACAGGACAAAATGTAGGAAGATTGCTTAAAAGAGCAAGAAGTTTTAATGGCCTGAATCAGTGTTTTTCAAACTTTAGTGTGCATCAGAATCACCTGGAAACTTGTTAAAACATATATTATCAGGCTCAATCCCCAGAGTTTTTGATTCAGTAGGTATGGGATGAGGCCTCAGAATTTGCATTTATAAGAACTTCCCAGATGGCTTAGGTGTCTCCCAGGTTTTCTACACTAGCAATCAGGCAGATCCTCTTGTCATAAAACAAGAGGAAAAGCATTAAGCAAATAACTTTTTACCCATCAATGCCCTTTGCCTTCCAGTGCTGTTTTTTCTTCCCCAAGGTTGATGCTACCTGCTGGCTATCCCTTTTTTATGAGCATTATTTCATGATGCTGATACCTAACTGATCTATTTGAATGCCTCTGCTTTGGGCTTTCTACATTCAGCTTTCTATTAGCGTACAACAGACCCCAAAGGACTAACGTGTCATCAGTTATGAATGTGGGAATTTGATGTTTCTCCAAGGTGACAAATTTCTATTTAACCTTGATGGTCCTGAAACTCTGCTCAATGCATTGTTTGTGTGGGAGGATAGTGCACCCCAATAGGCAACCCCGAGGGTTCATTTTGGGGTAATTAGGGTCTCTGAATCCTCAGTGAACAAAGACTTGCTTTGGCTAAGCATACAGGCCTACATAAATGGCAAATCAAATGCCAGTTAAAATTTTTATTCTTTGGACCCTGTTCCCAGCTAGGGTGTGATTTTTCTTTGCCAAGGAAAAATAACAATGACTTTCTAAAGATAATTTCTATTTAATTCTAATCTAATAACCCTCTGAATAACTTGTTTAATTACATGTGCAGGAAGCACATCAGATGGTGAGCACAATCTGCTTTCTTTAATGAATTATGTACATGCATATGCATCCATGCACACATACATTCCTTGGGAGAAATTACTATACCTCATTTTCTACCAGATTCTTCATCTGTACAATGAGAACCATAAAATATCTTACAGGATGTTGTGTGGGGAGTAAACAAAATAATGTGTATAAATTGTCTAGTTCAGCATTCGGTATAATAAATATTCTTTTCTCTCCTTTTCTTCCCCATGGATGATTTGTTATCTAGCCAATCTGGTGGTAAGTGATCTGACTCTGGACATTTTGAAAGGAGCCATGGTTTGAAACGGGTAACCTAGACAGTAGTGGCATCATTTTGATCAGGGTATCACAATGAGCCAATTGCAGTCCTCTATAGTATGCAAAAACTTTTCAGAAAATATCATTAGTCAATTCTTAGGACTATTTTAATGTTAAGGGTTCTTTCTTCTACACTGATTTTCTTGGACTGCCCACTCTACTACTTTCCTCATTTTCATTTTATTTGGAGACATTATTGCATATTTGGTTTTGGTGTGGTCATTTGCTCATGGATGAGAGCATTCAACCCTTTCCTATAACAGTGGAAAACAGTGGGATGGGGGTGGAAATAAAGATTATCCAAAGGGTTGAGTGTATACTATATATCTGGTCTCAGTTCTATGTGTACCAAATGGCACCTTGGCTTGTTTAAATACCAGACACGTTACAGCTTGGGAGTTTTACTGTGGCTCCCAGGAAGATCCAACCAGTAGATAATTGCCAGATTTCATTAAAACACAATAATAATTATTATGTATTTATTTTGTAGGAACTCTGAAATACCTTTATTTCTACCTGTGCTCATACATATATTCCCATATGTATGATCATTACCAAAGCACCCTGGGATTTTTTTTAATAAAAGTCCTAGAAGGAGGGATATAGAACATTTTTAAAAATTATTTCTTCTCATAAACACTAATAAAAGTATTTCTTTCCAACTTTGGAAAGGCATTGTTTTCAAGACCCTAATGGATTAGATTTTAACCCTTTGTTAAATTTCCCACATTTAAAAAAACCCCACTGGATAGAAAATCTTAATCAGGAAATTTGATTATTTCTAAATTAATTTATTAGTATTCCCTCTTCTACCTGTTGCCTCACCCATCTAACGGGTATATGTCAATATCCAATCAATATTGAAATATATGTCCAGGGAAAATTCAGATAAATGTTTTATGGAGAAAAGCAACTTTAAAACCATTTCTAAGACAATAAGTGCCACTTTATTTCATGGGTCAAAGATTCAACTTGGCACTAGGGGAAGACTCCATTTCTGTCCTTCCTGGATAATCCCAAAGCAGCCCTTGCTTTTAATTGAAAGTTCCATAGCTTAGATTGTTTTTCCAAATGTGTTCAAGTTTAATAAGTTTTACCTATACATAAGGGCTGGCCCAGCAGGCTCCTGTACTCACCTATGAATCTGATGATCCTTCTGACTAAGGGGTTCAGGTAACAGCATTCTCCAGTCAAAATTGTTTTCTCCTGGGCAATCAGGGATTCCCTTGTTGACTTTATGAAATACATGGATATCTCACCAATAAAAATCTGGGGAAGGAATATTTAAGAAATGTCAAGCTAGAGAGTTGTTTAAGAGACCAAAAATATATTTTTGAGGATTCACAATTTTTTTAAAAGATACTATGCTAGAGAGGTGGGAAGTTAGATAGTAGTTTACATTTAATTCTTCAAAAGAATTAGAGAAAGTAATATTTGATAATTTCAGAGAGTCCAGGACATAATATTAAAGTCTAAGGTCATATAAAACATTAAAATAACAAATTGTAATAGAATTTATGATAAGGATTATGCTGGAATTGAATTTTTAACTCAGTGTGTGCATTGCAATAATGAAAAATGATTCACACAGCCAATGTGCCCAAGTAGGCATTATATACACATATCACAATAAATTATTACTTCATAATTTAAAAGAACTATCACCATTTACATTATAAATCCTTGTTTGATCATCATGTTTGCCTGATACATTTCTCCTACTCTGAAAAGGTTGTTACTTCTTGATATGGTACTTATCTTTTACCTTGAAATAATGTGATACCATTTAAATCATAATACCTTTACATGGTTATAAGCTCCTTGATGGCAAAATCCACAGCCTACATTTTTAAAACTATCCTTATAGCACTCAGAACAGTATGTTCTTATTTGAAACAAGGAATTGGCATGGGGCAAGTTTTAGCAAATGCTGACACCGCCATAACTAAAGACTGAGATCCATCAATGAAGAATGAAACTTAATAATGACCACCACCTATTGAATACTGGATGTCAGGCACTTTTTAGCACAGTTACATGCTCACAAGATACCTAGTGTAGGTGTAATTACCTTTGCTTTCCTGGCGAGGAACAAAAGCTCAGTAAAGTAATTGACCCTCCAAAACATACAGATGGCACAAGGGAGCACTGGGACTGGTATCCAGGTCAACCAACACCAATCCAAACCTTACACTTCTCAGTATGTTACCCACCATTTTGATTTTCCTAATCATAATTTCAACACTTCTCCAGAAGAATATGGTTTTATAGATATTTTTCTTTCTCTCCATAGATCTGTGATTTTAGAGAAAATTCATCAATGTTGTAAGAATTCCCATGCCTTATTTTCTCTTGCTACTATGGACTAATTAGATGTATAAAGATGATAACATCATGAAAATGCACAAGGGTAAATTAAAATTTCAAAACTGGAATCATCTCTGAGTGGTTTTCTATCCCTTCATGGGTGAGAAACCTAAGGGTTTCAGGGACTTGGCCACACACTTCAGTGTCTGAAGCAGCTCTAGAATGTGGCCAGAGGCTCTATTTCCACTATACTACTCTACCTCATACCTTAACATCATGAGTCTTTCTATGGTTAAAGGATACTGCATTTAACATACTTTGCTTTTGGTGTCCTCAATATTAAGTCCAAATTCAAATATTTGTATTGAGTCACTACTATGTACAAATGTAGTGGTTAACTGTGAGGAAGAACTGTGAGGCTGGTTTTTCTTGGCTTCAAAGCTGGGTTTGTGACTTACTATTTCTAATGATCTTGGATGCACTATATAAGCTTTCTATACCTTAGCTGTCTTATCTGTATAATCAAGATAATACTTTTAGGTTTAATTGAGTATATATATATATACATGTATCTATATATGCATACATTATATGTGTATGTATGCATATAGGTGATTGTGTTTATACATATGAATCATATAGAACTGTGCCTGGAACATAATATGCACTATAGGAGGAGTCGAAGTTGTTATTGTTAAATCAATAACCAGTGAATCAATGTCATCATCATTATTTCTATTAAGTACTGTGCTAGGACACTGGTGAGGCAGATTCCAAGATGAATAAAAGACCCTCCATAATCTAGTAGGAACATACACACACACACACAAGATCTTGTAAAATCAGACAGATTGTGTCTTACATACATTACAAAGGCAATGTAGAAAGAAGCCAAGCCTCCCGGGTAGGAGAGATATCTCTGCTTTGGGAGAGCCAGGTTTTCTCTACTCAGTAATGCCATATGTACTTCCTGGCTAGAAGACGCTGCTGCCTGTTATATATTTATAATATGCTGTCTTTATTTACAAGAGTGCCTTTCACCTCCTCTGCCAAGAGCACTATCCAGAACACTAGTGGTTTTATGCTATCACATGGAAAAAAACGTCAATTTGTCCCCCCAAAAAAAAAAAAAAAAATTCTGAACTTCTTTAGTCTCCATTTGAGGGCCAAATATTTGTATTTTTCCCCTACTCCCTGCCCAGAACCTAGAAAATGGTTAGTTCTAAAATAAATAAATAAATAAATTCTATTTATAAGGGAAGAAAATAAGATTGAACATTTTATGTGGCCTAGAGGATGCTTGCTGTCTCACAGGCCACAGGTCCTGATATCCTGTAGCTCAGCAAGACCTTTGCATGTATCCTTGATTCACAATCTGCCTCCCTAGAGATATTTTAAATCTGGATGGTGTGACCTTGAAATGAACAGTGATAGTCCAAACTGTCATTAGAGAGAAAATGGGGAAGGAAGAGAAGACAAAGAACCATTTAAAAATAGAAAAGTCATTAAACCTACAGGTTTAGATGATTGTGATGGTTAAAAAAAATCCAATTAATTATTTTGTTTAAAAAATTTTAGTAGTTACATTTAGCCTAATAATAAATTTGTTAGGATGTCTTAGCCAGATTAAATATATTATATATATATAATAATTAGTTTTTAACTAAATAAATTGGTCTCTTTAGATCTGAAGACCGTGCCTTAGAGTTCTGGCATACTGTAAAAAGTGAAAAGACTTTCTGGGCTTGGAATATTCTGGTCAGCAGTGACCCCAGCAGAGAGGGCAAGGATGTATAGAAAAATATGGCACCAGGGGGCCAAATCAAAGAAGTACACCAGGGAGGGCCAGTGAGGTCAAAGATATAGGCCCAGCCATAGGTGGTCTGCAGGTGAGATAGTGCCTCAGTACTGGCACAGAGAGAGCCAAGCAAGTCAGAACTTGGGTGGCAAGAAGAAATACTCAGAATTCACAGGCAACGACCCAGCATGGGTCACTGTGTCAGGCAGATGTCTAGAAATGGTTGTGCAGAGTTAGAAATACTTTGTGCTCAACACCCTTAGAATTCACAATGAAATGTTGCTCTGTCATGTAAAAATATTTGTATACCTTCAAAAGCTCATCTCTAAGACACATTTCTTTCATTATAAGATGCTAAGAAACTTTTTTTGTCCCTGTGAATATGCATTACTATTCTGAGTGAACAGTTGTGGATAAACTCACACATTTGCTCAGGTAAATGGAATAGTATTTCCTTCAGGGAGGTTTCCTTGGTCTTACAGAGCAGATGAGCTATTCTTATTGTACATTAATCTTTTAATTTGTTTTTCTTTTCTAGGCCTTGTCACAAATAATCACATTGTTTTTCTTAGTTATGGTATGTCTTGTCTGTTTTATTTATATTCAGTTGTATCCTAGGGCCTAACCTAATATAAAGTACACAGTAGTTGCTTAATGTTAATGAATTAAGCATATCATATTAACATAGATCCTTTAAAATACAGGCTTAACAAATCATACTATAAAAAAGAAAAAAATTATTTATATCATTTATATTTCTAGATCCAATGGAAAATGTCACTGCCTTTGTTGATTCCTTTGCTGGGCTCCCTCAGGAAAAGGGAGACCCCATCTTGCTGCTGCCATGGCAAATTATATAGCTCTCTAGCCTGACATCTACCCATTAGTTGCAATTATTGTTTTATGCCACTCTCATTTGACTGTAAGATTCTTGAGGGAAGAACATTTGTCATTTCTTGTATAGTGCCCAGAACAGGGCCTGGTTTATAGTAGGTTCAGTTAATATTGTTGAATAAATAAAAGTATGAATCTTTAAACAACCTACTGATCAAGATAACTTTTAAGGTTTAATTTCCCTGAAAATGAATACTTGATAAAATTTCCAATATATATCAGAAATTACAGAATTTTTGTTATATTCCTAAGAATAAATAAATACCAGGGACTAAATACAAAGTGTGCTATCTCTTTAATATTAAAGTGGGGACAGTCTTGTAACTGAGCCCTCAACCTGTGAGCAGATCTATCTGGTGCTATCTCCAGGAAGAAAGTATCAGAATTGATATATATTATAGAATGAGCACTTGGTATCTGCTAGAGAATTGCTTGTGGTGGGGAATATCCCAACACATCTTGTGTCAGAAGTAGTGTGTTGAGTGACTGTGTAAGAGAATAGGAAAAAAAATATTTTTTTTCCTTTAGAAATGTCATGGAAATTATACATGTGTAAGAAGCAAACCAGGGAAATGGGATGGAGAATAATGAATGCATGAGAATAAATAATAAGTGAACATTGTTCACCATTGCCATTTCAAAAGTCCAAAACATTCTTCCTCTATAGGAAAGATGGTATGTAAATTCTGGAAGTTCTCCATTCAGTGAATCTATGCACTGTTCACACAAGGTGGCAAGAAAGCAAATAGGTTGTGTGTAGTTGTTCTACTCACTATCTGCATTAAAGCACAACAGAACTAAATTCACTCCAAGATATACCAAGCTAAACAAAGAATATGAAGCAAAAGGGAGTAAGTCCATCAGTAAAGTTCTAAGGCTGTCCTGTCACAGATGGTAAGTGATACAAAGATTGTATTGTCAGTCAACATTCAAACCAAATATGAGGTATGGAGAATAAGAGAAAAAAATCAGAGCGAGAGTATATTCTAATTTATATATCTAGTTACTGGCAATGCCTGGAATATATTAACTGATAATGAATGTTTGCATGAAAAATGAAGGAAGGAAGAGAAGGGAGGAGGAAGGAGATTGGTCATTTTATCATTTAAATACATTGAGATTTCCTGGATTTTAGTAAAAACTGTGATGGATATGAAGGTTGTTGATGAATCAATTCTGGTCCCATATACTGATGAATGAGCTTTAGGGATATTCTGTTCTCCTGACCACACACAGGGTGGTTTCTCCATTCACTAGCCCTCTAGCATCATAGGTCCTGATTCTGCTTAGAGAATGGAAGACTGTGAAGATAAAGGTCTTCTTTCTGCCAGCTTTCAGACCACATTTGATGCTATTTTGCACATGGCGGCAGATTTGCAACTCTGATTTTGGCAATGACTGAGTTCTTCCATCTGTACCTCGGCCATGCCACTGTGTCTCAATCTATCACTTTGCTCAGAGAGCAGCTGCAGCATGTGGGACTCTCCATGTATTTGGATATAGCTGCCTTGCCTATTTAGGCCCTTCTGATTGTTGGCTAAAAAACATCATATCAATCATGGAAAATAGAGTATCCTCCAGTGAGAATGGTCAAGGCCAAACTAGATCTGGCAATGAATGAACAGTAAATAAATTCCATTGGTGCATTTTTCACCCCCTGAGAATGCCAGCTACAGTCTTAAGTGACATATGGCCTTTTTAAAAAATTTTTATTGTTGGTTGTTCAAAACATAGTTCTTGACATATCATATTTCACACTTTGATTCAAGTGGGTTATGAACTCCCATTTTTACCCCGTATACAGATTGCAGAATCACATCGATTACACATCCACTGATTTACATATTGCCATACTAGTGTCTGTTGTATTCTGCTGACATATGGCCTTTTGATAATAAAAAAATATTATTATTAAATGATTTCACCAAGAAATCATTGCCCAAGCCTTGTCATGAGGAACTTCCATACTGGTTTTCCATTATGACTGTACTAATTTACATCCTTACTAAAAGAGTGCAAGAGTTCCCTTTTGTCCACATTCTTGCCAAAACTTTTATATTTTGGTAATAACCATCGTAACAAGTAATGTCTCATTGCTGTTTTAATTCATATTCATATTTGATTCATAAATCCCTGATAATTAATGATATTGAGCATATTTTCATGTAACTGTTGGCCATTTGTATGTCTTCTTTTGAGAAACATCTATTCAGGTCATTTGTCCATTTTTAATCAAGTTATTGTCTTATTGATTTCCTTATATATTTTAGATATTAATGGATATATAGTTTGTCAGAGCTTTCTCCAGTGCTGTATGTTGTCTTTTCTCTCTGTTGATTTTCTTTGCTGTGCAGAAGCTCTTTAGTTTGGTGTGATTTCATTTGTTTGCTTTTGCTTATGTTGCCTATAACTTTTGTGGTCATCACCAAGAAATCATTGCCCAAGCCTTGTCATGAAGTTATCCCCCTGTTTCTTCTAGTCATTTCATAGTTTTAGGTCTTACATTTAAGGCTTCGATCAGTCTTCAATCCATTTTGAATTCATTTTTGTGTATGGATGAGATGAGAGTCTAATTTCATTCTTCTGTATTTGTATATTCAATTTTCCCAACACCATTTATTGAAGAGACAATCATTTCCCCATTGTGTGTTCCCCTTTGTTTAAAAAAAATGGATTGGCTAAACTTGTAGATTTATTTTTGGGCTCTCTATTCTGTTCTATTGGTCTATGTGTTTGTTTTTATGTAAATACCATGCTACTTTGGTTACTAAAGCTTTGTGGAATATTTTGAAGTCAAGTAGTGTGGTGCCTATGGCTTTGTTCTATTCTGCTCAAGATTGCATTCATCAGTGGGTGGTTGGGGTTGTAGCTCAGTGGTAGAGTGCTTGTCTAGCATATGAGGCACTGAGTTTGATTCTCAGCATCGCATTAAATACATACATACATACATACATACAAACCCATCAATAATTTAAAAAAAAGATTGATTTTATCATTTCAGGTCTTTTTTGGTTCCATATGAACTTTAGGATAGTTTTTTCTATTTCTTTGAAGAATGTCACTGGTACAGGGCTAGGCATTGAATTGAACCTATAGGTTGCTTTGGGTAGTAAAAACACTTTTATAATATTCTCCCCATTCATGAACATGGGATATCTTTCTATTTAGTGTCATTTCCATTTCTTTCATTAATGTGTTAGTTTCCTTGGTTAATTTTTTTCACTAAGTCATCTACTTTTTGTAGTTATTGTAAATAGGATTATTGTAAGTAGGATTATTTTCTTGATTTCTGAAATGCTGATTTTTATGTTTATTTTATGTCCTCCAACTTTATTGAATTTGATTATTAATTCTAACATTTTTTGTGGCATCTTTAGGGTTTTCTATATATAAGATAATGTTGTATGTAAACAGGCACAGATTAACATCTTCTTTCCCAATTTGGATGCATTTTATTTCTTTTTGTTGCCTAACTGCTCTAGCTAGAATTCCAGTACTATTTTGAATGGAAGTGATGAGATGGGGTATATGTCTTTTTCCAGATATAAACAGCTTTCAAATTTTCCCTGTTGAGTATGTTGTTAGCTGTGAATTTGTCATATATAGCTTTTATTTTATTGTTTTCTGAGGATTTTTAAAGAATGTCCAAAATTTTGTCAAGTGCTTTCTGTGTTAAGAGCATATGATTTTTGTCTTTTATTAATGTGATGCATCACATTTGTTGATTTACATATGTCAAACCATCCTTATATTCCTGGGATGAAATTCATTTTATTTTTGTTATGTTTTTATTAGTGCATTACAATTATATACAACAATGGGGTTCATTGTGATGAATTCAGCTTTCTGACATTTTGTTGAAGATTTTTGCATCTAAACATAGATATTGGCCTCCAGTTTTCTTTCTTTGTAATGTCTTTTCTGGCTTAGGAATCAGGGTGATTCTGGCTTTATAAAATAAGTTTGCAAATATTACATCCTCTCTAGTCATTTGGAATAGCTTGTACATTTGGTATTAGATCTTGGTTAAATGTATGGTATATTTTTTAACAATGAAAACATCTAGTCTTAGGTTTTCTTTAATAACAAACTTTTTATTACCAATTCAATCTCCTTATTATTTGTGTGTTCATACTTTTTATTTCTTCATAATTCAATCTTTGGGGATTATGTGTGTCAAGGAATTTATCCATTTTTTCTGAGTTATCCAATTTGTTGTCATAATAGTCTCTAGTGATCCTTTTATTTCTGCTGTGTTAGTTGTAATGTCCCCTTTTCCATCCTTCTCTTTGAGGATCCCTTCTTTTTCCTTTGATTTCTAACTAAATGTTTGTAACTTTTATTTATCTTTTCAAAAAAGTGATAACCAACTCTTAAGTTTTGTTGATCTTTTCTATTTTTCTAGTTTCTATTTCATTAATTTCTCTGTTATAATATTATTTCCTTCTTCATGCTGTTTAGGTTTAGCTTGCTCTTGTTTTCTTTTGGTTCCTTAAGGTACAACATGATGTTGTTTATTTGATATCTTTCTTCTTTGTTTATGTAGATACTTACAGCTATAAACTTCATTCTTATGGAATGCAGAATAGTGGTTCTGAGTTTTAATGTGTGATGTTTTTCATTATTGTTTGTCTAGAAAAAAATTTAAATTTCTATTTTCTTTACTGACCCATTGGCTATTCTGGAGGGTGTGCTTAATTTTTATGTATTCATGAATTTTCTGAAGTTCCTCATTGATTTTATGGGTTCATATCAAATGTTTTAACTTAGCACAATGATATAATTTCAATCTTCTTAACTTTGTTAAGAATTCCTTTGTGGCCCATCTAGAGATTTTGGGCAGGTCAGGACCACTGAAATTGTGGCACTGGGATGCGTAAAACCTGGTGAAGCTATGGTCTGCCTGCCACTGAAGGCTTCTGGATGCTAGAGCCACTGAAGTTGGCCTGGTGGTGGGTGGTACAGACCAGATCAAGTTTGCATTGCAAACCTAAAGTTTGGGGTTGAGATGTGTCCAGAAGGTCAGTCTTTGGACACTGGCGTCATGAAAGCCTTCCTGGTGTTGGGTTTTACTGCAACAAGGTTGGCAGTAGGGTAAAATGCAAAACCCTGTTCTTACTTCCCTCTCTTTCCATCAAGTGGTTGATATCTCTCTCTATGCTGTAAAACCTAGGATTTGAGAGGGATGATGCAGGTAATGTAAAACCTGTCCTTCCTGCCCTCTTCAATGTATCTTCTACTACTATACCAATCAGATTTCCTTTGATTTTTTTTTTGTGTGTGTGTGCATGAAGGTATTTTTGTGTGTGGATATTTTAGATTAATGTTTCTGTTGGGGGGATGGTCACAAGAGAGTTCTACTCTACTCTTGTTCCACCCCTCCCCTTCATAAATGTTTTATAGAAGGAATGGCAAGTGATAACAGATATAAATGAAAAACTTAGGGAATGGTTTTTAGATTTCAAAAGATAAAGAGCCTGTATCAAAAACAAGTCAATGGAAGATATAATTCAAATTTCAAGGGGATTTTGCTGCATGTTATGTGGGGTCGCCATTAGAAAGGAAATTCCTAGTATATACATTTTGACTGTATACATGGGCTAGTTGATGTTTCCTGAATGTGGGCCTTTGAAAAATCTAAGCTCTCTCGTTTCTTAATGAGAGTTTGAACCTTTTTGATCCTCAGTTTTTCTTTATTTCATGGCTTGAACTTAGTTTTGACTATATCAGAGATTTATTGAGAAGATTAAAAAGCTGATATAAAAGCATCTATAGATGTTCAATGAATGTTTGCTTTCTTCATTTCCTGGCCTATTTATGCAAGAATATATGTTGAAATGGTCGGAAGAAATCATTGTGCCTAGTCCTGGTGAAAGGGCACATGGCTAGCTTGGATTTACACCTATCTAGACATATGATCTTGGACCAGTTGCCTCTTTGGGTCTCAGTTTCTCATTTTTCACACAAAAGCTGGACTAGAAGACCTGTAAGGTGATTTTTTGATTTTTTTCTTTCTTTCTTTTTTTTTTTTTTTTGCTCCAACATTTTGGTCTTTTTTTGTAGAGGCTGACAAGAGAGGGCTTATTAAGGGAAGCTGAAGTCACATAATTATACTTCAATCTTAATTCAGTTATTTAAAATCTCCAGGGCTACCATGATTTCTTCAATATTGTTTCCTTCAGCCATCATTCATTTCTATAATCCCATGGAACTTTATTCTCACGAGGTAATCTTTCCTGAAAGTAAAGCCTACCTTATAGTCATCATGTCTCTTGCTATCTCTGTCACTTTGTATTCTTAAAAAAAAAAACAAAACAACAACAACAACAAAAAAAACCAGCAGAGGCTGGTGATGAATTTTGCTCTGTGTCTGACACTGTGAGGAAGAGGAGAAGGTTCTTTATATACCTCCCCCAACAGTGGCTTCAGAGCTCTCATCTCAGATTTTTATATGCTTTGTTTTCACCCCTGAAGGTTCCTATCATCATGAGTATTCCCAAGAAAGTTTTTGTTGTAGTTTTTTTTAAAGTGACCCAGGCAATTTTAGAAATGCACACTCTACTGCCAGTCCTGACTGCTAACATTTCCTGCTTGTCTTTAATCTTTCCTGATATGTGCCATTGACAGCCCCAGGTCTGCAGAGAAGTTCTGGTTCCCTTACTTGCTGAGCTTTGGTTATTCCAAGAGTTCTTGACTTCTGCTTTATCATACATAGATACAGATGATGGACCTCTGCTCTTGCTGATTCCTATACTTTTCAAAGCACAAGGCTTGAGTGACATTATTTGCAATGATAGCATTTTGAAATTTGAATAATTCAGTAAATGGGATAATACTGGAGCCTTCCTACTGTTATTAATCCACAGGCTGCTCAGAAAGCTCTCTTCAGTTAAACTTGATATAAATAGAGCACTAAAGTGGTATTATGCATTTCTAAAGCATAGTGTTCTCTTTTAAGATTTTTTTTATGGGTAGGGAATACAAGAGAAATAGAAATTTAAAATAAGTCAGCTAAAATATTGCTCTCAGTGAAAAGTGAAATGGATTGTAATCATCAAGTAGATTGACTGTCACATATTTTGGGGCAACAGTATCTTTTCAAGAAACTCTAGAATGTTTTCCTTTCAGATGATAATTGAGAAGCTAAGAAAAAATGATACCAGGTAAAAATAAATAATAAGATAAAAATTATCAAGTTTATTAACATAACATTTGAGTCACCATTAGAAGGGATATCTTTTAGGTTGGAAGCATGCCTCTTTATGGAGTAGTGTTAGGCACTACTAATCTGCAGTGTGGAGAGAATAGTTTATTTATTTAATGCTTTTTAATCCATAAAAATTAATGGAGATATCTATAAGTCTTTGGGGAAAAAAAAGTACCTGGAAGATTGAGTATATTAGCAACAAAGAAGCTGTAGTCATGGTAATTTTTTTTTTCTTTTAAAAAAGAAGTCATGTGATAATGTACAAAAGGGGGAAAGATGTGAATTAAAATGTTAAAAAGAGTTTCAACAGACGAGCTTGTTCAGCCTGGAAGAGGCAAATGAGGAGGGCGCACAAGGCCCTACAATGTCTCCTTCACTTGGGCAGCTGTGTCCCTCATCAGTTAGCCAACAGGCTTGCACTACCGAGTCCACTTCATGATTTGCATTGTGCTCTTACATTTGCTGCAAGAGCTAACAGCCTAGAAATTCCCAAATGAAGATTCACAACTCCTTCCAAATTGTTCCTTTCTATCCCATTTTGTGTGTGTCTCTTCCTTTCCTAGGAAATTCCTGATAAGCCTCATATATGTGCATGCTAGCATGCAAACTGTGTGCTATTTCAGTCCTCTTGGGCTGGGAATCAAATGCTCTACTGCTTCCATACTAAATACTCCCCTGTCACTTCATTTAAGGCCAAGAAAAAGGTTTAATAGCTATTTTCTCAGGCCTTGTGCTGCTGGGACTGAGATAATATAAGGGCAAATCAGATTCTCTGCTGAGTAAATCCTCTTATCCAAACAGGTTCTCTTCCCTTGACTCTTGAGTATGTGAGTTTATTCAGCAAGCCCAAGGCAGTAGTTATCCCAGCTTTCCAGGTGGTTAGGAAAAAAGTGACTTCTGCTGACTTCTTTGAAGTGCAGTCCAATACTTTTGGCTAAATAGTTCTGGGTATAGTAAGTCCTCCATGCTCTAACCTTTCCTCAAGATCCAGGACAGCAGTGGCTTTGGCCCTGTGCAGTTTATCCCATGTGGCCCTGATGCATTTTGATGCTAATATTTTCTGACAGCAAAGCACAAAAGGAGAAATAGAAAGTGACAGGTCAAACAGGAGACTTTTTCCCTCATGGCTGTCCTGCACATCCCTGCAGTTGAGAACGGGGTTGTTAATGCCCATCAACAGAGACCCAGAGCAGTGAAGGGTGCTTGGTTATGCCATTGTTAATGTGCTTGAGGATGCACAGGAAACCAAGGACAAGTCCAGGATGAGGTCCTTTTGACACTTACCATTAGTTAGTAGTGCAGAAATCACCCAAGAGGACCCCTTCTTTCATTATACTAGAGAGATTAGGAAAAATAGTTTTAAGGAGGAATTAAAATACACAGTTATGTGAAATACTCTACCAGGCACAGAACTGCAAAACTGAACTCTGGAGAGTAAACCGAGAGATGAGAATCTAACATGTTCTTTTTTCATTTCTCATGAGTTCTGAGAATTGGAAGGATCTTGGAAATAGTTAGCCTGATCCCTCTTTTATGTAAAGATGAGGAAACTGAGCCCACAGGGAGAAGGACTTACCAAGGGTTACACAATAACTGGCAGGATGTTGGCAGACCAGCCTTCTTGAGAAGGATGACTTTATGGTGAGGACAGTGAAGGCACACACTCTGAAACAGGGGTGTGGATGGAGGTAGGTGCTAGGGATGAGTGATATAGTGGCCCAACAGAGGCTGCTCTTGGACAAGCTGTGTGTTTCCGAGGTGGGGCAGAAATGAACACAGCTCCTTGCTGTCAGGAAATTTCCCTGAACATCAGAAGAGTTCTACATTCTGTCCTGCTGCTTTTAATTTATAGTTAGTCTTGAATAAAGATCAAGCACCATCAGCAGGGGTGCAAGGCTCTCCACCATTAACTGTCAGCTGTAATCAGCTCCGGTTCCTAGTCATGCTTCTCATTTGGGGAGAAAATAAAAGTGGAACCAAATGGGTGGCTGCCTGTCTGAATGTGTACAGGACTAGTTGGAACCTTCAGCAACTCATTGAACGTTGTCTCAATATTCTCCTCTAAAAAATGAAGGGAGATGAACCACACACTGTATTCTTTAAAATGTTCCTTTTCCATTCACTGGGCTGATGTGAGGATCTGTTAGGTGATGACTGCAGAATATATGCAAATTATAAGATGTTATTACCATCACCCAAAATGTATTCATTTATGGGGTACTTCTCAGGACATATTTTAGGGGCTTGTTAGCATGATTTGTTACACATTTTTTTCACCCAGAGAATCAGAGGGTTAAATCAGGGTTTCCCAATTGAGAGCTGGAGAGGAACTGCAGGCTCTCAAAGACCTAGTGTAAGCTCTGTGCACTATCCTCTGACCATATGCCCTTGGTTTCCATTGGAACATTTTAATTTGTGTCATTTGGGAAAATAGATCAATGGTTGGGGCAGAATCAAAAGTTGTAGCCTGGAGAAGAATTTCTGATGAAAATCTTCGAGTGACAAAAGACCTAGTGTTTTTGCCTAAAGATAAAATTCTTTACAAAGTCCCGTTTTTCTATTTTTTTTTTTTGCTTATTAGAATTCCCATTTTCAAGCTTTATTAAAAATTTTGTCACTTCTTAACTAGACAAAAGAACTAGAGAATACAATTTATTTTTAAGATTACCTTTTGATTTTAAAATACTATGCACTCATGGATTTGCAAAGAAAATATATAAAAGAAAAAAATTAATACACTAATATTCAGAGATAACAGTTGAAAATGCTTAGTTTTTTTTTTTTTAGTCTTTTTATATGGACTTGAAATTACATTTCTAACACCCACAAGGTATCTTTGTAGGGTCTCTTAAATATTTAAACCCACAAATATCCACAGGCTACATTAGGAGCTGCTCTCCTGGAGAGGAGACGCAACTTCCAGCAGAGCAGTATAGCACAGGTGTGTAGGGACTACAACGCATTAGAGAATGCAAAAGTCACCTGGCTTAATAGCTGGGTGTCCAATGGAGTCAACACATGGTGGTGCCATGCCATAGATGTTGTTTTTGGGGTCCCACAGTGGACACAATGGTAACTAAAACTGGGAATAATAGCTCTCTGAGAACAGATGTAATTCACCCATATAGGGTCAATTTTACCTAGTGACATGGTAAATACAGATCATTTTCTCAGGCAGGAAATTAAGAAATGGTCAGATTCTCTGACCAAAAAGAAATATTTTACCCATAATTCATTTTTTTGGTGTTTTAAAAAAGATGAAATTATGAGCATGTTCCAACACAATTTAAGGTGTTTGAAATATGTGTTTAACCAGTCCTTCAGTATTGTGTACTAAGCTAGTTTCACATATTTTGCTATTAAAATTATTGCTGAGATGAAAATACCTATGTACAAATCTTTATATAAAACTCTGATTATTTCCATTCCCTAGATTTATGTTAAGGAAACAATGACTAGGTCTGAAATTTATAAAGCTTTTAAGACATCTTTGACAAGCTACTCTTCAGAAAAATAGACTAGAATTTGTATGAAACTATGTTCTTTTAAAATATCTGCTGATTTTATACTAAGAAAGTTCTGTATCTTTAAAAATTATGGGTTTTTGTGACTGCTGATAAGTTTAGAAGTGCTTATATGAAGTCTACTAATTGTTAAGTGGCTATTCTTGTTCTTTCTTATTTTTACTTTGGAAAGCTTACCTTTTACTTATTAAGGATATTTATATTTGAATCTCATCCACTGTAAACTTTTTCAGTCTTTATTTACCTTTCTTTTGATACAAATTTTTATTTTTAGGTAGACAAATCTTCATATTCCTTTTTTATATGCTTATATCAACATTCCTGAGATTCTCTGTACTACCGAGGGTATTTTTTTTGTGGGAATTATACCGACTTTCCAAGTGTTGGAAATCGATATTTTTGTTTGCAAATATGCATTGAAAAGCTTTCCTTTTTTTTTTTTTTTAGGATCTGGAACATTTTATATAGTTTGGGATTTTTCATTCCTTAAAAGTGTGGTGGAAGTTATTCAACAGCTATGTAGGTTTAGTACAATTTTTGAGATAGAATGACATTCTACATATGTCTAAAATTTATTGTTCATCTGTTCAGCTTTGCTACATAACTTTCTATGAAAATAATATATACTAAAAATGCCTTAAAATTATCAATTTTATTGAGATGTAAGCATTTATGGGCACAGAATTGTACATACAATTTAAGTAGAAATGTAGCATAGATTTTGACAGGATTCTTTTTTTCTTATATATTCTTTTCTTTAGCTATTTTTAACTTCTGTCTTTCTTAAAGTAAAAAATCCCTGGCTAGTTTAATATATCTTTCAAAGAATTAGCTTCTAATTTTATTTAATAATTCTATTGTTACAATTCTAATTTTCTGTTCACAATTCTTATTAATCTGTTTCCCTCTTTTTTTAAATGGAAAAAGTCTCTACAATTACAAAAATAATTATAGAAGACTCTAGACAATGGTAAGTGATGTTTTCCTCTCCTTCCCTGGATTACTCATATGCACATCTGAATACACAGGAAAATAATGCTTATGAGACAGGAAGAAACTGCCTCTGATTCTAGGCAGAACCCAGTCTGGTTTCCTGGTTTTACCTAGGGTGTGAAGTGTGTTGACTTGTGTGGTAATGGAAGCGTGTCTTCTAAGCTTTCTCTTATTCCTTAGGCAGTAAGAAAGGATAAGGTAAGAGGGCTGGAGAGTTTAGTCTCCTTCTGGCCAGGGCCCCCCTCTTGGTACTTTAGAATAGGGCAGAAGAGGTACTGTGGGCATTCTCAGTGGAATCTCATTCTCTTCCACTGGAGAAAGTGTGGTCTGAAATCCAAAAGAGGGCAAAAAATAGTATCCAGCCAGGATCTTTGTTCCATACTCTTTATCATTTAGTACATGCCAAGCACTACATTAAGTCATTTTTAAGCCCCATGATAACTAATAAGACAACCAGTCAATTATTCCCATTTTGTATGGGAGGGATCACTATGGTGACTTGTCCAAAGTCACACAGCCAGGATATAATCCAGTGATGTTGGACTGTAAAGCCCATGTTCTTAACCCTGATAGATCATGTCCCAGCCTCTCAATGCTCTCTTGAATCCCTACAGCATAGTCTTATCATTTCAGGGGGAGCTTTTGTGAGCCTGGGATCAATGATCCAAATGAATTTGTAGTTTTGTGACTCATTATGTCTATATTATTTGCCCTCAAAATTATATTCCCCTTTCCCATGCTTTAACATGGAAAAAATTGCCTTGAAAATGATACTTGAACTGAATGTCCAAGCAGTGGGGACACTCCTCAGCATGCCAGTTCATTTAATCCCCCAAAGAGTAGAGGGTACGTAGACGGGAGGTGGGAGAGTTGGGGGTGGCAGCTATTAGAAAAGATGAAATGGTGCTGAGATGATGCCCCAACTAATCTGACCTTGTAACATATTTAGACACAGAAATGCTTACTTTAAAACTCACAAAAATCTCATTTTAAAAAATTAATATCTTAGTGTTAAATGATTGGTCTACAAGCTTTATGCTCTTGAAGCGGTCTCCCTTGAGGTTTGCCTGGCCAAGTTTTTGCTTGAGAGAGAGAAAAGGAAATAAAAGTAGAGTTGTAACTGAATTGAATGTGATGTAAGGTGAACAGATCCAACAGTGGATCAGAGAAAATTTTGGTCAAGGGATTTCTCTTATCTCTAGCCCCTCTGGAAGTTCAAACTACACAGCAGGAGATACTGGCCAGGGGAATTCTATTCCACTCTGATCTGAGTCTTTCTTTATATCCATGCCAGCACTTACAGTCAGGGTCTCTTCTGAATACACACAGCTGTACATTTTTTCAAGCACACAGAAGTTGTTCTGAACCTGTTAGCTAATCGTGCCTGTTGATTTATGATATTCACACATGCTTTAAAAAAATACAAATTTTAAAATCCAGATACTAAAAAGTAAAAGCCACCTAGAAAAGACAAGACCTGTTTTCATGAGAGATTTTACACAAAGCTCCATTCACTCTGTCTTGGCTGGAACAGGATATCACTGATAAGGCTGTTGGTGAGTGCCCAGGAAGAGAGGAAAGAGCAGGCAGGAAATATTCTTTGGTATCTGGCAATAAAGAAGAATGTCTATTTCTATACTTACAATCACAGTTGGGGTGGCAGCCAGCACGCAATAGAGCACCAGAGGGGTGATGAAGCTCTCTTCCTCTGTCCCTGGGTAAGGCTTCATTAAGTCTCCATCCTGACAGAAGAATCCTTGAATATGCACCTGAAAAGTGTCAGTGCATTCGAAGTAGTAGGCAAGCAGCACTGTCCCAGCCATGATGACAAGCTGAAAATACAGCATGGCCACACAGAGACATTAGCAGGGCTTTGGAGCAGCACGCATCCCTTAGAGCACACTCCCTCCATCACCCGGCGGCTCTCCTGGTTTTGGTATTGGCAAGTGTGTGCGTGCCTGGCTCAGCGTGCTCTGGGCTCTGGGAGTGTGTGCTTTCTTGTCTGCCTGGTAACATCTGTTGTAGAAACCTTCCAGCAAATAATACACAGCTCCCATCTGAAAGGCAGGCCACAGCCAGGCTTGTGAAGACGCCCAGCTTCTGTTGCTACACTCTCTCAGTGTGCATGGGAACCAAGGCAATGTTTCCACTCAGGACAGAGGTGAAGAGTTAAAGGGCATGGAGTCAATAGCAAGATGCAGATGTGAGATCTGTTCATCAGAAATTTCATAACAGGCTAGAGGTAGACTTACCTTATAAAACATTAGAGGCAGATAAATCAGGAATGAATGAGTGAGTGAATGAACAGAAAAGGAAAGTTTAAGGCCTACAAAGGTAAAGAAAAAATTTCAGAACCATCTCCTAAATTATGAGCAGCTGTTCAATATCAGTCATAACTTTTAATCATTTTCAAAACAGTTTTGCTTTTATTCCAAAATGCTTTTGACCAGTAACCAAAAATATATCTGATGATCATATTTAAATGTCTTTCCTAAGGTTTAGGCACACTTATCCTTTCATTTTGATACTAATTGCCTAGAAAGTCACTGAAGTTTGGCTATAGATTTTAATAGGTATGTGGAATTGAAGGCATAGGGAAATGCAGCATTTTTTTTTCTCCTCATCTATATTTGGAAAACACCAAAATGTCAAGAAAGAGACAAAGGCAGATAGAAAACAAGTCTTTGAGGTTACAAAATTGTAGAACCTTAAGCCAAAAGGGATTTTGGAATTCTTCCAGTCTAGCACCTTCATTTCATAGATGAGAAAACTGACCACTGGTGGCTTATCCAGCAAGTACATTATTCATGTGCTTAGATGGAGCATTTGAAACTCAGATGGAGAAAATATATTCTTAAATGTCAATGTGTTTAAAGGTATCAAAATAACCATTATGGGAAAAAAAATATAACATGGTAGGACATCTTTCTTTTTCCATCTCTGGTATCAAGAATTGAACCCAAGGGTATTCTACCACTAAGCTACACCCCAAACCCTTTTATTTTGAGACAGAGTCTTACTAAGTTGCCTGCTAAGGCTGGCCTTGAACTTGCCATCCTTCTGCTTCCCAAGGTAGGACTTCTTTATTTGGAAGTATATATAGGACAGTGAGGGGAAAACTATCATCTTTTCAGGGTTCTGGATGTCCAAAGTTCTTTTTCCAGCCCTGGAATGACTAAACCAAAGTTACACAGATAAAATATAGTAAAACAGGGCTCAAAATCCATATTTCCTGATCTGTTAACAAAAACCTTGATTACAGGAGCTTTTTGCAGAATCTGGTGTTAATGCATTGGTGGAGACAGCCACTGTCAGGCAAATGTCCTTGTGTAAACAGCACCAGGAACACTGCAACTGGCTTTTGTGGAATAATGTAGTTTTGAGGAATTCCTTGCATAGATTCTGTCATAAGCATATAAGGACTTTTCCTTCATGGCCTTCTGGTTCCATTTTGTTAATTTGATGTGACTCCATTTTGATCCTGACACCTTGCGTGGGGACTAGACAAAAATAATCTGAGCCATCGATAATCCAAAACGGATTCAGGGAAGGAGAGCAATGCTAAAATTGTTTTTGTTTTGTGTTTCAAGATACCTTATGTGAATTTCTCAATTTTCTAACACTTCTCTTCTTTTAAAACTTCCCCTTTGTCTAACCACTTTGGATGCACCTGGTCCTCTAAAGTATATCCAGGATTATGTGTACCTGCTAGTCACAAATAAACTCTTTGCTTTGGAGAGCTGGTATCTGTTAAGCATTTTAGGCTGACACTCCCAATGACACAAAATTGATCTCACTGTTTCATATAGACCTAGTTTGAGATGGATTTGAACTGGGCTTCAAAAGAATACAGAATACAATGCTGTAATAATGTTGCAAAACAAAACAAAAACCACTGTATTCTATACAAAAGGGTAGAGAGAGATGGGGAGGCAAAGGAGGGGGATGCCATTGCAGAGAAGCACTGTTTGGCATTCATATCCATTTTCCAGTCCTTTTCTTCAGCCACAGCATTGAAGCACAGTCTTAACACTCTAGAAGTAGCCTCTACCTACTCCCGGGACAATAAAATTCTACTTCATCATAGTATGAAGAATGCTCTCTGTTCCTCCAATTTTCTCCCTTTCTCATCTCCCACTGCAGTGTGGCTCAAGTACAAACTCCTAAGCATCTATAGAAAGGTCTTTGTTGTGGCTGCATCTCTCTCTACCACCTTTCTTTTTATTCCAGGTGGGCCACCCATCACACTCTTCATTCACCATCCTTTGTGCATAACTTGTTCCTGGATCTACAAGGATTATATTCTTCCAGTGAACCTTTTCACCACCACCCCCAGTGGCTGGCTCCCCATCACAACTTCTGCCTATCCAATAATCTGTTTCTCTATGCCTGAAGTTGTTTATTGGTACCACATACAATTGTTCATCTATGCTGTTTCAAGTTATTTGTTTTCCTTATAGCAACAGGGAAGAGACTTGGATAACTGTTTCCTCTGAGAGTTGCTCCAAACTGCCCTTGCCAATGGTGTGCTTGCCTCCAGCTAGCTTATAAAGTCAAAGCCCTAATGTTTCTATTTCTTTTGTGCTTGGCTGGTCAACTGAATTGACCTGGTGGGAAGGAACCTAGCCAGCTAACATGAACGTGTTGAGGTGAAATAACACTAGAATTTCAACAGTTCTGAGACTTTGCAGCTGCCTGTCTCCTGCACAGGAATGATCTAGGATTTTTGTCTTTTATTTATGTGGCTGGAAGCACATTTCCCTCTTCCATTAATCTTAGGTCCTGCCCAACCTCTATGCAGACATCTTCTATCAGAGAATTTGGGACAAAGAAGAAACCAAAAATGGCATCTAGTATCTTCTATTGAGGAAATTTATTCAATTTCACAGGGTGCCTTTGTGCTACCACTTCCTTTTACTAAAAAGAAAAGGGAAGTAAAATAAAGCAAAACCACAACACACAAATCAAATAATATAAACTTAAACACAGACTTCTCTTAATGTTATTTTTGATTCCGGTGTATTTAACAACAGCATAATCAATGTCACATGACTAAATTTGAACTCTGTAGAACAAACTGATGGATTCATTCATTTCTCTGAATGCTGCTTCCAGAATTAAATCAATCAGTTGGTTACAACACAACCTCAGACGCTCAAAGGATAGGTGGGACCCCTTGCAGCTTATACAATAGCACTGACCCCCAACATGGATCAACTTGCTGTGCCTCTTCTTCTAAGCAGCCAGACACAGTTGTCATTCTCAAGCAATTTTCAAACTCCCGGGAGCCTCCCCAATAATGCCATTTAGCGATACAAAGGAGCAAAAATAGAACAATTCGGATCTTGATTTCTAGTGCACCTTCCTATTGAAAATTATTTTGCAACTATATATTAAAATGGAGCTGACACATTTGCTGGCAGGACAGGAGCTACACATTGATTCAGCTTCCAGGAGCGAAGAGGTCCACTGGCTGCACTGACGACTGTATAATTAGCCATCGGTGCTCTCCCTTTTCCCTCCCCGGTCTGGGTCATGATCCATCACTGTCTAGGTTTATGTCACTGTGCCAGCTGGCACACTTGCCATCTCTGCTTCACTCCCCAACCCCACTTAGGGATGCATGGAGGGAGGCCATAATGTTGGTGTCACGTAAGCAGATGGTGAGGCTGTGCCAGGCCGAGTACTGGTGGAAGGGTTGAAGATGTCAGTGTGACAGAAGCAATTATGGCTGTGAAAGGATAACGAGAGCTGGAGAGCTCACATACCAGGGACTTCCTTGATTTTACTTCCCAAGAATGACATTCTAATATAAGAAAGTGCATTAAGTGCTGAACATTCCACCAGGATTTGGAAGGCAGATGTCTGAAATTTGGAAGGCAATGTCTGAAATCCAGCTTCTCCTGTTTGAGAGGGCGGTGTTTCTATGCAGGCCCTCTGCTGATTAGAGGAAATTAAATGTCACATAGTTGAGCAAGGGAATGTCATGTCTAGAGCAACTGTGGACCACAAATTTAAAGACTTGATACAGGCTGTGGGGAACAGGGTGATGGGGTAGCACTCAGGTGTATTGGTGTGGCACAGAGATGTGAGATCTGGTAAGGGGCATAATTCAAACTGGAGAATTTCTTTAGGATAAACACTGATGAGTGGTATAGCTGGGTCATATGTTGGTTCTATACCTAGTTCTTTAGGAACCTCCATACTGATTTCCACAGTAGTTGTACTACTTTACAATCCCAGGGTGGGACATCTTCGAATAGCATGAATGAAAGTGTAAACCAGTGTAGTATGCTGGAGTGGAAGCTCATGATAAAACTGACAGCCTTCACTGGGGACTATTAGAAATAAGTGTGAACCTTTGAGAGGGGCTAGAGGATCCAAAATGATAGAGGCAAGAACTAAGGAGGAAGATGAAATGATATATTATGCCTGTGTCCTAGAAACTCTTCTAAGCATTTTACATAAACCATTCTTCATGGTCAGTATATTATTATTATTTTCATTTTACTTCTAAGAAAACAGGTACAGAAAAATTATATGAATTACATAAGGTCACCCAGCTCATGGGGGTGAACCTGGGATGATTACTATGAATATAATGTATCTTTCCACACAAATTCATGTGGCCTGGGGAAAACCAGATTACAAATTTGTTAGTATAACATTAAGCACTGAACTATGTGTTATATGCTTGGATGGTTTATTTAAATGCCTTCAAGGGTCAGTTTCCTCATCTGTACGAAGGTTAATAACTATCTCATAACAATGCAATGAGGCATATTTTCATTTTGTTCCAAAAAGGGAGTTATATTAACTTCTGCCAACTAAAGTAAAGCAGAATAAATAAACAGTAGGAACAGAGGAAAATAAGTATGGTGACATACAGGAAGCATAATTTGGGATGTAAATTGTCTAACAGTCAATGCAGTAAGGAAAGGCTGGTCAGTTACACATTTCACAGTATTTGTAGGAGTAAAAAACCAATCAATATTTAAGGTAAAGGGTGTGGCATGCTAAGTAATGACTCCATGAATATTGATGGTGCGATTTATCTGAGACCTCAACTCACTATAGGGTTAGTATGCACTGGGCATGAGCTTAGTGGTATAAGCAAAATCCACAAAAACAATGCCATGGACATTTTAATTCAGTCTAGGTTGAACTTGAGAGACAGCACAGTGAAAGGCTAAGAGCCTAGCATGGACAGTCTGGGCTGGAAATAAGCTCTATTGCTTCTTTAGTTTATTGTGAGGATTGTGCATCAAGCACTGAGAGCAACACCTGACTTCTGGCACTACAGCATTTTCTGGGAGTGTTATGTCAGGGTTCCTACTGAGCTGTAGTTTCTTAGTCTGCAATTCACTGATGCCCAATAGTTCTGAAAACCTAAACTATCTTCTTTTAATTAGCTCTGGTTAAGAAAGACAGCCTCTTGTGAAATGGACCAATATGTATATTAGAATCCATCTCTTCTCCTTTAAGGAGGAACAGAGGGGTGCCCTCAGACAAGGATGTATGGATGGAATGAGATCAAGAATTCATACAACTAGCATTAATCAAATGCCTACTACACACAAACACTGGAAATATTCAGTTTTTAACACAACTGTTGAAACAGGCATGGTCTTTGGATTCAGATGGCTTTCCGTGGGGGGATAGACATCATAAAAATAAGCCCAAAGAAATGATAAGGGCGATTCTCATTGACCACATAACCAGTATGTAACTTTAAATGTATTCTCTTATATGATACTTATATTACCCTGTGAGCTGCAGTGAGTTTCCCTTGTCTAAGAAAGAGGAAACTATCCAAACTCGTAGAACTAATGAATGGTAGAGCCAGGATTTAAAACTGGTACCATTCAATTACTATTTTATACTTATAATCTTCAATAGCAAAATGAGATGATACACGTAAAATGCTAAGTGCTCTATTCTTTGTGTGTGATGCTGGGGATCAAACCTAGGGCCTTATGCTTGCGAGGCAAGCACTCTGCCAACTGAGCTATACCCCAGCCTGCTCTGTTCTGCTTTTAATCTTTAGTGTTTTGTTTTTTTTTTAAAATGTAATTTAGAGTTGGGCAACAGTACAGGCTGATACTGCCCATTCTTCTTTGTTCTCCTATCTATGATGATCTTTTTTCCAACTCCTTTAATTTTCCTTCTCTTCAGTCTGGTAAATAAATAGTGGTGCCCTACAAGGATCTGTCCTTACCCCACTTTGTCATTTTCTTTATGTGCCTTCCATTGGTATATTGGTTACCTTTCCCCTAATACGTCTCTATTCTCAGCTCCATGTTCTCTCTTGACCACCAATATGGTGGTGTTCCATAGACACTCAGCTATCACAAGTCTAAACTGGAGTTTAGAATTTCTTCTCCTCACAAGAGACAATTTTTCTTGTCTTCTCTATCTGGGAAAATCCAACCAGCATCCTCTCAGTCACAACAGCTAGAAATCTCAGCATCATCTTGGATTCCTCCTCCTTCCGACTCCTGCCAGACCCAGTTAGTTGCCAAATGCTACTGACTGCAGTGCCTCCTTGTGTTTATCTCATGTAGTTGCTGCTGCCTTATCCAATCTCCACACTGCCGCTAGAATCTAGCCTTTCCACGCCCCCATTTACCCTGCTATCAAACAGTTACCATCCTATGTTGTAGCTATAATTACATCTTTATATTCCTTCAAATCTTCAGTGATTACCTTCTGTGGACTGAATGTTTGTGTTACTCCAAAATCCACAGGTTGAAGTCCAAGTCCCCAGTGTAATGAGGTCTTTGGGAAGGAAGGAGGTCAAGCAGGTAGGACCCTCATAAATGGGATCAGTATTTTTAGAAAAATAGACACACTAGATGGTATCCATTTCTCTTCCTCTCCTTTTCTGTCTCCCTCTCCCATGTAGGATTCAACAAGGAGACTACCATTCACAAACCAACAAGAGGGCCCTCACCAGACCCTGAATCTGCTGGCTATCCTTGATCTTGGAGTTTCCAGCCTTAAGAACCATGAGAAAAAAAAAAAAAATGTTTGCGTTTAAGCCACTCAGTCTGCTGTAATTTGTTAGAGCAGCTTGAGATGAGACATAGCTGTTTCAGGTAAACCAAAATAAGCTCTGTGCACTGAACACACTGGCCTTTACTTGTCCATACTTTTGGTAGAAGAAAGAAGCCTGCCCTCTATTTAGACTCTAAGCTGACTACCAGAGCCTTGCTCAGTCCATAGGGAAAAAAAAAAAAAAAACTCTCTCTGGGATTTCTAAACTTTCCTACCTGGCCATCCCTTACAGAACAAATGCAAACACCACATCCTTGTCTGTAGTTAGGCAGTTCGTTCCTACTGCACCCTGTTGATTGTTTATGGCGGATTATATGGAGAAATGTAGAGTATATGACAATACTACCAGATAGATTTACAATTCTAACAAAGAAGGGGTAAATTTTGGGTGTAAGTTAAATTTTTCTCTTTGATCTTCTGCTTTTAAGAATGTTTTTATAATTTGATCACGTAGATGAATTCATACAAAGGATGCTAACTGTATAGTGACACCAAAATGGCAGGCATAACTAATATAAGAGAGGGTAGAATGAAAATTCAAAATGATTGTGACACTAGGGAATATTCCTTAGGGATACATGCAAAGCCATAAACAAGGCTCTTGTAGTCAATAATTCAGGACCTAAGAGAGTGAGGGCATAGGCCTGAGGTGCCCATGGGCTCTTCCCCAGGGCCGCCTCAGAGGAGAGAAAGGGCAGAGCTCGGTACACACTGCATGCCTGAGGAAGCGAAAGGATGGAGAATGGGTAAAGAGAAGTCTGGGAAAAGAAAGTCCCAGGTGATTTCATGTGCATTTTACATACTTACTGGAGGTAGGTGAAGAAGAGGGGGAATGGATGGAAGTAATCCCTCAAGAATCTCTATGTCTAAACTCCTGCTGCATTGTTTTGGGTGCTGACCTGAGGTGTCTCCGCAAACAACTGCTGTGACAAGTTTTCAGTGCTGTAACACAATTGGTTAGTTGTTATAATCAGACAGATGATGGATGGATGAGTGCATGGGAGGAAGGATGGACAGATATTACAATGACATCAGGAAGAGAATGTCAGCTCATACATGTTGGGAGACAGAAAGGGCATGTCAGCAATGACACGCGAGCTGGTTGTCATAGTGAAATGGAAATTTATGGTCTCCAGAGCTGAAAGATGCAGGCTCACTACCAGGAGGACAATTTACCACCTGTGCAGTTTTTAGGAAATGTACAAAATCTTTCTAGATCAGTTTCTTAATATATAAAATGTATACATAGTTATATAAATGTATATGATTAGAATAGGATGTGAATTTAAGTTCATAAATTAAAGGAAATCTCAATAATATAAGCATGAATACCTCCCAAATCTATTTTTGGCTGCTTAAACCTTATACTGGCCAGAGGTTGTTTTTATTTTTTTGTGTGTGAATTTACTCACTTAGCATACATATTTGTGTGATGTTTCACCTTTTGCAAAGGATTTCTTTTAGCCCTTGTCTTACAGTACTTGCTGAGAAAGGGTAATTCCTAATCATCTTCAGCCTCCCCCCCCCAACAGAAGTAGTAAAATCTTTCCGGGAAAACTAATGTAAAAGGAGTTCTATAAAAACCAACTGACTGATCAGAAAAGCCACAAAATTCAAGGTATTACCAGGTACATCAATATGCAAATCCTGCTGTCCTGTGGGGGAAGGGTGGGGTGACAAGACCCTGTCTGCTCAACCTTTCAGAGATGAGAGAATTGGAGAAGAAGATACACTCTGTGGTCACCAACAGCACTACAAGATATTTCTAAGGGCACTGACCTTGTCCTTGGGCAGGACACTACATGTTCAGCCTTCATATTTAGATGACTCAGAGGAGGACCAAGAAATGGGAGGGAGCAGAATTTGGAGATAAAGGCCTGACTTTGGTCTTTGTTCTTTCACTGACTTTGTAATTCCAGGCCCATGAATTTAGCTTCTCTGATCCTTTGACCCACCTGGGAGGAAACACCTGAGCGGCCATGAGATCACGTGGGAAGTGGAATTACAGGACAAGTCTTGAAGGAACCCTTCGCAGATGGTAAAACATCACATAAATATGTACACTAAATGAGTAAATTCACAAAAACATCTGGCCAGTAAGAACTAGATTGGGGGAGGCATTCATATTTATATGAGTGGGATTTCCTTTAATTTGTGAACTTACTTATTTGGACTCACATCCTATCTTAATTCTCCCCCAAGTCCAAAGATGGTAAACTGATGCCTAGGAGAGATTAAATCAAGATTAATAGGGGTTGGGGCAGTGGCTCAGTGGTTGAGCGCTCACCTAGTATGTGTGAGGCACTGGGTTCGATCCTCAGCACCACATAAAAAATAAAAATAATAATAAAATATATTGTGTCCACCTATAACTAAAAAATAAATTAAAAAAAAAATTAATACCCGCTCTTCCTTCTCTGTTTTATTGTAGCAGGCAGAATTCTAAGCTGACCTCTGACATTTCTGCCCGTTGGTATATATTCTCTGGTCCCTATCTTCAGATGTGGTGGGGACTTAGTATTATAATAGGATATCATTATCCTGATTATGGGAATTAATTACATTATCCCAATCCTTTTGCTATATATTGCAGCATAATCAGATATCTTTGAATAAAAAAAAAAGGTGGGCCTGATCTAATCTGTTGAGACAGTTAAACAAAGGAAGCAGCTGAGACATACTTGCAAGTCTGAGAAGCCAACTGCTATGATATGGAAAAGACAATATGGCCAGAAAGGGTACACCTCTAGGAGCTGAATTCTGCCTGGGAAGAGGACTCTGAGGGTGTGGTTGCAAGCTTAGCTGACATGTTGGGTTTCATCTAAGACGACGCTTATTGGAGGACCCAGCTGACTTGTACGAGACTCCTGACCCACAGAAACTAATAATAAATTCATGTAGTTTTAAGCTATTAAGTATGCAACAATTTGTTTTCCCAGCATAGGAAAACAATGTAAAGGGAAGAAACTCCCTGGTGATGTCTATGACCAGGTCAGGGGTTCCTCTAGTGGGGCAGAAGAATCTCAGATTTTGTGCTTCACTGAATCATCTTCATCAGCAGCAGGCCCTGGACTTACTCTCCTCTGCTAAGGCAGAGGTTCCTGAGTTTTGCAGTGCTGAAGTCTGCTTTTATTATTTTCTTCCTATATACTTCCCAAACTATAAAAACATAACACCCAACATCTATTTTTTTTTGGCGGGGAGGAGACAATTAATTTGCTTTCTAATCTTAATTCATTAATTACCTTAATTATAGATGCAGAGATTCTGACTGGTGTGAGATAAGCAGAATAACCAAACTGATGTGTGGTTTTTAACCTGGCATCAAAGAAATCTGATATTTTGATCATTCCTGTAAGCCGGACATGGATAAATATGCTCCTCATTTCTATTCAAGCATTTTGAAAGACAGGAAGCAGCTCACTGACCCCAGTAGTTGACATGATTTGAGATGTTCACCCAGACTGTGATTTTTTTTCTTCTCTGAGAATTGCACATTTAAACCTACAGTCATGCTTGTATTGCAAGACCAATTCCCTGACTGCAGCTGACTTGACTAAGTGTCTACACCTGGCTCAACATAGGTGCATGAGATTCTTCTAAGCATCAGAAGCAAGATTCTCAGAATATTCACTTGGGTCCAGGACATAAAAACCCAGGAGCCAACAGCTGCCTTTTGTGGCTACCTGAACCTGAAAAGCTGTGAAAGCTCAAGGATAGTTGTTTTGTCATCTTTAAAATTTCCTTCATCCATAATTGAAAATGGTTTTTAGTAAAAGAGATAGGGACTTCACCAGCAGGCATGGCCACCGTGTGAGCAAATCTGACAGAAAGGCACAAGCCCAGGCTTGTTGTCATTGTGGCTTTTGAGTTCTTAATTGGTTTAACTTACTGCCTAAATATGACTTCCAAGCTTCTCACATGTCCTAGCACAATATTTTGAGTCTTGTACCTTGGTTGAAGGACAAAGAGGACTTCATCATTACCACCTTTGGCCTGTTTGTACTGTAATATCTACACAGAAATTTTAATGTGGGATATTGCAAGGCCCAGCAAAGGTAACTGAAACATAAATTTAATATATTGATTAAATGGAGACGTCCAACAGGTTTTGTTACTGGAATATTCTCAGGACATATGGGTATTCTGGAATTCCCAGAAGCATATTTTAGCATAAAGAGTCTTTTAAATTTATTCAATCATGAACCTCGCCCCACCTTTGCTTCCCATGGCACATCTATAGCAACTTACAGAATAGTCATGAAACTCAGTTTGAAAAATGCAGACACAGCTTCTTGTTGGGAAGAAGGGAGAAAAGGAAAAGAATGAAATATAAATGTTTGGCTATATTGGGTGGGAGGGTGTAACAACCTGCTTATATGTATCAAATAAGGAATTAAACTTGCTAAAGTCCTCTACTGGGATGGCAATACCGTATATCCTTCAACATTGAACCGGTGACCATAATCGTGGTTAAAAATGGAAATATTTTGATTGCACCATTCTGGGGATCTTGGGTACAGATGCCATCTTAGTTTAGGAACAGGTACCCCCTAATTCAGATTTTGGTACACCGTGACCCATCTATTGTGCCAATCGGTATCAGAGAATTAAAGAATGGGGCAAATAAGAAAAGCAGCAACAATGGTATGTTTAGCACTGGACACTACCCATGGGACTTCTGTGATGACAACTATCATTCCCTTTAGTAGCTTAAAAGCAACTGTGGTAAGGCCAACAGCAGAGCAGTGACTATTTGCTCATATTAGTCCCCACTCCCATATGGTTTGGAGTTGCACCACTCCAAAAGTGTCAAGCTCAGCATCACAGCCGCCATCTCAGAAAGTCTTAGGAATGTGTCTCCAAGGTTTATCTGGGCATGGCCTATGTGATCATAGCACTCAATGGAAGTGTTAACTGGGTGCCTATAAACTCCTGAGTTTCTTCATATTATGTAAAACACAGTTGCCCTATTTTGAACTCAAAGCTGTTTGGAGCAATAGTTTCAAGAAAGAGAGGAGACTAATTCTGGATGCAGTTTAAACACAGAGGAGAATGGCATGGGGTGGTGGAGGTCGGAAGAAGCAGGAGAGGAAATTAAGATGGATAGTGGCTGTGTCATCCATCAGGTGAGTGGGTGAGCAATCCAACTAGGCTTGGATTCACTGTAAGGTAATTTCAAGTTGTTATCTTTGGACAACTTTCTCAAAGGGGATGATACAAATTCTCCAAGCTGCTAGGATGCTTTATAAAGTTATAAGAAGTTATTAATTTACCTCTTCCAACTTTTACAGTACAAAACTGAGATCACAGAATGCCATATTGCTCTGAGAGTAGCTCCAATCCTTAATCATTCACACAGACATGATATTGCAAAATACTGAAACAAAGAAAAATGTTTTTTCCTTTGAAAAGACAGTTAAATATTTGAAAATCTATCAACGATAATTGCATTCTGAAATGTATTGCCATTATTTAATTGCACATATTTTCTTGGCACTAAACTGCTAGCACTTCAGGAATTCATCTTTGAAACCCAAGCAGAAAGAATGGAACTTGGTGGTGGTTCAATAAATAGTGATAAACATATCTGGAGTGGATGCATTTCTTAAATGAGGCTCCAAAAGCAAAAGGCACAAAGAGGAAAAATGGAAAGATCTGATTATATAAAAATTCAGTGCATTCTACTGAGTAACTCCTCAAGTCAACAGAACAATGATAGACTAGGAGAAATTATTTATAATATTCAAAGCATGGATATGATTAATACCAAGCATATGTGACAAATTGACAGAATCCAAATATATATATATGAAAAGAAAAAAAAGGTTGGCAGTAACATAATTTGACTGAAGTACTGTATATGATGGAAAATTACATAATTTTTAACAATAATATATTAGATTTTCATGAAACAATACATATGATTTACTAAATGCCAAATACTTTTTTAAGGGCTTTACATGTATTAATTCATTCAACCCTCAACTCTGCAAAGTGAATATTAGTAATAATTCCATTTTCTAGATAAGGAACATGAGGGTCAGAGTTTAAGTGATTAGCCTAAGGACACATAATATGCAAATGAAGAAGCCAGAATGTAGTCTGGTTTAGATTAATCACTGTGCTCTACTGACCAAAGCTTAAAAGCATTAAGTGAAAAACACATCAAAGAAACAAAGACCTATAGTAGAATGATATTTAAATAAAAAAATGCTGAATACTCTTCAGGATATATACACAAGGACATAAGTACATTAGAGTCAGGATGATGAGGACAAGTAATCAAATGACTGCACCACACACCAGGGAGTATGATTAATTTAACTAGGGAGTCCCAAAGACCAAGTACAAATAAGAGCTCAATGAATGACTATTCAGCATCCTGCAGACTTAGAGGGTATCTGTGTTGAACAAAATGCTGCTTTGATAATTCACTCCAAATACTGCTTTCACAATTTGTGGTTGCAGCACATCCAAATTGTTGAAAGAGGAGCAGAAATGAGTAGAAAACGAGCATCATGCTGCATATTAATGCCTTCTTAATCTTTTACTTAAAAAGCAAAACCTCAACATATCCGATTGCAGAGTCCACAACAATGGAATGAGTGTCTGCCCTCCGCTGTCATTAATTGCAGATTCACTATGATCATTTTGCTCCCCCAAATAAAGGATGTCTTCATAGACTTACTTGTGCATGGTTTTCAAAGAAGATCAGACACATGGAGGCTGATTCCATAACTTAGCTATTGTGAACCGTGTTTGATAAACATGGGTATGTGCACATCTCTCAAGTGTACTGACTAGAAAAAGACTGAAGGGTGGTATAACTAGATTATACGGTAGTTCAGTTTTAATGTTTTGACGAACCTCCATACTGATTTCCCTAGAGGTAGAACTAACAGTGGTATATATACACAATGGAGTTTTGTTTAGCTGAAAGAACAAATTATGTTATTTGCAGGGAAATGGATGGAACTGGAGATCATCCTATTAAGAAAAATAAGCCAGACTCAGAAAGATAAGTGTTATATATTTTCTTTCTTATATGGAAACTAGAGGGGGAAAAAAAGAAGCAAAAAGGGAGAGGGGTGTCTTATGAATGTGGAAAGGAGATGATCAGGAGGAGAGGACCAAGGGAGGACAAGGCCAGTGAAATCTATCAAATTACCTTATGCTTGTCAGAATATGCTACAATGAAACTCGCTATTCTATATAATTAATGTGTACAACAAAGAGATCAGAAGGACAAAAGATTTCTACTTAAATATTAAAGTCACACTTTTCCCTTAATTAAAAAAATGAGTTCTCATTATTTATAACATGAATTCTTTTCTTATCATGAGTTGTTAAATTAGGTATCTATTTAGAAAAAAAGGCATTGGAAAAAGTGATGTTATGACTCCACATTAGAAAGAAAATGAAACTAACACTGAATATTCTGCATGCCACGTGGAAGAAAATGTTAAAGATTTCAGCTGAAAAAAGAAAACAGGAAACAAGGTTGAGCTTCTAGGTTTGCCTTAAACAGCTGTAAACAGAAGTACTTAGGATACCATTCTAATTTCCCTGCCAAGAAGAAATGTGATTTTTTCTCTCTATGCATTTCCAAGTTAATTGGAAATTAGGCAAATGAGGAGAAAAGGAAAAACATTCTCTTCAAATCAACCAGTTTGTTTTTCTTTCTAATTAAAACAGGTAAATCTCCACATTGCATGAGTTAGATGTTCTCATTTTCCTTTAAAAACTATTGGGCAAGGATTTTTCTCATTTCTCTCTAAAGGCACCATTAGGTTGCCTGCAAGATTGTGTCACTTGCAAACACATTAGAAGATTCCACATAAATGAACAGAGCAGGGCCTCAGTAATCTGCTGGTGGTTGTTGGCTCCTAGGTGCTCAGGTCTGCATCAGCTTCACCCTGGCTGCATGTACAGGAAGCCAGTTACCCAGGGGAAAGAAAGTAAACCCCTGAAATGTGGCTAGTATAACTGTGGAGTGGAATTTTTTACTTCAATTTATTTAAATTGAAATAGCCACATACGGCTGATGTTTACACACAGGACAGACTATGATGGACTTGTACTAGCAGGGAGGTATCATGAACCAACCATAAATTTGAATCTTTTTTTAGTATAAAATATTTGAATACATGCATATATAAATAGGAAAGTAAGCTACTAGAATTTTACTCAGTAAAGGTTAATCATTGTTACAATTTGGTGCATATTTATTCCACCAGACTTTTCATTTCTCTCCAAGTTTGTAAGTACATACAATATAAATTATAAACATAAATCTATAGGTAGATTTTAAAGGCTATAAAGCAGAAGCACACTGACACATGCCATTCTGTGGGTTTTCTCTTAACACATGGACCATCTTTATGTTGGCACAGAGAGATATTTACAGCTGCATGTGTTGGAACTTATGTGTTCCCTTCTTTCATAATCTCATCTTTGTCACTCCAGTCAAGGAGCCCTGATTAACACACAGGTACGTGCAGGGATCAAATTCATCTTTGGACAAATCAATCAATAAATGGGCAGTGGAACTGAATAGACACTTTACAGAAGAGGAAATATGATTGGTCAACAAATATATGAAGAAATGTTCAACATCTGTAGCAATTAGAGAAATGCAAATTAAAACTACACTGAGATTTACAAAAGTACATACAAGAGGAAGTGAGAGGAAGTGAGAGGAAAGGGAAAAATAATACAAGGGGGAGAAATGAATGACAGTAGAGGGGGTAGAGAGAGAAGAGGGGAGGGGAGGGGAGGGGAGGGGAGGGGGGATAGTAGAGGATAGGAAAGGTAGCAGAACACGACAGTCACTAGTATGGCAATATGTAAATCAATGGATGTGTAATTGATGTGATTCTGCAATCTGTATATGGGCTAAAAATGGGAGTTCATAACCCACTTGAAGCAAAGTGTGAAAGATGATATATCAAGAACTATGTAATGTTTTGAACAACCAACAATAAAAAAAAATTAAAAAATAAAAAAAAAAAGAATACAAGCAACAATAAATGTTGGCGAGGATGTGGGGGAACAGGCACACTCGTACATTATTGGTTCAAACACTCTGGAAAGTAGTGGGTAGATTCCTCAGAAAACTTGGAATGGAACCACCATTTGATCCAGTTATCCCACTTCTCAGTATATACCCAAAGGACTTGAAGTCGGCATCCTATAGTGACACAGCCACATCAATGTTTATAGTAGCTCAATTCACAACAGCTAAGTTATAGAACCAACCTAGGTGCCCTTCACAGATGAATGGATAAAGAAAGTGCAGTACATATACATAATGGAATATTACTCATCCATAAAGAAAAATAAAATTATGGCATTTGCTCGTAAATAGATGGAGACTGTCATGATTAATTAAATAAGCCCATGTCAAAAAACCGAAGGCCGAATGTTCTGCTATGCAGATGCTAATACACAATAAGCGGGGGGGGGGGGAGGTAGGGAAGAACAGAAATACTTTGGATTAGACAAAGGGGAATGGAGGAAAGGGAGGGAGGATACGAGTAGGAAAGACAGTAGAATGAATCAGATATTACTTGCCTGTGTTCATATATGAATACAGAATCAGTGTAACTGTACATCAGGTACAACCACAAGAATGGGAAGTTATACTCTATGTATGTATAATATGTCAAAATACATTGTACTGTCATGTATAACTAAAAAACAATATTTCAAAAAATCTATCTTTGGGATCACACTATGTTGCATGTATCAAGGCCCCTATCTCAGGATGAAGGAAGAGAAGTAGTTAAAAGAGGAGAGCTTTGGATGCCAGATGGAGTAAGTTAAATACATCTAAGGAAATAAAGAGTTTTGAGCAGGAAAGTAGAAAAGTCAGACTGTCATCGAAGAGGGTGACCCTTGCAGTAGTGTATGAGACTATGACAGAGACCTGAGGCAAAGAAATCAGATTTGGAAGAAAGGTTTTATAACAGTTCAGTTATTAGGTACTCAGAATGCCTCCAGTATTTCTATGCAATCACATTTTCAGGGCAAGCTCACAAAAATCTCAAAATGAGTAGACATAAAATATGGTTTGTGATAGCTTAGTTTCTAACTCTTGTGAATATATAAAATAATTCATTCATTAAACTTTTATGGAGCATTTATTTACTATATGCCAAACAGGAAATCAGCAGTGAACAAAACAAGTCTCTGTCCACGGGGGAGAGGTAGTAAAAGGAAATTCAGGGGCTAGGAGAAATAAGTTTAATTTGAAACATATAAATTTTGGGGGAGAGTGGGAGGTGGGATTCATTACAGGTACACAAAGCTGTGCAGGCAAGAGATACCCCGAGGTGAGAGGAGCTGGGGTCCTTGTTTTCTAATTATGATTACTATGATAGAGACATAGGGCAAGACAGAACTAGTCCCAATGTTCTTTGAGGTAGATTAGTGGGGGCTGTAGTGAAAGCGCAAGAAGAGAGAGCTCTTCTGTGTTGTGCTGAAAAATTTAAAAAAATAATAAACCTTAGGGTGCTAATGCAGGAATGTCACCATTTAAATATTTTTTTGAGTGTGTGGTACTGGGGATTGAACCAGGGCCCACTCATGCTAGGCAAGTGCTCTACTACTGAGTTACACCTCGGCATAAAGAATGATTATAAGGTGAAATGTTTGCTGCACTAATGGCCATCTCACACTAGACAGCATAGATGGGACCCTTACCACAAAACTCTTTGGTGAATCTCTACTTTTGTACTAGTTGTGGAAAAAGATGTAGAGAAAAAAACGCATTTGTCTCCAGAAAACATATCATCAAACTCAGCTTTGCTTGTTGTCTAGCAAGTGACAAGAGGCCATGCAGCTTCAGACCTGTTTCTAGTTCTTTTAGATTCTAGGAGGTTCATCTTCCCTGTCTCCAGAGAAAAAGGGGCCAGATGTCCACTTTTTTTTAGTGCTCCTACGTTCAGTATCCTTAGCCTGTACTATTTTATCACAAGCACCTAAAAAACTAAGAAAGAACTACACGATGTTTGGCTATCTTCATTATTCAAAATATGAAGAACTTCCATATGCCTCATACCCTTTCACTGAGTTTCTAAAGAAGTGATCAAATTCAAGGAAAACAGTAGTTTGGAGTCAACAGAACAAGAAATGACAAAAGTTTGCTGTGTCACCATTCAGAATCATGAAAGGTTATAAAACTAATAATATTTCCTGGTGATCATTTTCCATGGGGTACTAAAAATAGGCAGTACTGATGGATTAGAATTGAAGCCACCCACAACTGATAATACAAGCAGGAGTACACTTTCAGATGTGAAATTTGTTCTGAATTGGGACAGAATATTGGAGTTATTTTAAATACATGCCTGGGTATGTATTTATCCTGTGTTCACTAAAGTACCCGCAAGTTCCTGAGACAAGAAAACTTTGGTTCCAAAGTATCTTCTCCAGAGAAGAGACACACAAAAGACAATCTCGTATGGCATGTTGCCAGATGCTGACTCAATCAGTGACTTATCCTAATTGTAGAGGAAGCCGGATGGCATTAGTGAAGAGGGCTACCTCTCATAGTGTTGGCGTAGCATGATTGCTATGCAATTTAGAGTATTTAATAGAGCAAAGGTTTCTTAATTTATTTCACTTTTCCTCTTAGGTTAAGTTATCCTCCAGAGTACTATTTTGTCAGGAAGAGGTTATGCCTCCCTAACCATTTTAGAATCACCTTTCAATGTGAGTTTAGGCCTGGTAGAGGGTTGCTTTCTCTACCACCTTGTGTTTGGAAGGTCAACCTCATAAACTCAGAATAGCTTCACTGAGAGAAGCAGACACTGAGCCGATAGATCATTTTTGTTGTGCTCTAAATTGAAATACGATAAGAACAGGCATTAAGCTGCTTAGAAATCTGAATTAGAGGAACAATTGTTCTAATACACATGATAGGGCAAAGGCTCCCAGAGCCCGTAATCGCCCAATTCCGATGAAAACCTGTCACTCTGTGAATGTCCATGCTTGGCTGGAGGTTCTGCAAAGTAATTTAAGCCTCCTTTTCTTGCTTTCATCCTGTTGGATTGATTTTTGTTCCTTTTAAAAATGATCGTTCCACTTTGAAACCTTCTGATCGCACCACAATGCATAATCTGCTATCATTGAGCACTTTAAATGACCTTTCATTTTGCCAGGGTTCTTCTGACCAAGCATACCTCGTCCATGGAAATTTATTCAATGAATTGTGAAACTATTTTAGAAGACATATTTGGAGCATTTGATTTAGGCCAAGCATATTGAGCTGAAAAGGTTCAGGACATTTTATTCCTAGCTGGTTAATAATCGTTATCACAGATACCTTTGCATTTTTGACTGCTGTTTTTTGTTTGGTTGTTTTGTTTTGCAATGCTAGGCAAGCACATGCTAGGCAAGTGCTCTACCACTGAGCAACACCTAGTCCTTGCTTTTGACACAATGGCCCCTAGAGTTTTGGGAACTCAGTGTGTGAAAGACTATTTCAATAGAGTCTTCAATAAATCCATGTAAGCAACCATGGATGTCAGAACTGGCCTAAACAGAATATGCAGTATTCTGCTAGTCTGAGCCCCATATCCTGACACCACACACCCTCTATGCTCTCCAGATGTAGATCCTAACAACTGTAAGTACTGCTGTGTGAGCCAACCTAGGCTTAGGTTACTCCTTTCCTGGGCACAAACTCTTTTATGTTCTATGGAGGAGGATAGGAATTCTAGTCTTGGGAATCTGGAGAAACATTTGTAGCTGGATGTATTCAAGAGAAGCTTATAGTCACTCAGCATGCTCACAGATTGAGGAGCTTTGGGAGAAAAAAGCATCAATTATCAGGTCATTTTAATTCCTAGAGCTACTACAAGGAGCACCCTCGTCCTGGGAGCCAGTAAAAAATCCATGCTCCAGGCAAAGAGGTCCCTAGGGATTGCACACACAGCAGAGCTGTTGCATTTCCAGAGCCTGAAACATGGTAGCTGCTCCATGAGTTCAGTTAATGGATGAAAATCAGAATTTTGCAAGGTCCAGATATGGGCATCTAGATAAGTGCTAATAAAACAGACCTCATAACCTACAGCCCCAATTCCCTTCGGTGCCTCAAGACAACCATTAACAACCATGCTATCTAGATGACCATGTGGTACAGCATTTGCAGGTAAACGAATGGAGTTGGAGAACATCATGCTGAGCAAAGTGAGCCAAAGGCCAAATGTTCTCTCTGATAAGTGGATGCTGATCCATAAAGGAAGGGGGGCATGGGAAAAATGAAGGAATTTTGGGCAAAGAAGAGGGAGGGATGGGAAGGGGGCATGGGGGCAGGAAAGATTGTGGAATGAGATGGACATCATTACCTTAGGTACATGTATGACTGCACATATGGTGCAACGCTACATCATGTACAACCAGAGAAATGAAAAGTTGTGCTGCAATTATGTACAATGAATCAAAATGCAATCTGCTGTAATAAAAAAAAGACTGAAAACACTTTTCCTTACAGATATCTTATTAGGTACCCTTCTTTTCCTCATGGTTGCTGTAAAAATCTTCTCTTCAGATGGTGAAAGTGAAGGATTTGTCTATGTAAGGACCCATGGAGGTCATCTGGAAGCTTAGAGAAGTGAGAGGGCGTTGGAGGAACTCTTGTGTTAATGCTTCTCTGTTTTTCCATTTCCAGTTGAAAAACCTTCTCTGAGGCCACATTTCTGAATGCAGTTATCCTAAGGGGTTGATTCTAGAGGACATGCTATTGGGCCTACTTTGTTTCAGGAGCCACTGCCCATGGTTTCAGGGAAGAGCCCCATCACTGTGGCAGAAGTTTCTTTGGGCCCCTTACAGCGTGGCTATGATGGTGAATCAATGGTGTCAAAGACCTGGATTCTTCTCCAAGACCTCCCTGCACATGCCCTTGGTCTTGTCATTCCTCTCAGTAAGCACGAGTGACTGACTTTGACTCATGGCAGAGGCACTTGTGTATTCATACTTACTCTTGCTAAGAGAAGACACCTGGGTTAGCCCACGGGAGGTATGTGAAAGTCACATCAAGGTGAGCCAAGTCATGCCGGGTGACAGCAAACTTACCAGATTGGACATCACAGAAAATGGCTGGCCCACTCTCAGACCAATGAGTGAACTTGGAGAGTGACCTGTATGTTGCAAAACAACTACAGACTCATGAGCTAAATACACGTCCTTGCGATATGCCCCTGAATTTTGGAGTAGTTTGTTCTGCGATGATATTGTGACAATGGGCTCCAGATATAGCTGCTTTCCTTTTCTGTCAAGGGACCATCTAGTTCAGTCTTTGAGGAACCAGAGTCTGGATACAGAGAGCTTGGGTTCAAAATCCTGCTTCTGCCACTCACCAACTATGACCTGAGGAGGGTCACTTACATTCTTTCTACCTCAGTGACTTCATCTATAAAATGGAAACAAAAGTCTCTACTCACAGGGGGCTCATGTGATGATTAAGCTAATTATTTCTGAAAAGCTAGAACAGCCCCGAGCATCTAATAAAGCACTACCCAGGTGCTATTATCATTTGCTATTATGTGGATTTGCATTGTTGAAGAGATGGCCAGTCAAGTGGTTTGTGTGTCCCAGGTCCTGCCTCTTCTGCCTTACCAGGAAATGCTAGGGAGTTTGGATTCTTTTTCCAAGGACTTTTATTTTTATTTCACTTGTGACTACTGCTTTCTAAGGGTAGGCAAGAAAGTTTTAAAGTTGGCCTCAGTGTCTTCTCTCTTCTTATGAGTCAATCTGTGCTACATCTACAGATGTTTATTGATATCTTTGCCATTTGAATGTGACTTTCTCCTAGATTCTAGTGTTTTAGCAAACTTTCCCTATTTTTATGTTATTTTTAAAATTTTGAAAGGACTATAGGAAAGGCAGGTAAGGAGGCTTGTGGTCGAACAGCTATTTGACTGTGGTAACAAATATATAGTTTCAAAAAATCTAGTACAACTTTATTTGGATTTTTTCATTTGTTTAGAAAAACTTGGCAGATTAATATTCATTGCCCTTCTCTCTGTATTTTGGACCCATGTCAACATGTAAAATCAGAAAGTGATTTGGGGAAATTCCTTGTTTTACATTCTGTATTATTTCTCTGGATCATAGGATCACAGACCCTTGGAAATGGAAGATACTTTAGAGATGACCAGTCTTTCTTGTGATGGATGAGGAAACCAAGGCTCAGACAAGTTCAATGACTTGTTTGGAGTTCCAGAACAAGTTAGCAAAAGAACCTGGATAAGAGAAGAGTGCTCTACCAAGCTCAATGGATTCTTACTTTTTAATTGTTCAATATTTAATATGCAAAAATCATATACATAATATGCACATAATATATATATGTGTGTGTGTGTGTGTGTGTGTATGTCTGTGCCTGTGAATATATATTATGTTAGACACACAATAAAATGCCTTAACACATCACCCACTTTTAGAAGTAGAACATCATTAATAATATAAAGACTTCTTGTAAATGTAGCTCTAATCTTAGCCTACTGGGTTCTGTTGCATTCCCAGCCTAACACATCTCCCAAAGAGGTCACCATTTTCCTGAATTTTATTTTTATTATTTCTTTACACATTGTATGATTAGCTAAATTATATGTATTTTAAAATAAATACTGTACCATATCACAGTCTCGTCGTTTAACTTAACATTATGTTCCAATATTCATCCACATTTCTGCATGTAACAGAAGTTTGTCATTTTCACTGTTTACCATGAAAGGGCTTTTTGGTTGATTTGATTTTTGGCTATAAGGTAAAATGCTATGAATAATCTTCATCCTGTCAACTGAGGCATACATAAAGAATATAAAGTTTCTCAAGGGTAAGTGCTTCTGAGTGGATTTTCTGGATCACAGGATGAGATAACATGTTCAACTTTGTAAGATCACCAAATCGTTTTCAAAATGTTTTTCTACTTTCTATCCTCATCAGCAGGGTGTGAGAAGTCTCACTCCTCACAGGATCATATTGATGATGGGCCTTTCAACCTAGTGAATATTACTATCAAGTAGTCAGTAGTCTTAACATGCCCTTCCCTAATAATAGTAAGATTGAGCATCCTTTAATTCTGCCCCCCGTCTCCCACCCCCCATATTGGGAATTGAAATCAGGGGAACTCAACCATTGAGCCACATCCCCAGCCATTTTTATTTTTTATATTTTATTTAGAGACAGGGTCTCACTGAATTGCTTAGTGACTTGCTTTAACTGAGGCTGGCTGTGAACTTGTGATTCTCCTGCCTCTGCCTCCCAAGCCGCTGGAATAAGATTGAGCATCTTTTTCCATATTTGTTCACCCTGTATGTTTCCTCTTCTATGAAATGCCTATTTATGTCCTTTTTTTTCTTGCAGTTTTCCATTTTTTTTGTATTTTTCTTTTAGTTTATTTGAATTAGTATTTGATAAATTCTAGCACCAAGTTTTAAAATCAGATATATAGGTGGCAAATAAATCTTCCCTGGTGTTTATTGACTTATCTTTTTACTTTCTTTATGGCATTTTTAAATGAATACAAATCCTTGGTTTTAATATTGTCTTCAGTATGGCTTTCACTACATCAAATTTGTATTTTATTGTATGTCAGCACAGAAAAGAGATTATTTGCACAATCAAATTCCCATAATTTGAAGATAATCTAATATTCTAGTCAATCACATATCTGAAATGAAAGCCTGATTTTAAGTTTAAAAATTTTATAGAAATAAAAAGCAGAGACCCACGACTCTTGGGTCTCTGAGAGAATCTATTGCTCAAATACAGAGTGTGGGGGTGTTGTGAGGGGTGTAGGTGTAACTTCACTGAACAGTAGTGCCTACAGCACATCAATATCAGCTGGTGACTAAGTTACCTCGCTTGGATACCCTCTTTATTATTTTTCCTCTTTGTGAATCTTAAACACCTCCATTTTCACTGCTTCTGAGCATATCTCAAACATCGAAAGCAAACAAAATAAAACACAAATATAAACCCTCCCTGAATTTTATTCCTGCCTTTGGCTACTGCCCACTATTTTCCTATGCCATAAAGCTTCTCAAGGGTTAACTTAATTTGCTCCCTCCACTTTTCTCAAATTGTTCTCATTAAAGTCATTAATGACCTCTTAACTGAGAAATGCATAAAGTACTTTTCAGTCCTCAGCTTATTTGATGTCTCTGCAGCATTTGACTCCCGTCATTGGAACCACTTTCTCTCTTGGTTATTTTCCTAACGTTATATCTCAAGTCTCTTTTGAGTCTCCTCCTGTGCACACTTCAAATGGAGGTGCTTTCCAGGATTCTACCACTAGCTCTGTAGTCTTTCCCCACTGCTTGTGCGGGAGGAACTCATGTACTCCCAGGATTTCAACTGCCACTTACATACTGGAAATCTTTGTTTCTTATACAAACCGCTTTCCTAAGTTCTAAAACTTTCTACTGCGTTTCTCCAATGGCATCAACTACCACCTATACTTTGGTGATTCATGGATGACTCTAACCCAGACCTTTCTCTTTAACACCAGACCTTTATTTCTGAATTCCCCCAGATGTTTCTTAGGCACCTCATACACAAGATCTTTCAATCTGAATTGTAACATCACCTGCTTCCACCTCCTGGAAACTCTTGCAGCAGTACTACCTTCTCGGAAAATTTCACCCCTCCATATGCAATTATTCAAGCCAGAAAATTGAAAGTCATCCTTGAGTCCTCCTCCTTTTTTTTATCCACTCCACATTTAACCAGATTCCACAACTGAGCAAATATTTTCCTATTATTCAAAGTCATTCTTCTTTATATCTGCTTCTCTCTTTTGTGTGTGGGGGGTTGGTACTGGGGATTGAACTCAACCACTGAGTCACGTCCCCAGCCTTATTTTGTATTTTATTTAGAGAGAGAGTCTCACTGAGTTGCTCTGTGCCTCCCCATTGCTGAGACTGGTTTTGAACTCGCCATCCCCCTGCCTCATCCTGAGCTGCGGGGATTACAGGCGTGAGCCACTACACCCGGCTTCTGCTTCTCTTTTATTCAGGACCTCATCAACTCTTTCTAGATCTAGCCTCTTAGCTAGATTCCTAACTTTATTTATTTATTTTTTTGACATATCATATTTCATACATTTGATTCAAGTGGGTTATGAACTAGATTCCTAATTTAGGTCTTGGTCTGGTGCAGAAGAGTCCATTGCCATAATACCAAGCAGTAATTACTTGTTTGTATGACAGTCTTCACCACTAATCTCAAGGATAGTGACAAGTTCTATTTATCTTTGTAATACCAGCACTTCTAGCTCCTGGTACACAATGAGTGCTTAAATAATGTTTGTGGAATAGATTAATGTGCACGAATATTGCAGTGTCACTTCCACAAAAGCTGTGTTCTCCCTGGCTCTATCAACATTTCTAGAGCCACAGAAAAACATTCATTCTGCTTTTCTCTAGGATGATTCATTTACATTTAGATTATCCTGTTCTGACATGATGCTGCTCTTAGATTAAGGCAGAAATAACTGAAAAAAGTTAAGCGGAGAGCAATCAGACACTTGACATCATCTCAAAGATACAATGATTAAAGAAATGGGAATTATTTGTGTTAGGCACCGTGACTGAAAAAGAAAATCAATATTTGAGCAATCAGTACTGGGAACAAGCATTTTTTTTCAACAAAACACAATGCTGGTAGCTTAGAGATGACAAATTTTTTTGCTGCTTCTCCCATTGAGAGGAGGAGTCTAATTCTCCTCTGCTGGAAGGTGTTTGCTTGAGCAATAGCATGGGATGAAACAGACATGGTGAGATTACAAGGCTAGCTCAGAAAAATCCCTCCAGCTTCTTTGAGTGTCCCTTCCTGGTCTCCTATACTACAAATCTGGTCGGTCACCCTGCTGGGAGTCCAAGGTATATAAAGAAGCTATAGGTACTCTGTTGGCTCCAGCAGAACTCCTGGTTCACAGTCAGCTTTAATTGCCAATGACAAGCAAACCATGGTGGACACCTGGCCTGATAGAGCTTTCAGATAACTGCAGCCCCCACCAACATCTAACCATAATCACATAAAAAGATGTAAGCAAGATGTAACCAGAAAAATCCACTTTGGATTTCTGATCCACAAAATTGAGTGCAAACCATTTTCAAAAACCATTAAAATTGGGGGTTTCAAACTTCTAAATGAAAGGATAAAAGAAACTGAAGTTAAAGACCAGGCATTGTAAAGCTTCTAAGCTGCAAAGCCTGAGTTAAAATGTAAAAGACCAGGTATTGTAAAGTTTCTAAGCTACACTCAAAGCCTGACATTCCTGTGGCAGTTAAGACAATTCCTGCAACCGCCCATTAGGTGTGTGTCGGAATTTCCCCCTTGACTACCTAGTTGCTTAATAACCCGGACCCTGAGCAGTTCAGCACGTACGCACTCCTGGGCCTAAACCAATCAGTTTAAATGTGTACCCCGCTTTAGGACTAACCTATCACCCCGCCCGACCTGTTCCCGCCAATGAATGTACTAATCATGTTCGAGAGTTGTTGTTCGATTTTCCCGCGCCTCATGATGATTTGCTCTGATGTATGCAAAGCCCAAGCCCTCCCCAAAAAGTGTACTTAAGCACTGCTTAACCCCTGCTCGGGGTTCTGGGCTGCTCTCCCTCCTTGAGTGAGCACAGAGCCCCAGCATGCTGGATCTTCAATAAACCCCCTTTTGCTGTTGCATGAGTCGGTCTCTTGGTGGTCTCTTCCTCCGTCGTTCACCGGTCCCTTACATAAAATGAGGTGGTTTGTTACTTAGCAACAGATAGTGGAAACAAATATAAATGCTGGTTGACTGAGCTCTGAGCTTGCTCTTTTAAGTGAAGCCCCCAGCCCCCAATGACTGAGTAAGGCAATGGTAGCCAAAGCCAAACACATTCTTGGAGTGTCCCCCGTCAATGCTACACTAGATGAAATATGAAGGTTTAGCCATTTCTGTACAACTGGGGACTCCTTAAATGGGCAGTCTTTTCTCCATGAGTCCCAGATGCTCTTTTCTGTCTGTACCAATGGCTGAAGTCTCCATTTGCCCAATACAGCCTCCCTTTCTTTTCACAGGTGTTACTCCCCGATAAACTTGTTACATCCTATATTCCACCAAAGATTTGCATGAACTTTCTTTGGAGAATTGTTCAAAGATGCATAATGAGTTGCTTCGATAGGTGGTGTGTTCTCCACTTCTAGGGTAAATCAACCACAGTCCCAGAAATTATATACCATAGAGGACATTAGAGGACATTCAAGTAATTCTTTAAAGCATCTGCTTCCTAGAGAACACAACACAGACAACCATCTTGCATTACCTCAAAAACATTATAATGGTAAAGAGCAACTTTTGACTTGTTTTAACTTGCAAAACAAGCTCATCAATACTAATGTGACTACTGGTCCAAGTTACTAAGGGCATAAAGTCATTGTGGAAGTAAAACACAGCAATGCACTTCATTATGGGCAACTTAGATACTTTGCAAAACTAGGACTGCAAATTAAAGAAGGGGATGAGTGGGCCAGAGGGAACACCAGGATGTTGATTTTGTCCCTGCCAGAACTCTCAATGACAATAATGTCACAAAGATCCAGTTGGCCCTGTAAGACAGTTGCTGATTGAAAAAAAAGAAAAAGAAAAAGAAAAAAAACGCAACCTCAGCCCAAGCTCATTCATTTCTCAACCCTGTCATAAATCCTTACTGGAAATTGCTTAAGGATATGTGAACTAAGCAGAAAGGTCTAATAACAATTTCCAGTCATTTATGAAGGAGTCCTGAGATTGCATCTTTTTGGGAAACATTCATAACATATAATCACAGAAGCTAAATTTGTCTCCTGCTTCCTTAACTAAGTTCAAAGATGGCCATTTTTTTTAAGTGGGTTATGATAACCATGAAGAAAGATAGTAAATGAGTAAGTGTGTGGTGTGGACAATAGAGCAGAAGAGGTGTGTGTGAGAGAGACAGACACACACTAATAATTAGTCCATCATCTTAAAATAGGAATTAAATCACTTACTGGCATTCTGTCCTTTAGTCTCACATTTATAGAAACATTTGTTCTTTCTCTGACAGTTGACATTCCCCTTCCTGGGGAAGAGAAGAATGCCAGGAGAAGGGCAGGAGTCCTCTGTTCAAATATTTGAAGAATTAAAAGGAACGAAATACATTACAGCAAAAGTTGTTACAGCAGCCAGAGGGTAGCAATTGGCCCAATGTTTGGAAGCTGACCAGAAAAAGATTTGCATGAACTTTCTTTGGAGAATTGTTCAAAGATGCATAATGACTTGCTTTGAGAGGTGGCATGTTCTCCACTGCTAGGGTAAATCAACCACAGTACCAGCAATTATGTATCATAGAGGACATTAGAGGGGATTCAGTAATTCTTTAAAGCCTCTATACCAGAAATTTTTAAAGTACTGAAATGAAGAAACAGGAGGACAAATGTGAAGGCATTTTGAGGGACTTTTCCCCTTACACAGAAATGTAAAGCAACAGGAATTTCATTACCATAATCAAATGTTAGTTCTGGTTCCTATTTTGTCAGGTATAAAGCTCAGCTGATACCTTTAAAATTGTTTTTCTGATAAAGCCAGCCAAGCATGAAATAACTTCAGAGCTGCTTTAGTAAAAGACTAATAGAGGAAATTACATTAATGAGAGGCTAATAAGTCAGACTAAGAGGTCCCTTAGAAGCATGTGTCTTTTTTGGAGGAGGCTGGTGAATGTGGGGCCTGTTCTAAGTGAGGGGGTCTGTGTTCTCATTTTTTAAGGAAAGGTTTTGGGAAATTTATCAGTAGGGGGCATTGGTGTTCTATCAGCAGGAGAATTCGACCAGGAAACTAAGTGCTTTTGCTAACTCTGAATAGTTTAAAATGATCAACAAGCCAAAGCAGATAGAAAACTGTTTTTCTTAGAAAGATCCACATAGAAATATCATCTGCTCTAAGTGGAATTTTAGGAAATGGAAGCACAGCGTGTACATATTTGGTTTTTTCAAGATAAATGAAAGATGCTAGGGGCCTTTAAAAAAATTCTTTTTTTTTCTTTTTGAAAGAGACTAATATCACAGCAGCTGCAGAGTCAGCATTTTCAGCCCTAGGAAATGAGAAGAGAGCTGATTTTGCATCCTGGTGAGCCAGCATCACTAATGCTTATAGCTCCCATTTAACTATAATAAGAATGAAATTTAACAGTTCTCTGTTAGAAACTTCTCCAATGCAACATCTAGGCAAAGTCATCTAGTCATGAAAGGAATGGAGGAAAAAGGAAAATGTGTCACTCTGGGACTCATAGACTATGGGACAAAGAGCCACATCGATTCCCCTGAACACACACACAGGCTTTGCATCCGTCATGGAAAGATTATTAAACACCAATACAGTTGAGCTCAATTTCTTCCCACATCCATCACAACGTAAAATGAGATGTAGATGCATGTATCAATTATTATACTTTGTAGAAAAACTTGATATCCCAGATTTCTTGACCTCTACTCTCAAGAATATTTTAGTTTCACACCTTAGAATCTTGAGACTTAATGAAATCTGAGATTTTAAGGAATAGTTAAGAAGGAAGGATGCATTAAAATACATATTCACACACATTCCTAGGTTTTTCTGATTCAAGTCTATTTGAAACAAGAGAAGGCTAATTCCCACTTACATTTTTGCTTTTATTCATTTAATACACATCAAGGAAGCCCTTCATAAGTAAATCACAGACACAGATTAGGTACTTTTTTTTTTTAAAGGTTGCCTTGATCTTTGGGACCATGTTTTGAACCTGGTGCAGGAGATATATGTATATATTTCAACTTGAGAGTTATGCTGTAGGTATGAGGTGTCCCTCAAAAGCTCGTGAGACAATGCAAGAAAGTTTAGAGGTGAAATGATTGTGTTATGACAATCTTAACCTAATCAGTGAATTAATCCTCTGATATGGATTAACTAGGTGGTGACTGTAGGTAGGCAGGGTGTGACTGGAAGAAGTAGGTCACTGGTGGTGAGCCTTTGAGGTTTATATTTTGTGCCCAGTAAGCAGAGCTCTCTCAGCTTCCTGTGGCTATATCCTGAGATGTTCTGAGTCATCTACCATGATGTTCTGACTCACCTTGGGCACAGAGCAATGGAGTCAGGCATCTATAGACTGAGACCTCTGAAACTGTGCACCAAATAAACTTTCCTCCTCCAAAAATTGTTCTTGTTAGGTCTTTTGGTCACAGCGATGAAAAAGATAACTAAAACATTGATATGTATATAACACACACATATATATATACACACACATATACAGATATCTCAACTTAATAAGCTCTTTTTTATCTAAGATATAGATACTAGCTTTTACTAGCTTTTAAAGAAAAATACACTTGGAGATAATACTGTTGGAGAGAAGGTAAAACTCCAAGGACATGTTCAAGTAGGAGCCAAGAGAGGACTACCTGGCCCAGTATTTTTAATAAATTACTGAATTTGGAAATGGAGAGAGGAGAAGAAAGGACCGAAGGCAATGAGATGGTTCTTTGGGTTGAGGTTGTCAATAAAATCTTTCTAGTCAGCACACATTTTTGGACACTAGAATATTTAAATATTAAATTTGAAATTATTTACAATATTGCAAGGTAAACTCACTCCCTTTGTCCCATGCTTTCTACAAACAACTGTCTTGTGGGTGGGTTTGCATATAGGTAAATAAGTGTAAAAAATTAAAAGCAAAACCCAAATTCCACATTGTTGATGTTTTAAGGGAAACAATGAGAATGTGGACAACAGAGAAGCATAGAGAAATAACAAGTTAACTGAATATAAACTGAATACACAGAATCAGGAGCATGAAGTCAGAGGAGACCATGAGAATGTAACCCCTCCCCTTTATGCCTACCTGCACCCCAGCTGCCTGATTCACACACTCAAGAATTCACAGAAACTTCAGGTGAGACTTTGGACAGCTGCAGGTATGGAATAGAGGGTTCAGTCAATATTATAATGATTTTAAGTGGTCAAGTAGCCTTAGCCAACATTGCATTTACATGGTGGTGAAGCCCACAAAGGATTTCCAACCCACTTTTACATGGCATTTTGACTTCCTTTCACCCTCCAATGCAAATTTGTTCTTGGGCAAATTAGTTCAGTTACTATATAACCTCAGTTTCTTTATTTATTTAAGGGAAAAAGATAAAATTATTTACTCAGTTCCTGAATAACTAAGGTCCTGAGATTCTGGTCTCCTGTTTTAGCTTTGTTTGTTTGTTTGTTTTTTGTTTTTTCTGCTGTAACAGCTCTGGAAGAGAAGTCCAATATGAGCCTTCCATCTGTCATTACATGGTAGAAGGCAACAGGGTGAGAGGAAGCAAAAGGTAGTCAGACTCATCCTTTTATAATCCCATCCACGAAGCCCTCATGGTCTAATTGCCTCTTTAAAAAGTTCCACCTCTTAATCCTGTTACAGTGGCAATAAAAATTTGACATGATTTTTCAAGGGGACAAATATTCAAACCACAGCAACTCCCTCCATGTCTGGTCATTCTGGCAGCACCAAGGGACAGGTTAAATCTCTATCACCATCATCCCTCCTGACGTGTTGTGCTTATGTTCTTTTTTCTTATTTTTGGTACTGGGAATTAAATCCAGGGTCACCCAACCACTGATCCAAATCCCCAGCCCTTTTTTTGTATTTTATTTAAGGCAGGGTCTCAGTGAGTTATTTAGTGCCCCTCTAAATTGCTGAGGCTGGCTTTGAACTTGCAATCCTCCTAGTCTCAGCCTCCTGAGCCACTGGGATTACAGGTGTGTGTCACTGCTCCTCGCTTCATTTTCATTTTTTTTAAAGCATTAATCCATTTTTTCTACTTACTAAACAATTTTTCAAAAATGGCACTTTCGAAGGTAAATGAAGAATGGCCTAAAAGCAAATACCTACATGTGGTCTGATGTGCCTGTATATAGAGAAACTCATCGTAGTAGTAAACAGTAGTAAGCACAGCTGTCTGCAGGTAAATAAAATACTGGAGTTGCAGTTGCATTTCAGTTCAGAAAAAGATTGTGGGCTTAATCTCATGTGATTTGAAAGCTACTTTAAGTCTATTTGCAAAGATTAGTCATCCGCATGAATAATACAGGTACATTCTGAATGTTTCTATGAATGGGGGTCCACAGTGGTTGGATCAGGTGAGAAAACTGTTCAGTATAGGCTCAGACACAGCTGAGGTAAAATAAACCAATAGAAAGTCAATGAGGCAAAGGGAAGTCTTCAGGTCCTATGAACTGGGCATCTTCTCTACAACCACTTCATAAGATTATGTACCTTTATACCCATTTTATAGATTGAGGAAACTGAGACCCACAAAGGAAAAATAACTTGCCAAAGATCTCATAGCTAGGATGATGTGGTAATGGGGTTGAAATGCTGATAATAAGCCCAATCTCTCCAGGAGACTATAGATGCAGCTCAGCAATCAGACAACTAAGCAATAATTATAGGACCAAGACAGATACCTGAAACAGCCCTAAGAGTTCACAGAGCACAGACTTATATATAATCAGACCAAAGTCCAGGGTCTGTTACTCATCAGATCTACGACCTCGGGCAAATTAGTTCAGTGACCTATAACTTCAGTTCCTTTATTTGTTTAAGGGGAAAAATGGGAAAGAGATAAAATTATTTACTCAGCCTGAAGAAAGCTCCCAATACAAACACTGTCAGGGGTAGTAATATTAGGTAGTACTCCTTTTTTTTAAGCAGGGCACTGCCCTTGGTGAGAACAGACTAGTTCAAGGCCACTGGTCCACTAGGGAGAGTAGATAAGCTGCATCCAGGAGTTTCTCAGGGAACCTCAGAGGCCTGCACAGGAAGCCTTTGCATAAAAACTTGCTTACTTCCAAAGACATTTTAAAAAACAAAACAAACAAACAAATAAACAACAACAAAAAAAAACAAACAAGCAGCACCAAAAATTGGTCTTGAACAAATCAGTTCAAACTCCTGTCACTAACTGTACTCAAACAAATATTTTGTTTGTATACATGTGGCTACACTTAGGCCTCTTTTTCCCTATTGGTATGCTTCTGCAAACATAAAAATGCTAAAATGTGTATTTGTGTATGATTTTTTTTTATTTGCCTTTCAAAGTATAATGCTTCAAAGATGATATTTTAACTGGGGCACATGTAGTGATGATCAAAAATAGAAGGTTTGAAGCACAAGGTTTACAAAGTAGAAAGGTGTAAGAAAGATAACGAGAGACATTCAGAACACTGAGAGTCATTATGGAATTGGAATAAACCTGGCAATCACCCTGAAGCTGCCTAAGGTAACAGGAAGGAAAATAACACTTATACAACAAGTGAATCCACAGTGAGCAAAGTCCAGGAAAACAAATGGGGTGACTGGATGGGCTCTATTGTGGTGACAAAGGTGACTCTTCACCTTCTCAAAGGTAAGAACTGCCTGAATAATAAGCTCAAGAAAGTTTGGCTTTTGTAGTAACATTTTCAACGCAATTTAAAAAACGTGGAAGAAAAATGTTTTTGCCATTGTTTTGAAATTGAAACGAGTCTTGATGAGATCAACATAATCAAAACCATAATAAAATATTTTTTTTTAAATGTGGACTTTCCATCAAGGTTTATTGTTGGTGGTTTTTTATTTTTTATTTTTTTGGTTTGTTTGTTTTAAATACCCAGGAAAATTAAATTCTTGCAACAGAAAAATTCTGCTATATTGCTGTTTCACAGATAGAGCTTAACCTGTTTGGGGGAAGAAAGAAACCAAAACTAAAAAAATATAACACCATTTGCACCTGGGAGATATTGGGCCTCAAGCAAACCTCTGCCATCTTCCAACACATTTCTTTAGGGGGCACCATTTTCTGTCCTTTACTCCTTCTTTCCCTTCCTCCAGTGGTCATGTCCGTGAAAGGACAGGGCCTTGGTGGGCTGGAGGGAGGGAGGCAGTGGAAGTTTTTCTGAAGAAAGAGTTCTGGCTTCAGGACTGGACAGTCCAAATCTTTGCTCGGCTGCAACCTGGATGTGTGATCTTGGGCAAGTCACTTGATTACAATCAAGTCTTAGCAAACCAGGGACTTCCTAATGTGACTCAGGAAGAACCTCATTTGTGAAGAGTAACCACCTCCTGCTAAGGACAACTCTGGCCTCTGATAGCTAGGTCTCTTCTCCACCTCTCCTTTTTATTCAGCAGAATCAGAATTAAACACAAAAGTCAGAGAATATATAAAAGGCAAAGAATATATATACAGTAAAAAATTTAGAACAAAGAGTGACTAATTTGGGGGAGGGGCTTCTTAGAAACATGTGTAAAAAACATGTGGTATTTTTGTTTTGGTTTTGAATTGCTGGCCTTTGTGTTCTTGTAAGAGAGCCAGTAAATAGCACCCATGTCCACCCCCTACAGTGTTCTGAATCCATTAAGAGAGAGAAGGGGTAAAAGATCAAAATTTTCCCTTGGTACTTTCAGAGGCTGGGCCACCGGATGTGGCTCAGGTGGACCTCCTCCTGTGGAACCACACAGTTGGGTCACCTTACCCCCTCAATTATAGTGCTAAAAAACCACAGTCCTTCCCCATAGAGAAAGAACAGACTAGTACACACTTCCTGTGGTCTCTCAAGATGAGGGAAAGAGGAAGAAGCTGAGCCACACGTGCCCAGCTCTTCTTACAAACTTGCCTAGCATGTCACTTGTCCCATCCCAGGGCATAAACCATTGTAGGGAGGCCATACTAAAGGGTTTATATCTTCAGTCTCTCTCTCTCTCTCTCGAATCGGAAATACCAGGTGTGGGGAATGTACTTCTGTGATCATCCATCATCTCAATTCACTTTTGTTCAGCAGAATGAATTGGATTTTACAATAATGAAATTTATTATAAGTAGCAGAACTCTGCATCGATATCCTTAGTGTTTAAACAGATTTCGGCATCCTAATGAAGACATCCTGGTTTTATTCTGGAATGGCCTGAAATGAGATCTATCTGGGTTTCCCTTGCCTTTCTTAAACCTTTTAATGCATTCAATTTCCAGAGATGACTGGATTGGTTCCAGGAGAAGGAGGGCAGATGACTGTACACATCTGTAATGATCTCTGACAGTGTGACACAGAACACTGATTTTTACAGCAGTAGTCAAAATTACAGTAATTAGAGAAAATATCCACATCTTTATAAACAGAGTGTTAACTGATTCAAAAGGAACTTAATGAGAACTTACAAGAGGAAGCACACTTTTCCACTGAGTATTAAACATTAATTAAAGTCAGAAGACACTAGTCAAATTGGCTCTCTCCACTTCTGTCATTTGGCAAGGTGCAGAAAGCCTCTGGAGAGACTCTAGAATCTGCTGACTTTGCTGGCTATGGCCCTTCCAATGGGTTCTCTAAATTTATGGTCAGTTTCAATGTTAAATTTTACTTCCTGCTAAAGATCTTGTTAAGATCTTATTTCAGAAATTCTGAGATGAATGCACAGCATTTTTGAATTAGACATTATAAGAAGGCATTTTAAAATGTCCTTTTCATGATAAAGACAAGTAAAAGAAGTACATATAAAGTATAGAATGATCCCAACTATGACAGAAAATACTGGAAGAAAATACATCAAATTATTAGAAATGGATTCCTCTAAAGGATTGAACATCAGGAGACATTTTCTTTTATGCTTTACCCACCTCTGTTTTATAAATGAAAAAAATAAAGCCAGTTTTAATATCTCAAACTTTGCACATTCTCATGGAAGAGCTAATCAGTGTCCCCAAATCATCTGCATGGTACTTAGGAGAACAAATTTTTGTTTCTGTTTCAAAGACCTTGGGAAACTGACAAATTTGATTAAATGGAAAATAATGAACACAGCTAACATTTGAACCATGTACTGCACTTTTCTTTTTGCCAAATGACTGCACATAATTTTTACTTTCAATATAAAATTATGCTTAGAAATAAATTTGTCACTGTGGCTTTGATCCAATAACAAACCTCTGACCCAATCACAAATAAGAAACTTGTAGAATCAGAACTAGGGATTTCTTTATTCTGAGTTTAGAACTCACCGATTCTGACAGAGCAGGTCAGAGGAATGTCTGGCTTGTTCAGACAAATCTCCTTGGGGGCTATGGTTGAGAACACTTTATATTGATTCCCAGGTAAACAATTGAGTAACTTAGGATAGTCACTTCATTTGATTATTCCAGGTCACTTATTTTGTATTTCTCCCTTGTGAGTTTCCATGAACTCCCTATTATTCTTCTCTAATCAACTCACTCTTTCCAAAATTTAACTACTACCCTGACCAACTACTTTCTATTTCTACACTGCACTTACTATTTTACTCTTTTAGAATGTGATTGCCCATTTTCTGTCCAGCATTCATGGTTAGCTTGATTGGTTCTTCTTTTAAAATAATCTCATCTCCCTAATATAATCCCACTGGAATTCACTGTTCACTTCAACCTTTGTCCAGCTTTTCTTCTTTTGTGTTTAAATTTATTAAAACTTTATTCTTTCTACTTCTTTCTTTTCTCCATGCTTAATTCCATTTATTTATAGCACTTTCTTGTCTATATAGTGTTTTTTTTTAACGCTATACTTTGAGGCATCCTATATTCTCACCTGCCCTCTGAGGCAGGTATCACAACCACAAACAGATTAAGGAGTTGAAGAAACTAAGATCCAAATAAGGAAACTGAACCTAACTCCTTGATTTCACAATCCAGCGTCTGTACCACTGAACTCCTACTGTACACCAGCTCAGGTGGCCTCTTTACCTGAGCTCTGGTCAGGTGGGCTCATGTTAGAACTCCAAGGGGAGCCTACCGTGAGCTTACAGGTGAGACCATTTGCAACGTTATTTTTCTCACTCCTAGATTGTCTTTACCTGTTTTCCCCAATAGGCTAGGAATTACTTCATGGGGCAGTGGGTGGAGGAGTCCTCACAGCACATAGCCAAGTGCCTCAAACATACTAGATACTCATTTTGCGTTTGTCAAATTGACCTGAGTTGAAATAAAAGCAGCAACGAAATAGAAAAGCTAGAGGCCTTCCAAATAACTGTGGACTCCTGTTTTTATCAGGTCAAAGGAAGAGTGCACAGGTTTGAAAGTGGTAATTGCTGTTGAACCTCAAAAAGAAATTATGTAGAGCTTCGGACCGAAAATTAGCTCTGAACTCTTTCTAGGGAAAATGTTACAGGAAAGTCTCAGCTCAGACCATAGCACATATGGATTTATGGATGGCTCCTATGTGTCTGCATTTGAATTGGTTTCCAGGGGTACACTGCAGAATTAGGCAGACTCTAAATTAGCCCCAAGTCTAGCGGGGAGACAGCCTTACCACAAATAATAACAATGCAGAGGCTCATGTACAATTTCAGATGCACTTACTAGATACAGCTGTATCCCAGAGGAGGGTGTCTGGTCGGGAAAGACTTCACAGAATAGATAAAACTCCATCTCATCATAAACCAACATCATCAGGGGCAAGTCATTTATTTTGGAGTTGGGCCTTTTTACACACTTAAAAAAAACTGTTGGTAGCATTCCAGTTCTTAAGGCAGATGTAATACCCACACTTACTTAATGATAATTTTTAAAATACAAATGGAGCAGGTAGAAATCTTGCCTTTGAACAAGGGTGTTTAAAAAATCCCATTTACTTTTTAAGTCAATTTAGATCTATTGTGCTACCACCATGTTGCAAAACAGAAATATATTCTCAATGGTGATTTCTGGGGCTCCCTCACAGGATCTCAGTGCATTGAAGAAACCCTCAGGTTGCTGTTCCACACCAGTGAGCTCTGCAGCTCTCAGGGTGCAGCTCACATTCCATGCCCCAGTGGCTCTGTCACTTCTGTGCCATATAGGCACAGGCATCTTTGCTGGGTTCAAGAGGCCCAGAGTCCAAGGTTCAGCCTCCTTTGGTGGTGCCCCGTGTGGTCATCACCTTTGAGCTCCTTCCCCCTCTCAGGAGATCTGCCACCCAGGGAGGGCATATGTCCTCATTAACTGAAAAGCCCACCCATTTTGTTCTTCTTTTCTAGTTTAGGCTTTAATTAAAGACAAGTACCATGCTGTGAATGTTTGTGCCTCCCTGTCTCCAAAATTCATATGTTGAAATCTTAGCTACCAAGAGATGGTATTAGGAGGTGATTTGGTTGTGGGGATGGAGCCCTCATGAAGGGGATGAGTGTCCTTGTAGCAGAGGCTCCAGAGAGACCCCTCCACCCCACAGTGAGAAGATGGTCATCTTTGAACCAAGAAACAAGCCTCACCAGACACTGGCTCATTGGTCTTGGACTCCAGCCTCCAGAACTGTGAGGAATAAATTTCTGTTGTGTATAAACCACCCAGTCTATGATAATTTGTTGTAGCAGCCCAAATGGACTAAGACAAATGAGAAGTCAGTAACTTTGAGTAGTTTCAGCTGTTTTCCCTGGAATATATCCCTGTGATTGAAAAAGCACAGTGAGGCCCTGGCTACTTGCTGAGTGTGGAAATGGAGTGGGGGAGGGGATAAACACACACACAATACACATGTGGGTACAAAATGATGTTTCAAAACATTACTCTGCCACAGGAGCAAAAGGACTCCCAGGAAATTCTCCCGTTTCTCGTATAAGCAGCCGAGTGATCACGCCAGAGGGTAAGCTCAGGAACCAAGGTTATAGAGGTCAGCCTCAGCAACAGCGAGGTGCTAGGCAACTCAGTGAGACCCCGTCTCTAAATAAAATCCAAAATAGGGCTGGGGATGTGGCTCAGTGGCAGGTGCCCCTGAGTTCAATCTCTATACCCCTTCTCCCAAGAAAAGATGAAAATAAACTCTGGGCACTTTGTTTCTATGGCAGGAACACTGAATTGGGAGTCAAGAGACATCGACTCTAGGTCTTAGTTCTCTCACTAAAGTTTCTGTGTGATCTGAAACAAGTGACTTTAGTCTATTTGGGCCTTTGTTTCCCCAGATATAAAACAAGTGGAATTGATGGGCTGATCCTAAAAGTTCTTCAATGTCCAGCACTGGTAATTGGTTTGGCATAACAGAAGAGGATCTATCATGTTTGCATGCACATAATAACCACCACAACATCATCTCTAGTATTTGACACTTTGAAGTTGTATTGTTTGGCTAGGCAGGCGCAGGGGACCGTGGGTAAGTAATGCTAACTGAGTAGACGAAGCTTCAAGAGCGAACATGGGAGTGACAGGCATGCTGTGCCCAAAGAATCTCGCTCCTCCTGACGGCTGCTGGCCCTTCTATTAACGTCACACTCAGCCATCTTCACATTGTGCTCCTTCTTTGTGTTTGACTGCATGGTTTTTACAATTGGGATGAGAAGTTCTGGAAACCAGGGGTTCATGGGTGGTCTGTCCTTGAATGGCAGAGGTCTGGCAATTGTCTGGGAAAAGCTGTGCGGGGCTGGAAGGAGCCAATCAGCCCTGTGCCGCAGGGTGAGGCACAGCCCTCATTAAATCCATCTGCAGTGCTGTCTATTTTAGGGAAGGTACAGTGTGAGCAATGACAATATTTCACTCCACAAATGGCCCATAAGAAACATTAAAGATGCCATGTGCTCTAATGTTATTAACGTAATGATTTTTTTCACTTGAGGAGGAACTGCTGGTAAAATTCATTCCTTAAGTGACTCTGAATGACAGATTTCTGAGCAGGCATACATTGAGGCCCAGCCTTTTCACCCCCAGGGTCTCCCCCATCTAGTCCAGAACCCCCAAAAGGCCCTCTGCAGCCACTCAAAAGAGCCCACAGTGCCATCTCTGAGTGAGACTGCCACCAGAATGTTCTCTTTATAAGAAGCCAAACACTCCATCAAAGACGCAATGACATAAGCGTGAGCATCCGTAACTCCAGGTTCAGTGAGAAGGGAAATCAATCCAGTCACCAAAAGGAAGCTTTTAATTATGTCCCTCACCCTGAACGGAAATAAATGCTTAAAATGTGACAGTAGAGCATATCTCATTTTGGACATGAACCTGGAATCCTCCCTATTTCCCTGGCAGAATAGTTTTAACCATTGTTAGTGTATAACCACCAATAAAAGGGAAGACCTTCACCCCCGGATTTGTAGAGAAAATCCTATTTGCAGAATCTTTCCATTTGATTCAGCTGCTCACATTGTCAAATGCCAGAGGCAAGTAGAATCTTCTTATTTATTTCTCACAAAAGCTCTGCAAGGCAGCCCCGAGGGTTTGCTATTTCATGTTAACAAGGTGAGGGAGATTTCCACACAGATACCAAACCACAGGTTACCAGGCATCATTAATAGAAACGGGAGAGGAGTTGGGTGGTGCCAGGGGTGTATGGTGAGGTGGACTTCATCTTGTCACACAACTTGTTGAAGAATTTTTAAAAACACAGTTTGGAAATGACTTGTTTTCTACAACAAATAAGTACTAAGATTGGGCTATATATGCCAACAATTATATATTTCATATATATATTTATATGTAATTTAATTTATAGCAACACAACTTAATGACCGGGTGATTCATTTCTCATTAGAATTGTCAGTGCATCACATCTGGGGGCAGGGGGGCTTTAAATTATTTTAAAACACAGTGTAATTTTCCCAATCCATGTCTTCAATGTATTTCCTCATACTCTAAGATCACAAAGAGTGTGTAGTCTTTTCCTGCTGCTGTTAGTTGGGATAGACAATCCAGAGGCTTAAAGATCTAGTGCTTTGCTTAGTACTGTCATTATAGGTCCTTGTTCACTGTGGGTGAATCAGTGAAAAGATTTAATTTTCATTGGTGAGGGAAATTTTGTACAAATTCTGGAAGTTCTACTATTTGGATGTTGGAACGGACACTGTGCTGCACCAATCAACATTTTTCCACGCAAATTCCTGAGAGACTTGCCACCAGAAGCAGGCGTTCCCATGTATGTCTTTCTGAGAAGAGCTCAAATATTTCAAAGGCAAAATGTGCTTCCTTCTAGGACCATGGCTTTTCAGCCTTTGCTAGAAGTACAATATTCACAGCCACCATTTTACACAGAGATCTGATATTAGAAGCATGCTCAAGCAGAGGTGCCCACAAAAAGCAGTAAAGGTTTGAGGAAACCTAGGCTTCCTCCTGACCCCACCTTTTAACATCTATGAGACTCACTCTTAGATCTAGTCTGCAGAACAGAGTATGAGGACTCTTTCTCTAGCCTATTGGCAGAACAAGTCAAATCATATACAACTGCCCATATTCTCTGAGACATCCTACCTGTATATTATAGATCACGGGCAAAGGAATGAAGAATGTATTTTAAATCACAGATTACAGCTTTCAAAGGTTTATGTGGTAGGCATAGAGAGATGGAGACAGGTGGGGGTTTTATTGTTCTTTTGATGCAGCTAACAGTATATTCTTTACCAGAGCTGGAAGAAATCTACATAATACCCTATTAGGAGAAGAGTACACAAAAGTGTTTGGGTTACATTGGCTTTTCAAGGTAGAAATGAGCAAACAATCCCTCCATTCTTTTCAAAATTACAGCATTTGGATTTTGGCAAAATCCTCACTTGGTATATTGGTACACCCTCATTTACTATCAGGAATTCCCCTAGCATGCGCCAACCTGAGGGCAGAGCTGAGATACTTTATAATGGGATGTCAAACATACTGCGAGGCACCCCAATTTCTCAGGTGCTGCTTTAATTCTCAAGTTGCTGCAGGGCTGCCCCAGCCACTGCTAATTTCTCTGGGGATTTGGTGTCACTAACTACAGAAGTCACACACTGCACTTCTGCTGAAGAAATTGCTTCACAGTTGTCATAGATGCTGCTGTGATTACTTGTTGATGTTGATTTTCTATGCAGTCTCTCTATTTCTAGAATGGCTAAAGATATTCTCATTACACAAAGGTTTTATCTATTTCCTTTCTCTCCTCATTCATCTATTCCTGAGGGAAGGGCTTTGTATCCTCTCTTATCCAAATACTGTTGAGCATATTTGTTGATAAATAATAGATTGTCAGTAAATATCTATTCTTCTAAAGGGTTCACTTTGGGGGACAAAAGCACAGACTTTGGAATGAAGGAGGCATCAATTTGGATCCATGCTTTCTTATAGGTGGTATGATTTAGGGCAAATTTCTTCAATCCTCTGAACTTCTTTTCCCTTTAAAGTTGGAAAACAATACCTACTTCACTAAATGATGTTTGTAGGAGAAAATGGCACGTGATTAGCATGGCAGACATTAAGTGCTTATAAAGGTAAAGTACCTATCTTTTCCCTCTGAAGAATGAAGTGCTGTAGTACTTGCAGTGGGGTGAGGCTGGCTTTGCTCCTCAAGTCCCCAGGATCCAGAGTGATTCTGGTCATTCCACAGGGGCTGCTGGAAGGATTCTCCAAGGAGCAGCGTGGAGGTTCATGGGCCTTGGTCCACCATGCTTGTCTACTGACTACTGGGCTGTACCTGGGCACTTCTCAAGGTGTTTCCATCAATACCAAGCAAAGGAAACAAACAGGTTAGGGGAAAGTTTCAGTGGCAGAATGGGAGAAAGCTACTGTTATGATATAAAACCGACCAACTGTAGAAGGTATGTTAACAAAATTGATATTGAAGTATGTTATTCCCCTAGTCCCCATCATTCATTCTTCCATCTTCTGGAATCATATTCTTAAATTCCTTTGGGAAAACACTTCTCTTCATTTTTGGCTATGTGATTTGTGGAGGAATGGCCATATCCATACCTCCAGGGCAGAACCCTGAGTGGCTAAAGCCAATCACAATATCCAGTCTTCTGGTTGCAGTGATTGCTTTGGACATATGACTCAGTGAGAGGCAGTAAAATGTTTTCTGGGGAATAAGAGAAAAAGAATTGACTTTCTGTGGCTCTACTACAAAAGAGTCTCTCTTCTTTATGGAATAGGGAATAGTAAGCTATAAGACCTGAACTACTACCATAAGGGGAATGCCTAGATATATTGTATCACCAGATAAAATATGAGAATTAAGAAAGAGAGTGAAGAGATTAGGAGTAGTGGTAAAGGGAGAAGGTTCTTAGTTAAAAGTGTTTGAAGTGCTTGGCTAAACCTTAACTAAAGCCTGTAGGTAAACATCTGTAGTTTTCAGATATGTGAACCAATCAGTTTGATAGTAATAATTTCCCTGATATTATTACTAATTGTTAATTAATGTTTGCCAAACTGAACCTTAATTTCCTCACCTGACAAAAGAAATTTAATAAAAAGTCTCTTTATACTTCAGATGATAATGAAAGAATACATTTAAACCACTGTGCTCAAGTGGCATTTTTAACATAAAAATAATTAGGAAGCCGTGCAGAAGGGCCACCTAGAAGTCAGGGGCATTTTTGCCCTTCACTGAACATGTGACAATGTCTGGAGACACTTTTGGTGTAACTGGAGGAGAGCTGTTACTGGTATTTGATGGGATGCTGCTATGCATCTTATGACACACCACGCAGACCCCCTCCAGGGCCCCCCAACAAAGAAATATCCAGTCCTGAATGTCCCTAGTGTCAAAGTTAAGGGATCCAGATAGAGAAGGCACATTCGTGGATGTCAGCGCAGTACTCACATGACACCTGGGGCTTCATCATTTCTGCCAAACACTACGTGGAAATGAAGAAGGAAAAGTGGCACAGTGAGCAAGCATGTAAGACAGCAACATCAAGAGGCAAAAGAGACGGACTCCTTGTCCTTCCACCAGGGCTGAGAGAGTTCTCTCTGCACCCTCTGGATTTCTGAGTAAATGAGGAAGATGAGAGCCCAACTGAGGAAAGGTAGAGATTAAGGAGCTCCCTCACATGCAAGCTGGTCTGCCAATTAGGGTTCACAGCAGAGCTGCAACAAGAGGGTGGGTTCTGTCCAGGCAGGTGTAGGCATGGCACAGTCTCTGGATGGGAATGCTCCCTGCATCTTTAAGTGCAGTCCAATAATTGTGCTGTCACAAGGAGTAGAATATCTTAATTCACTAACCAGCTACTGACCTCTTTTACATTATACATTGCTTCATGCTCCTTAAACAACATGTACATATCTCTCTGTGCTGAGAGATGGTCTCTCCTGGTGAGGCAACAGAATGTCGCCGGGTTCAGTCAGACAGTCCCAGGTGTAACAGAGAGCAAAAAGGAAGAACCATGCTATAAATCATGATCTGGCCCTTTGTGACAATGATAATTATAATGAAATGCTTCTGGATTTGGGCATTAAATGCGTGTTTTCTCATGAAACTTCTAGGCATCAAATGGCTACATTCCCATTTATGATTTAAAGAAAAAAAAAACTGAAGAAACTATAGGTTGAGGGAACCTACCTCAACATGACAAAGGCTATATATGAAAAATCAGAAGCCAACTTCATAGTGAATGAGGAAAAACTGAAAGCATTTCCTTCAAAATCTGGGACAAGACAAGGATGTCCACTCTCACCACTCTTGTGTAATATAGTGCTAGAAATTCTTGCCATAGCAATTAGGCAAGAAAAGGAAACAAAGGGATAAAAATAGGAAAGGAAGAAGTCAATTCATCACTCCTTGCAGATGGTATGACCCTATACCTAGAAGATCCAAAAAACTCCAATAAAAGACTGTTAAGACTAATAAACAAATTTAGCAAAGCAGGTTATAAAATCAACATACAAAAATCAATAGCCTTCCTATATGCCAACAATGAAACTGTTGAGAAAGAAATTAGGAAAACAATTTCAATTCACAATAGCCCTAAAAAATAGGCATAAATCTGACTAAGTAGATGAAAGATCTCTATAATGAAAATTATAGGACACTAAAGAAAGAAATTGAAGAAGACCTCAGATGAATACATAAACTCTAGATAGGGCAGAGGGGTTGGAGGGGAAGGGAGAGGGCTTGGGTTATTAATGATGGTGGAATGTGATGATCATTATTATCCAAAGTACAGGTATGAAGACACAAATTGGTGTGAATATACTTTGTATACAACCAGAGATATGAAAAATTGTGTTCTATATGTGTAATAAGAATTGTAATGCATCCCACTGTCATATATAAATTTTAAAAAACTGGGGAAAAAAAGAAGACCTCAGAAGTTGGAAAGACCTTCTATGTTCATGGATTGGCAAAATTAATATTGTTAAAATGGCCAAACTACCAAAAGCAAAATACAAATTCAATGCAATCCCTATTAAAATACCAATGACTTTCTTCACAGAACTAGAAAAACAGTACTAAAATTCATTTGGAAGAATAAAAGATCCAGAATAGCCAAAGCAATTCTAAGCAATTCTAAGCCAAAAAAGTAATTCTGGAGGCATCTTAATACTTGACTTCAAATACAGTAACAAAAACTGCATGGCATGGGCATAAAAACAGATGCATAGACCATGGTACAAAATAGAAGGCACAGAGACAAGCCCACACATCTGCAGTCATTTGATTCATGATAAAGGTGTTAAAAACATATATTGGAGAAAAGAAAACCTTTTTTTAACCAATGTTGCTAGGAAAACTGGTTATTCATGTGTAGAAGAATGAAACTAGATGCTTATCTCTCACCCTGCACAAAAATGGATCAAAGACCTAGAAATTAGGTCAGAAACTATGCATCTCCAAGAACAAAACCTAGGGTCAATACTCCAGTATATAGGTACAGCAACAACTTTCTCAATAGGATCCCTATAGCTCAGGAAATAATGCCAAGAGTTAATAAATGGAATAACATTAAATTAAAAAGCTCCTGCACAACAAAGGAAACAATTAGAGCTGTGAACAGCCAACCTACAGAATGGGAGAAAAATCTTTGACAGCTGTTCTTCTGACAGATTAATATCTAGAATACACAAAGAATTAAAAAAAAAAAAACTTACACCAAAAAATGAAATAACCAATCAACAAATGGCACATTAATTAAACAGACACTTCTCAAAATAAGAAGTACAAATTGCCAACAAATATATGAAAAATGTTTTAACATCAGAAGCAATTAGAAAAATGTAAATCAAAACTACACTGAGATTTTTTTCTCAAGCCAGTCAGAATGGCAGTCATCAAGAATACAAATAATATTGTGATGCCTCCTGCTTCACTGTTCTTGTGAAGGACTGCCTTGGCTATTCTGGGTCACTTATTTTTCCAAATGAATTTCATGATTGCTTTTTCTAGTTTTATGAAGAATGTCATTGGGATTTTTATAGAAATTGAATTAAATCTTTAAAACAGTTTTGGTAGTATGGCCATTTTGACTATATTAATTTTGCCTATCCAAGAGCATGTAGATCTTTCCAACTTTTGAGGTTTTCTTCAATTTCTTTATTTAATGTTCTGTAGTTTTCATTGTAGAGGTCTTTCACCTCATTTGTTAGGTTGATTCCCAAGTATTTTATTTTTTTGAGGCTACTGTGAATGGGGTAGTTTTTCTAATGTCTCTTTCAGTGGATTCATATCTTACGTATAGAAATACATTTGATTTATGGGTAGTGATTTTATATCCTGCTACTTTGCTGAATTAATATATTAGTTCTAGAAGTTTTATGGTGGAATTTTTTTGATCTTCTAAATATAAAATCATGTCATCAGCAAGTAGTAATAGTTCTTCTTTTTCTATATGTACCCCTTTAATTTTTTTTCTTCTGTCTGATTACTCTAGCTTAAGTTTCAAGGACTACATTGAATAGAAGTGATGAAAGATGACATCCCTGTCTTGTTCTAGTTTTTAGAGGGAATGCAGGAGGCATCACAATACCTTAAACTACATTACAGAGCAATAGTAACAAAAACATCATGTTATTGGTACCAAAATAGACATGTAGACCAATGGTACAAAATAGAAGACACAGAGACAAACCCACATAAATATGGTTATCTCATATTGGAAAAAGGTGCCAAAAACACACATTGGAGAAAAGATAGCCTATTCAACAAATGCTGCTGGGAAAACTGGAAATCCATACATAGTAGAATGAAATTGAACTTCTCTCTCTTATCCTGCACAAAAATCAGTTGAAAGTAGATCAAAGAAATAGACACTAGAACAGAGACCCTGTGCCTAATAGAAGAAAAATGTTCATCATCTCTAGCAATTAGAGAAATGCACATCAAAATTACTCTTCAGATTTCATCTTGATCCAGTCAGAATGGCAATTACCAAGAATATAAGCAATAATAAGAGTTGGCAAGGATGTAGGAAAAAAGGTGCATTGTTGGTGGGACTGCAAAATGGTGCAACCACCATGGAAAGCAGTATGGAGATTCCTCAGCAAACCTGGAAAGGATCCACCATTTGACCCTGCTATCTCACTCCTCAGTTTATACCCAATGGACTTAAAAACAACATGCTATGGTGATACAGCCCCATCAATGTTTATAACAGCTCAATCCACAAGAGCTAAACTAAGCAACTAACCTAGATGCCCTTCAACAGATAAAGGGCATCTAGGTTAGTTGCTTAGGGATAAAGAAAATGTGGTACATGTACACAATGGAATATCACTCAGCCTGTAAGAAAAATGAATTTATGGCATTTGCAGATAAATGGAGGGAACTAGAGAATATCATGCTAATTGAAATAAGCCAGTCCCCAAAACCCAAAGCCAAATGTTTTCTCTGATAATTGGATGCTGATATGATCCGTAGTGGGGTGGGGTGGGGTGATAGTGAAGAATGAAGGAAATTTGGTTTGTGTAGAAAGGAGTGAGGGGAGGGGTGGAGTTGTGGGGATGAGAAGGACAGTAGAAAGAGACAGAAATTATTACCCTAAATACATGTATGATTACACTACTAAAGTGACTCTGGACCATGTACAGCCAGAGGAATCAGAAGATGTGCTCCATTTGTGTACTATATGTCAAAATTCATTCTACTGTAAAATTAATTAATTAATTTAAAAACAGGGAACAGTAAGAAGGAGAAGAACCATAGCATATCATAACATCAATCAATTGCAGGAAGTGTTTCAGTGACAATAAAACACTATTTCAAATGCTGGTGATAATTCAAATAAATAAGGAATGAAAATCCAAAGAAAGAAAAAAAGAATACAAATAATAATAAATGCTGGAGAGGATGTTGAGAAAAAGGAACACTTTTACATAATTGTTGGGATTGTATAATAATTCAACCACTGTGGAAATAATTCTGGAGGTTCCTCAGAAGGCTAGGCATGGAGCCACCATATGACCCAGCTATATCACTCATTGGTATTTCTCCTGAAGAATTACAATCATCTTACTAGAGTGATACATGCATAGCCATGTTTATAGCAGTACAATTCACAATAGCCAAATTATGGAACCAGCCTAGGTGTCCATCAATGGATAAATGAAGAAAATGGGAGGGATACACACACACACACACACACACACACAGTGGAGTTTTATTCACCAATAAAGAAAAATGAAATGAACAGAACTACAAATCACTATGTTAAGCAAAATAAGTCAAATGCAGAAGGTCAGGGGACATATGTTTTCTTTCATATGTGAAAGCTAGAGAGGAAAAGAAAGATGGGAGGTGGAGAGGAAGGGGGAAAGAGCTGGGGAGTGATACTGGCCAAATTATATAGTTATATTGTGTACACATATGAATACATAACATCAAATCCCATCAGTATGTATAACTGTAATGCACCAATTTTTAAAACATGAGAAAAATGCTTGTTTTCTCATGAAACTTCTAGGAATTAAGTGGCTGGAGTGAATTCATTGTCAGGTGTCCACCTCCCCGACCTGAGGCAGAGTCACTTAGAGCAAACTTAACAGAGATTCCCACAGGCCATCCTATGTGGTACCCAGGAGCCCACCCACCTGCATACAGTAAGAGGTGAAGACAAGGACAAGGGACAAGCTCTAAGAGCGAAGGTTCCGGGCAGTAATGCCGCTGTGTAGCTTCTCTTTCCCTTCACAGTGGGGGAGAGGCTGGGTGGAGGACATGACTGGTTTGATGACCTTCCTTTCTCCTCCTCCTCCACTGACATAATCAGCTTCCCTGAAGGACCTCTAGATGGGAATGAGTGCGTGTGTGCCCATGGATCTGTGCAGTGGTGCCACTCTTCATCCTCCCCTGTGCTCATTCTAATGGTCTCTATCAGTGCTTAGCAACTTCTTTTAAGGCATTTCAGCAATTCTTTTTCTTTTTTATTGGTGAAATCTTTAAACCACTCTTTTTACTATCCCTGTTTTAATAGTTGTGATTTGTTACCTGCTGAGATTGCTTTTGTCTTAATCATTATGCTTTAAAAGACAGCTGTTAGAAGTTTCTTTAACTTCACAAACCACATAACAGCTGAACTAAAAATGAAATGAACTGCTTTAATTTCCCATGTTTTGCTAATAAAAATAGTAATAATAATCACAACAGCACCAGCTAAGTCTTGAAAGCACTGTGCCATGACTTATAATATATATTTTCATTTACATCTCACCACATCCTTATGAGATAGATGTTAATAAAACAAAACATTTATACTACCTATTTTGAAAACTGAGTCTATGGAGGTGAAGTGACTTGCCCAAGGTCATGGCAAATGGTCATGCCAAAGACTCAGGACTTGACATGAAAGAGTTGGAACTCTAAGATCATATTTTAGTTCCTGCCTGTCTGGTTTCTTCCAGTATTTATCATTATGCACACATAATTTTTAATATTTTTATAAACATAGCATTGACAGACCTTATTGTTTCCTCTTTTCACTTAACAGAATACTAAAAGCACTTTCCAAGTTGCTATACTCACAAAGTGGATCACTTTTACTGATAGTGTGTTCTTTCACAAAATGGATAGACTATATTTGACTTAAGCATGCTTCCATTGCAGCATATTCATGATATTTTTCTGTTGCTTTTTCATCTTTTAAATATAAATCTCTGAACATCTTCATGCATGCAGTATTTTCTAATTTTGAATAATTTCTTGGGATAAATGCCTGGGAGTGAAGTTACTGGGTCAAGGAGCAGGTTCCTTTTTTTGTTTCCTCAAACATATTCTTCAATAAGTTTTCCAAATTACCCCTGGAGTGAGCACTTCTCAAGGCTACTAGGTTTAACATGGCTTCTTCAGTATGCAATTCACCATTACTCTGAATTGGTATTAATTCAGTAGTTATCTTCTGTGAACAGTCATTCTTCTGAAAATTGAACTGGATAAGTCATGAATATGTGGTTCTTCTTGTCAATTTCTATAAACATACTGTAGGATATAGACAAGGGGTCAGGAAACTATGGTTCACAGGCCAAATATGGCCCACCTTTTTCATTAATTTTATGTTTTGATTGATACATATTTGTACATATTCATGAGGTACAGTGTGATGTTTTAATTCACGTATATACTGGACATTGAGCAACTTGTTATAATTAGAATATTCACCGTATACTTCTATCATTTCTTTATGGTGAGTACACTAAAATTCTCTCCCCTAACTATTTTGAGATATATGATGCATTATTATTAACTATATTCATGCAGTAGAAGGAATATTGTCATAAGACTCCAAAGCTTACACTTGCTGTGACATTGTGCCAGTTGACCAACATCTCCCCATGCCCCCATCCCCCTACTCTCCCTGGCCTATTCTACTCTTGATTTCCGTGAAATAAATTTTATTTAGATTCCACATATGAGGGAGATCACGTAGTCTTTATGTGCCTGATTCATTTCAATGAACATAAGAAACTTAAAGAACTCAGTAGCAAAAAATCCAGTTAAATAGAGGGCTAAAGATCTGAACAGACACTTCTCAAAAGAAGACATATAAATGGCCAACAGACTCATGAAAAAATGTTCAATATCACCTACCATCAGAAAATGCAAATCAAACCCACCATGAGATATGACCTCACCCCAGTTAGAATCACAATGATCAAAAAGAAAGAAAAAATCAAGTGCTGGTGAGGATGAAGAGAAAGGGGAACTCTCATACACCACTTGTTTTTATAAATAGTTTGAGTGGAGAACAGCCACACTTGGTCATTTATGTATTTATTTGTCTGTGGCTGCTTTTGTGGTGCCACTGCAGACTTGCACCGTTGGCAACAGAGATTGTATGGCCCACAAATCGAACCAAATACATAATTTTCAGAGTCCCATAATAAATGAAAACATGGAGGCCCTAGTTAAACAATCATTAAGAATTTTAACACTGCGACAGCACAGCATTAAACCAAGTAAGGGTCACATGCCTGTGAAGCCCAATCTATGAAACCTAGAGCATTTACTATCTGGTTCTTTACTGGAAAAGGTTACATGTTAATCCTGAATCCTTATAATATATTCAATTTTTTTCTTTATCTATAATCCCCCTTTTAATTATGCCATTTGTATTAAGACATTGGTACTCATTTTTATATGTGATAGAATATTTATATAATTTCTTTCAGTGACCACTGCCTCAATGATCAGATCATTAAATTTACTTTTTGCCAGTTCCTTTGGATGATATAACTTCTTATGTTTAATTCTAGTTAATTATAATTAGAATCTTATATTAATTGGAATATGTGGTATGAAAAAGCTCCAGGTCTTGGTCTTAAATAATAACTATTGGCCTTTTGATTTCATTACATAGTACATTCATGTGTGCTTATGTGTGCATGTGAGTACATACATTATACAAATGCACATACTAGACCTCTAACGTGAAATGGCAGAGTATCTGATGTGCCAGCCAGCACACATTGGCAAAGCAATGATGTGTTTAAGCTCCTTGTAGTAAAGGAGCTGTTCACAAGCCACCAAGAGTGAAAGGTATCTCTGTAGCAGGTCAAATTGTACTTTTCCTAGCAGAATAATGTGCTTGATTCTTGAATGGATCTGAACAAAATTATTTTTAACCTAATCCTCAGTCCTTCAGTGATAGAAATTCTAAGCCCCTTTTCATCAGGATCTGCATTGTCACGTCATCCAACTCTTTTTATAGATTTTTCTGGCAGCCTTGCAAGGCAGTCAAGAGTGACTGAACTGCACATTCTTTTCAGAGATCAAAACTGTAGACAAACAATTCCCTCCAAACTGGCCCACATTTTTGGTTTTCTCTCTGAATATAACAAGTCAGAAGTCTGCAGTAGGAGATATGACACTGATGAAATAAATTATTTAATTCAAATAATCACATACTTTTTTCTTTCTGTATTTAACCTACTGTGAAAGATATTAAAACAATAGTAAAACAAATTACATGTGAGGTGCTTAAGATCAAACTAACTTTTCCTTTGCCTTTTCAGTGCATTTTACTTCTTAGGTACAGAGCATTAGTCTTAGAATCTGATTTGACAACATGACACAATGGGAAGACTGTGGAAATGAATTTCAACCCAAATGATGATATTAGGTAGAAATTGGTAAAGGTAGTCTATATACAAAATGCTAAAGTATGTGCCTAAGACTCAGATGGTCATACATTTTCCAGTGATCAATCTAACTAGTGGACAGAAAATAATACAGTAATTCTGTATAAATCATGTCTTCTAATCTGAAGAAAATACATTGAAAAGTGCCAGGAAGGTAATATCCATTTAGAAATTTTATGTTTCTGCATATTTACTATTTTAATATTAACTTTAGAATTCCTACAGTGTGCATGTGTTTATGATTTAAACACATCCTTTATCTTGAATTTACTATGGTGCCTTTTAAAAGTGTTATAAGGATTGTATTTCCTAGGTACTTATTTATTCAAAACAGTTAATGCATTTTGGTGTGTTTCCTTTGGTGCCCTTGGTTTCCTAGCATTCATCAAAAGTTTTACAATAGAAGAGGTGTGTAAAATGCCTAAGCCACCATAAAAATGTTGATAGCTGTTGAAGAATGGTAAGTTAGCATTAAAGGAGTGATCAAGTAGACGATGAGATGGAAATAAAACCCACTGTGACTGAAATGGACAGAAAATGGTGAAGACAGAGGATGACTGGATAAAAGCAAAGGAGAGAAACACTGCAGAAAAATGAATAGCACTTCCAGGCATAAATACTCAACAAGTCATTATGGATGAGGGAGACAATTATGTGGGAAATGTGCTACAGTGGACACCACTGCAACGTGTTGTGCTGATTTCATCAGCAAGGTGGTGACCCAGAAGATAGCTGGTGTACTATTTTTAAAATTTCTCACTATAAAAATTATACACACTTGCAATATTTCCTCAAGAGCTAAACAAAATGGGTAAACCTGGAATGGTCACCTTTCTTGACATTCACTTGATGTGACTCATGTCTCATTTCTTCTGTTAGAGATACGTCTATCTATCATACTCCAAGACAGTTTCCCATAAATACATGGAAATTATTATTTCAATAATCCCTGATAACTCGGAGGAATATTCATTTGACAATATCTGCTTATACAATCTGAAACCTGTATTTACCTATCAATTATAGTACATGATTCTTAAGAATTGGATCAGACTTATCAACTATTCTAACTCGGAATTAATTCAGCAATTATATTTACCACAAAATAAAATAAAATATGCAAATATTTAAACAATTACATGACCCCTAGATTCATGAACATTGTTCTGGATATAGTTGACATTCTGAATTACTATGATCAGATTCTAAGGAATAGAGAAGACATCTCAAAAGCAGTAGAACATAAAAAAATGAGAGCAAAAGATCTGGTGTAAGACAACTTGAATTTGAACCCTTGCTTTGCCATTAGCTGCATAATCATGGGCAATTTAATTCATCTCTGTGTTTCAGTTTCCTTATCTATAAAACAGGAGTGATAATAGTATCCATCTCATAAGCTTGTTGCAAGGTTTAAATCAAGTTAATTTATATAAAATACTTGATGTCTGACACAGAGTATTAGCTGTTAGCTATTATCATTTCTAAAATGAAAGATCCAATTTCAGTTCAGATTCTAAGAAGGGCATGAATCTTTGGTCCAAAGAACTAATATCTTTTCTGCATAAGATCCCATTAATAACAAATCTCCCAGAAGAATTGAATCCAAAGAGAGACAGAGCTCCTGCATTCGCAAGCCAGGGCCAGAGTTAAGAATGCTAGATTAACTAGCCTATTCAGATTTGCAGCCCAGCATGGACATAACCAAGTAATGACAATATTCTCTGGCTAAAGGCTGCCAGGAATACCCTGTAAGTTGACCAAGTTGGTTTGTACTCATTGTGGTCCACGGAATGCACACCATGGATAACTGAATGGTGTCCCTGAGAGAGGGAGTTAGGACTTGCAGGTTGGAGCTGTGATGGAGCTTCCATCTGATTAGATGTTTTTAGAAAGCGGGGATAATTTTAGGATTGGGTCTTAATAACTCTTATCAAAGTACAAGCAGACTAGAGGAAATTGAAGCAGGTAAAGAGACCATAGTCACTATGCTTAGCAGGAGAGGGGATATTTAATTTTGGGGGCCTGGACAATGTTCATGTTTTGTCTGTGTTCAGATGTGAATTCAGAGTGGTCTTGTTTTTGTCTTGATCCATCATAGTTGCAGAAACCTCTCCTCTGATGACGTGTCTATGAAATTGTCCATGTCCCACAGGGCACTGGCAAGGCCTAGTTGACAGCATAAGGCCAGCTCCTGGGAGCCAGAGGCTGCCTTTTTCTTACCGTCTGAATTAATCTTATTTCTGATTGGGTAGTTGATCTCTTGTGAAATCCTCAGTCCTATTTTTTTTTTTTTTTGAATATTACTTTTAGCATCAAGATCTGAATTCTGAAATCAACGAGAGGCCCATAAGACCACAATTATAGCATGAATATAAAATTAAATTTAATTAAAATTAAAAGTGGAAGGATGCCCATCCTCCACAGTAGAAAAAAAAAATAGATTGCATTCTTCTTTCAAATTTTAGGTTTTAAATGCTTCTGTATTTTTATAAACAAAAGTGATTAACAAATGTATTCATTTCAGCATATTTATGTAATACATGAGCAAATTTTGGGGAAAAGTTGGAGACTTTGAATCCTCTTAGACTAAAAATACATTATAAAGATTAAGAGAAGGAAAGAAAGGCAAGCTCCCCCTTCAGCAGTCTTAGGAGAGTGGGATAGAAAGAGAGATGAGTAGACTTATCTATCTAGGCTGTTTGTAGCCACTGATGACTTCCCATTCAAACCCCACAGAGCTCAGTGGCCTCTAAGCCTCTTGTATTCAGGATGTAAAAGCCTCCAGGTTGCTTGTCACTACCTACACACATCCTTGGCTTCTACTAGATGATCCCTGTAGGTGCTGTGAAGCAGCCTGAGTTATATTAATTTCTATGCAGTGCAAATATTCATACCTCTATCCTGAAGCCAGAATGCCCTTGCTTTTGACAGAATATCACTAGATATTTTACAGTAGCACTAACCGCTCTGTGGTATTTGCAGAGTTCACGATGACAACTCACAAAAGTAATTATCATGACACAGCAAATGCACAAAACATTAGGTTTTACGATTTTTAAAACAATCTACATTTGAAGGAGACTTAAGTGGTTATAAAAGCAATCCATTACACCTCCAGGAAGCGCTGCTCATTCTTTACATCTAAGGCACCATTATTCCTGGGCTCAGACCTGGATTAACAGTCTCCGCACAATCAAACTGTCTGCAGGAATCACTGTCAATCTTAAAAACAGAGCAAATGATTACATCAGCAAGGTGGTGACCCAGAAGATAGCTGGTGTACTATTTTTAAAATTTCTCACTATAAAAATTATCCACACTTGCAATATTTCCTCAAGAGCTAAAAAAAAATGGATAAACCTAGAATGGTCAGCTTTCTTGACATTCACTTGACTAGTAAAGAAAACTTCATTGTCAATTGCTCAAAATATGCTGCAGGTTTTATCCCATGCATTTCAACAGGTTGGACCACATCAATCACCAAACATCATCAGTCACCCATGGATTGGTTGACCCTATCTTTCTGAGGTACAGACAATGGAAAGTAGGTTATTTAAAGGAAGATGCACAGATCCTTGGGCTGTGCAGGTGCTGGTGAATGGATCATGCCCCCAAACTGAGAAAGAACCCTAACCAAAGATATAGGTAAGGAGCAAAAATATTTCATCCATCCAGGTTGGTCCTGTCTATAACATTAGATATATCCATTTTTATATTGAAATACCCACGCAGCACACATGTCGACTAGACAGAAAAACTCCCTGGGGAAAAAAAGTCTGCCTCTTTGAATACCAATGGACCTCATGTCTTATTTATTTTGTTTCATAGGAAGCTTTGTAGTTAAACTTGGAGTATAGTTTCTATAAATAGAATGCAGAACACTCATGTTCTAAAACTTTCATGTGTCAGAATAACCTGGAGGTCTTGATGGAACACTGGCTACCAGGCCTCGCCAACTCTTAGGAGAGTTGATTTCTGATTCCTCAGGTCTGGACTGGGCATTGAGAATCTGCTTTTCTTACAAGTTCCCAGGTGATGCCAACACTACTCGTCAGGGACCCTCCTCTGAGAGCCACAGGTCTAGTTCTTTAACTTTCAGAGTTCTCTGAGAGCAGACCTCTTTCTCTGTTCAGTACTTTTCATAACTGCTCAATAAATGGCTGTTAGTGAACAAGAAAGGAAACTGAGGCACAGAGAAACTAAATGGTATGCCCGAGTTAGATGCTTCTTTTCTTTTTAGACTGGTCAAAGGGGAAGCCACTAAAGAACAGATTCTGTCTTTGTAAACATGAAAGGTACCAAATTACAGTTTACACCTAATAGAAGTTGGATGGGCATAGAAAACTTCTCCAAAGTCTTCCTTAGGATTCCACCAAAACAAAATGGCTCAAAATAATCCTAATAAAAGATAATGTTTTCATCTCTGGGAAAATTGTTTAGGATTTCAGACTTGGTGTCCACATGCACATCTCATTAGACATGAGGCAATTCTGTGTCCGTGCCACATACCAGAAAACCAGAAACATTAGTGCCTTTCTTTTGCTAAACTGTGTGTGCCTTTCTCCACTGCATTCTTTCAATGACACCTTCTAAGGATGGTTCTGTTCATATAACCTTTTGCTTCTATTTTTCTTTACTGTTAGAATCTGCTGTCACCAGGTAAATAAATGGGTATGTTCATTGTGTTCTACTAAATAAATATCTGGTGTGTTAATAAATTGGAAAAAAAAAAGAAATTTTCTATTTCTTTTTTCTGACTGTTGTAGAAAAAAAGGCAATTTGGAATTACCTTTACAAATGCACTAATTTATTATACCCTGAGGATATTATATTCAGTGATTTAGCAAAACTAATCTGAACTAATCACAGACATACATTTGCTGAGACTAAGCAAATTTTCTAGTAGAGAGCTACTTAGCCATTTGGAACAAATGAAGGTTGAGGTATAAAGATTAAAGAATAGCTGCAATATCCAAAAGAGGTTAAGAGTGTTTTTAGAAACATCAGCACAAACTGACTAAAATGCAAAGAATTCCAAATAAAAGGAAAAAACACTATTACAAGGCAGCAGAAAACCCACCACTACCAAATTTTCATGGTCAAGGGACATTCTCCAGGAGTCTCTTAGGGATTCTTACTCACTATGGAAGAATCACACCTCAGAGCTTTTGTTTCTATCCAATAGAGCCAGGCAAATAGTGATTGCCCATTCCCTTCCATCCTGTCAATGAAATATCCAGGGTACACTGGCCCTTTTAAAATTCTAACTATTTTACAGACCAGACTTGACATCTCCACAGCCTACTTGGACCAATGTAAATGAGTGAAACTGAGAGAACATAATAGGGAGTAGTGGGACTCAGTTAAAAAAAAAAAGGCCCCTTTGGAAAGGGGATTGCACACAGCTTCAGGAGATAGTTGCTCTATTGGATGTGATCCCAATGTTACCAGATCTTCCAGTTTTTCAAAAAGTATCAGAATCTGCATTTTCATGTAGCTTCCTGACAAAACCCTGTTTTGACACAAACAAAATACATCTGTAAGTAGGATAGGGCCTCCCGCTTTCCATTTGGGACCTCTCCTTGGGCTCCTGGAAGTCCTTCTCTGGTCCTACACTCCTGATTTCAAAATTTCTTCTATGTATTTCTCTGATCCTGATGTATTCCGTACTCCCTTTGAAAAGCACTCCTGTTATCAAAATGTCTCACAGGCTCAGAATTCTTTTTCCCCTAACTCCTTGTGGACTAGGCAGTCATTCACTCTGAATAGGAGCATCCGTTGTTGCACAGCTTGGTAAAGGAAACTGTACTAAGGAGAAGTTTAGGTGCCATTCCCCAGAGCCATCCCCCAACTTATACCTCGCATCTCAATCTTATCTCATACACCTAGAATGAGTTTCCAAAGATGCATGTGAGCTCTAAGAAAGAAAGTATTCTACCTAACTGCTCAGAGTGTAAAGACTACCAATCCCCAGCTGGGCTTTGAGAAAATCTGAACCAAACTATAAAGCATTTGCAAGTTCAAAGTGAGCCTCCGTAACTTAGCGAGGCCCTAAGCAACTCAACGAGACCTTGTCTCTAAATACAAAAAAGGGCTGGGGATATGGCTCAGTGGTTAAGCACCCTTGGGTTTGATCTCCAGTACCACCCCCCGCTCTCCCCACCCCCGAAAAAATACAAGAATAAAGCATTTGAAGATAGCTCTGCTTAATTCTTCCAATTTAGGTACAGATAAAAGATAAGGGATAGCCTTAGTAATAATTTTGCAGGTCAGTCTAGACTAATGCTTGTAGTTCCTCTCCATCTTATTCTCTTCCATTTCCCATAAAGTGAACAAGCATGGGAAAGAAAGAGGGTTGGATATTTTTCTTTAAGGGTATATTTATTCATTCGCTGAACCAATGCCTTAAATTTGTCAGAGATGGAAATTAGTCTTTGAAGAGACAAACACACATTATAAAAGCAAACAAAAATTAGAGAAATGTAAACCACTTATTTAGGTATCTTTTGCTTGGCCACACTCCCAACCTAGAGTAGAAGGTGTAAATGGTGCCCCTTTTTTGGAAGGTTCCAAGGAAGGTAGGTTATGTTCACCAAAAGTCTTGGATTAGCAATGGAGGTCTACTCTGTGCCATGATAGAGGGTGCCAAACCCTAGTGATCCTGCCCTGGAATGTTCTTGAAGCACCTCTGTGTCTTGGTCCTGGAGGAAAGAGTACCTTCAGGTACAGATAGTAGTTACAAGGGAATCTAATCATCCCACTAATGGTTAGACATTCAGTAGATTAACAGGTGAACCTAGGTGTTATAGTCAAGGGCTGAATTAAATTTTAATTTCAGACCCCTTTTATGAAGAGACTCGCCTAGCAAAGGATCCGCTTTTACACAGATCCTTGTCCCCATTGCCACCTCTGTCCCCTTGCTGTGGAGCAAGAGAATCTGAACAATGTTCTCAGGACACAGAAGCAGAGAATAAGACAGGCATCTAAAGATTCCAGGAGAATTTCAGACTGCAGGTGGAATAAGTGGAGTCATGGGTCAATACATAAAGACAGCGAGCATCTTACTACCCTCTTCAGATACACTTCTTGAGAGTCTTTTGACACAAAAGACTGTATTCAAAGGTGAGCCTCTAGAAAGTTAATCAGCAGGCTGAGGGCATGGGCCCTGGAAGAGAGAGAGAGAGAGAGAGAGAGAGAGAGAAGAGAGGAGAGAGGAGAGAGGAGAGAGGAGAGAGGAGAGAGGGGAGAGAGAGGAGAGAGAGGAGAGAGAGGAGAGAGAGGAGAGAGAGGAGAGAGAGGAGAGAGAGTGTGTGTCTCCAAACTGAGTCCTGAATAGCTTTCTTTCCCCAAGTATGGACTTAGACATTCATAGATAATCTACTGTTCTATTTATGAAATCCTAAGTTATAAAAAATCACTGTCAGTAGCGTTTAAACCTTTTTCAGCTAACCCCGTCACTTTTTGATTTAATAAACAAATGTAGCCTCATATCAGTGTCTGGCATAGGTGCCAGCACAAAGAAAAACTTCAAAAAACATGTGTTTATTAAATGTTGGTTGAATAAAATCTCTGATTGAACACTGTTAAGGTCATAGGCTTGCCTGTGACATGCTAGACCTTTTACATGGCTAATTTGTTGTATCCAAAGGCTATGACCAATGTGAACTTAATAAACATAAAAGAGATGAACATATAAAAGAAAGTGTTTAAATGCATGTCTTTGGGGTGAGCTTCTCATACTATTGGCTTTTTCCTGTCATTCTGTAGATGGCAAAGCATTACTTATCCATGATTTACTTTCTAGAAAAATCCAAGTTCTGGCATTAACAAAACCTCTTCTTGTGATAGAGATTTTTCAAAAATGTTTATCATATGAGCTTCTCTAAAATAGTTTTTCTCAAAATCGTATCCACCCGTCAACACCCTGCATCACTCAGGGAAACAAGGTTTAAAATGTAGATTCCTGTCAACCACTCTGTCTGAATCCAGACTTTCAGAGGAGAGTCAGGGATATACATTTTTCAACCCTCTATTGATTCTCATGCATACTGAAGTTTCAGAACCACTGTTCTAATACCTTCTGGATGGGGAAAGTTGACCTGTACAAAGAAACAAAAACATGCATTCAACTTATGAAGCTCCCTTGTAGGTACATAAGGATTTTAGCAAGCATTAATGATCCATTTTTTTCTTACTATAGGGATTTAACATCTGGGAAAACACAAGTATCTTAAAGGTTTCAAACCTGGCTTTGAGCTGGTTACCACACACATCCCTTCCCTCCAAAGACAGAATCTAAATTTCAGAGACCCCGGTAAAACTGATCATCATCCACTTTGTGATTGGTAGACTTGAATGGACAAGTGAACAGTCTCTTGTATGTAAATGTCCCTAGTTATTAAAAAGATACAAAGCTGAATTTGACTCAAATGTCTTTTGTGAACTCAAGCAATCCTATTAGCCCAAGAAGAAAATATTGACATCCTGAAGAAGCTTAGAGATCCTTTCAATACACTGAGGCTCAGTTTGGAATGGGGCTATTCTCCATGGAGGTGAAAAGGTGTCCCTGGTGGCAAAGCCCTGTTGGAAGGGCCTGGCTGTGGTTTTGCTTTCTCAATGCGTGGGGACAGCAAAGTGGTCATTCATTTGGCTAGGACTCAAATTCAAAGCTAAATATACTTTGCATCTTCAACTGGACATCAGTCAAGCCTAGACACTCAGGTGGGAAGGTCAAAGTCAAGGATGTTTGGGGTAGTGCTGTCACAGAATGTGACTCTTGCTCCTTTCTAATATCTCCACCATGATGTGATTTTCGTCTTTGATGGATCTTGAAATACCTGTTTTCCTTTATGCAGAGTGTGACAGTATGGTATCAAATCCTCTAGGGGATACAAGTTGGACAGGTGAACAAATCCTCAATGGACTCTCTCTTGTTCAAACAATTAGGACATAATATTACATTTAGATCATGAGACCAACACAGGTTGGTTAAATCAGAAAATTGTACGCCTTCTTTTTCTTTTTCTAATACTAAGGGAAATTGTTTTATACTAGCATAATCCTACTGAGCTTCTGAAGACAAATGAGGAAATTAAGAGAAACTGCATCACTCAGGGAAATAAGCTTAGATTATTTTTATAAAGTTTCAATTGGCCTTCATCTTTTTAAAAATTTTACTTATATTTATTTAATAAGTATATTTCTAGATGGAAATATATTTGTATTGTTTTAATCAGTTATAATGATATATGTAACAGTAAATCAATCTATAAGATATTTTTTAACTTTGAGCTTATGGTACCAACCCCCCCACCTCCCCAGAAACTCCAGCTGTTATACAGACCACTCAATCATGCCAAGGACAAGAAAAACAAAGATACAACTTTCAAATTCATTCTCTGTTCTAATTCTAACATGGAAAGATATATTTTCATTTGTAAGTGGTAGAGGATATTTGCTTTCAGGAAAAAATCTTTTGAATAATACATACTCTGAATGCCCTGATTTCTTATTTTTGAAGTAAAAATAACTGCAGAATAGATATACACACACATTACAGAAACAGACATGTGCATTTGCACATATATGCAAATCTATGTTTTTTCTCCCAATCCCCACTTGACCACATAGCATATTTGTGTCCCACTGCCTTATTTTGCAGGCTAATAATGCCTAAATCTGGAAGAAACCTTAGTATTCAATCTTAACATTTTTACAGGTGAGCAAAATGAAACCTAGAAGTTCAAAGTTATTTCTTCAAGGCCATATTTAGCTATAAGGTCACACGAGAATGAGATGAAAACCCAAATTTCCTGATTCTAGTCCAATATTGTTCCCAAGGACCAAAGTCTATTTTCCTATGGTCTCTTATGATAGATATTACTTGGTTTTTAAAAAAAAAATCACAAGAAGTACTTTTATAGCTCCATCTATAACATAGCCTGGTTATGGGAGACATATACTAATAGGGTGCTGGAAGAGAAACTGCTTCACTGCTGCAGTTAGAGGTGACACTACCCCCAAATTATTTGGTACTGACAAAGTTGACAGAGTTGATACTGTTTAAACATGTATCCACAGGAGGCGAGTAAAAAAATCAATGATTTGAAGTCTGAGGGTGATCTAACATTTCTTATAGCTCTTGGCAGATTCCATTCAATTCTGTGCACTAAGAGTTTATTGAGCATTACAGCAGAGGCAGCTAGCACACCCTGCCACATAGTCCCTTGGCACAGCTGTTTCTTACAAGAATAATTCTCCCTGAGGGTTTTCTGAGGTTCAGGAGGACACTGACTGCCTGCAGGGATGACCAAAGTGCCTGGAAATCAATGTCCCTGGCAGCAAACATGAAACAATGATACAGAATCATAAGATAAATACTCTGCTTTCAAATCCCTCAGTTGGCATGGCTGAGGTATAGTCTAGGTGGCCTCCCAGAAGTCTTTAGAATGCAGTGAGCCCCAATTCTCCACAATGAGAACCTGCTCTTTAATGTACCTTACATTAGTTTCATTCAATTTCCCTGCTCTCTGCAGGTATTTTCTAAGATTCCTACCCAGATACACTACTTGCATTCAAATTCTTATTTTAGAGTCTGTTTCTAGAGAAATCCAACCTAAGACACATCTGTGCAAATCACTGTTCTATAGTATGCATCAAAGGATTTGAAAGCAAAAAGGATGTCCTTTGTTTGTTAGCTTCTTCATTGCTGTGAAGAGGTCTCCTCAAAAAACTCATCTGTGAAACAATGCAAGAATTATTCAGAAGAGGAATGGTTGGATTGTGAGAGTTGTAACCTAATCAGTGAATTCATCTATTGATATGGATTAAGTAGGTGATAAATATAAGCAGGTAGAAAGTGGTTGGGGGAGGTAGGTCTCTGGGGACATGCTTTTGGGGGTTATATTTTGTTCTTAGTGAATAGAGTTCTCCGTCTGCTTCCCTCCATCACATACTTCCACCATGATGTTCTGCCCACCTTGGAGTTGGCCATCTAAGGACTGAGACCTCTAAAACTGTGGGCCAAAATAAAAATTTTCTCCTCTGGAGATACATGTTTTAAATAGTATCAACCGTCAGGTCTTCTGGTCACAGAGATGAAGAAATTAACAAGAAAGGACATTGTCAAAAGGCTGAAGCCAGAAGGAATGATATGACTTCTCCATAGGTAGCCACACGTATAAGACAGCAGAAGACAAATTTGAGGGAATATACAATAAAGACATTTTAAAAAATGAAGAATTCTCACAATGAAGAGTGAAATTTGCCATTAAGAACTTAGTATGACATTCTCCATAGCATCAAGAAGTCGAATGGCTAAGTAGTAGCATTACACATATTAGATAAACAATTGAGGTCCTGATTTCCCTTGGAAATGTGTCAGAGAGTGTGTCATTACTTACACAATGCAAACTTTGATGATCAATCCCAAGGGGAGAAATTTATACAACCAGAGCTTGTTTTTTAGTGGCAAGAATAGGCACATAAGCCCCTAAACTGATTGGACAAGATTAATTATTTTGCATCTTGTGTTTAATGTGTCAAAACTATCTGTTTTCATTCAGTTCTGTCAAAATAGACTAATTTTCATAGAAAGCAAACACATTAAACAGTTAGATGCTGTGTATGTCATTAGGTTGACAATTTAGCCATTTGAGTTTTCACTCGAGTTAGTGGCCATGCCAAAGTCAGTCAAATATTCACGGGCTGTAGACCCACAGAATCCTGTAAATAACCCTCTCTCAGACCAAGATGGGTTACTGAAATAAAATAATGAGAATACAGCAGCTGAAGAAACCATGTGATAAGAAACCTCAAGGGCATCCCTGAGGGGATACAATGCTGGCTTTTCATAGTGTGTGCTTCTAGCCTAGCTTGTGAGTTAATGATTACTGAACACCTTCCTGCCATGTGCTAGACACCTTAAAAATTCAGTTTTTATTTAATCCTTAAAACAACCTAGTAAAAAGCAGGTATTATTATTATGATGCTTTTATAGATGAGAAAAGAGAAACTCAAAGATGCAGAGCAACCTATTGAAGTTCATATGGATATTTCATCAGTGTCTCAAATTCAAACTTTCCCAAATTTTCATGCTGTCTTCCTTGAGGATGAAAATAAAGTACACCAATATTTCAGCTTCAAAGGGATTGGTCTCAGAATATGAGAAAAATGAATTTGAATAAATGTCAGCTGAGAAGAACTTGTATTTTAGTAATATGGTGCTGAAACTTAATGGCCAATGTGATAGCATTAAGAGATAGGGCTTTTTTTTTTCCTTTATTTTATGTTTTTAGTTGTAGATGGACACAGTATCATTATTTATTTATGTATGGTGCTAAGGATCGAACCCAGTGCCTTACACGTGCAAGGCAGGCACTCTACCACTGAGCTATAGCCCCAGCCCAAGAGGTGGGCCTTTTAGAGGTTATTAAACTATGAAGATTCCTCCCTCATGAATGGGATTAAGGCCTTTATTTAAAAAAAAATCTTCTATGCCCCTTCCAGTTCTCCAGGCCTTGAATTTGTCTACCATGTGTGAAGATATGGCTTTTGTTCCCTCCAGAGGACACAGTAGAAGGGTGCTATCTGAGAGAGAGAGAGAGAGAGAGAGAGAGAGAGAAGCCTCATGGACACCAAAGCTGCTGGTATCTTGATTTTTGGACTTCCTAACTTTCAGAATTCTAAGAAAACAAATTGATGTCCTTTATAAATTATCCAATGTCAGGTATTCTATTATAGTAGTGCAGACTAACACATTAGTTAAGTCAAAAAACATAGTTTGCAGAAAAATTAGTCTGTAAACTGCTTTTTTTGTCTAAGCATTCTTTTGTCTATTAAAAAATTAATGCATTCCTATATTACCTAAGCTCTGTACATAAAATTAACATTTCCCCTAGAAAATCTGAAGATTTTTAGGTCTGAAGATTTTCTCAAGGAAAACTGTAGGATTTCATATTCAATGACTAGAATGCACTGTTTGGGAAACTGCTGAACATGCTAAATCTCAAGAAAGATAAGTACTCATGTAGAAATGATAGCATACAATGAAAAGCAAAATTGCCTAAATGGATTCAGTTTTAACTAAATGTAAGAGCTATATGGTTCAGAGTGCTTTAACAAAATTACCTTAATCACTTCTCAATTTTTTTTCTATCTTCCATTCTTCAAATCCTAATACTTCATTCTATTGGAATGAAGCTTTTCTACTCCAAATATATTTTCTGTCTTAGTTTGGATTCCTTCCAAAGTGGATTTTGAGACAATGACGTAGCTGCAAATAGTTATTTCTGAATTGATCCCAGGAAGCACATTAGGGATACGGAAGGGAGAGAGGTCAATAAGTTGCATTAATGAGTGAGTTGTCATTATGGGCACCTGGCATTCTATTTTGCATGGGATCTCTCAGAGACTATATCAAACTCCCCCAGAACTATCCCACGGAGGAGTGAGGAAGCTGGATTACTTATCCATCATCACCCCTCCTTCCCTGGTTGAGGGTTGCTCCTGGGAAAGTTAATGCCTAGTGAAAACAACAACAGGGCCTAACAGGTTTCTATAGCTAGAGAGCAGCCTCAGGCAGAGGGCAGAGAACCCCGTTTGCAAGGGTCCTCAGGATGGGTCAAGAGAAAATGGAAAGAGCACTAATAGCACCTGCTATCCTGTGTCTACTGTGGGACATTTCCACAATGAGCTACTGGATTGATTTCATTCTCAAACTTTACTGAACCTTGGAATGACCTGCAACATATAAACTTGAATCTCTACCCTCTCTCCTTACTATTCTGATTAAGATGAATGGCTGGGTTCATGAACCTAACTTTAACAAGTACACCAATCACTCCAAAGCAGGTGGTTTCTGCTCATACTCTCGATGACAGAATGAAAATACTATGTTAGTGGAACCAGAGACCATCAACTCAACATCATGTGGGCTAACAAGTATCTCAGAGAAAAATCTCTCTCTGATCACAGATACCCCCCTTTTCTCTGCTCCACTTTTAAAATAAAAGCTGTTGTTCACAAACAGAATATAATGAGTATGTTAGTCCAGTTTTGAAAAATCACTTACACATCCAATTAATGCTATATCCAGAAAAAAATGATCGGATCCCCTTGTACTAGAGTGGTCATACTTTTCTAACACATAGTTTTGCTGAAGGAGTGAACTTTTGGGGAAAATAGAAGAGTTGACATTGGGACAGAAATGCTCTCTCTATATTGTTTATAAATCTCAGGAAAAAACTGTTCAAGCCATTATCATGGGGAGCCAACATATAAACCAGTGTTTATAATCTCAAAATATCAAAGCTAGGCCATCATTGTCTTTTCCAGTTTCCTGAGTGACATGGTAGCTCTAAAGGCAATTTACTATATTCAGAAATTAATCTATAATATGGAACTTCTTTCACATCCTTCTCATCTGTACACTGTGTATTATGAAAAGTGAGCCAGAAGGGCCCTAAGTCATGGTACTTATTTGTCTCCGAGAAAAATATTCTGCATTCTGGGGAGAAATGGTATCTATTGTAAACAGTGAAAATGTCTCCTTTCCATGGCTTCAGGGTTTTACCACCATTTCCACCATTTGATATCACTAGGTAAGGTATAAACTTAAAATAACCAGGAATATTTTTGTTTCCAAAAGCTTATAGGAAAAATTAAATGCATAAGATAACCTGCGAGGTATTTCATGATTTGGCCTGTGTCTCCCCTGTCACTTCTCCCCAATTTATCCTCTAAGCTCTGGCCTTTTAGAAATCCCTTCTGCTCTTCAAGTTCTCCATAACTTCTTAGGTCTGGGTCCATGCCAAGATGCCCCTTATTCTGGAGCCTTCTTCCCATCAGCCTACTCTTTCACCTAAACAGCATCTTACCAGTCATCAGTAGTCTCAATGTAACTTGGTCCTGCTCCTTCCCTAGCTCCTATACAAAGGTGACTCAGAGTTGTTAAAGAATCTTTGCAGGTCTGGGCCTCCTATTCTTGAGGGCTCCTCCCCGCATTGTGTTAAGTATACTAAGATATACCTTACTGCACATTAAGCAATTGTTCTTGGGTTTTAGTCAGCTTTGCATTGGTGGGACCAAAAGACTTGACAAGAACAACTCAAAGGAGGATAAGTATATTTTGGTTCAGTTTCAGATGTTCAGTCTATGGACAGCTACTCCACAGCTCTGGGCCTGAGGTGAGGCAGAACATTGTGCCCAAAGGGTATGGAGGAAGAAGGCTTCTCAGCTCATGACAGTCAAAAGCAGAGAGCTCCACTTGCCAGGGACAAGTATCAAAGGCATACCTCCAGTGATCTACTTCCTCCTGCCATGCCCACCACCCAATAGCTATCACCCAGTACAAATTATTAATCTATCAAATGGATTAAACCACTTCTTAGGTAACAGATCTCATAATCTAATCATTTTATCACTGAACATTTCTGCATTGTCTCACCTCATATTCAAACCATAATACCTTGTTATAAACATTTTGAAATAAATTTTATAGTTCTGCTTTTGAAATTTGGCTAATGAAAAAATAAGCTGCCATTGATTGTGAAAGGGTCAAGAGTTACGGATTATCTGGTCTTGGACAAGTAACTAAGACTCTCTGAATCTCAATTACCCTACAGAAAACAAGAAGGGGCTGCATAAATGATCTACAGCATGTTTAGCACAAAGAGTCTATGCTTCTCTCATGAACTATGAAATGTTTCTAGTGGTGGCAAGTGCATGGGGGTAGAACAGGGCACGGATTTTTTATTGATGTAACTGAGAACCAGGTTCTATGGCCATAGCTGCCAGTTGAGTAGAACAAGACAGTAGTTTCATACAATTGTACAAGAAATATAGTTCTAAAGCTAAAAACAATGATAAATATTTATTTAACATAGTCAACAATTTAACATATTAACTTTAAGAAAAGAAATTCAAGCATTTTTTACATTTTCCTAAATAAGATCAACAAGTGAAGCATAAAGTAGTATTTGCATAAAGTAGTATTTATATTAATACTCCCTAAAGCTGGCATTGGTGAAGACTACATAGAATGTGTTGTAAAAATAATCAAGTGCTAGAAAGAGCAACCCTCACCATTGTTTCTAGTCATTCTATTCTAAAAATGATGTAAGACTTTGAATTTTTTTGCAAATATAAATAGTATTCAAATTGCAAAGAGTACTGTATTTCTTTAGAAAAACACACACTGATAACAATAAATCTTTAAAAAGGAGTTCTTTTTGATTAAAAAAGTACAAAATTTGTGCTTTACAACCCAACGTTTAGAGTCAAACACCAATTTTTGTGCATATCTTTTCTTTCTAGGTCTAGTGTTGTAGGGCATATATGCATATTTCCAAAAGGCACCAAATTTGATGTGTGCACTGCCCATTGTGTAGACAGGTTATCTGGCTTGAAGCCTGAAATATCTAGTGCTGTGACTCTAACACACCTGGCATGTCTGAGAAGTTAGTGAGGCTGGTAGTTTACAAAAATATTTCCCATTAACTAATCTACATGGAGAAAATGGAAGAAAAATCAAGGTAAGAGAGACAAGGGGTGTCTGCCTTTAGATACTGGTCCTTCTACAAGTACATGGATTCATGCCTAAGTCCTATGAAATAAGGGCCACAGACACAACTTAAGACACAGTGCCCCACTAATGCTCAGGTGACAAAAGAGACATCAAGTGTGGGAGCAGGGCTTCTTCCCACCTATAGAGAAAACACTAGCAGCTCAACATTAGCATCCCTCTGGGAGCAACGCCAGAAATGACAGAGTGAGGCACCTTTACATGGTTTCCTTGCTTGAGGAAATGGATGTGCATGGCTAGTGATGAAGAAAAAGATAGCCGAGTTTCCAGGTAGAGAAAGCCAAGAGAGTACATCATGAGCATATGTGGCCATCCCAAGCTTACTTGGGGAAGCCTATGGGGCGGTTGGAGTTCTCTATGAGCAGGTGTGAACAACAGAAGGTGATATTTTAATGCTCATTGAAGCCATGAATGCCATCATTTTCACAGGTTGATGAAGTCTAGTTAAACTTAGATTGTAACTGTTTTGAACCCATTCCCTTCACTTTTTACATACTTATTGGCTGTTTCCTTATGGAAGTATGTATTTTTTTAATATAATTTTAATGAATGCATAATGCTCTACATATGAATCAACATGGACTTTTTCATCAGTGTCCTATAGTTTAATATTGGAACTTTATTTTTAATAGTATAAACAAATTTTTTTTATTTTTAATTTTTTATTGTGTGTTGTTCAAAACATTACAAATTTCTTGACATATCATATTCCACACTTTGATTCAAGTGGGATATGAACTCCCACCTTCACCCCATACACAGATTGCAGAATCACATCAGTTACACATACATTGATTTACATATTGCCATACTAGTGTCTGTTGGGCTCCGCTGCCTTTCCCATCCTCCACCATCCCCCCTCCCCACCTCTCCCCTCCCCTCCCCTCCTCTCTCTCTACCCCCTCCACTGTATAACCCTGAGGGTCTCCTTCCATTACCATGCAATTTCCCTTCTCTCTCCCTTTCCCTCCCACCTCTCATCCCTGTTAAATGTTAATCTTCTTCTCCTGCTCTTCGTCCCTACTCTGATCTTAGTTACTCTCCTTATATCAAAGAAGACATTTGGCATTTGTTTTTTAGGGATTGGCTAGCTTCACTTAGCATAATCTGCTCTAATGCCATCCATTTCCCTGTAAATTCTATGATTTTGTCATTTTTTAATGCAGAGTAATACTCCATTGTGTATAAATGCCACATTTTTTTTATCCATTCATCTATTGAAGGGCATCTAGGTTGGTTCCACAGTCTTGCTATTGTGAATTGTGCTGCTATGAACATCGATGTAGCAGTGTCCCTGTAGCATGCTCTTTTTAGGTCTTTAGGGAATAGACCAAGAAGGGGAATAGCTGGGTCAAATGGTGGCTCCATTCCCAGCTTTCCAAGAAATCTCCATACTGCTTTCCAAATTGGCTGCACCAATTTGCAGTCCCACCAGCAATGAACAAGTGTACCCTTTTCCCCACATCCTCACCAGCACTTGTTGTTGTTTGACTTCCTAATGGCTGCCAATCTTACTGGAGTGAGATGGTATCTTAGGGTGGTTTTGATTTGCATTTCTCTGACAGCTAGAGATGGTGAGCATTTTTTCATGTACTTGTTGATTGACTGTATGTCCTCCTCTGAGAAGTGTCTGTTCAGGTCCTTGGCCCATTTGTTGATTGGGTTATTTGTTCTCTTATTGTCTGCTGGGAGCCATTAGCCAAGTAGGTATGACAATTTCCTTGCCAGCGTACCCCATGTTGCTGACATGTTGCAGTGACATTGAATGTAAGTGACCTTGCTCAAGGACCAAGGCAGATTAGGGTGTTCCCGGTTTTAAGATAATCTTGTTTAGGGCGTTCCCAGTTTAGGTTCCAGGTTTAAGGTTTAAGATTATTCCTGCTGGGAATAGGGCGTATCCTGCTGCCTGAGTTCCCCTTGAGTTCTCACGGGATTTAGACAGTATACTTTGGAGATAGAAGCCCAGTGGAAGTGGATTTGGGCAGAGAAGGTGGATTTGGGAAGAGAACGTGGATTTCCCCAGAACGTGATTGTAGACGGCTGGTGTGAGTTCGGGAATAAAGAGTTGCTGTTTGAATCTACAAGCTGTGTGGTGGCTCGTGATTGTGTGCCCAGCCAGACTGCGGCATTTGTGCCCAGCCAGACTGCGGCATTTGGCGGCTCGTACGGGGGACTTCTGAAGCTTAGAGGTAAGTGAAATTTCTCACCCTTGAGGAAGAGAGAAAGAATGGGCCACCAATTCAAAAAACAATGTGTTATTGTTTTGATTTATTTTGTTTTTATTTCAAGTTGCCTGTTCCTAGAACTTTCTCAGGCAAACTGGGGAAAATGGTTGACTCAAGGTTTGAAGTTGTTCGCCTCTGAGGAAGAGAAATTGTTAGAGGAAGGAGACACCCCAGTAAGACCAACAACAGTTAGGGCATATGTTGATACAATACAAAAATGTAGCACATGGCCTTTGAAAGATGAGTTATTAAGTACATCCATGGGACCACCATGGTATCCTGTAGAAGGATTTTTCTTCAACAAGAAAGAGATGGCTAGTTCTGTTTGCTACACTTGTCTAAGATCTTGGTTTCTACAAAGTTCTGATTAATTTACAAAGCTAAAATGTTGAAACAGCAACCACTCTTTACTTATTAAGTTCCATAAGGTAATATATTTAAACATTATGTGTGTTTTCATAAATTGGTAAATGGAAAAATGTTTAATATTGCTTTGGTCTGTGTCTTTGCTAAAACAAGGTTACTAAGTGTTAAGATTCTATCATGTGTAATTTATATACAAAGAGTAGAAAAATTTTCAGTTAGGTTTCAATTATAGTAAAACTTTAAAGACAGAAGTATAGAAAGTTAAAAAGAAAAAGATAAAGAAGATGTAGAAAGATAAAAAAAAATGTAGGAAGACAAGAATTTTAAACCCACAAAATAGGGAAAAAAAACTAGGAGGAAAATAAGCAACTAAGGGTAAAAATACAAACCTCAGGAAAAAAAACTAGAAGATAGAAACAAGATAAAAAATGGTTGAAAATGTCAAGTAAGGTATTACACAGATAGAAAATGCAAAAAGCTAAGACAACTATTAGATACAGACATATACTTATTAAAGCAAAAAGAGGGAATTGGAAAGGGGTATATATCCCCCAAAGTTAATCTTAAAATAACCCTTTTTACTCTAAACTTTTTAAATTTGGATTCATCAGGACTTAGTGCTGCGGAAAGGCATATGTATCCAAAAAATGTACATAAGCCTAAAGTACTTTGGAAAGATATTCTAACAGGACAATGGAAAGGTCCTGACCCAGTGATTGTCTGGAGTCGGGGGTCTGTTTGTGTTTTTCCACAGGGAGAACAGCAGCCCATTTGGATTCCAGAGAGATTAACTAAAACAGTTTCTACAGATCGAAAAGAAGATGATTTGACTCAAATCCATAACAGTTGATATCCAGAACTCCAGCTTGGCCATTCTTACATCTGCGACAGTGATTAACCAGGATGCTTTTTTCAATAGCTATTTTATTATTGCATTTTTCCACATCATAAGGTTCTATTTTTATTTTTTGAGCTCATACAAACCTAGGTTAATGTTTTTCTGATCAGTTTTATTTTTTGACTGTGGAGTTTTTAAACATTGCAATGGAGATTTCACCTAGGTAAAGCTACAAGGCCTTTACTATTTTCTTATGTGTTGTACGTTTGTGTACACTCTTGTGTTTTGTGTTGTTATGTCTGTATGTATGTATGTCCATATTTCTTATATGAGGAGCGCTCATGAAAAAATGGATCCGAATTATTATTTTTTTTTATTCACGTGATTTAAATGGTTTAATTAAAATTAGGTAAACAGCTGTTAAGGATTGTTTTTAAAGGTGGTTAACAGATCTGTTTGTTTACTAGTTTAAATTAGGTAAAAGGCTGTTAAGGATTGTTTTTAAAGTAGGTTAACAGATCTGTTTGTTTACTTTCACCTTTCCTTTTCATTATATTTAATAATTTTCAGGATAATGTCTCTTTAGCATCATTGCCAGAATTCCTATCTCCATCCCAGTGCGGGTGAAGAACTCAACAAGTAATGCTCAATCAAAGAGTCAACTTACTTTGGGAGGAAACGGATTTTGGGAGGAAATGGACATATTGATAGATTCCTCTGCTTTGAACTGCTTGCAGAACTTGCCTGGACTATGTAATTATCGTTTGGTGCAGCGAATTGTGGTAATGCTGGCATATCTTTGCTGATGGTGTCACTAGTGATGCAATTTTTATTTCCTTGCCAGCGCACCCCATGTTAATTGTGGTAGTGCTGACATATCTTTGCTGATGGTGTCACCAGTGATGCAATTTTTCCCAAGGAGCCGTCAATTGGCTTGGTGTCGTGGCATTTCTGTATCCTCCTCCCTTCTGCTAGTGATGGTCTAAAATTTGGGGGCCAATGGCTTATGCTGGACCGGTAGTCAGTGACGGGTATGATCCAATTGCAGTGGTATCAACCTAAGACAGGAGGCTGACGCCTAAAGGTCAGTTTTCCGATGACGGGTAAGAACCATATGTTGAATTGGACAACCTACCAGGCACGGTCCATAAGCCACATTAACCTCACTCCCCCACTGGCACCAAGGCCAAATTTGGGGGCCAACAGAGGTGAGGCAAAGAACCTCACCCCCCCACTGGTGCATAGACCTATCCACAAGTATGGCTGTATGCTGGACCGGTAGTCAGTGACGGGTATGATTCAATTGCAGTGGTATCAACCTAAGACAGGAGGCTGACGCCTAAAGGTCAGTTTTCCGATGACGGGTAAGAACCATATGTTGAATTGGACAACCTACCAGGCACGGTCCTTAAGCCACATTGCTTGTTGTTTAATTAATCAGAAGGGGGGAGATGCTGGGAGCCATTAGCCAAGTAGGTATGACAATTTCCTTGCCAGCGTACCCCATGTTGCTGACATGTTGCAGTGACATTGAATGTAAGTGACCTTGCTCAAGGACCAAGGCAGATTAGGGTGTTCCCGGTTTTAAGATAATCTTGTTTAGGGCGTTCCCAGTTTAGGTTCCAGGTTTAAGGTTTAAGATTATTCCTGCTGGGAATAGGGCGTATCCTGCTGCCTGAGTTCCCCTTGAGTTCTCACGGGATTTAGACAGTATACTTTGGAGATAGAAGCCCAGTGGAAGTGGATTTGGGCAGAGAAGGTGGATTTGGGAAGAGAACGTGGATTTCCCCAGAACGTGATTGTAGACGGCTGGTGTGAGTTCGGGAATAAAGAGTTGCTGTTTGAATCTACAAGCTGTGTGGTGGCTCGTGATTGTGTGCCCAGCCAGACTGCGGCATTTGTGCCCAGCCAGACTGCGGCAATTGTCTAATTTTTTGAGTTCTTTGTATACTCTGGATATTAGGGCTCTATCTGAAGTGTGAGGAGTAAAGATTTGTTCCCAGGGTGTAGGCTCCCTATTTATCTCTCTTATTGTTTCTTTTGCTGAGAAAAAACTTTTTAGTTTGAGTAAGTCCCATTTGTTGATTCTAGTTATTAAATTTTGTGCTATGGGTGTCCTATTGAGGAATTTGGAGCCCGACCCCACCGACTGTAGACCGTAGCCAACTTTTTATTCTATCAGACGGCGCGTCTCTGATTTGATATCAAGCTCCTTGATCCATTTTGAATTAACTTTTGTGCATGGCGAGAGAAAGGGATTCAGTTTCATTTTGTTGCATATGGATTTCCAGTTTTCCCAGCACCATTTGTTGAAGATGCTATCCTTCCTCCATTGCATGCTTTTAGCCCCTTTATCAAATATAAGATAGTTGTAGTTTTGTGGATTGGTTTCTGTGTCCTCTATTCTGTACCATTGGTCCACCCGCCTGTTTTGGTACCAGTACCATGCTGTTTTTGTTACTATTGCTCTGTAGTATAGTTTGAAGTCTGGTATCGCTATACCACCTGATTCACACTTCCTGCTTAGCATTGTTTTTGCTATTCTGGGTCTTTTGTTTTTCCATATGAATTTCATGATTGCTTTCTCTATTTCTACAAGAAATGCCGTTGGGATTTTGATTGGCATTGCATTAAACCTATAGAGAACTTTTGGTAATATCGCCATTTTGATGATGTTAGTTCTGCCTATCCATGAACAGGGTATATTTTTCCATCTTCTAAGATCTTCTTCTATTTCTCTCTTTAGGGTTCTGTAGTTTTCATTGTATAAGTCTTTCACCTCTTTTGTTAGGTTGATTCCCAAGTATTTTATTTTTTTTGAAGATATTGTGAATGGAGTGGTTGTCCTCATTTCCATTTCAGAAGATTTGTCGCTGATATACAGGAATGCCTTTGATTTATGCGTGTTGATTTTATATCCTGCCACTTTGCTGAATTCATTTATTAGCTCTAATAGTTTCTTTGTAGAGCCTTTTGGGTCTGCTAGGTATAGAATCATATCATCTGCAAATAGTGATAATTTAAGTTCTTCTTTTCCTATTTTGATGCCTTTAATTTCTTTCGTCTGTCTAATTGCTCTGGCCAGTGTTTCGAGAACTATGTTGAACAGAAGTGGAGAGAGAGGGCATCCCTGTCTTGTTCCAGATTTTAGAGGGAATGCCTTCAATTTTTCTCCATTCAGAATGATGCTAGCCTGAGGCTTAGCATAGATTGCTTTTACAATGTTGAGGTATGTTCCTGTTATCCCTAGTTTTTCTAGAGTTTTGAACATAAAGGGATGCTGTACTTTGTCGAATGCTTTTTCCACATCTATCCAGATGATCATATGGTTCTTATTTTTAAGTCTATTGATGTGGTGAATAACATTTATTGATTTCCGTATATTGAACCAGCCTTGCATCCCAGGGATGAATCCTACTTGATCATGGTGTACAATTTTTTTGATATGTTTTTGTATCCGATTCGCCAGAATTTTATTGAGGATTTTTGCATCTAGGTTCATTAGAGATATTGGTCTGTAGTTTTCTTTCTTTGAAGTGTCTTTGTCTGGTTTAGGTATCAGGGTGATGTTGGCCTCATAGAATGAATTTGGAAGTTCTCCCTCCTTTTCCATTTCCCGAAGTAGCTTGAAAAGTATTGGTATTAGTTGTTCTTTAAAGGTTTTGTAAAATTCTGCTGTATACCCATCCGGTCCTGGGCTTTTCTTAGTTGGTAGTCTTTTTATGGTTTCTTCTATTTCCTCAATTGATATTGGTCTGTTTAGGTTGTCTATATCCTCCTGACTCAATCTGGGCAGATCATATGACTTAAGAAATTTATCTATGCCTTCACTATCTTCTAATTTATTGGAGTATAAGGATTCAAAATAGTTTTTGATTATCTTCTGTATTTCTGAAGTGTCTGTTGTGATATTGCCTTTTTCATCCCGTATGCGAGTAATTTGAGTTCTCTCTCTTCTTCTCTTCGCTAGCATCACTAAGGGTCTGTCGATTTTGTTTATTTTTTCAAAGAACCAACTTTTAGTTTTGTCAATTTTTTCAATTGTTTCTTTTGTTTCGATTTCATTAATTTCAGCTCTGATTTTAATTATTTCTTGCCTTCTACTTCTTTTGCTGTTGTTTTGCTCTTCTTTTTCTAGGATTTTGAGATGAAGTATGAGATCATTTATTTGTTGGTTTTTTCTTTTTTTAAGGAATGAACTCCAAGCAATGAATTTTCCTCTTAGAACTGCTTTCAATGTGTCCCATAGATTCCGATATGTTGTGTCTGTGTTTTCATTAATCTCTAAGAATTTTTTAATTTCCTCCTTGATGTCTTCTATAACCCATTGATCATTCAGTAAACTATTGTTCATTCTCCAAGTGATGTATGCTTTTTCCTTCCTTCTTTTATCGTTGATTTTCAGTTCCATTCCATTATGATCAGATAAGATGCATGGTATTATCTCTACTCCTTTATATTGTCTAAGAGTTGCCCTGTGACATAATATATGATCTATTTATGAGAAGGATCCATGTGCTGCTGAGAAAAAAGTGTAACTGCTTGATGTTGGGTGGTATACTCTATATATGTCAATTAGGTCTAGGTTATTAATAGTGTTATTGAGTTCTATAGTTTCCTTATTCAACTTTTGTTTGGAAGATCTGTCCAGTGGCGAGAGAGGTGTGTTGAAGTCTCCCATGATTAGGGTATGGTGGTCTATTAGACTCTTGAACTTGAGAAGAGTTTGTTTGACGAACATAGCTGCACCATTGTTTGGGGCATAAATATTTATGATTGTTATGTCTTGTTGGTGTATGGTTCCCTTAAGCAGTATGTAGTGTCCCTCTTTATCCCTTTTGATTAACTTTGGCTTGAAATCTATTTTATTTGATATGAGTATGGACACTCCTGCTTGTTTCCGAAGTCCATACGAGTGATATGATTTTTCCCAACCTTTCACCTTCAGCCTATGTATGTCTTTTCCTATCAAATGCATCTCCTGTAGGCAGCATATTGTTGGGTCTTGTTTTGTGATCCATTCTACTAGCCTGTGTCTCTTAATTGGTGAGTTTAAGCCATTAACATTTAGGGTTATTATTGAGATATGGGTTGTTCTTCCAGCCATATTTGTTTATTTATGTTACTAAACATGGTTTGTTTTCCTCTTTGATTATTTTCCCCCCCTTTACTGTCCTACCTCCCACTGTTGGTTTTCATTGTTATTTTCCATTTCCTCTTCCTGTAATGCTTTGGCGAGGATGTTTTGAAGAGATGGTTTTCTAGCTGCGAATTCTTTAAACTTTTGTTTATCGTGGAAGGTTTTAATTTCATCTTCCATCCTGAAGCTTAATTTCGCTGGATACACAATTCTTGGTTGGCCATTTTCTTTCAGTGTTTGAAATATGTTATTCCAGGATCTTCTAGCTTTCAGAGTCTGTGTTGAAAGATCAGCTGTTATCCTGATTGGCTTACCCCTAAATGTGATCTGCTTCCTTTCTCTTGTAGCTTTTAAAATTCTCTCCTTATTCTGTATGTTGGGCATCTTCATTATAATGTGTCTAGGTGTGGATCTCTTATGATTTTGCACATTCGGCGTCCTGTAGGCTTCTAGGATTTGGGATTCTGTCTCATTCTTCAAGTCTGGGAAGTTTTCTCGTATTATTTCATTGAATAGACTGCTCATTCCTTTGGTTTGGAGCTCTGTACCTTCCTGTATCCCAATGACTCTTAAGTTTGGTCTCTTAATGTTATCCCATATTTCTTGGATGTTCTGCTCATGGTTTCTTAACAGTCTTGCTGAGCTGTCTATGTTCTTTTCCAGTTGAAATACTTTGTCTTCATTGTCTGATGTTCTATCTTCTAAGTGTTCTACTCTGTTGGTAGTATTCTCCATTGAGTTTTTAAGTTGGTTTATTGCTTCCTGCATTTCTAGGATTTCTGATTGCTTGTTTTTTATAACCTCTATCTCCCTGTATAGTTGATCCTTTGCTTCCTGGATTTGTTTGCGTAATTCATTGTCGAAGTGATCTTTCATTGTCTGATTTTGCTGTTTAATGTCTTCCTTGATACTCCAGATCATCTGAAGCACATATATCCTGAATTCTTTATCTGATATTCCATCTGCTGCAGCTGTTACCTCTTCTAAAGTTGCGTTGACCAGCATTGCTTGTGGTCCTTTCTTTCCTTGTCTTTTCATACTGCTTGTGTATCTTTCCTGCAGGCGCGGGCGGCGGCTCTGCTCTCTCCTTATTCCAATTGGGGTGTCGTGGCTACCACGCCGAGAGGTCACTGGGCCTGTTCTGGGCGCTGGCGGCGGCTCTGTTCTGCCCCTACTCCAATTGGGGTGACGAGTGTACCATGCCGGCAGGCCACCGGGCCTGATCCGCCGGTCGGTTGCAGGTTTGCCTACCCTACAGGCGCGGGCGGCGGCTCTACTCTGCCCCTACTCCAAATGGGGTGACGTGTCTGTCGTACCGGCAGGCCACTGGGCCTGTCCCGCTGGTCGGTCGCAGATCTGCCCACCTTTCAGGCACGGGTGGAGGCTCTGCTCTGCCCCTACTCCAATTAGGGTGGTGTGTGTACCACGCCGGCAGGCTCCTGGGCCTGATCCGCCGGTCTGGTGCAGGTCTGCCTACCTTGGAGGCGCGGGTGGCGGATCTGCCCTGCCCCTCCTACCACGCCTGTGGACCCCTGGGCCTGATCTGCAGGTTGGTCACAGGTCTGCTCACCCTGCGGGCACGGGTGGCGGTTTTGCTCCGCCCCCACTCCAATTGGGGTCACGTGACCACCACACCGGCAGGGCCTGATCCGGGCGTGGGAGAAGGATCTGCTCTGCCCCTACTCGAGTTGGGGTGACGTGTGTACCACACTGGCAGGCCACTGGGCCTGACCCGCCAGGCTGTGACAGGTCTGTTTACCTTGCAAGCGCGAACGGCGGCTCTGCCCTGCCCCTCCTACCACGCCCATGTACCACTGGGTCGCAGGTCTGCCCACCTTGCGGGTGCGGGTGGTGGCTCCGCTCCGCCCCCTCTCCAATTGGGGTCACGCGTTCACCACGCTGGCAAGCCGCTGGGCCTGCTCCGGGCGCTGGCGGTGGCCCGTCTCCTCCCCTCTGGCTCGACGACAAATTGAGGAGACTCGGGTGTCTGTGCCTCACCCCCGCTACCAGGAGACTAACTGTTTATGTCGCCGCTGGTATTGATGAAGTTCTATCCTCCGCCGCTTTCTGATGACATCAGATCTCTGCCATGTTGGTATCCTATGCGAATGGCAGCATTTCGTTCCCCTTGCTGGGCAACCAAAGCAACGGGTGAGTCCTGACCGGCCCTCAGCAGGACCCGGACCGAGAAGCAGTTTCCGCGGGCTCCTAGCCCCGGGCCAGGGAAGTTCCGGGAGCCGGAACTCGGCCTCTCCGTGCTCGGTGTAAGCTCCTATAAGTGTAAGCTCCAAGAAGCAGTCCCCGCGGGCTCAGTTCCGGGAGCCGGAATTCGGCCGCTTAGTGCTTGGTGTATGCTCTGATAGGAGCAGGGTCCAAGAAGCAGCCTCCGCAGGCTCCACAGCCCTGGGCCAGGGCGGTTCCAGGACGGTTCCGGGAGCCGGAACTCGGCCGCCCCGCGCTCGGTGTTCGCTCTGATAAGATCAGGTTCTAAGAAGCACCCAGGCACTGAACCCTAGCAATCTGTCTGCAAGCCGCAGGCGAACCGCAGCCTGAAAGTACCTGTTCTATGGCTGAATGAGCTGCGGTCAGTCGAAAACAGGGATGGTGACGTCAGCTTTCCAACATGGTGGCTGCTGGCCTCCTCTGTGGTCTGACTGGTGTGGAGAACCGAGATGGACCGCTTCCTTCCCCCGTCTCGAACCCAGAATTCAGCCCTGAGTACGGTGCTTGCACGGCTGGCAGAAACTGCAGCGCTGTATCCCTGCGTCACTCAGTATAAACAATTTTATGATAAATTAATCTTATAGCAGAATTTTCCATATTCATGATTATTTCTATAATTTAGACTTATTAGGAGTATACTTTGGGATTGAAGGAGAATATAAAGTTTCCAAAATTTCACTGCACACTGTCAAACCACTATCCACAGATTGCAATTTATACATCCTTCTCTTAAAGTGAGCATTCCTCTAAAGTCTATTTTTATAGGCTATGAGATACATTAGGTTTTTTAAAAATAAATACCACTATTGCACTGGCTTAGAAATTCCATGGAATTTGGAACTAAGATGTAAAAGAAATACAAGCCATAAATACCAATGATCACCATATCCATGATCACCTAGACTGGTTCATATCATTTTTATAAAAGGATGAATTCTATGAAAGAAAAAATGCAGCACAAAGCAAATAATGGATTCATCTTCAACATGAACAAAATAATATGATTCAAGAGACAAGACGCTGTCTATTATGTCCCTGAAAAATATAACGTATCTAAGTTCAGAGTCTGTCAGTATCTTGGTGTGGCTATCTGGACTTATGCCCCATGGAAGAAGAATGTAAAATTCTTTGAGGACCAAAATATTGATGTATCCATCCCAAAATTATGAAGAATGCTTGGTTTAAATAATGTTAATTCTCAGGAAAACTAAGAGGGAGCATGTTACTAGATGATATACAGCCCAGGAACAAGGTAGTCCAGAGAATGACATAAAGTATGTGGTAGATTGAAGAAAGCATTCTAGGGTAGAATTTGGGAAATTCCACTTGAGTATATATGTTCCTTAGTCAGGCTGCCATCTTTGGAACAACATGACTTGGAGTCATAATGAAATGTCAATGTCCTCTCAGTCCAGTCTCTCTTGTAGAGTTAGAGTCTCCTGTCACATAGCAAACTGATCATTGCTTAAACTCACAGTATCAAAGGAGATCTTTCTATCAGTTCTATTGGCTATATAAATCATTTAGTATATTTAAAAAACTCAACAAACACTTGCAAACATCTCTATGAACTAGCCAAGTAAAACCTTTTCTTATCTGGATGATTTGGGACTTTTTAGTAGGAAGAAAAATCATGAAGATACTGTAGTGTTCACTTGGGCTGTGAAGAATCACTCTCCCTTCAATGTATTTGTAGTATGTAACTTGCTACTCCTTCTGAAATGGAAAAAGGCCACATTTTGTGTCTTTGGGTAATGAAATGTAAGTGGAAGTGACTTATATTAATTAAATATAAAGATTTAAAAGTCTGTGCTGTGAATCATCACATTTTCTTATCTTTAACAAAGTGACCATGGAAACATGTTGAGATGGAGACTCCAACAGGATGGTCCCTGAGAGACTGTAATAAAAAGAGTTCTGTCATTGACATACATGGGACTTGCAGTGTAAAAAATTGGATTGTGTTGTGTGAAGCCACTGAGATTTAGACAGAGTCTATTATTACTGCAGAACCCATCACATACTCTTAGATTTATGCAGAGGTTATTTTAAAATACCAACTCATAAGATATAGACTGGGTCAATCTATATACTTGATTCAAACTCCTATACATTTATGTAGCGTCCAACCACAGCCTGTATTCAAATATCTTAACATTTAAAACAGAAATGTAATTTCTTTCAGTATTTTGAATGTGTTAAGGCACAAAATGAACAATTTTAGAAAATTGTTTAAATCTTAGAAAACTATGTGATCAAATTCAGCTCTGTGGTCACCTGTAGAGAGGCAAAGAAGAGAATAAATCCTACAAAGGAGAGTACACGGGAGCTTCATGCTTGTAAATTATGTTTTATTATTATTTTATCTAAATATGAACCAATGATGTCAAAACAGTACAATTTATATACCTAGGTTGTGGTACTTGAGTGATGATTATGTTATTTTCTGTGATACAGAGTGAACTTGAGATCACTCAAAACATATTTTTATAAGAATATTATTTGACAACAATTATAGAAAGCAAAAGTATTTCTGATTTATATCAGTTAACCTACTCCAGCAAACAAAACATTATTTCTCAAAGATTTCTCGTTATTTGAGATTTATCTGAATTAAAATATGAAAAAATATTCTTTAAATTCTTAAAAGAAAGTAGATTATAGAGAAGAAGGTTCTCATTTTGATATTTTCATATGTCTAAATTCTGGCCTCTGAACATAAGAGTAAGGATGTCCTTACTCCATACTAGTTCTCCAGTGTAGAAAGTTCATCTCTTCAACATGACTTTGAGACCAATAATGAAGCCTACTTGTACATAGTGGGAGAAGCATGAGATTTGCATTTATGTTAAATCAAAATCCCAATTCAAACATCTATTGGCTGTATTGGCTTGAGTATCTTTATTAACTTCTCTGTATTTCAGTTTTTTCATCTGAAATTTTAAAAACAAAATTTCTATCACATAAGGTCAATATTACTCTAGTGATGTTCTTAAGTCCTCCATTTTAAAATGTCAAATATGGTGTCTTTAGTGATAGAATACCATTATTTGGTTATATGAAAATCTGAACTACAGATGGCTTACATTTTGAGATACATTCAGGCATTTGTTTCATTAAAATATTGACAAGAGCAAAAGAGCTCTCATTCTGAACTCATCCCTTCCCCATTCAAAATCCACCCCCGGTATTTTGTAGCACCTATCAGTGACATTTTCTGGATTGATACTGAGGTTGTTCATTATTTTCTCATACTTACTAGAGATTTATATTTCCCCCCAGATTCCGATTGGGTCTTTATTATTTTGGAAAGGAAGTTGGAGCATGAGGACAGACCATTATGGAAAACAGGAAGGAGGTTTAGTGGGAGAATCTTAGAAAGCCAGGTGTGATGGCTTCTCTAGACCAACTCCACATCCTTCTCTTGGGCTCTAAACACCTGATTCTCTCACAACCCCGTTTTCTCATCTCCTGAGTTCTTGATCTCGAGGGCCAGCTCCATTTTTTTTATTCCTGTCTTCTTTTCCCTTTGTAATCATTTATTTTAACGGAAATCTTGATCCCAAAACATCTAACTTAGACTCAATGCTGAAGAACAGAGGCAGTCTCACTCACTGGGAAGAGAATCTAAAGACAGGAAAAGATCTCATTTTTAAAATTAACACTGGCATTTAGATTCTATGAAAAAAAATAGATACCTGAATATCAATATTGTTCAGGATTATACATACTAGTTAAATGATACTTTAATGAAAAAAATGACTTTTTAATTAATATTTGTCTTTGCACTTTAACAGGCCCATGACTGTTTCATTGCTTTGTTTGAATCCTAACCCAACACACTTCAGTATATATTGTAAAATATTCAAGCCCAGAAACGTCACATATCTGGGGATTAAACTTGCTAGAGTCCTCCTCTCGGGGTAAGGGTTTTGACATTCCAGTTACACTTTCATCTTTGTGGTGTAGGAGCCATTCTCTTAAAATTACTTTCATGTTAATATTAAGCACTTAACTACATGGCAAGAATATTCAGGTACATTACCTTATTATTTCTCAAAGGTGCCCATGAGGAAATTGCATTTCTTTCCATTTCACAGATGAAGGAACTGAGGTCAAAGAAATACCCAAATTATTCTGGCAGCAAATGACAGAGCCAGAACTCAACATGAAACACTTTACATCAACTTGTTTTCTCTTTCCTCTCCAGTATATACAGTGTATATTGATGCTTTCTCCTTTAGCAGGAACCAGCAGAGTTTTGAAAAAATTAAAGATGACAGTGTGAGTTAAATATAAAAATCTAAGAGAGTTGCAATCCAGCTCCCAGAAACAAAGAAGCCAATGATGCTGAATCTAAGCACCTGCAAGCAAAGAGAGGAATGCAAGGCCAAGAGACATTCTTCTTTCAAAACCTGAGTCACACGAAACAAGAAGCAGAGAAATGGCATTCAGAGCCCAAAAGTGATGATGTAGAATTCCTTCACTACTAGCCCTAGAGGAACACACTCAGAATCATCAAGTTCTGGAATTTGATGATATTATCTATCTTCAGGCTTGTGATTTATAGCCGGGTAAGTTCACCCTGAGAAAAGTAAATTGTCAAAAACAGACAACAAAAATTGCAAGTAGAAGAAACTATCAAAATGATAAAACTGTCACATCTGTACACATCAAGCCACTATTGCATTCATTATGTCCAAATTCCTGGCACTTAATACTGTCTGCTGAGGAAGCTAAGCTCCATTTAGAGTTTTGCTCTTAGCACAAATATATTTGAAAGAGATTTAGCTGTGTAAGCTATTCATGATTTTATAGAGAAGACAGAAAAATCATCCTAAGAGGAACCTACTGTTATCTGGGAAAATCTGTCAAAAGAGACAGGTAGTGTGAAGCATTTTGGAAAAATACATCTGGTACTGGTTGTGGGGGAGCGTGGGAGACCTCAAACAGCTCACAATCTTGTTTTTCAGAGGTTTCAGCCACCAACTTGAGCGTGTGTCAGAAGAATACTTTTTGTAGGATATTCAAATATGAGAAATACTACAGAAATGAAAGGGAAGAAAGGAAGAAAACAGGAAGAGAGAATTAGAGAGAGGATGAGGCAGGGAAGGCACAGGATGGGAAAAATAGAAAAAGGGACTAAGGATGAAAAACACAGACTATTTGATATTTTTATCACTATTTTCATTTTTTTTTTTACTTAATTTGTTGTAAGCACTTTTATCCTGACCAAAAAATGAGGATGAGAGGGTAGATCGTCTCATGTTCATGTAAAGGCTCATTTTTTCCTTTTCCTTTTTCCCACTACTTCTCTAGATTTTGTCTAGTTTAGCATTTGCTATATTTTTTACTTGTTCTAATTTCATCAGAGCAGGGAAAAACTAAAAATTATTGGTCAGAAGCACTATTGTGGACCGTGGTGGAAATTTAGTGATTCTGAATTTCCCTCCTATTAGTAATACAAGTTTATGTTCTATCCTTTATGGCCATTATTCTATTGTCAAAAGCTTTCAGCCTAAAAGGCTCTGGCCAGGACAGCAAGGGACATTTAAAGGTCAGCTGATACCCAGAGATGTACAAAGGAGAGATTTTTCTGCATGTCTAACATTTAAGGGCTTGGCTTCCAAAGCTGCTTTGTCCATTACATATCATATTTCATCCACTCTGCTGTCCTCCCACTGTTCATCCCTTTTCATACCATTACCTTCAACACATGCTCTTATAATCTGCAAACTTTGTTCTCTCTCCAGTGACATTAAGGGCTCATTTTGGCACCTTTCCAGGAGTACCTGGGGCAAGACTGATCCTGATGTTTTGACACCCTGAGACTTTCTTTGCTTCATGATGCTTCATCAGGCAGCGTCTCTATCATCTAATTCAGCCTTCTGGGCGGGTCCAGGCAGACTCATAATTCATCAGCAACTTTGAATTTTAGAGCCTGGTTGGCAACTATTCTTATCAACTACCACAAATAAATAATACATCCTCAAATCCAAACCCTATGTTCATATAATTAAAATCACCAAGAAAATGCATATCAGTACTCCACTCTAGGCAATATGTCTCTCTCATTCCAGGCCTGTATCCCCCACACATATTTAAGGCATGGCCCAACGATTTTAGCTCTACAGAGAATTTAGTGAAATCCAAGTTACAGAACATAGTTACTATGTGAAGTATCCAGAAAGGGCAAAACACATATGCCTTGTAACAATAAATAGATACTAAGTTTTCACTGAATGAATGAATGAATGAATACATTTATAGAACAAAAAAAATGAATTGACAACATTCCACTGCAAATATCAGCAATGGTTAGCTTTCCTTCTAATTCACAAAAGGGTACCCCAAAATCAAGAGTGGTCACTGAATAAACTGATGCTGCAGTACACCTAGGTGGGGGTAGAGAAAGGGGTACATGTCAATCTCAGTACTAGAGCTTGGGATTTAATGCTGCTGAGAATAGGACATAGGGACTTGAGTCAGAACTGAGACTCCTGCATACAATCCAAGATTCCTGAAAACTTGCTTTTCACTTCTAAGGAAAAATGTTTATGTAAATCCACCTGCTAGCATAGGAAGACCACAAGACAGGTGAATTTTGACTAAGTATACTTTGGGATTGTGCAAATCGGGATTCTGAATATATGGCATAAGCCCAAGGGAAACGTTATCGGAAATCATTTCAAAGTGATGTTCTCCAAACCTAAAGTCCCACATAAATCCTTTAGAAGTAAGTTCTACCAAAAATTAGTTTTAGAAAAACCACAAAAATAAATAAGGCAACAATCCACTATAAGCTTGAGACGGGAGATGCAACAGGAGGACCAGAGTACAATAATTTCAGAACATAAAAAAACTGTCTGAAAGATTTTTAAAAATTTAAAATAATTGAAGATATATAAGGTACAAAAACATAAGCACATGAACAAACATTATAAAATAGACAGGTTTTTAAAATACGTGTAGAACTTCTGGAAATTGAACAAGACGAGTAAAGAGACAGGGAATATAGAAACAATCAGAAGATACAAGATATATCAAATAAATGTTATAGTAAAAAGAATAGGGATACTGTCTGAAGAGCTGATAGCTGACAGGTTGTTATAGGACTAGTGACAAATATGACTTCTCAGTTGAGAAGTAAAACAGGTCACGGCCAGTATAAATTCACAGTTAGAAAATGCAGAACACCAAAGGAAAAGAGAAAAAAAATGAAAAGCAACTGAAAAGAAAAAGTGGATAATTTTGTAATAATAATAATAAAATAATTTTAAAGCTACGAGATAGAAAAATAAATTTCTTTATCTAGAATTCAATGTCAAGGTAGATTACCATTTCGGATTAATTACAATATAAAGACAACGTCAGGTAAATGTTAAGAATGTTTATTATCTACAGGACCTTTGTTGAAAAAACTACCAAAGGATAAACTTCAATTGGAAATTGAAAGAGGAAAGGAATAAAAGAAGCAATAGCAATCAAGAAAATAAACATGGGATAAGTGTAAAGAAACCCTCATTGAAAAAGACAGTGAAAAATTTGCTATTATTTTACTTGACTTAAAATCAAGAATGACACACAATTGCTAGATGTAGTGGTGCACCTGTAATCCCAGAGGCTTGGGAGGCTAAGACAGGAGGATTGCAAATTCAAGGCCAGCCTTAGCAATGTAGCGAGGTTCTATGCAACTTATTGCAATACTGTCTCAAAATAAAAAATAAAAAGGTCTGGAGATGTAGCACAGTGGTTACACCCCTGGGTGTACCAAAAATAACAACAACAACAACAACAACAAAATACAAGCATTTAAAGTAACATAAGAAAACTCATTAATTGTTCAAGAGAATGACAGAACAATTGATGAATCTCATTTTTAAGCCAAATATATATTTAAAATTGAAGAATAATTTTAAAAATATTTGAAATGTAATCTATCATTTATAGCCAATAAGGGGGGAATGGGATTAAAACAAATGAAGTGATCTAATCTAAAAGGCAGGGAATAGGAAAAAAACACCATGCTTATTCATAATTTAATAATGAAACACCTGAGGTATTCCCTTTAAAGTCAGTAACAAGAGAAATATGTTTTCTATGTTACCACTATCCAACATTACACAGGCAGTCTTAACAAAGCAATAAAAATTAAAGGCATAACAACTAAAAAAGAAAAAGTCTATTATTTGTAGATAATGCAATCATGTGAAAAATTCTACAAAATATACAGACACACTCATAAAACTACAAATAGAGCTTTTAGAAGTTTCTTCAAGAAAATTCACATACAAATATCCTATACTGTAGCAACAAACATCTAGAACAAACATGTTCTGATCCCCTAGCAATTCTACTGCAAGTGTCAATCCAAGGAAGCTCTTATATAAATGCACACAAAACTAGAAATAAGGATACTTTCAAAAAAATTGTTAAGAGTAAAAAAAATAAATTAAGCAAACAAATGAATCAAATTGTCCCTTAGTGAAGTATACTTGCATACTTAGAATAAAATGCCATGTTTAAAATGATGATCTGGGCTGGGGTTGTGGCTCAGCGGTAGAGCGCTCACCTAGCATGAGAGGCCCTGGGTTCGATCCTCGGCACAACATATAAATAAACAAAATAAAGGTATTGTGTCTAACTACAAATAAAAAATAAATATTTTAAAAAATATTTTTAAAAAGTGAATGATCTGTCAAATAAATCTGTATAATGCTGAATGAAAAGGCAAGCTGCAAAAGTTAGTTTTCAGAAGGTATCATTTATGTAAAATTTCCCTAAAATGTTATGTATAAATATGAACATAGTAAGAAAAACACAAAACATGCATGGGAATCATGTAGGGAAAGGAAGCTTCTAGCTTCACATATGTAGGCCCTTCTGGATCCAGGACAGCAGGGCTTTAGCATATCTGCAAAATTTTGTTTTCCTTGAAAAAATACTTGAAGCAAATATGGCAAAATTTTAAGCTTTGGTCTTAAAGATGTCTGTTTTATTTTCCATGTTTAAATTCTTTTATAATTAAAAAAAAAACAACAGTTGAAAAGATATCTATTGATCCTACTGACATTTTAACCAAGTTGTTTTTGGCCAAGTTTTCTAATGCCATCATTATAATACCTGGAATGATGGATGGAACTAAGCATTAGATTAAAAATGCATGGGAATCATAGGGCCACTTTGAGATTCACCTCCATCCTCTCCATTTTTCTTCCTATTCTACTTCACTTCCTCTTTCTTTTTCCTGCTGGTTTGTGAGAGAAGTCATGATAGATCTCGAAGTTCCATACAAAATAAGAACAATCTAGCAAGAAAAAGAATAAACTATCTCTCCCCTCGCTGTCTTTTAGAATTATGTTTGTATCCAGGTGAGCTACAGGAGGACTAATTTATCTCTCTAGCTGCTGCTCTACCAGCCAAGTTCATCATTCACGCATTAGAGAGCTGAAAACCTTCAGAGACTACAGATTCTAGCAATAAATTAAATCTCTTACTCAGAGACTTGGTTTCTGTTTGATTTTTGAGAAAAATCTAAGATAAAAGCCCTGGAGGGAGGATAAAGATGATGACAAACGACTTATTCCCCAATTTCTCCCAGCTTACTTTAACATTTTATTTTTCTTACGACAAAGAAGAAAGCAGTTCCAAAGGTAGTGCTATCCCTTCTATACTTTCTGCATGAGCAGCAACAATAAGAATTCCTTTTCCTTCATCACAAGAACAACAGTAACCAGAATCCACAGTATGCATAACATGGAGCTATTGTCTGATTGGTTTGGCCCTGTGCAGCCCATTTAGGGCAGACTATACAGAAAGTCATGTTTATTGTTCTGAGTTGATGTCTTTCCTTATCTTCTCAGAGGTTTAGCTTAGACTGAGTCTGTCTGTCCCTTGACTTATGTCAGTTAGAATCTCTGTCCCAACCTTCTCTACCTTTTCCTGATTCTGTAAAACAAACAGGTTCATGAAAATCAACAGAGAATAAATCCCCAAGTACTATTAAACTGCCAACCAATATCCATAAGGTGAACTCAACAATAGCCAGACACACACATTTGTCCCAAATTCAGAGTGCTCAAAATTATCTCAATACATAGACACAGATGCATTTATTTCAAGGTGAAATTGACTTTAAATTAAAAAAATTTATCAAAATGATTCATAAGCTGTGTATTAAAAAAAATCCATACACTGAAAGTACATTTTTGCTAACTAAGTGGTAGTATAGCCCAAGTGTCTGTTTTCACATAGATAATAACATATATCAACATGAAGGTTCCTCCGACATTAGGTCAAAAAGATGCCTATGGTAGAATATGCCAGAGCTGACCCTTGGAATGGCGACTATGCCAACAGGAAGATCAGGCACTGACTCTTCAGCTCTTTTTACTGTCATATTTTAAACTTGATCTTTAGGATGAAAAACAATCCCTTAAGTCCTTATCTTCTTGAGAAGACAAAAGCAGTATCTTTGGCAAATCAACATCTTATTCTGAGAGAAGCAGGTAAACAGATTTTTATTTAATTTAAATCGTGATTCCAAATTTCCTAAAATTCCCAAAAGGATGCTGGAGAAACTGTTTTCTGGCACACAACTGGAGCAACCCAACAAAGTAATTCATGACTAAAAGAAACCATACATTATATAAGTTCCCAACACCTCACCAAAGAAAAGTACCTAGTGGAAATGGGCAACTTTATGTTTTTTTTTTTATTTGGGCCCCAGGGCAAAAATACCATAAAATAACAACATCAGTAAAATTCCTTGCTTATTGAATTCTGAAAAAGGTTACTGAATTTTAAAAAAGAATTTAATTAAAATGCTGCATTCTCTTTCATAGTTAATACATTCAAATCACAATTGAAAATAAATAATTATTCTGTACCCAAATATAAAGTTTAAAGGCCTTCCTATTTTCTGTCTTCCTATTTAAGAAACATTTTACATAAGTATTTTCCAATATTTACCAAAATTTAACTATCAATCCTAAGATTAAACAACTGTATAAAACAATCTAAGCTCTCAGCATAAAATCTGCTATCATTACAATTTACCATAAATTTAAAAAAATAAACATACCTCAACAAATATAAAACATGGGATGATGGAATAACTTCGTTGAGTGTTGTTTCCTACAGCCATTTCTCAGACCATGTAGCAAGACTGCACCGTCTAGAACTGTCCAGACTGAAACAGAAATAGATTTCATGGTGTAAGAGCCATATGTTCAGAAGTCCCTTAGGTACATTCATAAAAATATCAGCAACCCTCTAGATAAGCAGGCTGTGTGCAAACAATGCAAAATAGTGACCTATAGCACAGCGAAGCCAGACTAACAATCATTCCAATGAAAAGCAAATAAGAGATACCATCTATAAATAGTCTTAGAGCCAAAATGACCAGGTAGGAGGCCTCTTATGCATAGAGGTATAGCAAATAGAATTCTGGTTTCTAGGCTTTGCTTAGTGCCTTAACCTGGTAGACTGCTGTCACATCATGAAACAGTTTACAACATAAAACATTTGTTATCATCCCCGCTGTGTGTAACTGTCCTGTCTGTGCCTAATCCCTCAGTGTGCAACCTTGTTTCTTAGGCCCTTGCTTCTGTCTTTGGAGCTTTCCATCAGTGCACTAACCTCTGACTTCCTTCCTTCACCATTATTTGCCTTGACTACACAGCCATTAACTGCTTTGGGTTAATACATCACTGATCTGTCTCTCTGGGTTCCCTCTGCCCAGGGTATGATCCAGACACAAAACATTAAATCTATACTATTCTCTCAATTTATAAGAATGAAATAGCTGGACAACAGCAGATAAATGTTAAAATATTTTATTAGAATATCCCCAACCTGCTTCAAACTGAAAATGTTCTTGAATTAGGAATTAGGTTATTTTTGGGTTCTTCTTTTATGAAACTTGCCAGGTAAAATCATTTTTCCTTGACACTTTTTATTCTCTACCCAAAGCCATGATACACGTGTTTTATATATCTGCTCTTGACAGTTATCTTTTACCTATTCAGTTCTCTGTCATTTCTATCAACAGTTCTTCTGAATTGTGATATGAACTACTCATCTACCTGAATGGCCAACTATACTTTTTTTTTAAAGGTCATGAATTAATGTTAATGTCTTTATTTCTCTCCTTACTAAGTCTTCCCTTACCCTTTTACAGAATAACATTTCAAAATATGACCTTCTCTTTTTTATTAGTTGTTCAAAACATTACATAGCTCTTGACATATCATATTTCATACATTTGATTCAAGTGGGTTATGAACTCCAATTTTTCCCCCGTATACAGATTGCAGAATCACATCGGTTACACATCCACGTTTTTACATACTGCCATACTAGTGTCTGTTGTATTCTGCTCTTTCCTATCCTCTACTATCCCCCCTCCCCTTCCCTCCCCTCCCATCTTCTCTCTCTACCCCATCTACTGTACTTCATTTCTCTCCCTTGGTTTCCCCCCCCCTTTCCCTTCACCTCCTTTTATATGTAATTTTGTATAATGATGAGGGTCTCCTTCCATAAACAGGGACGAGAGGTGGGAGGGAAAGGAAGAGAGAAGGGAAATTGCATGACCTTCTCTTTTTGAGATGCCAACATTTTGCTTATGAATTAAAACCTTCTCAATCAAATTTAATATTACATGCTTTATAAGTTCCTTCCAATCACAGTATTTAAATTATCTAACTTTTTAGACAGCTTATTTTTCCTTTAAAGATGAATGTTATCTGTTAAAAATAATACTCATAATATTATTATTTCACCTATTTTTGATTTAAAAAGAATATTTTCTACATCAAGAAAGGAATCTACACGCATACATGTTTTTACACATTGATCTGGCAATCATGTATCATTTTCATTTACCTTTATTAACTTAAATCCTAGAATTCACTTATCAGTATCAATAATTCAGATTTTTCTTTTAGCATCAACTAAATACAGTAAAATATATATGAAAAGAAAAATTTTTAGTGATGTCCAAGTGGGCAGGGGTATAAGTAAAAACCAAGAAATTAGACACCTAGTATTTTAGATTACTTCTCCAATTAAAAAGAAGAGCAATATAAGGGAGAATAAGGGACAAACTTTGGGGTATCATATGAAATTCTCCCTTATCTTAATTTTTCTGGTTCAAAATGCAAGACAGGTGTGTATGTGTGTAGGGGGAAGTGAGAGGTAAGGAGAGGGAATTATACCAAGGCATATTTTTTTCGGGGGAGGGGGTTACCGGTGATTGAACTCAGGGGCACTCGACCACTGAACCAACCCTATTTTGTATTTTATTTAGAGTTAGGGTCTCACTGAGTTACTTAGTGCCTCACAGTTGCCGAGGCTGGCTTTGAACTCGCAATCCTCTTGCCTCTGCCTCCAGAGCAACGGGGATTGCAGGCATGCACCACCGCGCCCGGTTCCCCAAGGCAAATTTTATATATCATGCAATTCACCCATCTCATGAGTACAATTCAATGACATTTTGGAAACTTAACAACTTGTATAGCTATCACACACACCAAAAAGTTTAGAACTTCTTATCACCTGCCCCCCAAAGAATGCCTACTTTCTATTAAGACTCCTTCACTGTAGAATATTTTCTACATCAAGAAAGGAATCTAGGGGCTGGGGATGTGGCTCAAGCGGTAGCGCGCTCGCCTGGCATGCGTGCGGCCTGGGTTCGATCCTCAGCACCACATACAAACAAAGATGTTGTGTCCGCCGAAAACTGAAAAATAAATATTAAAAAAAAATTAAAAAAAAAAAAAGAAAGGAATCTATAGTATTACCTCCTTTTCTGTCTTTCAAGCCCAGAACCATTCATCTACTTTCTGAATTTATGTTGGATATTTTGAGTAAATATTATCATACAATATGTGGTCTCTTATATCAGGCTTCTTTCATTTAGCATAATGCTTGAGATTTCACTAATATTATAGCACATATCCCCCTTATTATTACCAAATAGTATTTTGCCATATGGCTATAACAAGTCACCAATAGGTGGAAATTTAGGTCATTTCAAATTTGTTTATTGTATCCCATGTTTTTTGATAATGATAAATAACATCAATGTGCAAGTCTTTGTATGGCCATATATTTTCATTTTCATGGTAGAACCTATGAGAGTTATTAGATTACATGTTGAATTGTTTAATTTCTAAGAGACCTGTCAAAATGTTTTCCAGAGTGGTTATGCCTTTTTACATCCCCAACAGCAGTATATGAGGGTTCCCATTTCTTCACATCCTTATTAACATTTTTATTATCTTTTTTTATTATAGCCATTCTAGTGGGTATGAAATGGTATCTCATTGTGGTTGTAATTTGCATTTTGGTAATAACAAATAATGTTGAGCATCTTTCCTTGAGCTTGTTAGCTATTCTCATATCTTTTTTTTTCATGAAATATCTATTCAAATATTTTCATTTTGTGATTGGATTGTTCATCTTATTATTTCCAAGGTGTTCGAGCTATTTGTATATTCTGGATACAAGTCATTTATCAGATATGTATTTTGCAATTAGTTTCTTCTACTCTCTCCCTTGCCTTTTAATTTTGTTAATGATGTACTTTATATGCATATTTTACTAGTATAATAATTTTTAATCAGAGACTATTCTTGTTAAACTTTAATTTCAAAGATGATTGGGTACTAATACAGGGATGTGGGTGTGGGGGTTGTTTTGTTTGGTTCAGTTTGTTTTTTTGTGATCCTGGGGATTGGACTCAGGGACTCATGCATGCTAGGCAAGTGCTCTATCACTGAGCTATATCCCTAGTCCACTAGTCCAGATTTTCAACAGCAATTTAAAATGTAAAAAAAAATATATAAAAAGTTGAGGTCATGATGAAATGAAATTAAGTGTTAGGAATCATAAGAAAAGACAACTTAGAAAAATAGATTCAGTGAATAAACGATTTATAGAAGAAATATGGCCAAGGAACATATGAAAAATATTCACAACCTCATTAATTAAGTCAGATTAAGAAAACTAAAACAAACAATACTGAGATATTTCACACTTCTGAAATTGGCAAAAAGTAAAAGTCTGATAGCCTCGAGGGTTGAGCAGTGTGGATCAGCAGATGCTTTTCCTCACAGCTGGCAGGAGTACCTGGAACAACCACATCTAAAAATGATTCAGCAGTTTTTAGTATGGTATATGCTCATTCTTTTCACCAAACTCCCCCCCACACACACAAAAAAAAAAACCCTTGTAAAAATTCTCACCATACAAAAATCAATTGCATTTCCACACATTAACAATAAACTATTTGAAAAATAAAGAAAAAAAATTCCATTCACAATAGCATCAAAAAGATGACATCAGTTATGTTTTACCAAGGCAGTAAAAAGTCTGAACACTGAAAACTATAACACATTGATATAAAAAATTGAAGGGGGGAGGCATCCCATGTTCATGGATTGGAAGAATTAATATTGTTAATGTGGTTAAAAGACTACTTCCCAAAGTAGTTTGCAGATTCAATGTAGACCCTATTAAAATTCCAGTGGCATTTTTCACAGAAATAAAAAAAAATCCTAAAATTCCTGTGAAACCAGAAAAGTCCCCAAATAGTCAAAGCAATCTTGAACATAAAAGAACAAAGCCAAAGACACCATTTTCTGATTTCAAAATATATATTTCAAATCTACAGTAATGGAAACTATTTCTTTGCTGAGGCTTTCAAATTTTTCACTTGTTTTGAGCACGTTTATGATTGTCATTGAAGCATTTGTATGATGTCTACTTTACAATTCTTGTCAGATAATTCTAACATCTATATTATCCTGGCATTGGTGTCTGTTGGTTATCTATTCAGCTTGAGATTGTCCTCTGACAGCTCCAGCAGATGCAGCAGAAATACTCTGTGTATTGGCATATGAAGAGGAAAATCCAAGATCTCCATTTGTCCCTCTAATACTTGGTTGAGGAGGGGTCCTTTGTTACAGCTGGCAGAGGGAAAGTTCAGGCTTCCCACTAGGCTCCACTGAAATCACTCTAGAGATAGGGAGAGATGTCTGCTTACTGCTTCTCATATGGCCTCTACTGACACTGTGGGAAGGTGGCCTTGTTATTGGTGAGTGGTGGTAAAACTCCTGACTTGGGCTTCCTTGGATACTACCACAATGAAGAGGGGGGAGGGGTGCCTCATTACTGCTAATTGGAATGGCAGAGAATGTGACAACCCACATTCTCTCCCCTGTCACTGGGGGACAGGGAGAGACACTCACTACTGCTCAGTATTAAATGAAGTCCTGGCTCCCCACTTGACTTTCTCTGTCATGGCCATAGCAGGAGTCTGAGGACTCTATTTATAGTCTGGCAAGAGTCGATGTCTAGGCTCACAACCCAGACTTTGCTGGCAGGGGTGGTGTTTGGCTGGGGCCAAGAAGGTATTATCTAGAAGTTTTCTGGCTTGTTAGGCTTTTGCTGGACTTTTGTCCTGTCTGTTGCTAATAACGTCTGCAGTTGCCAGTTTTTTCAGACCTCAATCTGAGATATGTAAAATAAAAAGAAAATCCTGGAACTCACTACTGTGTTGTTCCTTATTATCTGAGGTCCTTACCAGTTTGGTTTTTCTCTGCCTCTAGGACTATTTTTATGGTTTGTTTTTTTTATATAATGTTCTAGGTTTCTCGTTCTACTTAGAGAAATAGAGAAGAATACATCCTCCTCGACTCTCTCAGAAGCAGGAGTTGTCAGAAGTCTTTTTGAAGAATATCATACATGAGAGCCACAGAGATTCCTGTGTAGCCCAGCTCTGCTGTGTTTTCATGAATTTGAGTTTTTGGGTACCTCAAGATTCAAAATACCAGAACAAACCACATCATTCATTCATTCTTTATGCATCCCTAATTTGTATCAGGTAATCCATAAGCCTGATTAGAAGCAATGAGCTAGCAAATACTCAGAATTCCAAGAGCTGACATTTCTCAAGAAAAGACTGAAAAACAAATACACAAACAAATACAAGAATATGTTATAGGCACTAACATAAAATAAATAAGAGGAATAAGGGTAGCACAAAAGAATCATCAGTTCCAAATCTTGGGGTCAGAAGTCTCTTTTCTGTTATTCACAGCAGACACAACGTCAAGATTCATGATATGTTTTTGAAGCCTATAAAAAGATTTTGATTTCTTCTGAAATAAAGAGAAACAACTGTTGGGTAGAAAAAGGTTTTAATATACAATTAATATATTCAAATTTATACCATTTCAATTATGAAATATAAATTTTACTTTTCATGGAGAAAGAGGCCGATGAAGGCAAAATGACTAAGAATCATGAAACAATAATGCAGCACTGGTAGGAGGAAAGAGAAGGAAAGGTTTGTTAGAGGAAGTGGCCATTTAGGTTGATTGAAAAAGATTAGTTGCTCCCTTACCAGACAGAGGTGAGAAAAGCATTTTAGCTAAAGAGAACAGCAGGAGTAAATGTTCCAGAGATATGAATAAGCCTAACATATTTATGAAACTCTGAAAAGCAAACCAGGTCAAATGTATGAAATCCAAGAACAAGATGTAGATGCTTCCAAAATCTGTTATGTACATGCAGCTCTTTATGCAAAAGTTCATAGTCAAAATACCTTAAGGGGAAGAAATACAGGATTTGTTATTTCCACATCAGATGATGTTATGGCTTAGATATTAGGTGACCCCCAAGTCTCATGTGTGAGATAATGCAGGAATATTCAGAGGCAAAATAATTAGGTTATGGGAGCTATAATCTAATTGTGGATTAATCCACTGATATGGATTAACTGGGTGGTAATTTAGGCAGGTTGGGTAGGACTGGCGGCCGTAAGTCACTGGGGGCATGCCTTTGGGGTTTCTGTCTTGTCTCTGGTAAGCAGAGTGCTCTTTCTTCCTGGCTGCTTTCCTGTGTTGTGCTCTTCTACCATGATGCTTTCCTTGCCCTGTGGCCCAGAACTATGTAGTCGGTTGACTGTGGACTGAACCTCTGAATACATGAGCCAAAATAAACTTTTCTCCTCTAAATTGTTCTTGTCAGGTCTTTTGGTCACAGTGACACAAAGCTGACTAAAACTGATGGGGAAAAAAAAAAAAGGAATCCATATCGATAGACACTGTACTTTATTAATTAACTCAGATTAAGTTCTTCATTTCTAGGAAGTATCAGAATTCTCAATGAAGTCAAAGCCATCTCATGTGTTTCCACAGAGTTTCTCACAAAATTTCCTCTTTATGCAAAATATAACAAGTCCTATTTAACTCAGAACAAACAAAAGTAATTATGAACCCTGAAGTGTCTGGTGACAGAGTACACTGACAGCATTGTCTTGGAGGCAGGGTGCAAACAAGCCTCTTCATTTTTATGCTAGGCAAAGTTGGATCCTGCTGACCAGTCAGGGAAGTTTTAAGTAACAAAAATGCCCTTGAAAAAGAGTCCCCAATGAGTCAGTGGGACATTTGCCCAGCCCTAATGTGAGTTAAATTGCCAGTTTCCAAAGTCACAGTGGCTGCAGTCCTTCTTCGCAGCTCAGCTTTTATGATTTAGGAGTGCTAGAGCTTGCTCCTCCTATAGACAGTGTATGTGGAGCTAATCTTGCTAAAAATGCTCTGGTGGTTCCCTTCAAAGTTAGGATGGTCTGAAAGAATAGAGTTAACTAAAATAAAAACCCACAAAGCAAAGGTTGGTTCAACATATGGAAATCAATAAATATAATCCATCACATCAATAGTCTTAAAGATAAGAATCATAGGATTATATCAATTGATGCAGAGAAAGCATTTGACAAAGTATAGCACCCTTTCATGTTCAAAACTCTAGAAAAACTAGGGATAGTAGGAATATATCTCAACATTGAAAAAGCTATCTATGCTAAACCCAAGGCCAACATCATTCTAAATGGAGAAAATTTGGAAACATTCACTCTAAAAACTGGAACAAGACAGGAATGCCCTCTTTCACCACTTCTATTCAACATAGTACTTGAAACTCTAGCCAGAGCAATTAGATAGACAAAAGAAATTAAAGGGATAAAAATAGGAAAAGAATAATTCAAACTATCTGACATGATTCTATACTTAGAGGATCCAAAAAACTCCACCAGAAAACTTCTAGAATAAATGAATTCAACAAAGTAGCAGGATATAAAAATCAATAAATAAATCAAATGCATTTCTATACATCAGTGATGAATCCTCTGAAAGAGAAATTAGGAAAAGTACCCCATTCACAATAGCCACACACAAAAAAATAAAATACTTGGGAATCAATTTAACAAAAGAGGTGAAAGACCTCTACAACGAAAACTACAGAACTAAGAAAGAAATAGAAGACGACTTTAGAAGGTGGAAAGATCTCTCGTGTTATTGGATAGGCAGAATTAATATTGTCAAAATGGCCATATTCCCCAGAGCCCTATACAGATTCAATGCAATTCCAATTAAAATCCCAATATCATTCCTTATAGAAATAAAAAAAAGCAATCATGAAATTCATTTGGAAAATTATAATATTTTTAGGATTGTTTTGTTGGGGTTTTTTGTTGTTGGTTTGGGTGGTCAGTTTTTGTTTTGTTTTTGGTACTGGGGATTACTTCCAGGGGTGCTCTATCACTGAACTATATCCCCAGCTCATATATATAACACTAACACACACACACACACACACACACACACACACACACATATATATATATATATATATATATATATATTTTTTTTTTTTTTTTTTTTTTTTTCCCTGAGACAAGGGCTTGCTATGTTGCCCAGGCTGGCCTTGAACTTGTGATCCTCCTGCCTCTGCCTCTAAAGTTGCACTACCATGCCCAGTTAACAGATATTCTTAGAAGCACCAAAAATATGTAAAACTGCATGAATAAATGCAGAAAGATATTTCTAAAATGGTAAACTCTTGCAACTCCATTAACTACTAAATTTAGTGTTTATAACAATCTGAAAATGATTTACATGTGAAATTTTTCTCTATTCTAACAATTTGCAGAGAAACTAGAGATAATTATAAACTGAATTAGCAATTGCAAAAGGTAATTTCAAAAGAAGAGTCACAAAAATCTTTTCATTTCATTTTGCCACAAAATATTTACTGTTGGAAGAAGACTCCTTTTCATGGTTTTGTTATCCTAAGGAGTAGGGCCTCAAAAAGCAAGCAGTGGAAACAATCTTAACAACCTTAAAATAACCCTGAAGGGATTTTGCTTCCATCCAAGACAAAGCAACAAACCAGATTTCATGCCTGAAACAACTAAACAATAGACAAGAATAAACAAGACAACAGCTATTCAAGAGGTTGGACTGAAGGCCATGAAGAGATCCAAAAAAACTGAACAAACAGAGAAAGAGAGGTGAGGCCTGTGATTGCCCTAGCTTTATGGCCTGAAGAGAGTCTATAGGCCCCAGCATCAGGAGAGGAACCAACAAATGGTCCTTGGTCTCCCTGAGCTGCTGGGTAGGAGGCCAAAACAATCGGAGTTGCCAAGGCAGAATTCCAGAGGGCAGAACGCAGCATGGAGAGCATGCCTGGAGGTTTGCAGAGGGTCTTGGAGTCTTCACCAGAATACTCACAAGCACATGCAGAGGGGGAAACTACCAAAGGTCCAGAGAGAAACCACCCAAAAGGATTAAGGCAACAAAACATAGCCATCAGGAGTCACACAGACCGCGAATATTTTTGGTCTCACTAACCAAAGTAAAAATCCTCCAAGCTTACCAGGTATCAGGGAGAGTAGTGAGGTTTGATAGACTAATAACTCCAATATGAAAATATTTCTTCTTGGGGGACCTCAAGCCATACTGGGAAGTACTCTTTGTAGCATGGAATTTTTATCCTTTAAAAATTACCTTTTTAAAGAATACTGAATATTCTCCAAACTTCCTTTTATTTTTTTGGAAGACAATTCTTAACACATAACAGCTAATCTTTGTGCCCTGAATGTGTGTTTTTCCCTAGTGTCAAACTCCACCCACCCAAAGCCAGTGTGGTGACAGCATAAGCCATGGCCCAGGTCATGGCAAAGGCATCTCTGATGTGAACTGATGAAACTTCCTGGAAGTTCCTCAAAATTTGGTCGGTTTAAGATTAAAGGTAGAGTATGACCAGAATCGGGGTGGCAGGGGGAGGTGGGTAGAGTTTATACCTATGATGACAAATCTTAATTGAAAGTGAAAGGGATTGGAGTAAAAAAGAGAAAACTAAAAGGTAAGGGGAAAAAATGAATTAGAGTCACATGTAGGTGAATGCAGAATACATTTCATCAATAGGTCGTGTGGGATTTAGGAATGCACTACTTAGGCTTTTAAGAGAAACGCTTTATTCTGTTCAATTTTAGAGATGCTTTTCAAAGCCTGTCAAGGATGACAATGTGCAGACCCACACACAATAGGAGGGGGCACTGGCACTCCCTTTATCTCCAGTCTCTTTCCTCCAATTTCTCACAGTCAGATTCATGGTTCCAGCTCACGAACTAGCTCAGATTAAGGCAAAAAGATACAAAGGAACATAAAACCCACAATTGAAGGAAACCTAGAATTGGCTCAGATCTTTGCAAAATACCCAGATCCGGGGCCCCACATTGTTGCTGAGTGACTTTTCAGACCAAGGGGTAATTCCAGGGCTCCAATAGTATGTTGGCCTGGTTCATAAAGCTCAGTCCCCTGCTGTTTCTATTGCTCTGGTCTGATGAGTCTTCTCACAGTACCTTGGTTTCTCTCTGGATCCCTGCCCAAGTCTCAATGAATGACTAGGACTCAGCGCTTCTACTTCTCTACATGAATCCCTTGAATTTACCAGTATGCCTGGTACACACTGCAGTCTTATGTCTGGATGGACATTCTGCAAGACAGCCATTGCCCCTTGCCACCAGCATATGACTTGATATCTAGGGTCCCTGTTGCTGAGCCTCTCATAGCTAAGTGGGCTTTCTAAGGCAGAAGTCTGCCTGGTTAAATATCTGAGCTTGCTATACCTCTGTCAAAACTCCACAGTCCCATCTTGCAACCCTCTCCATCCTATGCTCAGCGTGCACCCCCCCACCCCACCGCAACCTTTGAGCATTCTAGCTACTCACTCAATGTGCCTCAGTTACTTCAGAGCTCCAATGAAATGTCATTTTCAGTGGGAACATTTTCTTGCTCTCCCTGCTTGGTTTAGGTCTATGATACACTGCCACCATACTCTTTCTTCATTATTTATTATGTAATTGTTCCATGTTTGTTTCTTTTCTGTATTGTCATTTTGTTCTGTGAGGCCAGAACCAGATTTGTTTTCCTGAACCTTAACACCTTATACAGTGCCTGGCATTCAGCAGGTTTGCAACAGATACTGACATAAACAATGCACCTCAGTACTTGGTTCCATCATGCGTCCTCATTTCCCCTGTGTCAGTTCCTCAGCTTCAGATCCCATTTTAAGGGTCTTGGGTCAGTCCTTCTACATTCTTGCCTGTCAATATGGTCTTAATCCAGGTCTTGGCTCAATCCTTTCTATTTGCTCCAAATAGCTAAGACTCACTCCACCTTAGAACCAAAGAACTGTGACAAAGTGTGTGGAAGTTCTAGAAACTAAATGTAAACCAGAACACATTTAAAAATGTAAAGTTGAAAGAGGAAAAATTATTCCACTAAATTCTACCTCTGGGCCTTACTGATATGCAAAAAATCACTTCCAATTACTACTTTATATGCTGAAGTGCCATAAAAAAAGTATTTAAATAAAAACCCTCAAGTTCATCGAATAGTAAGCCATCTCTGTTAAGACTAGTCTTTCCAGAACAATGATAAGCACAATGATGATACCAACCACCAACTTCAGCAGGTGACCTGAAACAGTTGGGAACAAACCAGAGAGCATGGTAGTGCCAAAATCCCTGATGAGAAGGCTCCCTTGGATCATTATGTGGTGCACCACCTGGAGAACTTCTGAACAGGGAGACACACGCCTCTGAGAAGAGCATCGCCAATTTATTTTTTAAGTTACTCTATTGTTTACCTTTAACTTTCCACTAGGAAATAAAAAACAAAACATAGCTGCAAAAAGTAGAAGGACATAAAGATATTTTCTTAATTGTGGTAAGTTAATGTTTCCTTCAATAAAATTAAAGGCTGAAAGAAAATGAGGTTTTGGTGCTCTGTTAAACTGAATCCTTGAAGCACTGGAGCCAGAAGGGGATTGGGGGAGGGAAGGGGAGAGGGAGGCAGGGAGAAAGAGAGAGAAGGGACACACACAAACATACACACTCACACAGTCCCCAAAAGGGCCGAGACATTGGGAAAGTTGCCGCAGAAGTCATTCTCAGTTTGAAGTCTTAGGAGAAACAGGCAGAGAATAATTTGTCATTGCTCTCAAATTAAAAGTAATGAATGTGATTTTTAATCATACCTATGTATTTGTATTCTTTGCATCTTGCTCTGGTTACAAAATTTCAAATGCAAAAATGTAATTGCAATTACCAACAACAAACTCATAATTAAACCCCTGTCATGTTGTCATCATGATCCATATTGTAAGACTGACTACATGGAGGTAAAGAACTGGTTTCTTATGGTAAGAACCTTCTCACAGTGAAAAATGTTCAGTGATCAGCTTTAACATAAATTTGTAGTATGTTAACTTCTATTCTGAAATGGGCTATATACCACAAAGGCTCTGGTGTTGTGGTGTCATAACACTTTTTACTAAACTCTTCTGAAGTCAGACATTGAGAAGAAAGTTCCATTGTATCCAAACACCCATTAATCCAACGTGGCTTTATTAACTACCCGCTCAGTTCCAGGCCTAATGTTAGGCTCTGACTGATACAAATATGAGTCAAGCAAGGCATGGACAGGAGGCAGCTTGAGACCTAGCAAGAGGGAAAATGCTGGCAGAAATGCAGAATCTATTTTTTAAAAAATGAATGTAGACCATGAGAATTCACAGGAAGGAGGAATTATTTTCAAGGATGATAGTTGTGCTGGCCCTGTGAATGTGTGTAAGTTATGAAGAGGCTCCGGAGAAAGAATTTCTAGGTACTAGGAATGGAATGAGCCAAGTATGAAACAGAATATTCCCTCCTGCATTTGTGGTATGAAACTATGTTTAGGCAAGTTGGGCTAAGATGACAGAGATACAGAGGAATAACCATTGGGTTTAGCTAGAATGGAGGGAGATAGGAGCTGAGTTACTAAGTGCCATTCTAAGGACTTAAGATTTTCTTAATTTACTTTGGCTAAGAACATGCAAAATGGGTGGTGGTAGATAATCACTGGAACAAGGGAGACTTACCAGGGGCCACTATCATTTAGACAACAAGTAATTAGAATGATACGAGGGCTAGCTTCAATCCAATTTTTGTATTCTTGAGATGAACAGGGAGAAGAGGTAGAGAGGAGATCCTGCTTGAATTGGAGCCTCTAGTAAGTGGCCTGGGAAGGGTATTTGTTATGTCATTAAAGTTAGAGGGACCAAAGTGCCCTGTCAGAACTCCTGCCAGCGGCTCCTCTCCACTGACCTCTGAATTCTGTTCTAGTTGTCATCTCTAGGGCATGGTGATTTCTAATGATCCGAGAGACGGGGATCATTAATTAAGGAGAGAGAAAAGGTAACCTAAGATCAAGTCCAGAGTGGGAAAGTGCTGGAGAAGAGAGGAAATGCCCCCAAAGACTAGAACTCTAAAGCTGCTGCACAAAAGTCCTTTCGGCTGTGGTGGTTCCAGGGTATTAGACAGCCCTTTATGGTCTTGCCTGCAGGGATGTATGTCACAAGCTGTTGTGCTCAGTGGGGAGGCTGTGATACTGTTGTTCTGCCAAGCAAGGCTGCATTTTCCAATTTAAAGCTAAGCTGCCCAGGAGCCAGGCTGTTTGTTTTCAGGAGAAACAAGAAAAAAAATGTGTGTATAAGGCAGATGCTGGAGAGGTACAGAGACACAGAGAGACAGAAACAGTCTGAGTTGAGACACCGACTCCTCCTGTACACCCACTCCCTGAACCCATGTTTGGTTTGTCAGTAGATGCTCCAGCATCCTCCCAAATCACTGTGAGAAAGTCCCTGTTCCCTCATGGCAGGATAATTAACTCACTATGAGACCCAGTGGGATCTCACAGGACACAAGAAAAAGAAGTGAGAGGAATTCCTTTCACCACAAAAGATTTTGGAGAAGAATTCAGACAATGTCAGGGTAAGTTTGCCTGGACTGTTATAAGATCAGGGAGCACTATGTATATTCTGTGACTGAACCAAGCTTAGGATTTTGAATGAGTACACAAGAATGATAATTTTGCTCATTAGTCTCCTTGACAAACATTTATTGAGTACTGACCATTTCATGTACACAAGGATACAGCTTTATACTCTTAGGTTTTACATTTAATATGGTAATGCCTTAAGTTGATTTTGATAATGTTAGGAAAAGATGTTGGCATTTCTCTATCCATAACAAGCTTCTATCTTCATCTAGTATTCCTGATCTTCTTTACCCTACATGTACTTTCTCTTTTATCTGTGCTACTTATCATTTGATAGACTATCGTCTATTAGGTAGATTTATTGTCCTTCTCCAAATTCCGGAATATAGTTTTCACAACTCCATGCCTATTTTGTCCAGCAGATGTAGCCCAAGTGTCTCTTGGGAAAACGAACAAATAATTACAAGCAAGATCAAAACAATTTCTCCTCAAGATCTGTCATGGGGTATTGAACAGAGTCTAGGGGGTCAGGAAAAGTCTCCCTTGAAGAACTGATCTTTGGATGCATAGGAATTGGAGGGTAGGAAAGTGAAATGTCTTCCTGGCAAAGAGAATCACAAGTGGGAAGATCCTGAAATGAGAAAAAGCATAAACATATGGCTGAAACGTGCAGGTAACGGAGACATGGGATGAAGCTGGAGCAAAGACAGGGCCAGGCAGGCCATGCTAAAAAGTATGGGATTAATTCTAAGAATTAACTCTATCAAACAGTTTTAAGGAAGAAAACTGTGCTGGCCTAATTTGTTTTATTAAAGGTTGTGCAGGTGGCAGAGAATGACCTTAGAAGAGTAGGATGGGAATGAACACAGTGAGGTGGCCAGCTGAAGTTCCTCATCTAGACAAGAGGTGGTGGTGGCTTGTGTTAAGGGTAAGATGACAGGGAATGAACTTAAAAAAATAATAAATTAGAGTAAATAGTTAGGATTTAATAATTGTGAGAATGAGGGGCTGTCAAAATAATTTTCCATATTTATTTAAATCCATCAAACTATAACATACTTTTATTTTTTGCATGCAGGGGTGATGAACAGGTAATAGAATTTTTTTTTATTTTTTATTTTATTATTTATTTATTTATTTTTTGCTTATTCTCCCATTAAATCACATGCAGCCTCCTCTTCAGTCTTCCCCACAAAACCCAATCATTTCCTCTCAGCCTTCATCTGGTGCAGGATTAGGCACAGCATGACACAGACAAGGCCCGAGAATCACCTCACAATCCCTCCTTTTAAATTACCACTTTTAAAGAAAAACAACAAAATAAAAGCATATTGTAAATTTATTCCCCAAATAAGTCAGGGTCTCTAAATGTATATTAATGCTCATAGTTATTTTCTCTTTGCCTTTCCAACTCCCACATAGCTTTCCAGGCACAGTTTAATTTCTGCTTCTTTCTATGAAGCCATCTGAGATGACTGTATTCAACTCAGCCCTTCATTCATAACAACTGTCCTTTGATCCACCAATCAGTCATGCACACTTACCATCTGAGCCATGGATTCGGTACTGAATTACAGGCAGCATTACATCATTAATGATTGGGTGGGAGAAGACAACTCTTAAACCCTGTCCAGTCCATGATTTGCCTTTTGTGCTCTCGTGAGGCATACTGCAAAGTTCTTATTTAACTTTCTAGGAGCACATGTGTTATCTTTCCACCCCAATTATAGACTACAACAGTGATCAACTTACAAGTTCTTTGTCTCTGCAATAGAGACCAGATGGGCATCAAGTAGGCACTCAGTAAATGCTGGTCTAATGAACTGTCATATTTGCAAAAGACTCCGATTCACGATAGTCACTCATGAATATGCAAATTGGAAGGAAAATAAATGATGTCAAACAACTAACAACACCATTTTGGGTCAGGTTTCACCTGGTCCTTTTGCTAAAATTACTCAAAAACAGAAAAAAAAAATACCCAAGTTTAATTTTCAGTGTAAACAAAGTGTAAAAGGCAAGGCTCACAGGAATGGTGGAAACAGAAAAATGTATCACACAAAGTTAGATATTTGCTCACTGACCATGCTGCTATCTATAAATAAGCTTTGGGAGAAGCTAACACTTCTTGTACCTGTTCTCTTTTGGCTCCATACTTTGCTAGCCTATAGCCTATAGTGAAACCTGGGCAGATTCACTTTCATCCTGTGCTGCATCCTGATGTCCCTAGAATCCACCTGAATAGCAAGATTTCTAGGTCAGCATCAACTGCATCACATGAGTAAATGTAAATAACTTTGCATGTTGATTAAAAGGAACTTGTTTGACAGACTTGAGCATGAGTCTGAGAGTCTGACATAAGAGGGTCTGAACCCAGATCACAACTGGAATCAAGTTAGTAAACTGGATTGAGTCCCTGTGACTTGCTGAGCTTCTCTATTCCTTCATATCATGGGAGGTCCATTATAGACGTGTGCAGTGTTCAGCTTATGCCAGCTGTTCTGTACGCGCGTGTTGAGTGAAAGCTCCTTACACTCAGTAATTGCACTTAAGTTTTCTACTTTTGTCCTTCTCTGTCCACACCTCACTCATAGGAAGAAACCACTATGCGATTCTGCTTAATAAGAAGGAACTGATTTCTTATAGAACATTAGCAATATTTATTAAACATTCTCCTTATTCAAGCAGATAAAAAGATTATTAGTTACTTAGCTTTTGGCTAATTCCCAGGGCACCTAATTTGTTCACATCTATGTTCAGAAAAGCTTCAGATTTGAACACAACTTAATTTCACAATTTTCTCACAGAGAAACCACAAGGCAATCAAGCAGGTAGCAGTATGCAGTCTACATATCATCCAGCAGGGTTTTATGAGGAGAAAATTCATTCTTGAGATTGGAGGAAAAATCTGGATAATGATATACTGGGAGCAATGAACCAATCAGCAGGAAAAACTTAAAAAGCACTTGTGGGTTCTGCCTGAAGCCCTTAATTAACCACATTCTCCCCAACACAGAGCAAACCCATCCAGGCAGCCAGGAAAATAAAAACCCAGCGTGTGGAGCTCAGTGATGGGTCAATGCCAGCAAAGTAGTAGGTCAAGCTCTGAAGATTTTAGAAGCCCCAGAAAACAAAAAAATCAAAAGCCATGGTGAGGTGGAAGTTAGAATGCCCAAGCTTAATAACGAATTAATGAGTCCTGTTCCCTCTAGTTTAGCGCATCATTCTAGGATGCCTGAATAGCTCCAAAAAGGGGGACAAAGTGGCGGCAGAAATGTGTGCATGTGCTGTTGGCACAAAATTCACAAGTCCTTCTCTAAGTAAATAAAACCAGTCACAAAATCATTTGCTTTGCCCTTGGGAAGCCACGCGCTTTTGTGACTGCTTGGCAGATAAACCAAAATTGCCTTTAACCAAAGCATTTACTTAGGGCCATTGTACTGACGCAGCATGGGTGCCATCCAAATTCTTACATCAATTTGATGTCAGGACAAAGGCAAGACAGAAGATGTTCCTGCTGTTTGGTGTTGGGAAAAACCACTGTCAGGCCATGTTTAATCATGCAAACACACCTGCTTGAAAGGGGAAAATTTCACCCTTCAGAAAGATTGGTGGCTGTCTAGCACCATATGACATAACAGAATTGCTCAGAATTGCTCATTCACTGCACTTCTTTAAGGAAGATTTTATTTTATCCTCATTTTACAGTGTGGATACAGAGAGGTTAAGTAACACCTCAGGATATTACAAGCCTAATAAGGATTGAAGCTAAAATATACACTAGGTCCATGAGGCTCCCAAGGCAGAGAGTGCTCTACCATACTAATTCCTTGTCCTAAACAACACTTGTCTAGGATAGTCAGGCTATTGATATGTGGGAAGAAGAAAGTACTAAAATATTTACCCTAAATCATTACTATGAATTAAATACCTAAAATAATGGAGCCTCAGGGTAAAAAGATATCCCATAAGCCATTTAAGTGTTCAACCTATGCTAACAATTTTAGAAAAGTGCTTGGATATAGTTTTCAAAACAATTTTTAAAAAATAGATAGACACAATCATACCTTTATTTATTTTTACATGGTGCTGTGGATCTAACCCAGTGCCTCACACATGCTTGGCAAGTGCTTTACCACTGAGCCTCAAACCCAGCCCCCCAGTTTTAAAAAATAATAATTTTCCAGACAAATAGTTTCAAGGTCTGGTAATATCCCCTGATAAGACACTCTGCTCTCCTTACTATAGCTTATATTTTGAATGCTTCCTGTGAGTTAGGCAGAGCTATGTTCAAGAGGATTGACGTAATGAATGCCCATGATAATCTTACATGGCAGGCATGCACTATTGTCAATCAACTCATTTTATGAATAAGGAAACTGAGGCTTTAAGTAGTTGCATAACTCGTCCAAGGTCAGACAACCAGATGGATACAAATCCAATTTATTAATGTGGTTTTTAAAGGATAACGAGAGTCTTAACAGAAGTATCCAGTAGCCTAATACTTCTTTCAGTCTAATGCATGCTCAAACTCCTTCTCTTTGGTTTGCTAGAGCCAGAACTTCTTGGAATAACTGAGGCAACATGTTAACTACCATGTACTGACCCTATATTTGAACACCCACAGTGAACAAAAACATGCTTCCAGATTGCTCTACTTGCAGGCAACTCTGATGATCAGAAAATCATACTTGTATTCAGCTGATAGTGCAATTCATTTAGGAAACTTCTTCTTGTATCTCTTGCAGGTCAAGGGCAAAAACCATGCTGATGAAGTGACATTACCAAAGGCAAAGAGGTTTAATGCTATTCATTGAAGCACAAGTGATCTTGAAGGAAATTGAGAGAGATTCCTTTTCAAGGACAGCTTTAATAGCTGAAGGAGTATAATGCTTTATATCCAGTCAACCGTCCTGCTACAGACAACTTGTCACACTAAGTAGTTAAATTTTTTTTTTTAATATTTCAATGACATTTTGAGTGGATAGAATAGGCTAGAGTGACTGAGGAAGTTAGAAACTTTTTTCTTTTGAACTTACATTTGCATTTAACTTGCAATTCTTTCCAGTCCTATGATTTTTGTATAAATATTTGTGGAATCTTGATGGATAATTAGATCATCCTTTATCCAGGAATTTGTCCAAATTTTCTGCTCTCCCATTAAAGCTGAGTATTTTGCTGGTCTTTGGTCCATGTTAAACAAGTAACCATTCTAATAGCTTTAGAGGTCACATATAAAATCCTCATTTTTTAATGCATACACCATGAAATTAATGATGTTTACTTTTGAACAAAAGTTTAAAGATTTGAATCACATGATAAAATGTATTTCCTGCCTAAAAGCTTTCATTTTGATTGCAGAGTGATAAAGTACCAAATGCCCCCAAAGTAAATATAGCATAAAGCACAATGAACACTTTGCATCATCATCCAAGCAGGAGGATATGAAGGTATCTTCCTGAGGTCCCCACACAATCCTTAGCAATGGAGATTACCATCCTATTTTACTGTGAAAGAAACTGAGAAATAGAACAGCCAACTAACCTGATCAGCATTATGTAGTAACTAAGCAAAAATAGTCCTCAAACCAGGTCCTCAGAGATAAATACTTCTCTAATTAGAAGGCAGCTAGCTTGCAACTACTCACAGGGGATTAAAGCCACTTTCCTTTTGTTCTTCCTGGATCTAACAGACTAACTCTCCCCAGCTTTAGAAACTCAAATATGTACCAAGTTCTTTCACTTACCCTCCATTTGGGTTCTTAGTCCTTAAACTAATGCAATCACTACTATCAAAATCATTTCTTAGTCCATTTTTTTCCAGCACTACCATGTCTCAATAAGCAAGATAATTCCTCTATGAAAAAATCTTAAATTATAGTCTTAAGGGTCCAGCTCTGATTCTTAGTCCCTGGAAAACGAGATGCAAAAGTTTAATTATCGGTGCACAGCTTGGAACACAATGGTTGCTCATTTCAACCCTCTCAGTTCCTATTGGTGCCCTTCTTCCTCGTAGGCATATTTCACATGACATAAGTGACCCCTTTCTCATTCTTGTCTTTCTACACACTCTTCTTTTGCATAACAGCTGACTCACCATCTCTTCCCACTTGTTCTCTTTTAGCCTTTCTCTTTTTCTCTACAAGCCACAATTTCTTCATAGGACCTTTCAAAATATATAAAGTAAGATAGGCACTGAGGTTAAAAGGTCAAATAAAATAAGGCTTATAATCGCCAACACAGTCTTGGACTCCACCTCTGCTCAGCAGTGGCACCATGTCCCACTCCTCAGAGGAAAACATGTTGAAATATTTTGTTTCTCCTGATATTTAGTAGCAAGTTTCACACATTAAAGAGGAGGTAATGGAATTCATATTATTATGGAGGGAAAAATCATTTTGAATCAAACTACAAAGAAAAAGTTTCAAAAGAAACTATGTTGCCACCGTCTAAACTACCACTCAAATCTCTTAAATCAAGACAACTCAAAACAGGGTAAACTTGCCAGGTGGGGTGGTACACACCTGTGATCCCAGCAGCTCAGAAGGTTGAGACAGGAGGATCTCGAGTTCAAAGCCAGCCTCAGCAACAGCAAGGCAGTAGTAATAAGTGACTCAGTGAGACCCTGTCTCTAAATAAAATACAAAATAAGGCTGAGGATGTGGATCAATGGTTGAGTGCCCCCAAATTCAATCTCAGGTAGAAAAAAATATGGGATCAAGCATCACTGAAATTATATTATCAAGTATATATGTAGGATGGGAGAGAGTTTTTAATCCTGTAGATTCCTATTTAGACACATGTTGATTTAACATTGAGAACATATGACAAAGAGATAAAACAAATTTAGCACACATAAGCTTATTACAGAAGAGGTAATGAAGAGTCTATTCAACCCCATGCCTTCATTCATTCATACAGTTGAAAAGTCAATCTTCCAAACCATAGGAGAAGCTGTTGGTGCACAGCATGTGTCCTTGAACCTTACTACTTCAATTAACCTGCCCAACTCCCACAGGTACAGAATCTGCAACATCTTTCTCTTTACCTGGGACCATTTTACCTGAAGCAGAGAGTGTTTGCTCAGCTACCTGCAATGGAGGTTGAAAGTGCCAGGAAACTAAAACTTGTAAAAGCAGCCTTCATCCAAAGTCTCATGGTAGCTGGGGGTGATGCTCCAGCTCCCTGGGCCCTTGGGTGAGAAAACTCTGAGCCATGCATCTTATACTGGTCCAGACGTTCCCCGTGGGGTTAAGCTCCAGTCACTCACAGTGGCAGCTGGCTTGATCCTTTGTTGGTGGTCTTCCTTCACTGTCTCACTTTTCTACTCCATGACTAATATTTCCTATTCTTTCCAAAGAAACCAGTTATACTAGCTTTATTTTCTCATAGTTTGGATCTGTATTGAAATGTGCCAAGACAAAGACCAGCTTCTTTACTTAAATTCTGGTCCTATCATCTCCCTTCTCTCTCTTTTCCAGTCTCTTCTCTTGCTCAATAAAGAAGCTCTTCCTCTTCCAGCAGTCTTTCTAACTTCCCCTCCCCCTTCTTTCCCATTCAATCTAAAGAGTGCTACATATGTTGTCATTTCCCCCATCTCTACTAATTGCAATCTGGCTTCTGTACCCCTCTCTCCATTGAAACCCTTTTCACCAAATGTCAACAATGACCTTCTAAATGCTGAATCCAACTAACACTTTCTGACCTTAATTTACTTGATTTCTCTGTAATGTGTGATGCTGCTGAAATCATCTTCAAGTTTCATTTACCTTGACTTTTGCAAAATCACTCTTGATTTCCCCCTGATATTTCTGATGATTCCTTTGCAGCCTGTTTTGCCGGATTCTATTCTTCTGCAAACTATTTAAATATTGATGTTCCCCAGGGTTTTCTTTGCAGACATCTTTTTTTTTTTTTTTCCTGGGGAATTTTCCTGTTAGTAATGTGCTAAAACATACTAACAATGTGCTGATACCAATCAAATCCATATGTTCAGCATTATTATTCTGAATTTAGACACATGGACCCAACCACCCCTCTGAACATATTTACTGAATGTTTTTAGGCACTAAAAAATCCATATGTCCAAGAATAAACTTGGTGCAAATCTCCTGTAATCTTTACCTTATTGAAAGCTCCAAATATCCAGTGGCCCATTCTCACTCTCAAGAATCGTGACCAACTAACAAATGAATTTTACCTCAGAAATATTTCTCAAATATGCACTCTCTGCTTTCCATCTCCATTATCACAGAAAAAAAAAATCAAAGAAAGTATGGAACAAGAAGTGTAAATCACATTAGATATTTAAAATCTGACATTTCAAATCTGTCATTATAATAGCTCATTATAATCCCTCATTATCTCCCTCATATGGTATGATAACCTCCTATTTGGGTTTCTTATCTCCAGGCTTTAAGCCAACCACCAAATCCATCCTCAAGCCTGCTGTCAAAGGATCTTTCTCAAATAAGTGGGACTACTTCAATGTCAGGCTCACCAGCACATACAAAGTAAAGTTCAAGCCTCTTTACATGTCATGCAGGGACCTTTCTTAACTCTGCTGATTGCTTGCTATTCAGAATCACTTACAGTTGAAAATACTTAGGCGATGGCTCTCCTTAGCTTTTGAACTCCAGCTATTTCATCTATCTGGAAAGACTTTCCCTCTCCTTATCTGCCCATCGACATCTTATTCATTCATTAAAATCTCCCCTGGGTCTTCCCTTTCTGTGCTTCCCTGATCCTGCAAGACAGAATTAATCATTATGTCTTTGATTTTACTGCTGTTCCTTGGCTATGACTCTTCTATGACATGCATCATATCAAATTCTATTTGTTGGCTTCTGTGGCTATTTCTAATACTAGATGGCAAACCCCTCCATCCACAACCAACTCAAGACCTCATGTCAAATGCTGGTACCAGTGAACAGTGCACAGTCTACTACTTTGAAGCACTTTGTGTGCTTGTTAGTCAACAATTATGTGTTCTGAATAACCATCTTCTGTGCTAGATGCAGGTTCCATGAGAACAAGGTCAATATCTGTTTTGTTCACTGCTGTAACCCTAGTGCCATGTTTGAGAGAGGAAGTCCTCAATAAACATACTCCCTAAATCATTAACACCTTATAGCTTATTAATCCTTATACTCTAGTTTGATAGTCCTGGTCCATGGAAGGCATCAATAAATGTTGCTCAATTGTTCAAATGTTGAATATTTAAATAGTTGCCCTATTCAAGTGACACAGGAAAAAAGCAAATCAAGTGCTTTTGGACATAAACTCTCATTTTTCTTTGCATAATTTTGTATATTTCTGCCTGTTCACCATTATTTTTGGAATATGAATAAATCAAGAAGCCTGATGGTGAATTAGACTCAGAGTAGTTACAGTGGCAAACAGGGTGTTTTGTCATGCCAACTTGAATGGATTTACAAAAGCTGCTTTAAATTTTTAATTGAGAAAGATTCTGAGGCCATGTTTGATCTCAATATCAAGTCTACGTCAACAAATTAGCACTCCTTTGTGAGTTCAGCAAGAGGGAAATAGCTGTATCAGTGCTACATAACCATCGATCTTCTGAAAACCAAAAAGAGGGGAGGTGGCAGTAACAACTATACCAAGGATGGGTACATGTGCAAGCATTTATCTAGAATACCAGAAAACCTGGCAAATTAGCTCATCACTTGATAGGATGTTGCTCTGCTCTTCCATCTTAATTTAGACTATTTTAAAGCAACAAGTCCCGTTTCTCCATTTCTGCAACAGCGGATACCTTCCCCTTAGTGATTTTCTTTCACTCTACACTGTTCTATTCTTCTAAACTAACATTTTCCTTTGAACATAAGTACAAATATCGAAGCCAAATCAATAAAAAGGCCTTTGAGTAAGCCAGCAAGTAAGTCTCTTAAGATGACCCAGATTTATACAAATTCTGTTCTACAGTAAATGTTACCATCTTTATTTAAATATTGTCCTACATTTTTAAAGTTGTTTCTTATCCTGAAAAGGGTTTCGAAGAGTTACACAGCTGAATCATAATGGTATCAAATATCCACTACTTTGGTGTGATTTGGTTCATAGACTTTACTTCTATTAACCTCACAAGGATTTTTCATCCGATTTGACCTTAAAAAACATATCATCAGGACCTTCACAGAAGATGAAAAGTGTTTTCATTTAACTCGGTCCTCTCAAATATCACACTTTGAAATAACTATGAAGGGAGGAAATCCATTTAATTGGAAACGGCAATGCTGCCCAACTACGCAGCACAACAGAGCAATACCGTGAAATGTGGAGGCTATTGAGAGCCAGCACACGTTCATCAGCACTGGCGCGGGAAGCAGACTGCACCCAGAGCAAGAGCCACTGCCCTCCCTGTAAGGCCTGCTGAAATGGCATTTTGCTTGAGGCAATAAGGTCTGGGGACACAAGCATCATAAAAGAATCAGGTCATATCCTGACAGATCAGCAGGGAGGTGGATCTGAAGAGAAACAGGAACTGAATGGCTCTTGCCATGGTCCACAGCACAACTGCCTTTTCATAGAGATTGTTAGAGGAAAACAGGGTGATGGATGGACAAGAGGCAGCAGACCCCAGATCATGATGCTTAGGGCTGCTGAAACCATACCAGATTCTAGAACGACAAAAACTAAAGTCAGGTGCCTAAGGGTTAAATAAATAAATAACAAGCAAACAAACCAAATACACAAAAGATACATGGTTTTATGAGAAGGCATTTGACACCAGAAGGCTCAGCTCAACCTACAGAATGAGCCAACTTAGTGATTTTCTTTCACTCTACACTGTTTTATTCTTCTAAAATGAGTGTCCCAAGTCAAAAATAATTAATAATCAAAAAGGCATCAACTGACCCAGGCATGAAAGCTACAAAAATAAAACATGGAAAATTAAACCAAACAAAAGCTAAATCCCCACAACAACAAGAAAGAAAAAAAAAATGGATGAAGATCAAGTAACACAATATGAAAGGAACAGTTCCCCAAATAAATTCCAGTGGACACAAAAATATTACCAATCACTATAGAAAGAGCTCTAAGAAGATATAGAGGATTTCAAATGGCTGAGTATTATAAGATTATAGAAGATAATAAAAAAAAAGGAGTGAGTTAGCTATGTTCAAAAAAGGACCTGGAAAAGAAAAATAATAACATGATGAATGAAAGCCCCACTAAAAGCACAAACATAAAATAAACACAACTAAAAACAGAGACGTGGTGAAGAGGCTTGAAAAAATGACACAAAACAACAGAAAAGATGTTAGCACGACTATAAAGGAGATAGGAACGAAAGACAAAGGAAATCTGACATACCTATAATTGGTGTTGCTGAGAAAGAGAACAGAAACAATGATGTGATAAAAATATTCAAAAATATAAAAAAAGAAAATGATACTAGAATAAAGGTTTGAAACCAGAGATTTAAAAAGGCATACCTTTCCCCCAAAAAGCCTGATAAAGTACAGATGATGCGGCTGAACTCCAAAGATTAAAAGAAAAGCTATCCACCTCTAAAAAGCAAAGAGAAAAAATAATTATATTGACTACTGACTTCTTTCTAGCTACAGTAAATATGGAATACAGTGAAGCAAAATGGAAAAATTCCTAAAGAGAAGAAAATGTGCCCCCGTAATTTCATAACTAGCTAAATTATTCTCATTCTTGATTGCCTCTAGAGCACAGCATGTATGGGACTCACTGGGCAAAGGTGAGGCCACCAAGGATCCCAGGTGGACTATCAGATCACCGGAAGGACTGTGTGGCTTTGTAGAATACTAGAATCTCATGGATAATCCTAGGGAGTACATTAAAGGGTAATGATTACAAAGTAAGTGGTTTTTAAAGGCAGAGTTCTTAAGAAATCTTCATGTTATGTATCCACTCATTCCTTCATTCAACAAATATTTGAGTCCTTATTATGTTCCAGTATCTATACTTTATTCATTTAATTTAGGATATAAGATCTATAGCATTTTCTGGTAACTGCTACTATTTACCATAACTCTGAAAGAATGCCTTCTACCTCTGAAATATGTGGGAAACACAGGAAGAATATGACAACTGGTCATAATTCTGTGAAGCAAATTCCTGGAAAAATACATAACACCAGTACTTATTACCAAAATATTTCCAATGCAAATTTTACAATATAAAGATCTTCATAAAGTTTTCAATAAATTGTGATGAGAGTTTAGTGGTGGGAGATATCACTTCAGACAGCAGGAAGGGGAGGACCTCTAATGAAAGGTTTATGGTAACTGGCATTTGAGCTACAGGTTGATTTGGACATTTGGAATGAGAGAATGAATTCCAACCAGGAGAAATTCTGTGAAAAAAGAAATGGGGAAAGTTCTGGATATGTCCTGGAATAGAGAATGTCAGGTAGGTGTATTAGTCTATATGTTGTTATAACAAAAATACCTAAGGCCAGGTGCTTTACTAAGAAAAGAGGTTTACTTAGATCACAGAGTCAGAGCATGGCACTAGATTCTATTCAGCTCTGCTGAGGGCTTCATAGCTGATAGTATTACAATTGTAGGAGCATATATGAAAGTGAACACAAGAAGTCAGGGCCACCGTCTTAAAATGAGGAAATGAGAGAATGTGTGGTTGGGCAGGTAGGGAAGTGGTGATCTAAATCTCAAGTCTGGTGACTGTGAATTGCTAGTAGCAATGTATTTCCTCAGTCTTTCAGGGCTTTTGGCAGGAGTTTTGTCTGCAAATACCTCATTGCTAAGCCAAGTGAATGCAGGATAAGCTTACAGTCGGATAACCAGGAGAGTCCGAGATTCTTCAAACCAGAACAGGGGCCCCAGAAAATGCAATAGAAGAGAGACACAAAGGGGATCAGAGCACAGGGGCATTAACTGTCTGTGGGTCCCAGCAAGGCAGGCTCCTGAGGAGGAAGTAGGCGAGACCCAAGGTGAGGGAATTTGGCACCCAGACTCCACTCAGAGCAGAGAGACCAGTGCCAGCCGAACTCTGCACATGTAAGGTCTTCTCCTCATGGCTGCTCTCAGGTGAGTGGGTGTGCAAACTTGACTTTAGTTATAACCATGGTGTTCAGGACACCTTGAGCCAGGAAAAAGACAACACCTTAGATTTGGCCCTGAGAATGGCCTTTGAGATCAAAACCCACTTGGGCTTATATTGCATTTTAGCCACTACTGAGTGATATTAGGCAAATGACTGAATTACACTGACCTTGCCTTCAATATCAATCTCTCACAGCATCCTTGTGGGGATTTCACAAAATAAAAGCCTGAGATGCACAACCCAGTGGTAAAGGGCACCGGACTCCCTCCCCCACACGGCAGTGTGCCTGCTGCTCTCTCTAGCTGCTGGCTTCCCTCCAGACCCTCACCCCTGATTCCTGAAGCTACATCTCCTCTCACCTCCATGTGTGTCCTCTCCCCTTCTCTGGAAGTCCTTTCCCTTTATCCTGCTTCCTGAATCTCTCTCCTCCTTAATTTTGCTCTCCATTCTTAGCTGCCAAGTATCTGTCCCTCTTGTCCTTTTTTTTTTTTTGGCTATTCTGCTCCTCCCTTCTATGAACTATGACTAAAAAGACTCAGGAGGAGCCAGAAAACCACTTAGGGCAAAGCTTTCCTCCTTGGTATCGTCCCAGGCATTAAGAAGGAACATTGGCCTTCGTGGACTCCAACTTCCTACTTCCTAAAGCCCACCCCATGACAGAAAATGGAATTTCACAGAAAGCCCTTACTGTGCACACGGCAAGACACTCCTTATAAATTACCCACGACTCTGGAAATACACTAGACCCCGAGGCATGGAGTTGGCTTCTGCTCGGAGCCACAGGGAGCGACTTGTGAGTGAAGTTCCCAGGAGGCCATGACCAGCCTGTTTGGCACTTCCACGCACAGCACCTCTTTTGTAGGAGTGAGGAGAGGAGTCACTCCCAGCCCACAGAGGCAGCGCCTCTCTATTTCTACAGTTAACAAGTGACTGGGCTGTGACCACACTGTGTTAGAGCTGCCAAAGTGATGGTTTTATCCAGTGACATGATCGTAACATCATCTTTTTTTTTTAAGCAACATAAATCAGAAACAGAAGTCCCTTTCAAAATTCTTAATGCTGAAGTGTAATAAGGACAAGGCTTGAAACTGCAAAATATAAGAGACAGAGTCTCTCTGTCTCCTTTCACAGCTAATTCCATGCATTTCTGAGGGCACTTTGAAGTTTCTTGGAGGCAGAACCTTGCCCTCTGACAGTGGGATAACCTTCTGCCATTCTGAGCACAGGCAGTAGGCTCTGTGCTGGGTGCGGGCAGAGAGGGGTCTTAGAGCATTTTGCTAACTGCCCTTTAGGCTCCTGTCTGAGAAAAGGGAACTCATTCCTTCTGAACCTCATGCTTAGAGCCGATTTGCTCGGCCAGTTTGTTCAGCTGAAATTTCAGTGACCTTGCTCTACCAGTTTCTAAATTCCCCAGGCAATTTCAAAGGAAAGAATAAAGAACAGCCAATTTTGAAGAATTCTCCCTTTCTTTCTGCACAGTTAACAGATCTCTTATACTGGGCTGGTTGGTCTTCTAGGGGAGATGTACATTCTACCCCATAGAACCCTCTCCAAGAAAGTTTAATATTGCTTTCTTATCAGGCATTGTTACCATTTCTTCACTCAAGACTGTTCTGAGGGCCTTTCTGTAACTACAATAATATCCTAAACCTACCTGGCCAGTTATTTATCCATTCAATATTTATTGAGCACCTGTTGTATGCAGCTCCTTTGCCCATCACTGGGAGTACAGAGCTGAATAACTATAATAATTCCTCAAGGAAAGACATGGAAAGAATTATGTTGTGCTAACAAATTATGAGAGCTACCAAAATATATAAAACATGTGCTATGGAAGCCCATTATATTAATATAACTAATATTACCGTAATTGTGGGATGATGAATAGATTCTCCGAGAAAGTTACATTTAGGCAAATATTTTCTTTCTGCTTTTTCTCTTTATCTATTTATTTTCTAAATAAATGTTTAAAAAGTTGTATATATTTATTTCCTGTACATAACATGTTTTGAAAAATGTATACATTATGGAATGGCTAAGTCAGCTAATTAGCATATGTGTTACCTCTCGTATTTTTGTGGTGAGAAAACCTAAAATCTACTTTTGGTAATACATTGTTATTACCATACATTGTTATTAGCTACGGTCACCATGTTGTACTACTGATCCCTTGAATTCATTCTTCCTCTCAACTGAGATTTTGTGCCCTCTGACCAACAGCTCCTGAATACCCATCCTCTAGTGACCACCAGTTTACTCTCTTTCTCCACTACTAGAGCAACATGGATGAAACTGGAGGACATTATGCCAAGTGAAATACACCAGGCACAGAAAAACCAACCACATGACAGGCAAGGCCTTTCTCACCATGGAGAGGAAAGAGCATTCAGGAAAGAGAAATAGTGTAAGCAGAGGTGGCAGATGAAGGTACCTGGCATATCAAAATTGCTAAAAGGAATCTGGTTGTCTAGAAGGCTCTATCTAAGAGTGTGGAGAAATAAAACTGGAAATAGGCTAGCTCAGTTTATGAAGGAATTAGCAAATTGTTCCTCAGGCCAGCACTTCTCAAAGTGTGATCTTTGCACATGAGCATCAACTCATGTTTGAATTCAAATTCCCACACTCCTTATCTATTAATTTGCTAGGGCCACCATAACAAAACAGCCTGGGTGGCACCAACAGCAGAAATTTATTTTCTCATAGGTCTGGAGGCTAGAAGTCCCAAATCAAGGTGTCAGCAGACTTGACTTCTTCTGGGGCTTCTCCCTGGCTTGCAGATGTCTCCTTCCATGGTGTTCTCATCTGTACACATCTGTGGGTTCTAATCTTGTCCTTTTATAAAACAGAAATCACTGGATTAAGTCCTACCCCAGTGACCCAGTTATTTCTTTCAATGTAATACCTCCGACTACAGGAATACTCTGAGGACTAGGTGATAAAGCTTTAACATGAATTTGAGGGGGGACCTATTTCATCCCATAACAACATCCAGACCTACTCCATAAGAACTGGAGGGGATGGTGAGGAAGGAGACAGCCATCTTGCCTGGTAAACCCTCTGGATGATCTAGACAGACCAAGGTTTGAGATCCAGTGCTGTAGGCAATGTGACCTTCTTCAAGACAGGAGTTCTTTCTGTCCAGTTCCTCAATTGAATTCTTCATTGGGAGTAAAAAAAAAAAAAATTTTAAGAAGACGCTAAATGAAAGAACTAAAGAAGCAATAATGGAAAACACACAAAAAGAGACAGATTAAAAAGATAAAGTTTTAGGAGAACCCAGGGAAGATTCTAGAACTATTCCTGGATTCTCATCTAGGGGAGAACATTCTTAAGTGAACTGGGGATACAGGGAAAGAGAGAGCTGAGGCAGGGTATGGGGAGGCAGGGGCAGCTGTTCTGGCCACACGTATGCTGGGACAGAGGGAAGACTAAGTCACAGTGGGATTTCCCTGGGAGTTACTGCTGGGCCAAGGAAGTCAAGCCAAGTTCAAACAAAGGCACGTGGAGCCAGGTCACATTTAAGGACAAGCCCAACTTCCGAAGCTACCTGCTAAGAATCTGGCTACCATACTAAAGAGCAAGCAAACCTTCTTTAACACATTCACTCATTGATTAACACATTCTAAATAGATGACCGCAGAGAGAGGCGTATGGTATAGGAGGTAATAGGGCAAACTCTACAGCCAGTCTGACGAAGTTTGAATCCTCTCTCTACCACAATTGGCAGTGAGAGTTGAAGTAACAAACTTTCTTTGCCTCAATTTACTTATGTGCAAGACAAATTTTAATAAGATGTTTTCTTGGTGAAGAAGGAAGGCTAGATCACACAGTATGAGGGATGATCAGATGAACTTGGATGGAGAAATATAGTAAAGACTTGGGATAGCCACTGGGAAACAGAAAGTGGAATTGAGGACAAAAGGAGAATGAAACTAGGGCTGAAATAATAAATCTGCAGTCATATGTCTTTAGCAGGGTTATGTTTTTTTTTATTTTCTATACTGTTAGGACACAAAAGAGCAGCCCACAGAGAAAGTCAATCAAAAGCTTGATCTAGGGAATCCTTGAGTGGGTATAGGGATGAAATGTCAGGGATCTTGGTGCCAGTGACAGAGGCTCAAGAAGCAGGTAAGGATGTGTGTCTTAGTGTAGTTTTCCAATTCCAGTTACTTACATACTTAGGATTTTCCCATGTCCATGCAACTGATATATTATTAACTTTATTTTTACTTTTGTTTGCAGCACTGGGAATGAAACCCAAGGCCTTACATATGCTGGGCAAGCACTCTGCCACAGAACTACATCCCAGCTCTATAATTAATTTTAAATCAACTATTTTCATTTAGTCTTATTCCAAGAACAACTATGAAATCATGAGTTTATTATTTTCTAATCCTTATTCAATAAATGTTTTTAAATGCTTATATCTATATACAACCTAGAATCTTTCTGGCTTTCATGTGTTAGGAAAAGCCCATCATTATTGTGAAGGATCTTGGCTTTGACCTAAATTCAACTCCATCAAACAGCAGTGAGATTTGTGTTTATAGTATGATTTTTGGCAAAATAATAGTGATAATATCAACCTCATATATCATAGCAAGAATAAAATAAGGTGATTCACACAAAATGCTTACCCCAGTGATTGGCCTAGAATAGATACTCAATAAATCACAGCTATTTTTGGTATATCAACATGTATAGTCCATAAGAATTTATGATGCTAATGATTAAATAACACGAGACATCATAGCTAGTACTTCACAGTCTAGAATCTTCCCTCCTGCTACAGGACATTCCCATAGGTTCTCCTAGGAGATCCATCTCTATTCTCAAGGGCTAAGAGAATGTCATGTCCTTTGTATTTGGTAACTAATGCTTATATTCTATTCAAGGAATTTTATTGAGTGAATATTCTTTCAGACAGGAAATTTCACACTTGGATCCTTTTCTCATAGGATTTCTGTCACGTGCCAGCATCATGACACCTTTAAGCAGAAAGTGCTACCTCCTGACAGACCTCAAGGTCACCATCTTCAGGGTGGCCCCCTCCACCCCTTTCTCACACTTGTGTGGCGTCTTGCTATTGCAACTTACCTTAGTCTAGCATCAATACTAGTACTCTTCCTAAGTCACTATACAGCATACATACATATCAAATTGAGGGCAGTCAGTAAGTGTTCCTATGTAGTCCAAACAATCCTGCCCACGACGCACTGGACAAATTATATGGTGAGTAACTGGTTGTCGTCTTCTTATCCCCATTTCTCCACACTACATCTAAGGGCATCACAATCTTGTCAGCTTCTTCTCTGTTGGGTTGTAATGTGTTCTTAAAAAACTGCCACGCTGTATATTCTAGAAGAGGCCATGTATTCTTCTACAACAGTTGAGATGATAGGGAACTATTTAAGTGGGAGGAAAGTCCCTGGGGTAAAAGGCTGTTCTGAAGGTACATACAGCACCCTATCCTGCAGTTCAGCCCTTGCCAATCCATGTAATAATACAAAAAACAGTTCACACCTGTCTCCATGCAACAGTTTCAATGCGGTTTTTTTTTTTTCCCTTTCTTGCCAGCTTTTCAAACACCTGCATCTCTTAGGTGCAGTAATAACCAATGTAGTTGACCTCTCAGCAAACACTGAATAACTAAAGCTTGAACTTAACTCCAGTCCAGTTTGCACAAACTGTTCACTTATTAAGCTTATTTTCTGCTTCTCTGGAAACAACAAAATCCATTCTTCAAAAACAATTTTTATGAAAGTTTAAAACCTCAGTTCTTTAGATGAAAAAAAAGGGAGTAAAGAGAGGGGAGGTGGACAGGTGAACAATTACACCTTCCCAGCTCCTTTTGGAATCTCTCTCTCATTTGAGACTTAGAGTCACTGGCTTTGCCTCATTAATTCCACAAATGGCTCACTGGCAGATGTTCACTCCATTTGCTCAGGTGAGCGGTGGAGGCACCGTAGGGAAGACTCTCAGCTGACTGGAATCTGGACCAGATTCCAGGCCCCCAGCCCTTGGCTCTGGACCCACATCCACTTCCATCTTTTACTTCAAAATAGTTGTTCTAGGGAGACTTGTATGTGGGCGAGGGGGCTGTCTGAGAACTCTCTCTACTGCTAGTCTCATTGTGGAAAAGAAAACTTTTCTGAAAAATTGAGCTTATTAATATCTAGAAAATAGTCCTTCTATTGGCCAATCATATGCAACTTCCGTTTACCTTTTCATCCCTATAAAATCTAATGTAAGGACGGCACCCTCAATCTGAATGCAGAATGCCCACTCTCCATTCTCTGCTGTCACACAGTACTCTGTGGCTAACTTCTTCCTCACCACCCCATCAACCCCAAAGGGGAAAGGAACCCAGCTTCCCAGAGCTCTGCTGTGGCACTCCCATGTACCTCTGAAGCAGAAATCATCACCCTCACATGACAGAGGGTGGCCAATGATTTACCCAGGATGGCAAAGCTAAGAAGTAGCAGAGCTAGAATTTAAATCCATATTTATTTCTACTCCAAAGTTCACATGTCTATCCCAGATTGTCTCCGAATGCAGAGTTTGGCAGGATCCAAGCTGACCCTCTTTCTGACCTGTGTACCTATCCTGTGGCTGGTACACAGTGGTCTTCTTTTCATATGGGGGGTGGGCAGAGAGAGTTCCAGCAGTTCTGTTTTTATTATTATAATTAATTTCAACTATTTAATGTTTCCTAAGTATCATTTTTTCTGTTTCCAAAAGATGATGAGATATGGATTTATTTCACAACAGATTTATTTTAAATAGCTGACCAATTACAAAATTAATTGCTTTGTCATGAGGCCTCTTGGGATAAATGTATTCTAAAGGTAGAGAACTGGGTTCACCACTGCATGGGGTATTAGTCATGTTTGGCTATTCCTCCACATCCCTGAAAGAATCCAGCATTATTGTCTCCCATTACCTGAGACCTGTGAGAGCATGCATTGCCCACATTAATGAGGGGTGTATGCTTAATTCTTTAAATACATATAGAAAAAGTCATCTCTTGACACCCCATTATCACCAAAAGTATGATGAGGAGAGAAATTCTGACAGATCAGTCTTCAGAAATTGGGCCTACAGTTCTTTGCCTATTAGAATTGATTGAGGGTTCTGTCCTTACATTAGCTTCTTACATTTGGTTATTCTAAAGACATTCAAAAAGCTATCATGATTTTTGGATTTAAAGCAGAAGCAAAGAGAAATTCTCATTAGTTGAGTGTCTCTGTGTGTACACAGTGCTAGACCTTGTACTTCATTTTATTTAATCCTTACAACAATTATAGGAGCTAAGAGCATAAACCTTGGAGTCAGATCATCATGTGTTTGCATCCAAGCCCTGCCTGTCACTAGCTGTGTGACCTCTGGTGAGTTACTTCACTCTGCCTGATTTCTTCATTTGTAAAATGGTGGTTATCATACTTATCCTGCAGCACTGTGATGAGGAATAAATAAAATAATATTTGTAAAGCATTTAACTCCACACCCAGCAATTGTTCAAATTCATTAATTCCTTAAATACATATAGAAAAATATAAAATGTCAATCAATCTAGACAACCTATTTATATCAGGTACAGCTCTAGTCTTGGGAGATAAAGCAGTAAATGAAACACAGCTTTTGAAAAGCTGTGCATTTTAACATTCAGAAGTATGATTGTGACTTTTAAGAACCCGGTGTGTTACAAGGTAGATATTACTGGCCTCAGTTTACAATGAGGAAATTGAGGCTTAGGGATTCATTTCTCCAAATCACCTCAGTGTCAGGAGAATGGGTCTGTACTGATCCGTAGCATACTTTCCATGATACCAGTTATCATGGGCAATATGACAGAGTTGTTATAATGATTGCATATTCATAACTTAATTATGCATATGCATGAAGGTGATAGAATAAATGAGGCTGTGTGTGAATTATCACTATCTCTGTGCCATGTGGATAGCCTGGTAGAGCAGAAAATCTCAGAATTTACAGTGAGAGGATGTAGATTTAAATTCTGACTTTGCCACCTACAAATAACTTGATTTCTTGAACCTATCTATTCATCCACACAGTAGGGATAACAGTATACTCACAGGGCTATCTTGGGGATCAAATGATGCATGGATGCTCAGGAACTTTGTAAAGCCAAATATGTTATGAAAAAGAATGTTATCATGACCATTTCAGAGGCAGACTATTTTCTCTCATTGCATCTTAGCCAGTTATATTCTCAAGAAAACATAATACTAAGTGTCACAGACTGCTCTTTAGAGCCTTTTGTGATCAGTACACCCAGGATTGCCCTACACAGTATGCAGGCTTTGCCTTGCACAGGACACCCAATTGAGAAGGCTAAGGATAGCTAAACACAGCCCACTCTGTTCACCCTAAAATGAAGGACCCAGAGAGACTGCGACCTTTTTAAAAATTTGCTCAAAGACAGAGTATGGGCTAATAGTAATTATACATTGTAATTCATCTTTTCTTTTTCCATCTATTTCTACTACTTATTTCTTGTCCCTCCAAATTCCATTCCTACTGACCTGTGCTCTTCTTACTTCTGCCTTTCTCAATCACCAGTACTTTAAAACACCATGATAACTCTCCCTGCCAGATGCTTGTCTTCTTGCCTGTGTTTTCCAAACCCATCATACCAAGAATCATTCTATCTATATCTGCTCCCCATTCTGCCAGTCTACCCTGGACTGCCTTTAAGATCAATAGGACCAGACAGGGCAGAGGGATGGGAGGGAAAAGGAGTGGGCAGGGGGTTAGCAATGATGGTGGAATTTGATGGTGGAATTGGATCATTATCCAAAGTACGTGTATGAAGACACGAATTGGTGTCAACATACTTTATATACAGAGATATTACATGTATACAGCACAATTTTTTCATAAGAATTATAATGCATTCCACCATTTTTTTAAATAAATAAAAAAGAAGGAAAAAAAGATCAATAGGAGTAGGCTCAGTGAAAAGAGCAAAAGGGCAGGTGCCCACATTCAAGTCCTTCTCATGCAACTTTTGTATGCTTACACATACAAAAGGACACAGAGCTTTTAAAAGCAAGCATAACAATAAATGCGATTCACAAAGAAACATGGATTACCTGTTAACCAAAAATTGAATAAGGAGGAAGGGATATATGAGTGAAAGTTTCTATAGTAACTTAGTACATAAAGGCAGAGGAAATAGGACCTTAGCTGGGGGTAATCAAGGCAGTCTAAAGTCAAAGGAAAGAGGACATTGTCATGCAAACCATGTGTTGAATGGTACCAAATAGGACCAGAAAGAGAACCCACAAGTAATTTTTAACACGATCTATGAAATAGTCTCTGGGTTGATGAATATACATGCACTTCCTCTCCCAAGTTTAATTCTGACAGCCTAAGCTGTTTGTAGGAACCTTCCGTTTCCTCTGGGCTCTCCAGAGCCATTTGCAACATGCGAGTAGTAGTTCAATTCTAGAGGAAAGTGGGGCTGGTGATAAATGGTGAAAGAGGAGAAGACAGATAATTGTTCCCTATGAATTCTGATTTGCCTTTCACTAAGGGATGTGAAGGGAAATGGAAGAAAGGAGAAGAGAAAGAGGTGAAGGCAAGGGGAAAAAAAAAACCTCAGAAGTAATTTACACCCACTTGGAGAAGTTAAACCTTATAACAAAAATATATATTAGAGAAACTTCCTGAATCCCTGTGAACTGAATCTCAGCATAAACTATCTGCTTTTGCATTTTGTCTGTGGAGTTTCTGGCTGCCTCCTCCTCTTAGCACAGCCATCTGGTTTATCTAAAATAAACCAGGGGTTGTGTTAACATACAGGATTTACCCGACTCCCCTGCTGCTCCTTTTTTTTGTTGAGAACCTGTCTGGCCGACAGGGGCAGAAGAGGAAAACTGAAAAATATAAAGGTGGAAACAACTGCATAAGAAGATGAGGGCAATCAGGGATCTCCAACGGATGTCAATCTCCAGCTTTGATCCCAAAGGACACCCACAGCACAAGTTCAACCCTTAATCCAGAGGTGACTGAGCAGGAGAGAAACCTCTTTCTAATCTAATGAACTGCATGATTCAGGAACACAACCTGACAGAATGCAAACTCCACATCAGCAGATCTTTGGAGCAATCCTGGAAGCTCCATTTAGGGAGAAGATGATAACATTTCATTGATCTTGAAGTGGTTGGGAAAAGTGAGAGAAAAAGAAACACTCTGTAGGAAAAAAAAACAAAGCAAAGCAAAACTGGGTCATTTAGCTTAGCAGCAATAAGATCCTTAAGAGAAGTGTTTGAAACCATAGTAAATAAGTGCAAGTGATGTGATATTGTGGAAAGTATGCTGCTGCCCTGGGAATCAGAACTGGCTTCTCAGCCAGCACTCTAATAATCAAATGGCCAACTTAGGGTCCAGTGTTCCCAGTGGGGACTGATGAGGCCTTTGAGTGGCCAGTGAACTGACATTTGCTTCTTGCTCTTTAGGAAATACGGACAGAAATTAAAAGCAGCAATTAATCTATAAAATTGGAAACATGACCATGGTGCTAGCACTAAAGGAATCAGCACAGTCTTTTCTTTGTACAGAGACCCTCATATGAATGCTGCTGTGTGTTCCCTAGTCAGAGTCAGAGCTGGCAGGGTGGGTCCAACACCAGCTCTGACTCCATCTGTGAGCAAGGCCTGGTAAAGTCATCCTTTGTGCCTTAATCACCTCATCTGTAAAACGAGGAAGGATGTGAGCGGAGCCTAGCTGCAATTCTATTTGTTCGCAGACACCCTCCGATTAACCCGAGGAAGGCAGGCTTATCGCTCATTTCCTGGTCCTCTCCACAAAAGCCATGCTTGTTCCCACCGTTTGCTCTCATGGGCCTCCTGAACTAGAATTTGAATCCGTCCATTTTGCCTTAGGAGCTCTCTTAGCCATTTACCGTCCTCTCCATAAGTCTTTCCCAGACGCTCTAATCAGCTGAAATCGACCTTTTGATTTTTCCTCTTCTTACAGACCACAACATATCACTTATCCCATGGACTACATAATCTGATGCTGTCCTCAAATTATTTTCTATGACTTAGGCTTGTCTCTTTAACTAGGTAGCAAATTCCAAGTCTCTACCATTTTCTATGAAGAGTAAGCAGTGAAATCAGGGTTTAATGCACAGATACAGTCAAATTGGCCTGAGGACCAGTAGAAATTATTAGTGGATGCCAACTTCATCCTTAAACAGTAAAACAAAATCCCTGCACATTTCCTAGACCTCCAAACCTAAACTTGAGTTTAGTTGTTTGTGATATGTGACTGCCTTGATTATCAGTCATGTAAACATGAATGCTTTCAATGGGCCAATCCTGTGACCCAGGTGCCTCATGTATATCTTCTCATTTAATTTCCACAGCTACCAACATATGGCATTATTAAGTTGTAGATGGGTAAGAGGAGATATAAGAAGGTTGAACAGATTGCCCAAATCCACAAAGCAGGAAGGGAGGCAGCTGGGACTTGAATTCAGGTTGTTTAAATTATATAGCCCATACTATACAAACCCACACTACTAGATAGCTCCAGTATTTTCTTTACCTTGTTCTAATTTTCTTCACTTCCCTAAAGTGATACATTCAAGAATAGTACTTTTAACCATTATTTTTTTTGTCTTTTTTGCAGATAAATTGGAGCCTAAGTGAAATAATTTAGCCAATGAAAAAAGTCTTCAGATGGTGAAGCCAGGATTCAAATTTACTTCCATTTGATACTGGAGGCCAAATTCAACCTGTTTACATTCATTCTTTCTCATATGACTATAAATAATAGTTCCTAGCTATATATAAAATCAGAGGGAAATCATTAAATCTGTGTTCTTCCCAGCAGTGGAACATTACACTTACTTAAAGGAAATCGGTATTAAAGTATAAGATTTCAAAAGCATGTTTTATGTAAGGAGTCAGAGACCATGTACAGTAAAGCGGGTACAGAGTAGATCAAAGTGGGTATTGACAGGGAACTTTCTATATATAGGAAAAGAAAGAGGGGGAAATTGTGTTATTCCTGAGACTGTTACTCAAGCTTATCTCCCTTTCACACAGTTTCCTACTTGAAGCCTGATTCCAAGGGATTTCTATCACAGCTGAACACTAATTCAGTTGCTCAGCTTTGTAGCATGATTGAATTTATCTGGTGGCCAAATTTAGACATGAGAACACAAATCATAATCCTTGCTTAATCATTCAAGACATAGAGGTGGTTTGGAAACTGAGGGGGCTGTATGCAGAGGATTCCTGGAAGGCTTATAAAGAGATTAAGATCAATTAAGTTCCAGACTGAGAAAAAAAAAAAAAAGAGGCAACAAAACCCACATAAGTATAGAATTCCCCAGCACATTATTTTTTTTTCCTTAAGAATCTATTTCTTAAAAAGAAGTTTTAGATTCATAGAAAAACTGGGAAGAAGGTACAGAGATTTCCCATATGGCCCCCATCGCCACATACGCATAAGGTTCCTCATTATCAACACACCCCCCACCAGAGTAGTACATTTGTTATAATTGCTGAACCTACACTGATAAAATCATGATTACCCAAAGTTCATAGCTGCATTACAGTTGTTTTGGTATATGGAATATGACAAGTGTCCCATTATTAGAGTATCACACAAAGTGTATTCACTACCCTGAAAATCCTCTGTGCTCTACCTATCCATTCTTTTCCCTGCTCCCCAACTCCTGACAACCACTGATCTTTGTTCTGTCTTACAGTTGCCTTTTCCAGTATGCCATATAGTTGGGATCACACAGTATGTAGTCTTTCTAGATTTGTTTCTTTCACTTAGTAATATACATTTACTTCCTTCATGTCTTTTGATGGTTTGATCTCATTTCTTCTAAGCTGAATAATATTCCACTGTCTGGAGTCACCATATTTTATTCATTCACTTACTGAAGGACATCTTAGTTGTTTCCAAGTTTGGGCAATTTTGAAAAAAAACTGCTATAAATATCCACATGCAGGTTTTTTAATGCACTTAAATTTAAAACTTCTTTGGGTAAATATTAAGGACTTGACTGAATTGTATGGCCAGAATGGTTTAGTTTCATCAGACACTGCCAGATAGTCTTCCAAAGTGGCTATACCAATTTGCACTCCCACCAGTAATGAATGAGAGTTCCTGTTGCTCCACATCCCTGCCAGCATTTGGTATCATCAGCATTCTGGACTTTGGTCATTCTCATAGATATGTAGTCCCATTGCATTCTTTAGGGATTTGTAGTCTGCTCACTTTAAGGGATTTAGTAGTGGCAATTGCATCTTAATCTTTTCATAAGTCTTTCATACAGTCCTTGCCTACAGTCCCTCAGTTTCCAAACTACCTGTTTTAAAAGCCCCTACAATGTCATTCGACGCTACCAAACAGCCCAGGAAAAATGCAGTTATGGAAAGCCAGAATAATCCCAATACACCAAAGCATCTTTTCTTTGGAAAACTCCTATAGCAAAGATCAAAACACAACAGTCGATACGGAAACCATACTTACTACAAGCCAGGTACTATTCTGAGCACTTTAGCCCATGTTACACCATCAACAACCATATGGGGCAGGTACTATTAATTATCACCATTTTACAGATGAGGAGACCAAGGCAAAGTAAGGTTAAGTAACTTGAACCACACCACACTGCTAGTAAGTGGAAAGGCAAAAACTGCATCTGAGTACAGAGTCTATGGCTTGTTTTTAAACCTTTTGCACGCCAGTTCATTCAAAACAAAATTGTTCACTCCATGTTTCTGTAATATTAAGTTCCCCATTTGCAAGGTAAAAATTGAACCTTTCTCAAACAGCTTTCATAGAAAGTTAGATAAGAAAGAAAAGGTGAGTGTGGGCAAACCTTTTCCATCTGTGAGCAGGTACCGGTGTCTGAGGGAGAGCCCTCCAGAGTCTTGCCCCTTCTTCCTGCTTTCTGCCCCTACTTCTGCAACAAAATGTCTGAGTCCCAAGTGCTCCTCAGCTGGCTCTTTTAAGCCTGATGACCTGCCTAACAGTCACAGCTGGGGCCCATAAACTTGGGGTTGCCAGAGGAATTAGAGGCTTGGCTTCAGGTACCTGCCTTCATGTCTTTTAAATTAAAATACTGCTCTTATCACCTTCCTGCACTTTGAGGTTTTCATATAGGGATTCTGCTCTTAAAAGAAATAGTAGTGGGGAACTGAAAAGATCGGGTAATCTCACTTCTACACACCCAGGATTGTTCCAGAATGAGCTCCCTAGGGTATTATAATAGGTAACTTTAAAAAAATCATTAAAGTGAGTTAAACCACATGTTTATCACTGTTAACTATGCAGTTGGTCTTATCCAGAATAAGAAGGGGAGGAGCCATTGCATGCAAATATTTATCCTTAAAATTATTTTTAATATTAACATAGCTATTGTTGATTCTCACAACCAATTTGTGATGTGTGTACTGTTATCTACAGTGTGTACATGAGTGAACTTGGGCTCATAGCAGTTTAATAACCCACCTAGACCTAGGGTTTCAGGTGTAAATAATAAGTGGCTGGGCTCACATTTAAAGTCAGACCCACAGCTGGGAATGTAGCTCAGTGGTAGAGTACTTGCCTAACATGTGCAAGGACCTGGATTGATCCCCAGTACTGCAGACAGACAGAGAGACCAAACCCAACCCAACCCGACCCTATCCTGTCAAAACCTAAAGTCACAATCTTTCAAGTACTTCTTGACTCCTCAGCCCATGGATTCCCACTTTTCCTGGCACACACTCTTTGTTACTCTGTTCCCCTGCACTCAGCACATCTGAACTCACGGACATAACACAGACACCTCAGTTTAGTACAACTAACAATGAGAATGAGAATGAAGTGGTTGGGAGACCAGAAGGGATTTGGTATTATTTATATTCTCAGGTAAATTCTTTTCCTTCTTGGTTAGTAGCTTTATTCTTCGTCATTGATTGGAAACCAGCAAGAATTTTAAAAATCAAGAAAACTCTTGGTAAATGTGTGCCAGTTTCAAAAGAACAATAGGTTTATGGCAATATATAACAACATATATAAATAATAGCTACCATTTGTGAAGTATCAGGCTTTTTAATATAATTCTTAGGTTGGTATCTTATTCATTTTATTTTATAGAGGAGAAAACTGAGGTGTAAGGATCCCAGTAGCTTTTCCATCATTATGCAGCTGGTAAGTGGCAGAGCTTGAATCATACAAATCCTGTCTGTCCTGAATGCCACTGAGGTGCTCAATGTCATCCTGCATCTGGTCTCAGAGGAGAAGCTTCTTACCATGGAAACATGGAGGTAACAGGAAAACACGGGATGCAGAATAGCCTCAGTGCATAATTGTTTTAAAAAGTTTTTCCTTTTTTCCCATTTGTTTTGCCTTTCTTTGATTTTCATGAAGTATAATTAACAAAGTGAACATATTTATAGTGCAATTTGATGACATTTGACATATATATTATGGGACCATCACCATAATCAAGTTAATGAGCCAATCCATCACCTTAAAAACTTTCAGCATTGCCCTTTGATGATCTGCTACCCTCAGCCTTCCCAACCCCAGGCAATTACATTATCTGATGTCATAATATGTTAGTTTTCATTTCCTAGATTTTTACATAAATGGAAGCATACAGTACATACTCTTTGTTGTCTAACTATTCCAACCTGTATAATTAGTTAGATTTATCCATGCTGTCTCATGTTCCTTTTTATTGCTATTGCTGAGCTGTATTCTGCTGTATGGATGTACCACGATTTGCTGATCATTCACCTGAAGATGAGTAGGTATTTATTTATTTCCAGGGGTATGATAAATAAAGCTACTGTGAACAGTCTCTGTATGGACTTGTGCTTACATTTCTCTTGGATAAAAACATCTATGATTGAAATGACTGGGTCATTGATAGTGTGCTATGAAATCACCTCCTTCCAAAGCTGCCATCAGAGAAGCCTGTCAACAGAGCAGATTACATGAATTTAGGCAAAGAATGGATGACTACTTCCATATCTGGAGAGATACCACCGCTTAACTTGAACAAATCACATTAGCAGCACAAATGCCACTCACGTGTCCCAGTACGCCTGCACTCCGCCTGGTGCCAAATGAAGTAGCCAATCACCACTTTGAAGGGAGTTCTGGTTTTCCAGGTCTTGGAAACAGCCACTGGAACTGTGTTTGGCACTCAGTATGCTGTCTGCCATAGAGTAATTCAAATGATTTAAGAGGTAGGTTGGCAAGAATAGGTAAGATGATCATTACATCTCAAAGGAAAATTTATTTCTATTCACTTTCAAAAATAAGCACCCATTCTTCAAAGGGAAGAACTCTTGATTATAAACAAAAGCTGTCAGGATAGAGAAGATCATGACTCCAGTGTGGTTTTCCTTCCTTATAATTTCAATGCAACTGGATGTACTGATGGGTGTTCCAATATAAGCTACAGACCCCTTGGCTTTTCAAAAGTACAGGACCCAGTTTTTCTTTAATGTAGCTCTATAAATAACACCCAGATTCTCCAAAATACCAAGAAACTTTCCAATATACCAAAGTGCTTATCCTTTTCTAGATCCCACAAAAGTTCCTGAACTACTCTCCCCAGAAATTATGTCAACTTTAATCCCCATCTGAACTTCAGTCCTGTTGGTATCTCCTTTATCACCTGAGATAGTCTTAACTCCTCCCACTCCTTCTCTACCTCTCACCTTTCATCTTACTGAAATGATCCTCCAATTACCTTCTTGTTTTCACTCCTCCCTATAGGCTCCTTACCATCCTCTGATCATCCATCCATCTCTGGGTACATTTAATTTATGGTAACTCCCATTTATTTTCACTGGGAGGACACCAGGCTAAGGCCATTTGATTTCAAAGCTTGGAGGCTTAATCTTAAAGATGCTCTACTTCTTGGTCTCTTGAAGGCCTTGGGACTAATGGATAGGTAGTGCTATGCTGTGGTTGAATGTGGTTTGTACCTCCAAAGGTTCTTATACTGGGAACTCAGTCCCCAGGGCAACAACATTGGGAGATAGTAGAAATTTTAAGAGGCAGAGCCTAGTGGGAGGTCCTTAGGTCAATTGGGGTCATAGCCTCAAAAGGGATTGTGAGACCTAAGTCTCTCTCTCACTTCCTGCCTGTCTGGTAATGTAATCACTCACTCCTGCATGAGTTTCCACCATTGCAATCTCCATGAAGTGACACAGCCAAAGGGTAGCCCTCATCAGAGCCTGGGACATGTCATTTGGACTTCAAGCCTCCAAAACTGTGAGCTAAATAAAACTCTTTATTTTATAAGTTAGTCTTATACTTGTTTCAGGTATTTTTTTTTATAATCACCAGAAAAAAACTGTCTAATACAAGCTCCTTAACATTCCCAATTTGGGAAGACTTTTGTATTTGTAATGTTTAGTCTCAATTTTAGAGCATGGAATCCTATTTGGGATTTTATAAATATAGAGATATATTGATTTGACTTATGAAGAAACCATTTATAGCAATATCCTAGGGAAGCTTCAGGAACACTAATTCCTTGGCATAAACCCAAAGGAAGCCACTATATTGAAAATAAACTCAGGTGTCAGGGAAACACTGCTTTATGAAGCTCCAAAACATTGCACTCAAGAGAAAACTATATATAGTAAATGTCACTATTTGCAATTCTGAAAACAGATGTAGAAGAATATGAATCTAGCTTCTCTGGACAGAACTGAAAGTAACCAGACTTTGGGAGCAACAAGTTGCTAACTGGGTACTAGAAGACTGGATAGATGTTGATAGAGATGGAAGCAGTGGGCAAAAGCTAAAAATCCCAATTCAGAATTCTTGCAGGATCCATTTAAGAGTTGGCTATTTTTCACAAGGATCTTAATAGTTTCATGATAAATTGAGTTAACTGGATCTACTATGAATTCAGATTAGCTACAAGACTGAAAACGAAGGTGAACAGAGTATGAATCTACAAATGCCAAAACATATTTCTTTGAAATAATTTTTGTTTTATTTGGTTTAAAGTAGATATGTAAAGCTTGCAGGGTGTTATTTTAAAATTCTGCTTTTTTCTCACCTTTTAAGGAAAAGCATTAAGCTTGAGGTAGTTTTCACCTTGAAAACATGAGAATCATCACAGATGATTTTTCTGTGAGACAAAAAGCTTTTAGTACAACACCAGGCACACAGCAAGTACAATTAATCGTTTGCTAGTAATATTATTAAAACTACCAATTGTAGACGATGTCAGTGTTTGCAAAACAAAGGAAAGACGAAAGGGCGTTAAAATGTCTGGAAAGGGGATATCTTTATGATGTATGACAACGTTCCTGTGGTGAGATTACCCTTCAGTGATAGATCAGGGAAGGCTGCCAGATCTGATTCCTTGTTATGGTTCAGATCCTTCTCTTGCTAAAATCCCTCTATGCACATTCAAAGCAAATTGCAAGAGCGAACCTGGAAACAAATGAATACACGGCAACTTTCCATGTCTGCTTTCATATAAAGGAAATAAATACCAAACACTGACTGGACGCGTTCCCTCCATAGCAGTGAGAAATGCTCCTTCCATATTCCTTGGGTGACTCTGACCTTTTAGTTCTTCAGACCACAAATTGATAAAATCATGTAACTATGTTTTCAAGGCCAAATTTTAATGGCCTGCCTAGTCCATATGTCATATCTGAAGAAGAGACAGGCCCAACCAGTGTAATAGCAAGGGTAAAATCTGCTACCCTCAGAAGAACTCATTGTTCTCACTTGCTCACACACACAATTCTCACAGCACAGCCCATTATAATATCCCTGCAATTCTTGTAAATCTGAGATGGAGTTATTTTTCACCTTCTCTCAGCACCACATCCACTCCGTTTGCTGACACAGGGGGTGGGAATTCACTGATGGTACATGTTGCGTGGTGGATGTGAAATGAAGTTGAGCTGGGTTTACCTGGCAGCCATTGATAAAAGGTCACAAATTGCTTCTTTACTATTGTAAATGCTGTTACTTGTTACTAAAATGCATGGTGATATAGAGCGTTGGCAAGCAGGGCCTTTAAATTTTCATGAAAGGTGGCTGAGTGTGTCAAGAAGCAAACCTTCAGACAGATCTGGCTACAGATTTGGACTTTGCTATGAAGTGACCTTGGACAGGTGATTCAAACCTTCTGAGTCTCAGTGTTTCTACCTATGGAATGAAAACAAAAACCTTTCCTGGCATGGTTCTGGTGAGCATGAATGGGTACAAGTGTTGGCAGAGCACCTGCTACATAGAAGCTCAATGAATGCTAATTTGTTCTTCAACTGGTAAAAAGAAGTTAGATACTACTTTTTAAAATGCATTGCACTATTCTGTTGGCTAAGATTCTAAGCATCAAATAGAAACTTGTTAGAAACCCATTCTAGAAGCCTATAACCATTATACATCCTGAATGCTAAAAAGACTCTGATCATCAGAGAAAATCAGTGGTGACAAGTAACTTTCCAGCCTCTACCTAAACTCTCAGAAATGGTAGTACACCCCCTTGTGAATCAGTCCCATTTATCTCTGTGCAGGTTTAATTAATAGAAAATGCTTCTTTAAATTGAGCTGAGACTTGCTTCCCTGTATTTAGAATTCCCTGTATTTAGAATTAGAATTAGATGGATTCTAATTCTGTCCCTGTATTTAGAATTCCCTGTATTTAGAATTAGAATTAGATGGATTCTAATTCTGTCCATTAGCCCCAAAGAATAGTATCAATATGCTCAAAACAAAGGATTTGATCATGGCTATAAGAAGGAAAAGCCTCTAAATCTTAGATCTAACTCAATAGGAAGAGCCTCAGAGGGTCATATTCCTCTCCCAGGGTACAGACATTCTTAAGCCAAGTGGGATGAGCTTCTTTGGAGGTTGACCCAATGATTACATCTATGGAAGGAGGGAATACTATGTTACCATTTTCTTTGTTCGGCTAAAGAAATGGAAAGGTGCTAGGATACAAGTGGGAGGTGGCAATTATTATATAATAGGCACTCACTCATCCATTCACCCAATAGCACCTGTTGCTAAACAGTTTTGGGAAAACAAAATCCCAAACGGGGGGAGGACAAGGCATTTAGACTGATATATTGTCAGGCAATGAAAGTCCCACCAACAAGATCATTCATGATGTGTCCATGAGAAATAATAAACATAGACAATAAAAGCAAAGACATTGATATGATTGGTCAATAAACTTGAAAAAAATAAATGCGAACATTTGAATGGTATCTCTTTTTTAAATAAGGTGCAAAGCCTAATGTCAATAACTCTAACCATGGAGGCCAACAACAGGAACTCTCAGCTGATTCTATTGGCTCTTGTGGCAGGAGTGAAGGCTTCCACAGGGGTGAAAAAAAGATGAAAAATAACTTGTGAGAGATTTGGTATTCCCATTATCACACTTGGCAGATATTTTTTTTATTATTGTATGTGTGAAGATAAATTTCTCTCCTGGGAATCCATAGTAAGAAGAGGCTGGGATATCACTTTAGGTGTGAAGATGAGAGGCATAAATTAGCTACAAGAAAGAAAACAGAGACCTAAGTCAGTAAGCAAAAATTTAGTAAAGCACAAGCTACAAATCAGGAGAAAAATCCAACTTCTACTAATTGTTGTGGTAAGCCAAGATTAGATATCCATTAGTGAGGCTGTCGAGTAGCCAATGAACACCCAAATTTTCACATAAGTAGAGGACTGGCCTCTATTACTGACTATAGAACAATATATAAAAGACAGAAATGGGTGGGGAGAGAAGCAGGAGGGGGGGATGGGAGATGAGACTATTCTAGAATCCAGAGCCACTGCACTTTTTCAAGAAGACAATAAGCCTAAAGACCATGGAGATTTTCTTTGAGGTCCATGGAAGATGCACAGCTCAACACAGCTCAACAGTGCCTCTGGTGGTCTGCAGAAGGCAAAAGGATTGTGTTATGGTGCCAGGTGGCCCTTACTCCACATGTTCAACCAGTTTCCAGTTTTCCATTGGTGTTCCCTAATTTATTTTAGGGGCTTCAAGGTGCCAGTTCCTCATTTTCTCCAAGCTTAACCTCTCTCCAAAGGGGCTATTGGCCTGTGGGCATTTCTCTGTCGTTTTGCACCACCAGGTATGGAGACATCTCCTGGTGGTTCAGTGGACTCCAGAGTAAAGTTGGACCATGGTCTGCAGCCCTCTGCTGCCCTCCTCTGGCTACATCTGATGGCCAGGGTTTGCTCCTCAGCTCTGGGCAGTGTGAAATATCTTGCATAAGCATCTCCCAGGAGACCAGATGGACTTGCACATTGCCAAAGCTGCTTACTGCCCTGAAACACAAGGATACCATACACAGGGGAAAGTACCACTCATACAAAGCACCACTCTGAAGATCCCATCCAAGGTTGTCCATCCTTCAAAGAAGAGGTCCTTGCCTTTCATATGCTAAACACATGTTGAGTGCTACAGCTAAGAGCACAGACAGTAGAGACAGATAAAAAGGATAGAGAAAAGGGACTGTCTAGAAGCCATCAGTGCTGCCTGCCCAATTATGGCTGGCCCATTCACAGGGGCCCAACTCAAGTATAGGAGAAAAGCAATTTACTACCTACATCCAAGCCCAAGACTTCAAGAGTTTCCAGAAATAAATTTCTCATGCAAATCTAAACTTCATATTCCACATCCTTAGCCATCAAAGATTAAGACACATTGTTTTCCTGAAATGGCTTCCAAAATTTGAAGAAGAAAGGCAGTCATGGAGGAAGAAGAAATAGTTAATGCACAAGTCATCATGTGGCAAGAGTCTAACTGTGAAGGAACACAGAGGAAATAGCATTTAATTTGGATGGTGTGGATAAGGGGAAGCATTTAAGGGTGCTCTTTCTAGAGCAGGAATCTGACCATGCCACTTTTAATGTTTAGAAGGAGGGAAGGAAGAAAAGAGTTTTTGCTAGTTCATGGCTCCCTAATGTCCTATAGGCTGGAATAGAATCCCTTGGCATGATCGAGAGGAGGTTTCATAATCTTTCCTCTACCTTCCTTAGCAGCTGCTCTCCTTGCTTTCTAACATCTATCTGCTATCGAGTTGAAATGCCTTTTTAAATCAAATAATATGTACCCAGAGCCGAGAGAGAGAGAGAGAGAGAGAGAGAGAGAGAGAGAGATCTAGGCATCCCTTCTGACAAGTCCTAGATCATTTCATTTCTTCTTTAATATCTCTCCAATTTTTTTATTGAGTCCTATCTTTTAGACCTTTTATCCAAAAAAAGGCATATTTGTTCTACAAGATGTGCCTCCAAACTCGTTCTTCCTATGGGTAGTTGTCCTGGTTTTCTCTCCTGGTTGCCTGTCTTACAGACAGTAGGTGCTCCACAGCTGTGTATTGAGTTGTCTAGATGATACTGATCTTTGGCCACAGAGTCACATTTGGATTTATAGTAATTCCTAGAGAATCTTAAAATTTTAATGTCTCTGCAGGAGCTTCCTCTTCATTCTCTGGCAAACTGGGGGGACTTAAATAGAATCCAAGAGCCTCTATTAAGTTGTGAGAGACATCAGCATTAAGTGACCACCCTTAATGAAGTGACTGACTTTTATTGTTGCTATAATTATCATTCCTAGATGAATCAGAGGGAATCCTACAAGTATAAAGAAATATAGAAATCCCTTTCATTAAGATAGGCTGAAGCTAAGAGTATATTCACACTATGTGACAAAAAGCATAATGCACACACGCCATATGGTATATACACACACTTCACTGTCAGGTTTTAAGTAATGGCTGCTAAAAAGGTTATTGTGTAAAATGGGGTGCTTTGTCTCTCACATTCATGATTTTTTAAGTTTGAATCCTTGTCCTCTCTTATATACCCTAAGGGGGGAAAAGACACATTTTAAAATCTGAATTGGCAATTTGTACTTTTAAAAGTAAAACTCTGCAAGTAATGAAACCCTATCTGTTGTATTCATCACTGTATCCCAGTGTTTGGCCCTTGGTAGGCACTCAATAAATAATTGTGGAATTGAAATCAGTCACTGGTCCCACAACTATCACAAACGCCTTCTTAGGCTAAATTTATGCAGGTTGCTGATAACTTTGGGACACAGACACATGTAAATGTTAGGCTGCCTCTTTTCCCATTTGTTCCTGAGACTCCATGTGGAATAAGAAAGGCCATCTTCCAGGAGTGAGCAGAGCACTTTGTTTGGCTGCAGCTTTGCTGTGGAAATGGAATGAGGTGTTGTAAACCAAAGTCCTCCCTGTATTGCAGAGATTGGACAGAACGTGACTGGGCAGCAGAATAAAATGCAGACTGTCCTTGGGATGTGATGCTGAAATTACCTGGAGAGCCATCCTCAGCAGCTGCAGGGCTCAGACTATTCTGAGAAACATAATTAGCTACAAGAGGTAACAAAATAAAAGGGAGACCTCTCTGCCATCTCCTAAATGTACTGAGTACGTCAGTCAAACCAGACCATTCATAAACGGTCCTCAAGTCCTCAGCTCTCTCCAGTAGAGATGTGTGTGCAAGAGCATCCACCTATGGTGCTTTTCAGTGAGTTCAGGCAAAACAGGAAACCCTGGCCATTCTCCTCTTCATTACATTGGGCTTGGCCCTAGTTATAGGACCAGTGCTATGCTAGTTGGGCATTTTGTACTTAAAGATGGATATGTGCATCTGTCCTGGAGCCAGATTAAATTCAAATTCCTGTACTGCTGCTGCTTACCCACAGATCTACTGTTCTCACACTGTTCTGTCCTTAAGCTGACCTTTGTGTATCCTGACAGCTGGCCCCCTGACCTTTCTGCTTCCCCATGGAAAGCACTAGCCAGAGATGGAGGAGAAAGGAGAGTGAGATCTGGTTCTGTTACTTTACCCTAGCTCCTCTCTGCAGGGTCACCTTAGGCCAGCCATATGCCTATTTTCCATCTTTTGCTGGTGACTCTGTTCACACAGCCACATCTGTTTCCTGGACCTTCAAATTTAAGTTCTCCTTAAATCAAGGAAATCCAAGTGTACTCAGTCTCCTGCTGGGATCCTGCCTGCTGCACCATTCCTCAGTGTGAGACCTGGCAAGTTACTTCTCTGGGTTTCCGGCATTCATGTGTGTTGTCAATGGTAGCAGTGCCCAAGTCACATGAGTGTTGTGAGGGCAAAATATCACATTTAAAGTAGTAAATGTAGTAAATGCTGCTACGGAGGCTCAATGTGGAAAGATTCCTCTTTTTTAGCCTCAGACTGACCTTACTTTCATTCCCATTCTTGCATTACAGATTTTCATTACAAAGGAAAAAACTGCAGGTACTTCTTATACCTCATCTAATTGATCTTTGCCACATTATATGAGAAAAAACATAACTCGTTTTCAAGTTTCCTAAATGAAAACTTAACTATTAAAAAAAAGTGTTGGGACTGGTAGAGAGCCTGACTCACACGTGTGAAGGAAGCACTGGGTTCAATCCTCAGCACCACATAAATTAATAAAGATATTATGTCCATCTACAACTAAAAAAAAAAAAATGTAAGTGTTTTCTTCCCTAATCCAAAACCAGATGATGGAGGTCAAGTCCAAAGTCCAAAATGAAGTCAAGTCCTCTGGTGTCCATGATATTAATCTAGAGAAGTCAATTTGGTTTCTTCTTGTATGACAATTATGAAGGATTGAGAGTAACTACATAACACCATGTTGAGACAGAATCAGAAGGAGGAATGGTGTGATTGATTACTAATGTGTGCTACATGCACCCAGGACAGAGTGATGATATCAGTACCCCTGATCTCTGTGTTGTGGCCCACTCTACCTCCCCAATCAATCAAGAAACTCATCAACAGATACAGATGGAGCATATCCTCTGTTTGGATATTTTCTTTGGCAAGGTGGAAGACAAAACAATAGGGTAGAGCTGATGAATCCCTAACATTGGGTGTTTATAAACTAGCCAGAAAGACAAAGCAAAATGTATAAAACAGTCAGATCTGGCCACTTCAAACTCTAAATGCAATACTAATTGAAAAGGAAGCATTCACAGTTTATCTTATACATAGGCACCTTGGTAAACACTGGAGATGGATAAAATGAACAGAGGTACTTTAACAAGGGTATACTATGAGAGAGAATTTCAATAGACTACAGAATAGAAGAAAATTCTAGAAAAGCCGGGTGGAGAGGAGCTTAGCCTGAGCTTGGTGGAAGAATGGAGTGCTAAATAAAGCCTCCTCGAGGAGACTGGCAGACAGAGTGTCCAGAGAAGCTCTTATGGAAAGCTACCCTTCTCTCTCCAAGGTTATAGGCAGAGGAGTCCCTCTGCACACTACCACAATCACATTTGGATTCAGATCAATTACGTGTTTAAAATTTAAATACTCAATTCAGTGTTTAGAGAACTGGGCATCAAATTCACTTTGATGAAATTTGGGCTAACAGCTAATGACTTATTCCTAGAAACTAGAAATTCTTGAGGCCAAATAATTGTAAGGTTCCCCAAATTCAGTTATAGTTTATTTTCTTTGCTATCAAATATTAAATCACTCTCAATTATATAGATATTGCAAGCATCTATTTTGTTTTTAACCTATAATCTCCTCTCCTTGTCTTCAGTCATTCATCATTAATGAATTAATTGAACATATATTAAATATCTGAGTTACTATGCCTGGCATTGACTAGATAGTGATAAAATAAGACACATGTGACCCACACATCTTCTGGAATCTAGTCTACTGGAGTGCACAGACAAAAAAACCCTACAAACATTATATTGTAATAAAACCTATAAAGAACAGGTGTAGTGTTGAACAAGACTGTGACAGAGTGTAACTGGGGGCTGGGGGACTTCTCCTATAAATTAGATCAAGAGAAGCATCTCTGAAGGTTACACTGAAGTTGACACTTACAGGAGAAGGAGTCAAATTAGAGGGCAGTAGGTGGGAAGTGGACGCAGTGTGATAGGGATCCAGGCAGAAGAAACAGCATGTGGAGAAGACCTGAGTGAAGAAAAGGATGGACATTTGGAAGAACCATAGGCAGAGGAATTTGCTGAAGACAGTGAGCACCAGGAGTGTTAGAGATGTGAGGCTGGAGGGGAACGCTAGAGCTAGATTTTGTAGGATTTTGCATATTTTAATTTATTTATTTATTTTAGGGATTTTGAACTTTGTTGCATATGCAATGGAAAACTGTTGTCAGTCTAAGAACCCTAGGTTTTGTTGCTGCTATTTAACTTCTCAATTTTTCAGCATTACATATTTTCAGATTCCTATTTGCTTTTCAGGACATCTCCATTACCCTTGCCTGATCTCCTATGGGATCACTGCAACTGTCTGCCATGTCACTGCTTTCTCCCGGGTTACTCTCCTCCCCTTCTATATACCAGCCAAGCTTTCTCCCATTTCTCCTAAGAAATTTCCCTCCAGGTTTCAGGGCTTCTTCTCTGCCTATGATCCCTGACAGTAACCATTCCATGCCTGCCTTCACTTATTGCTGGGCACAGATCTCTCAACAAAAGAGTCCTAGAGGCTCAAGTTTCTGCAGAAATATGTAAAAAAAAATTAAGTTTTCTTGTGAAAAACATGCATTTGTCAATCAACATTATAGGAGTGGGTTTTATGTTTTGATTTTTTTCCCCCATTTTGGATGTGAAAAAGCTTCATCAAGAGCATAGAGTCTGATATTTCCTGTTCTTACTTAGTGCCACTACATTTCTTCCCAAGCATATTCAATTCTGGAATATTTAAGGAGTTGTAAAAATTCCCATAGGAATGCAAATGGTGGTTTCACGGGTACATTGGAATTTTGATTGGTAAAGCTCTTGGGATGATAAATTTTCCGGTTCATCCTATGAGAGATCCATTTCTGGCAGACAAAATTAAAAATATAAATTATAGTCATATATTTCTTACTTATATCATTTTCTTATAGATTCTTTAAATAGCAAATAGCAGCCAGGCAAGGTGGGACATGCCTGTAATCCTAGCAACTCAGGGATATGAGGCAGGAGGATTACAAATTCTAGGCCAGCCAAAGCAACTTAGTAAGACCCTGTCTCAAACAATAAAAAGAACTGGGGATGTAGCTCAGTGGTAAAGCACTCCTGTGTTCAATCCCCAGTACCTACCCCACACACAAACGCACTAAAAGAAAAAAACAAAGAGCAAATAACAAATAACACAGAGCATTGTAACGAATGTGACCCAATTTCTTTGTGTCTTGGGGGATTTGGTTTTGGTTTGAGTAGATCCGAGTCATTATTTAGGATTTATGGTAGAGGTTACTAAAGCACCCATCAGGGTAAGGAAGAATTAAAACACTTAAGGATTCAGCAAGAGACAAATTCTTTTCATCACTTCCTCTCTGATCTCTGATCATCATTTTCCTGCCTCTTGAACTTCAGTGTCTATAGCTAAAAGAACAAGACAACCAGGATTGAGGTTCCAGCCACACACAATTGTCAGCAAGTTCTTAGGCATGTCTCTTAGAATTTTTCAGCTCCCCGCAAAAAGAAGTAAAATACTGGTAGAAAGGATCTGCCTTGCAAATCCCAAACAATGTTCACTGCAAATACCCAAATACCTGAGGCTGACATTGGAATGCTCAGGTCATTTTCTGCCTCATTCCAGGTGAATCAACATGGACTTGTTTTGGCTGGTTTATTTGAACATAAATGATAAACCACTCAATGAGCACCACCCTCTGACATCTTACAGTGTAAAAATGAAGTTTTAGCACACCTGCTCAGATGTTCCACAGTTAGACAGCTGCCAGCACTGTTGCCTGTCTCAATTTGGGGGAGTGAAAGTGCACCCTCAGCATTCCTCATTCTCACATTTCCCCCAAAGTGTAAAACACCATATGGAAACTGTCAAGCTCTGCTCTGCACTGCTTGGGGTAACTGAGGAACAATGTTTGGTTCCTGCCTGCCAGAGGGCGACAATGATTAAATGCAGGAAGAAGTTTCTCTGCTACAGCACTGAATTTCTGCAAACACTATTTGCATTTGAAGTTGTTGATCTAGGATATTTTTAGATGGACTGTAGTCAAGCTCTTCAAATCCCAAATTGCATCTATTAGAATATAAACCAATGCTAAATGGATAGGGATTTTATTTCCCTCTGTACTCATGTTTTAATTTTTATGAACAGAGTACCTGTATATGTAAATAAAAATCCCTACATGCATATGCTTCCTAATACAACACAGAAATGACAGTATCTGAAAAGGTGTCTTAAAACCCTGAGTGTTTTTGTGTGATGATGAGCTTCTGGGTGAAGAACTAGATGCTAAGCTAATACATAGTAGGTAGGTTGAGATCGTCTAATTGTGTTGTCTTCAAGGGCAATCATCAATTGACAGGTATTGATAAGGTGGGTATATGGGGGCAGGGGAATGCTGGTGGGTGCCTCGAAATGATATGGTTCAATCAGGTTAACAAAGAGAAATTCATTCACTAATCTGTGGTCAGAGAGACTCAGAAAATAATAATGTAGTTTTTACAGCTTGCCATTAAGGATTCATTACCTGGTATCTGAGATTTTCACAGACTTAATGCTTCATAGTTTGTTCATTTGGACAAAATAAATAAAATCTACTTATAAATGCTGTGTCGGCACCAACAAAGTATTGCCGAATCTCATTGAATTGAATTGTTTAACGCTGTTTAGGCATGCAAATATACATACAACAAAAATATACAACAGAAAAATACTGCCACCCCAAATATTTTACCTCACAATCTCCAAAATAATTTTATTACAGAAACTGACTACTAAATAGTCTTGAGTGCATCAGTTACATAGGAATTCTATTGCATATTCTCAAAGCCTTAATAGTACTGAACTATGAAATAGAATTGGGTTACCAAAACTGTAGAATGGAATATTATAAAGACCCTAAAAGGAGATTGATTTGCCCTTGGCAGGAATATCTTCTTAGGTTTTATTTTTATTTCTGAAAATTATGTGTATTTTTATTTTAACAGTAATGTGCTTTGTAATGTGCTTAGGAAAGACAATTTTTTTAAAAAAAATAAAGTAAAGAGACATCTGCTGGAGTCAGGCTTGGCCCAGACCTGCCTCGCTGACCTGCATAGGAGCCAAGACCCAGGGTAAGCTTGGGTCCACTACCCCCACCACCACCTGGGAGCCCAAGTCTAATCAACTTCCACCTTGAGACACTGCAGCCATCCCCATAGTCTTCCGCATGCAGTAGCCTCTACCTTGGAATAGCAGACAGGGCCTAGAAACAGCTGCATCTTGCAGCAGGCATCCCAAAGCCGATATAAGGCCCACCCTTTCAGCCCAATCTCTGAAAGACATTGCATCCATCTTGGGGCACCTCCTCTGCTATCTTGAGTTATCTCCTGTTATTGCCACCACCTCCTATAGTGGCAGTAGCATCCATCCTGGGACACCGGCAGGGTCTGGAAGCTCAACACCAAGGTGAGGTACAGATAATCTGCACAGATACTACAAGAATATAGAATAGAAACTGTAATACCACAGATCCACACTGTAATAAAGGAAATCACATAGACAACATGCAAAAACAAGGGAGGAATGTGCCCCCAGACAAACCGGGATACTACAATAACAGAACCCATGGACACTATAGTTGATGAAATATCAGAGAAAGAGTTCAGAATATTCATAATTAAAATGATCTGTGAATTAAAGAATGACCTAAATGAGTAAATACAGGCAAAAATTGATCACTCCAACAAAGAGATAAGACAACAAATACAGGCAACCATTGATGACACTAATAAACAGATAAGGGAGCAAATATGGGCATCATTGATCACACCAACAAAGAGATAACGGAGCAAATACAGGTAGCAAAAGATTATTTTAAGAAAGAGATAGAGATTCTGAAAAAAAAATCAGAAAGCCTTGAAATAAAGGAAATAATAAACCAAAAAAAAACTCAATGGAAAGCATCACCAACAGACTAGATCACTTGGAAGACAAAACATCAGATAATGAAGACAAAGTATACTATCTGGAAAATAAAGTTGACCACACAGTGAAGATAGTAAGGAACCATGAGCAGAACATCTAAGAATTATGGGATAGCATTAAAAGACCAAATATAAGAGTTATTGGGATAGAGGAAGGCACAGAGTTTCAAACCAAAGGAATGCACAATCTCTTCAATGAGATAATATCAGAAAATTTACCAAACATGAAGAATGAATTAGAAAATCAAATACAAGAGGGTTACAGGACACCAAATGTACAAAATTACAACAGTTCTGCACCAAGGCACATTATAATTAAATGCCTAGCATACAGAATAAGAATAGAATCTTAAAGGCCACAAGAGAGGAATCAGATCACATATAGAGGAGACAAATTCATATCTCAGCAGATTTTTCAACTCAGACCCTCAAAGACAGGAGATCCTGGAACAGCATATACCAAGCTCTGAAAGAAAATGGATGCCAATCAAGAATCTTATATCCAGTAAAATTAAGCTTTAGATTTGATGATGAAATAAAAACCTTCCATGATAAATAAAATTTAAAAGCATTTACAAGTAGAAAGCCCGCAATACAGAACATACTTGGTAAAATATTCCATGAAGAGGAATTGAATGAAATGAAAATCAGCAAAGGGAGGTATTACACTAAAGGAAAAACCAATCAAAAGAGAAACCAAGTCAAATTGAATACCAAAAATAAACAAAAATGGCTGGGAATACAAATACTATCTCAATAATAACCCTGAATGTTAATGGCCTAAATTCACCAATCAAAAGACATAGACTGGTAGATTAGATTTTTAAAAAAGAATCAACAACATGCTACCTCAAAAAGACACATCTCATAGGAAAAGACATCCACAGATTAAAGGTGAAAGGTCAGGAAAAATCATAACACTCCCATAAACTGCAGAAGCAAGCAAAGTTTCCATCCTCATATTATATAAAGTAGATTTCAAGCCAAAGTTAATCAAAAAGGATAAAGAAGTATATTTATTTCATACTGCTTAAGAGAACTATTCATCAACAAGACATAACAATAATAAATATATATGCCCCAAACAATGGAGCATCTACATTGCTCAAACAAACTCTTCTCAAGTTCAAGAGTCAAATAGACTACAACACAATAATTCTGGGTGACTTTATAACACCTCTTTCACCACTGGATAGATCTTTCAACAAAAGCTGAACAAAGAAACTACAGAACTCAATCATACAATCAAAAACTTAGACTTCACTGACATATATAGAATATTTCATCCTTCAATGAGCAAATATACTTTCTTCTCAGCAGCACATAGATCCTTCTCTAAACTAGACCATATATTATGCCACAAAGCAACTCATAGCAAATATAGAAAAGTAGAGACACTATCTTGCATTCTATCAGATCATAATGGAATGAAATTAGAAATCAAGATTTTTTTTTAAAAAAAAGCTATTGTAACACCTGGAGACTAAATAATATGTTACTGAATGAACAATGGGTTGCAAGAGACATCAAGGAGGAGATTAAAAAATTCTAATTCTTAGAGATAAATGAGAACACAGATACAACATATCGAAATCTCTGGGACACTATGAAGTCAGTACTAAGAGGAAAGTTAATTGCATGGAGTTCATTCCTTAAAAGAAGAAAAAGTCACCAAATAAATGACTTAACATTACATTTCAAAGCCCTAGAAAAAGAAGAACAAATCAACACCAAAAGCAATAGAAGACAGGAAATAATTAAAATCAGAGCTGAAATCAATGAAATTGAAACAAAAGAAACAATTGAAAAAAATGACAAAACAAAAAGTTGGTTCTTTGAAAAAATTAGCAAAATTGTCAGACCCTTAGCTATGTTAATGAAAAGAAGAGAGATAAAACTCAAGTTACTAACATACATGATAAAAAAGGAAATATCAAAACAGACACTACAGAAATACAGAAGATAATTAGAAATTATTTTGAAAACTTGTACTCCTATAAAATAGAAAATATAAAAGGCATCGACAAATTTCTAGAGTCATATGATTTGCCCAAATTGAAAGAGGATGATATAAACAATTTAAACAGATCAATTTCAAGTGATGAAATAGAAGATGCCATCAGAAGCCTACCAACCAAGAAAAGCCCAGGACTGGATGGATACACAACTGAGTTTTATAAGACCTTTAAAGAAGAATTAATACCAATTCTCTTCAATTTATTTCAGGAAATAGAAAAAGAGGGAGCATTTCCAAACTCATTCTATGAGGCCAATATCACCCTGATTCCAAAACCAGGCAATGACACATCAAAGAAAGAAAAATTCAGACCAATATCTCTAATGAACATAGATGCAAAAATTCTCAATAAAATTCTAGCAAATCAAATACGAGAACATAAAGATTATGCACCACAATCAAGTGGGGTTCATCCCAGGGATGTGGGGTTGGTTCAACATACAGAAATCAATAAATGTAATTCATCACATCAATAGACTTAAAGATAAGAACCATATGATAATCTCAATAGATGCAGAGAAAGCATTTGACAAAACACAACACCCCTTCATGTTCAAAACACTAGAAAAACTAGGATTAACAGGAACATATCTCAACATTGTTAAAGCTATCTATGCTAAGCCCTAAATGGAGAAGATTCTAAATGGAGAAAAATTGAAAACATTCCCTCTAAAACCTGGAACAAGACAGGTTTCACCACTTCTATTTAACATAGTTCTTGAAACACTGGCCTGAGCAATTAGACAGATGAAAGAAATTAAAGGGATATAGATAGGAAAAGAAGAACTCAAAATAGCATTATTTGCCAACGATATGATTCTATACCTAGAAGACTCAAAAAAAATTTCACCAGAAAACTTCTAGAACTAGTAAATTAATTCAGCAGAATAGCAGGATACAAAATCAACACTCATAAATCAAAGTCATTTCTGTATATCAGCAACAAATCCTCTGAAAAGGAAATGAGGAAAACTACCCCATTTACAATGGCCTCAAAAAAAAAAATACAATACTTGGGAATCAACTTTAACAAAGGAGGTGAAAGACCTCTACAACTAAATCTACAGAATGCTAAAGAAAGAAATTAAAGAAGACCTTAGAAAATGGAAAGATCTCCCTTGTTCTTGGATAGGCAGAATTAATATTGTCAAAATGCCATACTACCAAAAGCACTACACAAGTTGAATGCAATCCCAATCAAAATCCCATTGACATTCCTCATAGAAATAGAAAAAGCAGTCATGAATTCATCTGGCAAAATAAGAGACCCAGAATAGCCAAGGCAATCCTTAGCAAGAAGAGAGAAGCAGGTGGCATCACTATACCAGACCTTAAACTATACTACAGAGCAATGGTAACAAAGCAGCATGGTATTGGCACCAAAATAGACTGGTAGACCAATGGTACAGAATAGAGGACACAGAGACTAACCCATATAATTACAGTTTTCTTATATTAGACAAAGGCACCAAAAACATACATTGAAGAAAACATAGCCTTTTCAACAAATGGTGCTGGGAAAACTGGAAATCCAGATGCAACAAAATGATATTAAACCCCTGTCTCTCACTGTGCACAAAACTGAACTCAAAGTGGATCAAGGACCTAGGTATTAAACCAGAGACACTGCATGTATTAAAAGAAAAAGTAGGCCCAAATCTCCATCGTATCAGATTAGGCGCCAAATTCCTTAATAAGACTCCTATATTGCAAGAATTAATATCAAGAATCAATAAGTGGGATGGATTCAAATTAAAAAGCTTCTTCTCAGCAAAAGAAACAATCAGTGAGGTGAATAGAGAGCCTACAATTTGGGAACAAGTTTTTACCACACGCACATCAAAAAGAGTACTAATCTCTAGGATATATAAAGAACTCAAAAATATTAACACCAAAAAAACAAATAACCCAATCAATAAATGGACCAAAGAACTGAACAGACACTTCTCAGAAGAAGATATACAATCCATCAACAAATATATGAAAAAATGTTCAACATCTCTAGCACTTAGAGAAATGCAAATCAAAACTACTCTAAGATTTCATCTCACTCTAATCAGAATGGCAACTATTAAGAATACAAACAACAATAAGTATTGGCGAGGATGTGGAAAAAAAGGCACACTCATACATTGCTGGTGGGACTGCAAATTGGTATAGCCAATATGAAAGTAATATTGACCCAGCTATCCCACTCTTGGGTCTATACCCAAAGGACTTAAAAACATCATATTACAGGGACACAGCCATATCAATGTTTATAGCAACACAATTCACAATAGCTAAACTGTGGAACTAACCTAGATGTCCTTCAGTAGATGAATGGATAAAGAAAATGTGGTATATATGCACAATGGAATATTATTCAGCATTTAAAATAGATAAAATCATGGCATTTGCAGGTAAATGGATGGAGTTGGAGAATATAATGCTAAGTGAAGTTAGCCAATCCCAAAAAACTAAATGACGAATGTTTTTTTCTGATTTAAGACTGCTGATTCATAATGTGGTGGCAGAGGTCATGGGAGGATTAGATGAACTCTAGATGGGGCAAAGGGGAGAGGGGAGGGTGGGGAAGTGGAGGAATAGGGGTAGGAAAGACAGTAGAATGAGATGGACATCAGTACCCTAAGTACATGTATGAAGACATTTATGGTTTGACTCAACTTTGTGCACAACCAGAGATATGAAAAATTGTTCTCTATATGTGTAATATGAATTGTAATGAATTCTGCTGTCATATATAACAAATAAAATTTAAAAAAGAAAAAAATAATTAAGAGAAAATAAAAATCACCCACTAAGCCTCCACTGTCATGTTTCCATATATCTTATTCCAGATAGTTGAGTTACATTGTACATAATTTTTTAAAATTTTGTTTTAGTTGTAGATGGACATAATACTTTTGTTTTATTTATTTATTTATTTTTTAATGTGGTGCCAGGGATCAAACCCAGTGCCTCACGCATGCTAGGCAAGTGCTCTACCACTGAGCCACAACCTGGCCCTGTACATAATTTTTTGAGGGCCTTCATCTAACAATATATCAGGAATATTCTTTCATAACGTTATTTTTAATAATGAACTACAATTCATTTAATCCCTCTTCCAAGATTGGTCATTTACACTGTTAATTATTCACAGTTAATAATACAAAAAGAACGTTGCAGAAGCACTGTTTGCATAAGTACTGTTACGGTTTAGATATGAGGTGTCCCCCAATAGCTCATATGTGGGACAATGCAAGAATTTTCAGAGTTGAAATTATTAGAGTGGGGGGTAGAACCTAATCAGTGGATTAATCCACTGATATGAATTAACTGAGTGATATATGTAGGCAGGTAGGGTAAGGCTGAAGAAGGTAGATCACTGGGGGTGTGCCTTTGGCATTTATATATTGTCCTTGGTGAGTAGAGATATCTCTCTCTTCTCTCCCCCCCCACCCCCCTCTCTCTCTGTCTCCCCACTTCCTGATTGCTATGTCCTGAGCTACTTTCCTCTACCATGCCTTTCCACCCAGATGTTATGCCTCAGCTAGGGCCCAGAACAATGGATTTGGCCACCTATAGACTGAGACCTCTAAAACCATGAGTTCCAAATAAACTTTTCCTCCTCTAAAATTGTTGTTGTCAGATCTTTTGGTCACAGCCACAAAAAACTGACTAAAACACACACCTAATTATTTTCATAAAATGAATTCCAAGACATGTATTGCTGAATCAAAAGTATAAACATTTAAGACGTTTTACTAAAACACTTTATATTGTAGAAATAACACATGAACTCATTTTCTCAAAAAGCAGAAGCCTAATTTCCCCTCTTCCCCCACCCCAACCTGTAGTCCACTATTCTGAAGTAATCATTATTAATAATTTCTTATTTACTCCTCCAAAAATTGCACAAATGAACAGGCTAAATCTTGGCAATATACCTTGGAAAGCACTCAGTATCAGTATGCACATCTCTACCTCACTCTTTTTAATGATTTTATCAAATTTAGTTATTTGGATATATCACAGCTTATTAAAAATGTCTATTATTGATGGGTAGTAGGTTTTGTTCCATTTTTGCTAATACAGTGATATAACATTCTTGTGTGTTTGCTCTCTAAATTTGCATCAATATATTTGTATAGAATTAATTTTAAAATTGTACTATTTTGTTATTTTCATTTGTATTTCTTCAATGATGAGTGAAATCATTAGTTCAAAGCTCAAAATTTAAAAAGCCATCTGACATCACATTGATTATGAGGCCTGGGCAAAATCTTGGTTCCAATTTGCTTAAGTAACTAATATGTTGTTTAAAATTTGATTTGTGATTTACAGTCTTCACTTCACATTTGCATATTGTTATTATAGACAATGACTTAAAACAATAATAAGAACTGCTTTGACTTTAGTACTGTTAGGATTGCCAAACTATTTACACGTTGGGATACTTTGCTGGGAGAATGACCGAACATAAAATCTTTCCGCCTCTCCCACCCCAAGGCAAAGCCCCTCAGAGACATAGCATGAGCACTTTGGATTTGCCAAGAATTTGGGGCAACTGTGAAAGTGCTGAGTCTCAAGTTAACCACCCAGTGGAAGATATTACATGCAATTAATTAATTCTGATTATAATTATTAAAATATGAGGTAACACTCAAATACTCAAAACCATACTTTATAAACAGAATAAAATAAGAATGCACCCCAAAATTTTAACAATGATTGTCCCTGGGTAGCAAGATTGCAAATTACTAAATTATTCTGGATTGCTCTGTGGAAATGTTAAAAAAAAATCAATACCAACTGCTTTGTGCATGAACCTGTTACCTTTACCCCTTGAGGAACACACCAGAAGGATTTTTAAATTAATCATGATAATACTTTATTCAGTAAATACATTCTGAAACCTTTCTGTGAATATACACTTGTCCTAACTAAAAGCAAAGCCCTGTGGCATAGCCCTATCTCTCTAAGACCCTCACAATATTAGATATAGACAAGAAATAATTAGCAATGTCAAAAGAGCGACGATAATAAAATGCTGGTTTAAATGCACGAACTATGACTTTGGGAAGTTGAAGTCTTAGTTTCCTTTTGCAAAATGATGGTGCTTCACTAATAGTAGATCAGAGGGTCTCAAACTGTTTGATATCAGGACCCCTTTACACCCTTAAAAATTACTGAGGACTGAAAAGAGTTTTTGTTTACCTGGGTTATATCAATTCATCTTTACTGTATTAATATGTAATACTAGTAACTTTAAAAATACTTATTAATTTAAGAACATTAATATACCCATTGCTTATTGACATAAAAATGTGTTATAAATAGCCATGTTTTCCAAAACATAAAACAGTTATAAGAGTAGCATTCTGAAATTTTTGCAAATCTTTTTCATGTCTAGTAAGTAGAAGACAGCTGGTTCCTCCTGTCTGCCTCGACATCAGTGTATTGTGATCCCACATGCCCAGTAGCCTCTGGTAATCTCACTGCACTCTCCTGAGAGAATCAGAGTGAAAAGGCAGCTAACATCTTAGTATTATTATGAAATATCTTTGACCTTGTAAACCTGTGAACTACACTTCAAGAATCTCAGAATTAGGTAGTTTCTAAGGTCTGGTTCAGCTCTTTCGTGTTCTAAGCGTACCTACGATACTTCCAGGATGGAACGAAAGGAGGAAACAAAACAATATCAAACAAGGAAAATACAATAAAGACAAGAAAATCCTTAGATTTAGTCTTTTGAAAATTTCATTTTCCCAAATTTCAGACTAGTCTTCCAGAAAAGAAAAAAAATATAAACTAAATTTTTAGGAGAATTTCCAACAGAAATGTCTCTCTATCATTAGATTGCATAGAAAACCAAACTTGAGGAATTTTAAGGACTTCATGGTTTTCTCAGACAATTTTTATTTACATATTTTCAATTTATCTGATAGTCATTATTTCATACGTTTTAGATAGACTATATAACTCCACTTTATTAGGCAATGAAGATTAGATTTTATTTCTGTTTTTGTGGGTGGGGTAGGGTGTGTAAAAGGTAGCAGAAAATTTTCATTAGCCCTAATAACTAGCCAAGAGGCACAAATTGTGTGTGTAGAAAAGTATTAATTTGTTGAGATTTATTCATATTGCACTATTTTGTCATTCCGTGAAAGGTGGGACCTCCCATTAATAAAGACTCCTAGTAATCAAGCATTTCCTCTGAAGAGGGACTTTTTATAATAATGAAAGGAACTCATTTTTTTTTGATCCAGCAAGGTTTTCAAATATGAGTTAACTTTAATACATTAGTCAGTTCATTTCTAATCTTTACCCAGATCAGATACATGAGGAAGACCCTATGAGCCAATGGGATCAGCCTAATGCAGGCGTTAAGAAACACACCCAAGATTAATGTCAAGTATAAAAATAAAATCAATTAAATAAAAAAAGAAACACACTCAAGTATCAAGTATTAATCATAAATGTTTTGCTTCGTTCCTCACATTAATTTACATCAGAGAACTGTTTCTGTTTACACAGTTCAATGAATTCATTCATCCTTATTAAGCGTGTCAGTTCTGTAAATTCTCCATAAAGGCTTTCGCAGACAGCACAGCAGAAGCAGAGGGGGAGAGGGCATGCACTCTATCCATTTTCTCAACTGAGACCATATTTGATATAAATTTTAAAAGATTAAAATTATTTTTAAAAAAACGGGGTTTCAAGGATACCTTGTGGGTTGCTTAAGCCAAAATGATGAAATAAATATGTCTGTAACAGAGTTTATTTCTTGCCTCTACCCCTTATTAGGAAGAGTTGATTACTTAGAGGTAATTTATGTAATTCATGTATGTGACTCAGTTTACTCATCCATAAAAACAGGTATAAAATAAATAATCTCAACAAGATTCTTGAGGGTCAAATAAAATGATACACTAAAAGCTTGAAGCACAGTTGCTAGTGCAAGATAAGTGCTTGGTATGTGAAGACTGCAATGACAGTCATGCTTCCCTTTCTAAAATGCTGTTTGGATATACAGACCTGCAATATGCAGATGCACAAGCATGACCAAGCTGGCTCTGAGATCTCCATGAACATTTCCAAGGATGACCTTTCCAAAACCTGGCTTTGGGACACTGTGATATTCCACGGAAAAAAATTAAAATTTGAATCATCTCATTTATATGCCAAAATTAATTCTGAGTAAATTAAAGACAAATGTAAAGCAGCCTACATAAGAGAGTATTTTATAAGATCTGGTTAGGAAATGGTTTCTTCAACAAGACACAGAAAAAGTTAATCACTGTAAGAAGTCACTAAATTTAATCACAGTAAAATGAAGTCTTCCAACATTTAAAACACACACACACACACACACACACACACACCCCTAAGTTGGGGGAAGATATTTGCTATACATATAATTAATGATTCATTAGTTCCATAAAATATAAAGACTATCAACAAATAAATAAGAAAAAAGACCAACCATCAAGCAAAAAACCAGGTAAAAGTAGACGTGGTACTTCATACTGAAATCAAAATATTACACGAATTAATTAAATAATAATCATTCTCTTTTGTAATCAGGGAAACACAAGGCCATAATGCAATACTATTTCACAACCACTTGATTGGCAAATGCTAAAATGTTTAACAATGTCAACTACTGGGAAGGACTTGTAGGAAACAGAACACTTACATGTTCCTAGTTGGTATGTAACTTAACTTTACTCATTGTGAAAAAAACATTGGGCTAATATTATCTAGTAAAGCTGAAGATATGAATTAATACTCAAAAATTTCCCTTGAGCTAAGGATGTAGCTCAGTGATAAAGTGCTTAAGCACTTGCCTACCTTGTACAAGGTCCTCTGTTTGATCCCCAGCAAAACACACATACACACACACACACACACACACACACAGTTGCATTTTTTTTCACATGAGAACACATGTCCAAGAATTTTCATGGGGATATTATTTGTAATGACAAAAATAATGAAAACAATGGGATACTAAATAACATTGAATATAGGTACGTTTTAGCTACAGAGAGCAATATGAAACATAATAGTAACAAAAATCAAATTCAAGAACATGCATAGCATGATTCCATTTATATCAAGTTTGAAAACAGGTACAATAAACCTATAGTTATTAAACTTCTTTGACATTATGAACCATTTCTAAAGAGAATGATGCAGTGAAACTGACAGCAAAAAAAAAAAAAAATGCTATCCATTATTAATGGTGTCCAGAGCAGCTAGGAGATGGTTATCTCTTCAGATTTTGAGTTTCTCCATTATCTTTTACCACTTGTAAAGCACCTTCTCTTATGAGCTTCACAACATCATAATATTATAAGGCATTGTACCAACTTATAAATGACTAAAAAGAGGTGATGGCAGAACTTTCTTTGGGAAGAAAACATTATTTTTGTACTTGGAAATGCTCTTTAAAGGGCTTCTAGGTGGCTTTACAGGAAGTTTAAACAAGAAGAGCAAATCTACCCTGTATTATACAGAGAACAGTCTTTCTTATATTCATAGACTTATTCTTTCAATTTATTCAACAAATAGGTTTAAGCATCAGCTTCTAGGTAGAATGATGAACAGTGCAGAAAAACATCCTTTGCCCTTAGGAGATGACAGTTTTATGCAAAGGTCTGAACCACCTGGCCCATTCCTATCTGAAGAATCTTCATATTTATCCCTTCATCCAGCCCTTTATTCCATTTATCCAACAGGATAACTATATATTAGTGAAGTGTTCAATAGGAAATTTTGAGAAGCAGTTAGATGTGATGCCCAATTATTAGTTTCCTTCTGAATTACTTTAAGTCATCCTTGGATCTCACTGTGTCAATTACTGTCCAAAGCTGGTTCTGGAACTGCAGCTGGAACAAGTGTTTAACAGATAGTAAGAGAGATTCAGAAACAAACACTCAGACATTTTCAAGAGGGAACTGGATTTTCCTTAAGAAGTACTAAATCAAAGAGTAAGCTCATAAGGCTAGAAAATACAAGAACACTCAGATTTTATTTTAATGGGGGAAATGCATGATGTTATGTAAGATATCACCGGACCATCAACCCAGTATTAATGCAAGTATGTTTTTCTTGAGATCCTAACTTTGATAGACCCTCACAGCTTCCATGACGGCCGCCACCTTCCCCCATTATACAAAAAAAAAAAAAAAGTCCAGACCACTGATAATAATCTAAATTATAACAGAAAGCAACATGTTATAAAATAATGTACAACGTTCCTGCAGCAAGCTCAGGGAAACCCAAGCAGCAATGGACATGCATTTCTTAAGGTTTAATTTACTGACATATACCTTTCTGTACAGAGAAGTATTGCACAATGGCTCCAAGGATGGCTTTTGAAGTCAGGCAGATTGCATTCAGATTTGACTTACCACCATTTATCTGTGTGATTTGGGGTGAGCTACTAATTGAGAGTTCTAAGAGTGTCCTAATAACCCTAATTATGAGTTCCTAATTCTGAGGATTAAATGACAAAGTAGTTGGGAAAACATATGGCTACAGGAAGTGCTCAATAAATGTGACCAATAATCATAAGTATGTGTGCACAGAACAAAGAATGAATGATTTCTGGCCAACTATATTTAAGTTTCTCTTTTATTTATCAGAAAATAATTCTTTGAAAATCTCTTAAAAGCTAGCATATAAAAATGTGTGTTCCAAAAGACTTTCTCATAGTAATCTCAGATTTTCAGTGTTTGATAGCAATGATGCTGCATTTCAAGAAATGAGTTAAGCAGTGTAACGAATCCAAGTAGAAGACATAGAGAGGCAGCTCCTAGGTTTTTTCCAGTAATAACGAAAAATAAGTGATTAGAAAGTAAAATCTAATTCTTATTTCTTTCCCAGGTCAATCTTTAATCCACATGGTCTCATTAGCCTGTCTTTGCAAATGGAGATGAGAATGGTTTTGCATTGCAAAACAGTCACTGTCACCCACAGAGGTGAGATCTTCTCATCTTCTCACTTTCCATGTGTGACATACTTTAAGCCAGACCCTCTTATCTTTTCAGTTTTCTGGACCCTACAATTAACCAAGGTTTACATGTATAATCCACTTTTGGTCAATTTCACTTTTCTACACATTATACATTTGAAACAATGCCTACAATGAGCTCTTGCAAAGGAAGTAATGAGTCCTTCTGACCAGGTGTGTAAAGGGAAAAGAACAATCAACCCCAATCTGTAACTCTGTCTCATTTTTATTACAATATGCAGAGAAAAGATAATCACTAGTGCCAGTGCCTGAGTGTAGGAAACAATTTATTGTGGGTCATTAGCAGAGGATTCTCTTTGGATTCCATGCAGCACAGGCTGCTCCACCGCCTCCAGGAGAGAGGAGGGGGAGGGGCACTTGCTGATGAGCCGCATTTTTTTTTTATTGTATTTGCATTTTATGCGTTTCTTTTTTTTTTCATTAAGACTATTTGCTCTTGACTGTACAATGTATATCAGAATATAGAACACACATCTTTCTTCCTAGGCAATATTTAGGACATAAATTCAACTGAGTGGCTTATCACAAGATCACAGCACAAAAGGAAACAGAAAAAGGGTACTGAGCTGGGAGGGATTTTAGAGGTAATTTATTTGAACTTCCTTCATCACCACAATTTTTACAGGGCTGGGTTAGTTTGTTTGCTTAACATTTACTATGAACCGGGCCCTGTATTAAATACTTTATAGGGGTTATCTCTTGAAATACACACACACACACACTCCTCAGATCTATTATACTTATTTACAGGTGGTGTGAAGGAATTAAATAACTTTCTCAAGGTCAAAGAAGTAGTAAAGGATGCCATGGGGCTTAGAACCTAGGACGGAGCACCTCCAGAGTTGGCCCCTGAAATAAGCCAGCTTCAAACCCTCACCCACAAGCAGACCGGAAATGACCAAGCCCTTCTTCTTATATTCAAGATGGCTTTCTTATTTTTTATATTTGGAACTTGATGTCTAGAGACTCAAATTAATGAACCAAGGCCACAGAAGTGCCCAGTGGCCTGGCCAGGATACACCTCAGAACTCCCTGTTCCCCCATGGTTCCTTTTGAAACCACACACTATCCAGAAACATCTCTCAGTCATCTGAATTCAGTGACTTTCCCTGCTTGTAAAGGAACATAATGTTGCATGAGACCACAGACATCTGCATCTCTGCACCTTTTGATGGTTTCACTTCATTTCTCTTTGCTGAGTCTCTTCAAATGCTGATGACCCCTGCAGCTCCCATCTGAGTCCTCTTTGTTCTCCACTCACTTCACCAATCAGTTTAACTATCACTAATAAAGTATTTCTGAATTTCTATCTTTGGCTGGAACTGTCCCCAGAGTTCTAGGTCCAAGTATCCCCTTATGAATGCCACAGAAGTGCCTAACTTGACTGTGTCTAATCCAAACACATCATCCCTCCCACCCTCCCCTCTCCCTCCCTGTCCCACTCCTTCTACTGGATGCTCATGACCCACCAGCGCACAGGTTTACAAGTCCTCTGGAATTTTACATCCTAAAACACCTCCTTATTTTGTCCTATACTTTCCAATGTTTCTGTCGTCACATAAAACCTCAGCATCTGGGGTAAAGAGATGCTGCAGTAGATTTCTTCTCAGCCTCCAAAGTGGTATTTCTAAAAATGAGCCAATTACATTATTTTCTAGTTTAAAATCACTTGTTGATTTTCTATCACTTATTAGAGAAGGAAAAAAAAAACACCCACATGTTCTGTATCATGGCCCAAAGAGGACCTCCATGCCTACCTGAGCTGATCCTTTATGAACACTCTAACTTTATCCCATCTCATATTAACATTCTAGAAATCCCAAACTACAGGGGTTTCCCCATCATGCCAAGTTATTTTACCTTTAATGCTTTTGCCTGTGCTGGGCCATCTGACAGAAATGCCTCCCCCACTTACCTTTTGCTGTCATCCTGAAGAATTCCTAATCCGCTTTTTAATCAGACCTCATATGTCATCCTCTCCACCTCCACATCCTCCTCTGGGTGGCTTCTGCTCCTAACGTAGCTACTGTTTCTAGTGCATCTTTGTTCCTTGGATACCCATTGCTATAGCTCCCACACTGTATGGTAATGATTTGTATATGCATCTGTCTAACCATATAGACAATGAGTGCTTTCTGGTGTTAAGTACACAAATGTCTTCTAGATGTCAATCTACTCAAATGGCACTAGCTCTCATTCAGATATTCCACACACCCTCTGATTGTGCACAAGCTCCTTGTGTGTTTTACAAACACTGAGATATAACAAGTTCACATACATTCTACACATGTCATTCAAATGTGACACATACTTATGACATGTATTGTACAGAAGGCACAATGCTTGTGCAGATCGCATGTCCCTTAAATGTGTTCACTTAGATCTGACTTATATTCATTTAGATGTTCATTAGCTCACTTAGACATCACACAGAGGTGTGACATATACTTAGAACAATGGTTCTCAAAATGTAGTTCTTGGACCAGCATCAGCAGCATCACCTAGAAAATTGTTACACATGCAAATTTTAAGCCTGACCCCCAACCTGCTGAATAAGACACTCTGGGAGTGAAGCTTCAGCAAATTGTGTTTTAACAAGTCCTATGTGTAATTCTGCTGCAGGCTCAAGTTTGAGACCCACCCACTTAGATGCTACATACCCTTGTTCAGATGTTTTCCCTGATTACTTAGATTATGTATCTACTCATGTAGGTAAGGACATGTTCAATGAAATGTTATGTATTGGCTTTTAAAACCCATATTCATTGGTAAACAGTCCAACATTACACACTGATAGTGTGCAGTGCTGGGGATTTTTTTTTTTTTGGTACTTTTTTTTTTTTATTGGTTGTTCAAAACATTACAAAGCTCTTGACATATCATATTTCATACATTTGATTCAGGTGGGTTTTGAACCCCCAATTTTACCCCAAATACAGATTGCAGAATCACGTCAGTTACACATCTACATTTTTATATAATGCCCTATTAGTAACTGTTGTATTCTGCTACCTTTCCTATCCTCTACTATCTCCCCTCCCCTCCCCTCCCATCTTCTCTCTCTACACCATCTACTGTAATTCATTTCTCTCCTTGTTTATTTTCCCATTCCCCTCACAACCTCTTATATGTAATTTTGTATAACAATGAGGATCTCCCTCCATTACCATGCAATTTCCCTTTTCTCTCCCTTTCCCTCCCACCTCATGTATCTGTTTAATGTTAATCTTTTCTTCCTGCTCTTCCTCCCTGCTTTGTTCTTAGTTGCTCTCATTATATCAAAGAAGACATTTGGTATTTGTTTTTTAGGGATTGGCTAGCTTCACTAAGCATAATCTGCTCTACTACCATCCATTTCCCTGCAAATTCCATGATTTTGTCATTTTTTAGTGCTGTATAATACTCCATTGTGTATAAATGCCACATTTTTTTTTATCCATTCATCTATTGAAGGGCATCTGGGTTGGTTCCACAGTCTAGCGATTGTGAATTGTGCTGCTATGAACATCGATGTAGCAGTATCCCTGTAGTACGCTCTTTTAAGATCTTCAGGGAATAGTCCGAGAAAGGCAATAGCTGGGTCAAATGGTGGTTCCATTCCCAGCTTTCCCAGGAATCTCCATACTGCTTTCCAAATTGGCCGCACCAGTTTGCAGTCCCACCAGCAATGTACAAGTGTACCCTTTTCCCCACATCCTCTCCAGCACTTGTTGTTGTTTGACTTCATAATGGCTGCCAATCTTACTGTGAGATGGTATCTTAGGGTGGTTTTGATTTGCATTTCTCTGACTGCTAGTGATGGTGAGCATTTTTTCATGTACTTGTTGATTGATTGTATGTCCTCCTCTGAGAAGTGTCTGTTCAGGTCCTTGGCCCATTTGTTGATTGGGTTATTTGTTTTCTTATTGTTTAATTTTTTGAGTTCTTTGTATACTCTGGATATTAGGGCTCTATCTGAAGTGTGAGGAGTAAAAATTTGTTCCCATGATGTAGGCTCTCTATTTACCTCTCTTATTGTTTCTCTTGCTGAGAAAAAACTTTTCAGTTTAAGTAGGTCCCATTTGTTGATTCTTGTTATTAACTTTTGTGCTATGGGTGTCCTATTAAGGAATTTGGAGCCCGACCCCACAATATGTAGATTGGAGCCAACTTTTTCTTCTATCAGACGTAGAGTCTCTGATTTGATATCTAGCTCCTTTATCCACTTTGAGTTAACTTTTGTGCATGGCGAGAGGAGGGGATTCAGTTTCATTTTGTTGCATATGGATTTCCAGTTTTCCCAACACCATTTGTTGAAGATGCTATCCTTCCTCCATTGCATGCTTTTAGCTCCTTTATCAAATATAAGATAGCTGTAGCTTTGTGTATTAGTCTCTGTGTCCTCTATTCTGTACCATTGGTCCACCCACCTGTTTTGGTACCAGTGCCATGCTGTTTTTGTTACTATTGCTCTGTAATATAGTTTTAAATCCAGTATCGCTATACCACCTGATTCACACTTCCTGCTTAGAATTGCTTTTGCTATTCTTGGTCTTTTATTTTTCCATATGAATTTCATGATTGCTTTATCTATTTCTACAAGAAATGCCATTGGGATTTTGATTGGCATTGCATTAAACCTATAGAGAACTTTTGGTAATATTGCCATTTTGTTGATGTTAGTTCTGCCTATACATGAAAAGAGTATATTTTTCCATCTTCTAATATTTTCTTCTACTTCTCTTTTTAGGGTTTTGCAGTTTTCATTGTATAAGTCCTTCACCTCTTTTGTTAGGTTGATTCCCAAGTATTTTATTTTTTTTGAGGATATTGTGAATGGAGTGTTTTTCCTCATTTCCGTTTCAGAGGTTTTGTCGCTGATATACAGAAATACCTTTGATTTATGCGTGTTGATTTTATATCCTGCCACTTTGCTGAATTCATTTATTAGTTCTAGTAGTTTTTTTGTAGACCCTTTTGGGTCTTCTAGGTATAGAATCATGTCAACTGCAAATAGTGATAATTTAAGTTCTTCCTTTCCTATTTTTATGCCTTTAATTTCTTTCGTCTGTCTAATTGCTCTGGCCAGTGTTTCAATAACTATATTGAATAGAAGTGGTGATAGAGGGCATCCCTGTCTTGTTCCAGATTTTAGGGGGAATGCCTTCAATTTTTCTCCATTGAGAATGATGCTAGCCTGAGGCTTAGCATAGATAGCTTTTACTATGTCGAGGTAAGTTCCTGTTATTCCTAGTTTTTCTAATGTTTTGAACATAAAGGGATGCTGTACTTTGTCGAATGCTTTTTCTGCGTCTATTGAGATGATCATATGGTTCTTATCTTTAAGTCTATTGATGTGGTGAATAACATTTATTGATTTCCGTATATTGAACCATCCTTGCATCCCAGGGATGAATCCTACTTGATCATGGTGCACAATTTTTTTGATGTGCCTTTGTATCCGATTCGCCAGAATTTTATTGAGGATTTTTGCATCTAGGTTCATCAGAGATATTGGTCTGTAGTTTTCTTTCTTTGAGGTGTCTTTGTCTGGTTTCGGAATCAGGGTGATGTTGGCCTCATAGAATGAATTTGGCAGAGCTCCCTCTTTTTCTATTTCCTGAAATAGCTTGAAAACTATTGGTATTAATTCTTCCTTAAAGGTTTTATAAAACTCTGCTGTATACCCATCCGGTCCTGGGCTTTTCTTGGTTGGAAGTCTTTTGATTGCTTCTTCTATTTCATCTATTGATATTGGTCTGTTTAAGTTGTGAGTATCCTCCTGACTCAGTCTGGGCAAATCATATGACTTAAGGAATTTATCGATGTCTTCACTATCTTCTATTTTATTGGAATATAGGTTTTCAAAATAATTTCTAATTGTCTTCTGTATTTCTGTAGCGTCTGTTGTGATATTGCCTTTTTCATCCCGTATGTTAGTAATTTGAGTTCTCTCTCTTCTTCTCTTTGTTAGCATGGCTAAGGGTCTGTCGATCTTATTTATTTTTTCAAAGAACCAACTTTTAGTTTTGTTAATTTTTTCAATAGTTTCTTTTGTTTCAATTTCGTTGATTTCCGCTCTGATTTTAATTATTTCTTGCCTTCTGCTACATTTGCTGTTGTTTTGCTCTTCCTTTTCTAGGGCTTTGAGATGAAGTGTGAGCTCATTTATTTGTTGGTTTTTCCTTTTTTTGAGGAATGACCTCCAGGCGATGAATTTCTCTCTTAAAACTGCTTTCATAGATTCCAATATGTTGTGTCTGTATTTTCATTTATCTCTAAGAATTTTTTGATTTCCTCCTTTATGTCTTCTGTAACCCATTGATCATTCAGTAACATATTGTTCATTTTCCATGTGATGTAGGATTTTTCCTTCCTTCTTTTATCATTGATTTCCAGTTTCATTCCATTATGATCAGATAAAATGCATGGGATTATCTCCACCCCTGTATATTTACTGAGGGTTGCCCTATGGCATAATATATGGTCTATTTTTGAGAAGGATCCATGTGCTGCTGAGAAAAAAGTATATCCACTTGATGATGGTTGATATATTCTATATATGTCAGTTAAGTCTAGGTTGTTGATTGTGATATTGAGTTCTATAGTTTCTTTATTCAGCTTTTGTTTGGAGGATCTGTCCAATTGTGAGAGAGGTGTGTTGAAGTCACCCATAATTATTGTGTTGTGGTCTATTTGATTCTTGAACTTGAGGAGAATTTGTTTTATGAAGGTCGCAGCACCATTATTTGGTGCATAAATATTGATAATTGTTATGTCTTGTTGGTGAATGGTTCCTTTTAACAGTATATAATGTCCTTCCTTATCCCTTTTGATTAACGTAGTCTTGAAGTCGATTTTATTCGATATGAGGATGGCCACCCCTGCTTGCTTACGAGGACCGTGTGCGTGGTATATTTTTTCCCAACCTTTCACCTTCAGCCTGTGTATGTCTTTTCCAATCAGATGTGTCTCCTGGAGGCAGCATATTGTTGGATTTGTTTTTTTAATCCATGTTACCAGCCTATGTCGCTTTATTGGAGAGTTTAAGCCATTAACGTTTAGAGTTACTATTGATATATGGTTTGTACTTCCAGCCATGTTTGATTATTTATCTTCTTTTTTTTTATTTAATTTAGTTTGTTTCTCCATGGTTAGCTTTCCCCCTGCCCCGTTTTTATAGAGGCACTTCCCACTGATGGTTTTGGTTATTGTTTTTCATTTCTTCCTTGTGTAGTGTTTTGCTCAAGATGCTTTGCAATGCTGGTTTTCTGGCTGCAAATTCTTTTAGCTTTTGTTTATCATGAAAGATTTTTATTTCGTTGTCGTACCTGAAGCTTAATTTTGCTGGATACAGAATTCTTGGTTGGCATCCATTGTCTTTCAGTGTTTGAAATACGTTGTTCCAGGATCTTCTCGCTTTCAGCATCTGTGATGAAAAATCCGTTGTTAACCTTATTGGTTTACCCCTGAATGTAATCTGCCTCCTTTCTCTTGTAGCTTTTAATATTTTCTCTTTGTTCTGTATATTGGATATCTTCATAACAATGTGTCTTGGCGTTGGTATACTGTGATTTTGTATGCTCGGTGTCCTGTATGCATCTAAAATTTGTATATCCGTTCCCTTTTTTATTTCTGGAAAGTTTTCTGTAATTATTTCATTCAGCAGGCTACTCATTCCCTTGGTTTGAATCTCTGTACCTTCTTCTATCCCGATGACTCGTAGGTTTGGTTTTTTTATGTTATCCCATATCTCTTGGATGTTTCTCTCGTGATTTTTAACCAGCCTTTCTGAGTTGGCTAGGCTCTTTTCAAGATGATATATTTTGTCTTCATTATCTGACGTTCTGGCTTCTACTTGCTCCACTCTGTTAGTGATACTTTCAATTGAGTTTTTAATTTGGTTTATCGTTTCCTTCATTTCTAGAATTATCGTTTGATTTTTTTTATAATCTCTATCTCCTGATAAAGATGCTTAACTTCTTCTTTTATCTGTTTATGTAATTGATTTTCAAAGTGTTCTTTCACTGTTTGGATTTGCTGTCTCATATCCTCTTTAAGGTTCCATTCCATCTGTCTAAGGTGTTCCTTGAGTTCTTTATATGACCATTTTTCTGCTGACTCTAGGTCCTCCTGAATATTTAGGCTGTCCTTCATTGTTTGTACCCCTTTTCTTCCTTGCTTTTTTATGCTGCTCATGTTACTTCTTGTTCTGCTTGACTGCTGAGTTACTGTTTACTCTTATAAATTTATTTGATGCTTGGGAGGAAAGATATTAGAAGGGAAAGGAAGAAGTCACTAAAGAGAATGAGAGTAGGCAGGTAGAATTCAAGGAAGGGGGAATAAGAAAATTGAAAAGAAATGAAAAGACAAAAGAAACAAAAACAAAACACACAAAAAAAAGTTAGAAAATAAAGAAAGAAAGAAAAGAAAAAAAATTTTTTTTACAAAAATAATAATGATAATAAAAATAATGAAAATTAAAATTAAAAAAATTATAATAATAATTTTAAAAAATTTAAAAAAAATTAGAAACATTAAAAAAAGTTAAAGAGCAACAACAATTAAAAATTGAAAATGAAAGAAAAAAAAGAAAAAGAAAAAAAATGATAATAATAATAATAATAAATGCAGTCATAGAGTTCGATTAATTTCTCTTCCAGTAGGTGGTGCTGTGTCCACTGGGTCAAGCTTCTCCTCTCACTAAGTGGGAACCAATCACTGTGTAGCAGCTCTTCCTCACAGACTGGGCGGGTCTCCAATCCTGAGTGCCTAGGGCCTTCTCTTGTGTTTCCTCAAGCCAGGCCGCGCTCACCTGTGACACTCACCACAATACTGGCTACACGCCATGTCTGCTGCTCCTGGGAGCCCTGTTGCGCTGGTTTCAATGCAGTTATCTCCTCCGCCCGTGACATCAGTTCTCTGCCAAGGTGGTATCACATGTAAATGGTGACCGTTCGTTCCCTTTGCCGGGTGACCAGTGCAACGGGTGGGTCCTGACTGTCTCTCTCAATCCCCGTTTCAATCCTGTGGCCACTGCCTATGAAGGCTCGGTTGGTTTTTACCTCTGAAAGTTCCTAAGGGCCAACCAGTTATTTCAGCGGGATTGTTAGTGCTGAGTCACAAGAAGCAGGCGAACCGGAGCTTGGATGCAGCCGATCCGGGCTCGGTGTGTGTGTTCTGAGGGGCCCATACTGTACACCCCAGATCCACGTCAGCACAGCATTGCCCTAGTGATCCTGGGCAAACAGCATTTATACAGTTTACAGCTCCCTATGCCCGCGCAGTTGAAGAGGTCAGAGACTTGATCTCTCCCCGCCCGCTGCCATGTTAGATCTCCTCAATGATATTCATGTTGCCCTTACAGCTTCCTGGCATAAGCAAGTTCTTGGGATTATACAAACTGCTGCTTCTGTTTCCAGTCCAGATTTCTAGAAATTAAACCCTGCTGCCGTCACCTCTTCCCCGGGGCCACGCTCAGGGGTGCCGCGCTCGTTCGCGACCGTAGCTGCGCCAAAGAACCGGTGCCCAGCCCCCAGGGCCCAAGCGGCTGCAGCCGCGGCTCTCCAGCTCCCTCCTCTGAAGCACGGGTCCCCTCGCAGGGGCATGCAGAACGACCCCAGAGCAGGCTCTGCCCGAGGATGCAGCGGCGAACAGGCGACCCAGGCGCTCAAGGCTGCGGTCCAGCCATTGGAGGACAGGGCTCGGCACGCAGCCCAGCTCCAACCTCTAGGTGCGGCTGCTGGACAATGTAGCCATAGCCATCAAGACAGCCGGCAGAAAGCAAATGGCGGCTCCCGCGGAGTGGATTTTCGGCACAGAAACCGCAGCCCAGCCAACGATCCCAATCCACAAACTCTCCCTGTATAAAAAATATTCAAAAAAAAAAAGGCAGGGCGCACTGAGCTTTCTTTGCCTAGGGTACTTACAATCAACTGCTGATTACACGTTCACCTTTTCTGCCCGGAGTGAAGCGAAAGAGGAAGCAGATGGGAGCAAAGCGCCCGCGGCTTTGGGCGGCAAAGCATCTGGGAGCCAAGCGTCTCTTTTTCGATCTCTTTGTTCTTCCTGCTGCTTGGCAAAGTGGTCCGCTACAGATTAACGGTGAAAGGGGTTCTTACACGCTGTGCGAAATCTCGATTAAAGCCGCTGCTCTGAGCACCACGCTCAGCACTTCAGCAACCCCCGTGCGCAGCGGCCATCTTCCCTTTTGGTACTTATTTTAAGACAAGGTCTCACTAAGTTGCTTAGGGCCTCCCTTAACTGCTGGAGCTGGATTTGAACGTGTGATCCTCCTGCCTTGGCTTCCCTATCCATTGGGATTACACATATGTGTCACCATGCCTGGCTCCAGTGTGTGTGCTTATTCAGATGTTAAACCTGAGATATCACAAACTCTCATTAGATAGTGCACAAGCACAAGGAAATGATGCAGATGTTCACTGTGTAATTAACAATGCTGGGCTGGGGTTATAGCTAAGTTGGTAGAGTGCTTGCCTCAAATGCATAAGGCCCTGGGTTCAATCCCCAGGAATACACACTCACACACAAAAACAAAACAAAAAGTAATGCTTACTTCAATCTTGCACATGCTATCTATTCACTTTTATTTTTGACATTTGTGTGCTTATTGAGATGTTTCCTACCCTTTTTCAGATGATACAGATGTTCATACAAATGTTTCACAAGCCCATTCTAATATCCTAACTATTAAGGTTACCCTTGTTCATTTCCACTGGGTTGTTCAATAATATGCTCACTTATTCCTATTCTGCTTTTCCACAACCAGTAAGCTAACCAGCTGTTTTAGTCAGTTGTTCACTGCTGTGACCAAAAGACATGACAAGAACAATTTTAAAGGAGGAAAAGTTTATTTGGGTCTCAGAGTTTCAGAGGTCTCAGTCTATGGACAGTCTACTCTATTGCTCTGTGCCTGAGATGTGGCAGAACATCATAGTGGAAGAGTATGATGGAGGAAAATGGCTCAGAACATGCTCACCAGAAAGAAGAGACAGAAAGAGAAACCGCTCCCCTCACCATAGAAAAAATATAGACCTCTAAGGCATGCTCTCCATGACCCACCTCCTCTAGCCACACACCCTACCTGCCTACTTTAATTCCTATCAGATGATTAATGCCCTGGTTAGGTTAAAACTCTCATAACCCAATCATTTCACTTACAAACTTTCTTGCATTGCTTCACACATGAGCTTTTAGGAGTCACCTAATATCAAAACCATAACATCAACCCATGCTAAAGATTAACAAGGAGCAGCTGCTGTTCTGGCCATTCCCAACTTGGTAATGGCATTCTCCAGAAAAGCCATCTTGGTTTTCTATGGTATCCAGCTTCTCTAGTGATGCTGTTGGCATGTCACTCCTTTGCAGGATGTGCTGGCACACCTGCTGCCATCTTGCTTGTTGTGACACTCAAGGTAAACCAAGAACACCAGTGTTGACACAGAATTTATACCAGTCATCACACCCAAACACCCTCATCTTCCTGAAGATAATTGTTCCAGCCAGTGTAAACCTTCTACTGAGTTTGAATGTGCTTTTAATCATCCTCTGTTATCTTCAGCAACCCAGAGTCATAAACCACCAGGCATTCCATGTCCATTCATTTCAAGGAAACTTTTGATTGGTTCTGCTTCATAATTTTGCAGTTGCCTTGACCACAATCAATAAGACAGGCTTGTGCAGCAATACGGAGTCAACATCTAAAGCAAGGAGTATTGATTGAGCATTTACTACAAGCCCAACTTCCTTCATGGCCCAGAAATATATCTTTGCCTGTCTCAAGTAGTTCCTCCATCAATTTGCAGAAAAGGAGCTTGGTGTTTGAAATCAGTCTGATATCAATTTAAATCTCAGCTCTGACTACATGAACTTGAGAAAATCACTTAATATTTCAGAGGTATAGTTCCTTATCTGTAGTATGGATAATGATGGATAATAATTGTATGGACAATTTCAAAGCTATGAAAAAGAGAACTCAATATTAACACTGACTAAATGGTGGTTGTTGAGATAGCTCGCTGTGGGTCAGATCAGCTATAAGACCATTGACAACACACCCTGGAGCCCATCCACGGTCAGCACTCAGGTGACACTAGCATTCTAGGGAGAGGGTAGGGGCTCCTTCCCATGGTTTATGAGGTAGATGGGAGCCTGCAGGAGGTCATGAATGAGTGGTTAAAGGTAAAAGCAAAGGAATGGGGCTATGGGATGGTGATAGAGTGGCTGCCAGAGTGGGTTTCACGTTTCTGTGACCTTTAGGCCACAATTCAGTGCCTATTGACCAAAGCATTCACCTGGCAACATGCATTCACTCTATAAATGAGGCAATAGAGATAGAGTACTTAGAACAGTGCCTGACATAGACCAAGAATAAGCATTTTATTTTTGTGGTATTGGGGATTAAATCCAGAGGTGCATCATCACTGAGCTAATCCCCAGCCATTTTTATCTTTATTTTTTGAGACAGGTTCTCCCTAAATTATTGAGGGTCTCTCTAAGGTGCTGAGGCTGGCCTCAAACTCACAATCTTCCTGTGTTAGCCTCTGGAGTTGCTGGGATTACAAGTCTGTGCCACCACATCCAACCATCATATAAGCACTTTCTAGTATGACTATATTGGTGATTTGTTTCAACCATTATATAATGTGTACCTGGTATGTTTTAGTTGTTGTGACTATAGAAGAGACATAGCCCCTAGCCTCAAGGGATCAATAATCCATTAACTCGATTTTTTTTTAAATAAAAATATAAGGAAAAAAATGGCCGATGCTGCCTGGGTTTGGTGAGATGGCTGTGTCCCAGAGAACATCACTGATGTGCTTGAGTACACTCTTGGTTATTCAGGAAAAAGAGGGAGAAAGTGCGGGTATTTGGAGAGCACACTACCAAATACAAAGGCACATCAAGGTGATACATTCAGAGACATACGGAGCAGAAGACCCAGTGCAGAGAATGGGGAAAGAACACTGAACCAGAAGGCTGGAGCCACACCACAGAGGGCCTTCAAGGTCTTGATAGGATCCTGGATCCAAGCCTATAGGGAATAGGGAGCCACTGAAGTTTCTTTAAGCAAGAGAGTGACTTGAGTTCATTTTTCTTCTAAGAACATCACTCTGGCTATGATGTGGACAGTATCTGGAGGGAGGCAAGGCAGGAAGAAGGGAGTCCGCTAGAACATTCTGCTGCAGTTTTGATGGAAGATGTTGATGGCCTGGATAAAGAAGGAACTGGAAGGACGGAGATGGAAGTAAAGAGAAATGAAAGGAGTTGGTCCTGATGTGAATGAAGTATTGGGGGCAAGGGGTATGTGTCACACATTCAGGAAAACTGCAAGTTTTGATTAAATATTGCAGTGGGGCTGGGGATGATGATCTGCCCCCTTGGGGAAGGATCCAAGAACACCCGCAGCACTTCCTTCACAGACTCCTGACCAGCCATGGATTCTAGTGCTTTGACTGCTGCTGGGGTGATAAAGTAGACAGCTACTCGAGTGAGAGGAGAGGGTCACAGTCTGCACTTCACTTAAGCAAAGATGGAAGCAGCTGCCATGGTGATGCTCTTACATGTCAGTTGAGTGGATGAACAGAAATCCTAAAGTTAAAGCAGAAGGACCCAGGGTCAAGTGCAAAATTGGTCAGTGGCTATAGAATGTTTGCTGGTTGAATAAAAATAGACAGGAAGCTAATTACATGACTTCTAAGTGGGCAGAGGGCTGACATTCAAAATTTCAAAGCTCTATTATAGATGCCACTACCAAAATATTCAGTTAAAAATGTCAGGGCTACATATTAAGTGACCATTCAATCGAGTGAATAGATAAATGGATGGATTTCTCTGGAATATTAAATCTAGCTTTCAAGATTCCCCAGTGATTCATTATCACTCACATTTGCCACATGGGCTTGGTGGTGGCATGTTAATAACTGAGAGTGTCAATTAATGATTCAGGGTGAACTTGGATGTTTTAGGAGCGTTCCCAGGTTTTCCTGGGCTTGTCTCCACCTGGTCAATATTTTTGTCTATGATTTGGATGAAAGCACAATTGTCATTTTTACCAAGTTGGAAAAAATCACTGAAAGCTGGTGGCTTCCCTCTCTCCTTCCTTCCCTGTCCTCCATGATGAGGTCAGGTTTGCTCTTTAAGAGAAAAATGGGAACTGGAGATTATCTAGTTGCTTCATCATCTTTAGGGAACTAAGTTGGGAAAGAGCAAAGAGGAGGGAGAGAAAAGGATGCGGGGGAAGGGAGGTGAGAGAAGCAGAGAAGGAAAATGAAAATGGAAGGAGGGAAGAACCATCAGAACTATTGGAAAATGTAATGAATTGATGTGTCATGAGCTACTGGCACCCAAAAATGTTCTTAAGAAGTTTTCCTTGCAAGCATCAAGGGTGGCAAAGAAACTTCTGCCTGGCATGGAGACTGCTCAGGTGGTCTCAGGGTTCTCACCACAAGTAATCTAATGCAGGCAAAGAAACACTCTGTGTATTTATGACAAGTTGCCCCAGCAGGCACAATGACTGGAAACTCAGTGAAAAGTAGAGGAATAGGGAATGAGAACAAAACTCAGAGGATGAAAGGAGATGGATTTATTCGTTCATTCATTCTTCTATTTTTTTTTCATCCAACAAATACTTATTTGTGGCTGAATGAGACACAATGATGAGACAAAATAGATCCTTCCTGTTTTCACAGTACTGACAGTCTATTCAGAAGAGAAACATAAATTAAATATTCCCTCTAATGAATGCTTAAATACTAACTGTTAAAGGCTTTTGGTTCTGGCAGAAGTGTTTTTGCAAAATATATAAAAAGAGAGGTTAACTGAGAAAGCAGATGAAGGTGTGTCTTAACTCAAGTTGCCATAACAAAATCCTGTAGACTGGGTGAATTAAACAATAGATACTTATTTCTCACAGTTCTGGAGGCTGAGAAGTTCAAGATTAAGGTGTTAGCAGATACAGGTACGTTGAGAGCCCCCCTTTCTGGTTCACAAATGGCTGCCTCTCACAATATCATCACATAGAAAGGAGACAAGACTTGGTTTTGTTTTTTTCCTCTTCTTGTAAGAACACTAATCCTATTGTGGGAACCACATTCTCACGGCTCCCAAATTCTAATAACCTTCCAAAGTGCCTATCTCCTAACATCATCACATTGGGAGTTAGGATTCAACATAGGTATTTGGGAGGTTGAGACACAAACATTCCTTACACAATTGGATGAAAGTCAAATGATATTTCCCTGAAGAGATGAGCCCCAACCTGAGATCTGCAAGGTAGTTTCAGTCACAGAGATTCATTTTAGAGAGAGGGTGTTGATAAGCAATGTTTCTAGGCATGAGAGAGCCAGGGCCTTTGGCAATGGCACATCTCAGGGAAAGGGAGACTCAAAAGATAGGCAAGGCTGGACCAAGCAGGGTCATCTCGTCTGATATAGAATTTGAACTATAGTGATTATTTATTTCCCTTATACAACAATTTGTATTGAAAAGTTACCAGATCAAGTACGAGGTAGACACTAAAAATATACAAGGGATGGTAAGCAAGATAGATATGACTGGCTCCTAGTGGTAACCGAACTTTGAGTTAAGGGGAACAGATAGTTAAATAAACAAAACAAAAACCTCAATACAAAAATAGTAAGTACTGGTATCAGGAAGTCGGGGCATTTAACACAGCCTAGAGGATGGGGATCAGTGGAGGATTCCTAAAGGAAGTGACATTAAAACTGAGACCTGAAAGAAAAGTACACTGTAGCAAGGTAAAGACAGAAACAAAAGATTTTCTATTTTGCAGGAGCCAGTGTGCAGGCCCAGAGGTGAGAGAGAGCACATCATGCTTCAGGAAGATGAAGTGCAAAGAGATGGTGTCAAGAGAAGAATCTAGGGGTGTGGGCGAGGGCTACATCATGAAAGGACCTGTACCCCACTTAAGAAGTACAGATTGCACACTGAGGGAAGGGCCTGCATAGATGCACTAGAAAGGAGAGAGCCAAAAGCTGGCAGACCATTTACAAGGCTGTCAGCATAACGGGGGTGAGAGTTGGTGAGACCTGAATTATATTTTGGACAATAGCAGATGAAGAAACTAGATGGTTTTAAGACACATTTAGGAGGTAAAAGACATTAGACTGAGTGACTGAGTAATTACCAAAGTCTAACACACAGAATAAAAGTTACTCAAAGATGCCCAGGTCCTCATCCCTGGAGCCTCTGGATATGCTGTACCACACAGCAAAGGGGTACTAAGGTTACAGATGGAATTAGGTTGCTGACCAGCTGACCTTAAATATGGAGGTTATCCTAGATTTTCTGGGTAAACCCAATATGACCATAAGGACCCATGTAAACTGGAGGAGGAAGGCGGAAGAGAGAGCCAAAAGATGGCAGTGAGAAAGACTTGGCCTGTCCTTTCTGAGTTGGAAGATGAAAGAAGGAAGCCATGAGCCAAGGAACAATGGTGGCCTCTAGAAGATGGAAAAAGCCAGAAGCAGATTCTCCCCTAGAGCCTATAGAGGAAATGCAGTCCTTCCACTTCCTGATTTTATCCTAGTGATACCCACTGTGGACTTCTGATCTCCAGAACCAGGAGATACTAAATTCATGCAAATTTGCAGTGATTTGTTACAATAGCAGTATGAAACAAACACAGTGAGAGAGTGGTGGGATGGAGGAGATGCCAAGATTCTGCTGTGGGCATCTATATGGGATGATGTTGCTTCCATTAGGAAACACAGGAACAGGAAGAACAAGTTGAGGAAACAGTTGTCGATTCACTTTTGAATTTTGGTACCAGGGATTGAACCCAGGGGTGCTTAACCACTAAGCCACATCCCCAGTCCATTTTATTTTATTCTTTATTTTGAGACAGGGTCTCGCTAAGTTCCTGAGGTCCTCCCTAACTTGCTGAAATTGGCTTTGAACTTGAGATCTTCCTGCTTCAAGCCTCCTGAGCCACTGGGTTTACAGGCATGTGCCACTATGCGCAGCTTGATTCACTTTTGAACATACTAGTTTGGGGTTTTTGAAATACTAATTTCAGAGAAATGTATGAATCTGGAAATAAAAAAGTTCTAGACAGTAGGTAAATATTTGAGAGTCGTTAACAATTTGTGGTAACAGGCTACCAAGTAAAGATGATGGAAAGAGGGAGACAGAGGGCAAGTGGGAAAGAGAGGGAGAGGAAGGAAAGAAGGGAGAGAAGGGGGAGGAGGAGGGAGGAACCCAATATCCAAACACGAAGAGCACCAGAACATACAGAAGGGGAAAAAATAGAAAGGGCAGCAAGCAAGAAAGAAAAACAGAAAAGCCCAGACATTCAAGCAAATTCTGAGCAAGTGCATGAAGGAAAGTTGGGTCATGAGAAGGCCTGACTGTTGAGGCAGGGACGTGTGAAACTGGAAAGTGAACGCTGAATTCATGGGAAGGAGTTCCTGGCCCTCTGGAAAGAGCAGGTGTAGAGAAGTGGAGGGAGTAGACTGAGGTGAGCTGAGGAGGAGTGCAATAATCCACAGGGAAATTCACAGTCACAATAGAACCCACATGTGCACATCTGCAGACACAATGTGTCCATGTTTAAATTGACAAACATGAAATGTTTCCATATTAAATTTTACCCATTCCCAGTGAAGCTTCAGGAAAATAAGGGCTAACACATTGATAAAAATTGTACACTTTGTATTATGGTTTGAATTGCCCCCAGTCAAACAAAACAAAATGTTGATGCACTAATTCCAAGTAGCTCTGAAAGTGACTTATTTGGAAACAGGGTCTTTGAAATCTTTACCAGGTGAAGATGAGGTCTTTGGGCTGGGCCCCATTCTACTAGGGTTAGTATCATTATCAAAAGAAAAATGTGGACAAAAAGAGACAGAGAAGGACAATGAGAAGAGAGAACTCTGTGTGAAGACTGAGTTATGCTGCCCCAAGCCAAGGAATGTCTGGGGTTAGCAGAGGCTGCAAGAGGCAGGAAAGGAGGCCTCCCCTACAGATTTCACAGGGAGCAAGGACCTATCAACACTTTGTTTTAGGACATCTGGCCTCTAGAACCTATAAATTTCTACTGTTCTAAAACACCCAATCTGAGGTAATTTTTTACCAAAACCCTAGAAAGACTAACACACCTTGAACCACCTGCTCAGGAGAGTTTAGAGATACAGTTTAGAGATATGAAACAAATACCTTTAAAATAATAATTTTGATTCAGTTTCTATTAATTTATACCAATGGAATAAAAAGAGACTAACAAGAAGTTTCATTGCAACAGACTTATAATGATGGAAAATTAGGAATAACTTCAATCAAAAATAAGAAATTGACCAACTAGATAGGTTGAACACTATCAAAATACCATTTTAGAAGAAAACTAATGACGTAGAGAAAAATGTTCACACTACATTTTTAAGTGGAAAGAAGCAGGTTATATCCAGCCCAATATTCTTCCAGTTTTACACTATTTCTATTCCTCTATATTCCAGCTCCATTATTACTATATGTCCCTGGGGAAAATCCTTTAACTTTTTAATCATCAATTTAATCATCTGTAAAATGGGAATACCAACTTTCTTGTTCCCTTGAATGATTATTATTATTATTTGTACTGGGGAGTGAATCCAGGGGCAGGTACTTAGCCACTGAGAGCCACATCTCCAGCCCTTCTTTTTTTTTTTTTTTTTGTTGTTTTTTTTTTGAACTTGAGATCTTCCTGCTTTTTTTGTATTTTATTTAGAGAAAGGGTCTCACTGAGTTACTTAGGGCCCCACTAAGTTGCTGAGTCTGGCTTTGAACTCATGATCCTCCTGCTTTAGCCTTCTGAGCTGCTAGGGTTACAGGCATGGGCCACCACGCCCAGCTCATTCTGTTGTTTTGAGGATGGAATGAGATAAGGGATATCATGCATATTAACAACAATGCCTGACAAATCCTAAGTAGTCCATAAATGTTACCCTGTCTCCTAGAATTAGTTCATTAGGAATCCAAAATCCACACCAGCTTGCCAGGAAAGGCAGATCTCTGTGCGTTTTAAATGTTCACCATTTGGAAATGCTTCAAGGTGTCAAAATATTTGCATCATTAGCTGAGTACTAACATTCCGGGATCAATAATCCAGCACAGACAGTCTGAGCAGCTCTTTTATGCTCATACTATGACTTCCCTGCAAAAGTTATAATTTCAGTATAAAGAAAATTTCTAGAAAGGGAATAATAGAAGGCTAAGCAGGTTAAAAATGTTTGATTACTATAAGATAAATGACAGCTGAAATATCATTGCCAACCATTTCCCATTGTAATCCTTGCGGTAATTTCCTTGAAGCATTTCACAGGGTGAGAGCAATGAAAAAAAAAAAAGTCTTTTTGCTAATATAGAACTCAACAATAGAAAATTGTATTGCTCATTAGTTAAGATGTTCTGATACAGTCATCGAGAAAATTAGCAGTTGTTCAATGTTAAAGAACAAAATGTTGTATTTTCTTTTAAATAAAAGAAGGAAACACAAAGTAAAGACATTTAAGTGACTTTTTTCAACTTTTATTTTATCAATGTGGTCATTTCATTTGCTTACCGTAAGGCCTATGTCACTCCCATACATAGAAAACAAACTAATTTTACTAGAATATCTTTTGAGAATTTAGTTTTAAAAAGTTTAGTATATATTTATATTATATGTACTTAGCATGATGTTTTGATAGATATACACATAATGAAGTCAGTATTACAATCTAGTGAATTAACATATCCATAGTTGGGAATTGACTAAGTAGATCTTCTATACTATTGATCCTCATAGTCATCCTCTTTAACTGGATGCACCTGTGTATCCTTGCAGAAATTTCTTGAAGTTCCTTGCTATCTCTAAATTCAATTAGTCATCCTCACTGGGTAACAAAGTTAGATGAATTAGACACCTGTTATTGATGAGTCAAATTTCAGATTAAAGGAACGACTGGTAATTTCATATGGGAAAGAATTATTAGCCTCAAAGAAAAATAACTAGATAATTCTGAAGAAAATAATACAAGTAGTTAATTTCACTTTCAGAACAGATTAGGACCAATGTTTAGGAACATTGAGTTAATTTCTCCCTCCCCACTTCCCAGATAATCTAGTACACAAGACCTTAGAGAATCATTTATATAAAATATACCGGCACTTGACGTTAGCGTTAATGTGGCTTCCTGTTCATTATACCACATTTTCTGAAAACAAAGAACAAATAAATTCAACCCAGTCTATGTGAGTTTTAGAGGGCCAATAACGTGAGACTAGAATAACAAAGCCATAGTAATAAAAAGCTAAACCCACAGTAAGCCAGGTATTTATCCTAGAATTATAAATACTTCTTTTGCTAGAAAAAGAATGTGACTTTAAATTCTTTTTTCCTTTTTTCCTCACAGTTTCTGTGGGTCTCTCAATTATATACATGGAGAATTTAAATAGAAAAATTAAAACCAAGACTGCAGAATAAACAGAAGTCAAAGAAAACAGACATTTCAAAAGTACTTTTTCAATAAAAAATTCCCTTTCTCAACTGGAGGGAGCATTGCATCAGTGATAGTTCACTTTCTAGACTTATAAGTATTATTTGTCATCAATGATAACAGGAACCTATTCTTGAGTAATCTTTTGAGATGGGAAAGCCCAGCTTCTCTTGAGATGACGTTTAGATTGGTCACCAAGGTCTCAGGATATTGTAGGTATAGACTATTTTGTGCTGCTAAGAAGTCTGGGACTGTGGTGACCTGCTTCTGGATTTGTGGCTATTGGCCTACTATACATGACTGTGACCAAAGGGTATGAGGGTCAATCACGCACTTCTGTTCTCTGTGATTCAAATGTCTGATATCACAGCAAACCCTGGGTCAGATTCTGTGACTGGTGATGTGATTGACAGAATGATGAGGGGCCCAGATCATCCTTCCAGGCAGGACTTACACACCCAAATTACCTGCAGGCAGCCTCTGAATGTCAGTGCCTTTGGCTGCTTTAGCTGCAGAGAGCTGCCCAGTCCTCAGGCACATCCTTCATGGGGAAGCCCGCACCTGGCAGTTGAGCAGGCTGGGAAAAAGGCCTGTCATTCTGCCCTGCCACAAAACTGCTCCGATGGGAAATATCTGTTCCAGAACTCCCTGCCGAGAGGCTGAGACTTCTTCAGATACATTTTGCAATTCAACCTCTTCCTGTGCCCACTCTTCCTTCTCCCTCCTCTCCCACAGGGGTTGACCCCCTAATCAGCCTGTAATACCCTAAATTCTCCCTTTATATCTGCTTCCAGGGGATTCAAATGATGACATAATCAAATCCACAAAAATACGTGTCCTCACATTCAGGAGGTGCCCTACCTTAGAAACAGTAGGCAAATTCACATAATAGACCACATTGACAGATTGCAAGATAAAGCTACAGGATCAGCTTTTCTCGAATTCAAACACTTTTTCATGATAAGAACCCTCAACAAACTAGAAATAGAAGGAAACATTCTCAATCTGATGAGTGACATCTACAAGAAACAACTGAACTTAATGAGGACAGACTGAAAATTTCCCCCTCAGATCAGGAACAAGTCACACATACCCTTAGAGTTCAGGTCCATTTTAAGATTAATCTAGTAAAGTTCCCTGCTCTACTTCCAGTGAGGGAACAGGAGCCCCCAAAAGCCAGAGTGAGTTCTGGGGGCAATCTAAGGAAGTGAGTCCACTTTATAGGATACTCTGGTTCCTCCAGGTTTGCCCGCTCCTCCTGAGAACCGTCTCAGCCCACTGTCTTTTAAGGCCCTAGCAGAACCCATTTCCAACAACTTTCTGAAAAGGGTTCATTAATTATGGATTTAGTTCCAAATAGGAACTTATTTCTTGTGTCAGTTTTTCCCCATCGCCTATAGTCTTTTTTAGCTTCTAACGTTGACCTTCATTGTTTGTTTCTGAGACCCCACATCTCTACCTTTAGGATTATGAGCATCGATGGCTGCATCAGGCCCTGTAATCTGTGGATATCTCCCCAACCTCCTTCATCTCCTACTGACCTCACAGGCAGGCCTCTGAGTAAGTTAGGTCACTTTTAAGTGCAAGTGACTGAAACGCAACTTCAACTAACTTTGGCAAAAGGAGGAGAAATATCTAAGAAAAATATTCTAGAGGATATTCTTCTCTTAATTAAGAAACAGCTGAATCACCAAATTGTGGGAAATATACCAAAGGGCCTTAGTGACAGCTGAGGCCAGGGATATAAATGCCATCTGGACTCTAACTCACGCATGCTCCTGTCTCTGCTGCTCTGTGAGCCTTCTCCATTCTCACCACACTGGCAGTCTTCAAAGCTGGAGGTCATGGTCATCAGAAGTTCCTAAGCCTCCATATGGAAGCTTTCGTATCAGAGAGGTAAAATTTAAAATGTCTTCATTTAAAATGTCTTCATTTTAATATGAAAAATCAGAGAAAGTATCTTCTTAAGTCAAGAATGTGTCTAATCCATAAGTTTCAAATAATGGCCAGGACTAATCCAGTCCAGAGAGGGGTTCTGCTTATACAGCAGGGATTTTTGTTGCTGCTGCTGTTTATTTTAATTTAGATGAGATATGTCCTCGCCAGTCGGCCTCAGACCCTTTCAGATTCAGCGCAGTCATGCTGCCTGGCTTTCCCTAAAAGCATCTGGGTGTGTAGATCCATCTAGAATGGAACCAGGCCATGTTCATTTCTCAATGCTCAGTTCTCAGTCCAATTCCTGCCACCACTTCCCAAAGAAACCTTTGGACCAAAAGTTGAACTAGTTTGTAAAAAGGCCAAAGAACCATTGCAAAGTGAATCACCTCCTCTTGCATTAGAAAAGAACGACTCCTTGTGTGAAGCTCTGATTTCTCATTTTGTTTTTTTCTAACAAAAGCCAGAGACTTTACTTCCTCCCCTGTATACAGGGTATAAAAATATAGAATATTGTATTGATTGAAGAAGACACAGCAAATAGAGCCCTTGGCTCTGGGCCTACTGGGGTGCCACTCAAGGGAAGGAAGTCATCCCTGTGCTGACATCACTCTCTCCGTGGACATCATCACCACATTGCTTTCACTCTTACTTAATATGCCTCATCCATAGTGTCTGGTGAGGCACGACTGAGTTTCAGTCCTTCTCTCCCCTTTGATAGGAATTTTTTATCTTGTACCTTGCTGGTGGACAGCATTTCCAACCCACCAGTTCCTGGAGTTTAAAAGAGAGAGAGGACCCTTGCAGATCTCCAAAGCATAGAGAAAACTGTGTTGCTCCTTTAAGAGCTGGGACTACCTGAACATGTCTAAGATTTTCCCTAATTAAAAGGACTCCCAAGCCAGATGTGGTGGCATATGCCTATAATCTCAGTGTCTCAGGAGGATCACGAGTTCAAAGCTAACTTCAGCTGTCATAAGCTGTCTGTAAACTGTGTGTGGACTGTTGCACATAGTAGCCTCCTGAGGGCATAAGTCTGGCATTGGGAACTCCCCATGACACCCACACACACACAGGGATTGACCCCCTAAAGCTCTGCCAAAGATCCCACATAAATCCTGAGATGGGTGTGACCTGCCAAGATGTCAGTCAACCCGCTGACAGCAATACATGATGAAGCAAGACTCTGCCCTTGAAACCTTACCCCTGCCTTTGATGTACCCCCTTAAATAAACCACCAGAGCCATCATTCCTTTGTCTAGTCCCAGAACCCAAGTGGACTAGATCTACCAGGGGCTTTGCTTTCTGTAAATATATTTCTGAGTATTTGTGCTTTGTTATTTGAGATTGTAAATTTTAGGGTGGCTTGGATTATTCTGGGCAAGAAGAAGAACCTCTTAATGAGACACTGGCCATCATCCCCCCCAATACTCAGCAAAAGCAAAATGCAACTCAGTGAGACCCTGCCTCTAAATAAAAATACAAAATAGTATGGTGGATGTGGCTCAGTGGTTGAGTGCCCCTGAGTTCAATCCCTAGTACCACCAAAAAAATAAAATAAATAAATATTTTTTAAAGGCCTCCTCGGAATCCCACCCAGCAAACTGAGACTAAGTCCTTTGTACAAAAAAACCTAGAATAGGCTTCATTACATGACCATAGAGAACTCTTTAAAAACAGCCATTCAGGGCAAACACAATTTATCTTCTATGTTCCTCTACTATTAGATGTACAGATTGGGGCACATTAGAACTGTGTCCTTCTTACAGATGAACTGTAAAGATTAATTAGGCTGTATCCACCAAGTGGAGTTCTCCTGAGAGTTCCACATAAATATACTCACTCTTGTTATTATGAGGCTTGGAAATACTCTTCCCTCTCTCAGTTATTTAAGATAAAGAATCTGATCTTTAATAAGTAAACAGATAAAAAGAATAGACTTTGGTATTCAATGTGGCAGGCCTCAATCGAATCTTCTCTTTTAGAACAGAAGATGGAGCCTGTCCTGAAGATGCGGCATGTTGAGTTATCACCCCTCTTAAGGGGCCACTTCCTTATGGCATAGATACAGTTTTCAATACCATTTGATTCAATCTTTTATTAAAGTTCTACCTCGAGTAGCCAATTGATTTTTGTTAGTCCCTGGAGTAAACGCTTAAAGGAAGCTTCATTGCATTTATTTAAAAGGTTCCTGCTTCTGTGTGAAATGCATTTGATTTGATATATAAGGAAAAGGCTTCGCTTACTAAGTGCTATTTTTTTCAGTCAATTTTGCATTACCCCCTTTTTATTTTTTTTAACGCTAGGAATTCAGGTCTGAATCACAGATCCTTTGAAGACTTTTCTTTTCCTAGTTCAACTTTGCTTTTTTTATTTTATTTTATTTTATTTTATTTTAACTACTCTCCCCAGATTTAAAAGCATATTAGCTAGAAGGTTTGGAATGCTGATGATTTTCCATGTGCATAAATTACTACCTTGAACAACACCTCTTGTGAATATTTTGGACTTTGAAGAGATTTTAGTTGAAATGATACATTTAGAACTTTCTGTGTTCTCTTGGGATTCTCTTAATAGGAACAGTGTATCCTATCTTTTTGGTGTGGACACAGGCAGGGAAGAAGCACTCTTATGAATGGGACTTGGAAGTCCTTTGTGATACTTTACTGAGCTTCATCCTAGGATCTGACAGCATGGTTGGTGGGCAACAAGACAAACTCTAGGGAAAAACTAATGGACATTTCATAAAGCAGGATTCCTTTGCTCCTTGTGCCATGGAACCAAGTTCACACAGCTGTTAAACAGAATTTCACAGGAGAAGGCTGAGCCTCTTCTTTGTTCACTCCCGAGCCTCTTCTCAAATGCCTTTTCCTACCTTTCCTCCCTCTGACAGCCCCTTTGAATAGTGATGACAGCAGCTGTCTTGCACTGATACATGCTGAGTAGTTCACTCATATTTGCTTATTTAATCCTCACAGCAACCCCAAGAGGAATTCCAACACATCTTATTTTACATATAAGGAGGCTGAGCATTAGAGAAATTAGCTAGCTTAATCAAAGTTGCACACATTTGCACCCAGGACTGTTTCACTCCAGAACCTACATTCTATATACTCCTGAGCAAAAATGCTGCTAGAAATGTGGGATTTGAAAGTCCTGGAGAAATACATAAGCATTATATCAAAGCTGTATTCCAAGTTCAAAACTCAGGAGCGACAAGAAGTCATCAAGTTTTCAGTGCAAAGTAGTACATGACAACTTTGTTTTCATGAGTTTGACTTAGTAGTTAAACATAATCCAATCCAATTTCATGCATGACAAGGATGGCTTCTTCCCTGATGGTCACCAGCCTCACAATTTGCAAAACCACACAAATACCTAAGATGACTCCCCGGGGGCAAACTATGCTTTAAAAAAAAATGTAATCTCCTTGAAAAAACAAAAGGCTTTCCTGCTCATCCCAACATCCCCACCCTCACCATAAAAAAAAAAAAAAAAATTACCCATAAATATTTGGGTGAAATTGTATCATAAATAAAATAAAGGATAACAGAGAAGAAAAACAAATGACTCTCTAAAAGTACAGGGGTCACCAGCCAACAAAAAGTAGAAAGATGTATTATGAACAAGTAGGTGTTTGTCACATTGGGCGGCAGAGCCCCCTCCCCTCCGTGGTCCTCACAGAGTTACCCTGCCCATCTGGAAGCAGCTATGCCTTCCACTTTCAAAAATGAAGCCCAGGACTCATTAGATGGAAGTAACTTGATCTCAGGGACAGCTCTGCAACATCCAAACACACATCAATGAGAGCATTGCATCTGCTTAAAATCGCTGCTATTTCTTAATTCAGACGAAGAGAAGAATGTGCTTTTTCCTGCACTAATTGCTGTGCCTTACAAAGGCAATGCCAGCCAAGTTAAGAACTAGGCTTCTGCTCCTAGCTCTTTGTCAATTCAGCTACTCGCAAGCTGCGGTGGATTCCCCTGATAGCACATTTCAACATCCCACACAGTCAGGAGATTTCTGCTATTATCTAATCTCCATTTCCTTTTCTGAGATTTAAATACATCCTTGCTCATCTTATGGTAAGCAGAAACAGAATTGGATCACGTCAGTATGTAACACGGAGGGAAGAAGATTTTTAATCTAAGTTAACTGCAGTGATTTCTAATGGGGAATCATAGGGCTGTGGATGCCAAAATTCATATAATTCTTTACTTCTCTTAACCCAATTCAGAGACTAGAGAGGAGGAAATAAGTTTGAAGGCTCTTCTGACTTAAAATGATGAATTAAACACTGGCATTTAGTTCTTCTGTTCCCTCCCAAACTCCATTAACTCCCAAGTAAAAGATTTTTTTCAATGCATCAACTCACAAATGAAAACAGGAAAGGAGATGACAAACTGAAAAGTTGGCAGGAAGTGGAGGGATCGGTGGTGTTATGGTTTAGATATGAGGTGTCCCCCAAGAGCCTCTTGTGTGAGACAAACATTGGAATGATTGGGTTATGAGAGCTGTAACCTAATCTGTGGATTAATCCATTTGAATGGATTAACTGGGTGGTAACTATAGGCGGGTAGGGTATAGCTGGAAAAAGTAGGTCACTGGGTACCTGCCTTTGGGTTTTATATTTTGGTGAGCTGAGTGCTCTCTCTGCTTCCTGGCTCTCATGTCCTAAATGGTTTTTCCTCTGCCATGCCCATCTGCCATGATGTTCTGCCTCACCCTGGGCCCAGAGCAATGGAGTTGGCCCACCATGGACTGAACCTCTTGAAACTGTGAGCCAAAATAAACTTTTCCTCCCCTAAGTTGTTCTCATTGGGTCCTTTGGTCATGGCAACACAAAGGTGACCAAAACAGGTGGTAACTGACTTAGCAGACTCAAGAAAGCAGAATTTTAAATCAGCAATAAGACAAGAAGTTCTGGGTTGCAGAAGTCCCTGTGGACTTGGGAATCATGGCACCAGATATGACCGAGAGGAAAAAATAGGCCCAAAAGAAGAGATTTGTCAGAGATAGGTCTAAAAAGCATTCCCTCCCTCTCTCCCCCAACATCTTTTCCTATTGTTCTTCCTCTGTCTTGGCAGAGCCTGAAACTTTATTTCTAGAAAAGAAAACAAAAGGCCTCTGTGCTGGCCACAGGTTCACTTGAGACCAAGCCCCTTACTGTAAATAATAGACAATCAGCATTTGCTCACTGAATGTTCAGACCTCCGTCCTTTTGCACAACTCAGCTCCCAGAGTTTGACATCCAGGCAGGTGATTCGAAGAGACTTCCCTGGGAACTGGATTCCCAGTCATAGAAAAAAGTCAGAAGATGCTGAGAGCAGACATTCTATGAGAAAAAAAAAAATCCACCCAATCACCCTACAATACAGACCCTTCTTTCTTGCCACTTCTCAGAATTCGGCCACACTGGCAGCCTTCTGTTCTCCACCTGGAGCCTTCCAGAATCTTCTCCTCCTACTACTCCCTTCTAGACTCCCTCTTTGCACAGGGAAAGCCATTTGACTTTCCCTAGCTCCTCCAGGTCTACTTCCCACCTACCACCAATTAGCTCATCAAAAGCATGAAAGGGAATGATTATAAAATGGTTATAAATATTCACAAGTTATTTTCCCCTCACATATAAAAATGAAAGTTCTTTCTGTAAATGTAGTGAATTCAGTCATATTCTCTTCTCCACCCTTTAGAACTAAGTTGCCCCTTCTCACCTGTGTCCCTCTTAGGAATCTCCCCAGGTCAGGACCCTCCCTGGGGGTAGCCTGCATACAACGCAAGTCACCCAGGGGTTCCTAGGCTCAGCCCCTTTGCCTCAATCCAGATGGTTGGGAAGGTCCCTCCCAGCTCAGGGGCTCCTGAATGGACTCTGAGTCATTGGTGGTGAGGTACTAAGGCTCCCTTCTCTCTCTGTTAAGTCAGCTTCCTTCTTCCTTAGAGGTGTGTTCTGAGCATATTCTCCAATAAACTTCCTGCTCACCAGACAGTCTGCTACAGGCTTAAGGTAACTTAATGTGCACCCCTATTTGGATTAATATGAGTGCATGTGACATGACACATATAAAGTCAACTGGGGAAACAAGTGCAGCAAAATTTCAAAGAGAAACACAAATGCTTGAGTGAGACAGGTGCATGGGAGATGTGGAGACTGGTAACAGAAGAGAAATTAGCCTTTTGGACAAGGGGCATCAGTAAGAATGGAGAGTGTTTTTTTTTTTTTTCTCACAATGTGGCACATGGAGAAGTAGAAGCAGCACTTCTTTGGGCTTAGTCTGTCTGATTATGGCATCAACAGCATGTGAGAGATTTGCCCTTTTAAAAAAGCAGCCTTAACACTAGCCCATGGGATGCTAGCACAGGAGGCAAAATCTCCAGTAATAGAAAGTGATTATACATCTGTGATAGCTGTGGCACAGACAAGACATCCCCATAACTTTACCAGGAATATCCCTGAAACAGGAAATAGAGAAAATGTGAAGGGAGAATGGCAAATGTAATTTGTAGCTAAGAATATTTGCTCTAGAACATTCTTTACAGACTATAAATATCCAGAGGAATTTTATTGTAGAAAGGTTAAGTTCTCACTCTAGAACTTAACCTTTCCAAATGGATATCCAGAATAAAATTGACAACTAATATTAATTTATAACTGTCCTAATTAATCCCATTGCTATAGCCACTTTTTTTTCAACTAGAAAATCTGCCCTGCTTAAGACATTAGTGCCTGAAGACAATTGATAATGGGTTTGCATTTCCACAAGTATGTTTGAATTTCAGTTATCTGACATCTCACAGCAGGTGACTACTATTTGCATTTTCAGGTACCAACATCTGGAATTCAGGCATGAGACTGAACACAATTATCCTTCACAATAAAAGTAAACAGAGCTCGGCATGAGTCTGCTAATTGTTCTTTCCCACTGAGCTACAATTTTTAGTCAGAATAGATTATAAAATAGTAAGTACTAATCTGTCCATTCTTCTAACAAAGGCCAAAGTTATTTTCTCAAAGCCTAAGTAACATTATTTCACTCTTAAAACCTTCCTGCTTAAAATCTTCCCATAGAAAATAAAATTTGAATTCCTTACCATAGTCAACAAGGTTGCAGAACAGCAGGCCCTAAACTTGGGTACATATATCAGAATTACACAGACTGCCAGGCTGCACCCCAACGATATAACTCAGTGGGTCAGGTTGGAGCCGGAGAATGTGCATGGTTCACAAATTCTCAGATGATGCTGACGATGCAGTGGCCCGGGGACCACAGTTTGAGAACTACTGTGGTCGCTGCTCGGGGCTCTGGCAGATCTGTAGCATCATCTAGGATTTACCCTCTCGCCCATAATACTTAGCAACACTGGCCTCCCTGAGCCTCAACTCCACTCAGTGGTTCTAGCTTCAGCATCTTTGCTCTTGCTCTCTCCTTGACCTTGACCTTCTCCAAAGGGCCTCCTCAACCACTCTAGCTTCAGGAACTCCCGGCCCAACCACTCTATCTACACCATTGTCTTATTTTATTTTCTTTAATGGGTGCTGTTCTTCATCTGGAGGTAGGTGACAATTATTTGTTTTTGAGCATTTTATCTGTCTCTCCTACAGAGAGAAAGAGCCATGTGAGCAGGCACTTCTTCTGGCCATGGTTTACCCATAGCAGTTGGAGGCAAAGGATGAATAATTTGGGGATGAACAAATAAATCTGTGGAGGAGAGCAGATCTGCACCGAGAGTTTTTTGAGTCATAAGAGGACATCCATCATTAGCCGGGCAGGCACCTGACACTTCCACCTCTGCCGGTCACTTTCCATCACTCTCATCCAAGCACCTTTTGTTCCCCATGATGTCTATAATTAGAAAATATATTCTACACACCTCTGGTAATTAGAAAATTAGACCAGGAGGTGCAATTTAACACAAAGCTGGTGGAAAATTGAGCTAAGCAGAGAATGAATATAGTGTTATTAGCCTTATTCTTACAAAGACAATCAAGGTGTTTTGTAGTAAGAGCAACCGTGTTATGAGCAGATTAAACATATTTTTAAATGAAACTGAATTAAAGTTTATTTTGATAAGGAGCTGTGAGCCAGGACTCTGTGACCCCAGGCATATGTCCCTTAATGAGCAACTGAACTGGAAACCTTTAATAAGAAGTGCTGGCTTTCAAGATATTATAAAAATGCTGTTAGGCCCATTTGAATAACTCAGTTTTCAGCTTAAACAATAAAAGTTTTCTTCTCTTATACACTCGATTATTAAACAACGATCTGTGCTGCAGCTCTTATGGAGAAAAAAAAGAAGAAAACCCTCAATTTTTATGACTCTGATTTGAATGGCTTCTCACAACTGTTGGCCATGAGGATTTATTTTCAGGAGACGCTTAATGTTTGCTTCAAGTTCTGTGGCTCACAGCAAGTGATCTGCCTTAATTTCTGTTGGTTGGAAAGGGAAGCAAAACACTGCACTTCAGAATCAGACCCTGCTGGGAGTTTTCTTGGTGCTTTCTAAGCCTGGACCTAGAGTTCTGACCTGTCACCATTGTACCGAACACACTTCTGCTGTGGGGGAACCATCTTCTGGGTCACTGGTGCAATCCTTTGCCCCATTCAGTACACAAACATTCTCGCACACCCTTCTCTGCTGCCCTGTTAAGCCTCACAGAAAACCAACCACAGAGGGCTATTCTGTGGTTATAAATGAATCAATGACCAACAAACTCATCAAAGAGAACAGGAGCAGAAAAATCACAGTTCAAGAAAGGAAGCCTGTTTCTATGATGGTCCACACTGCCCCATGTTCTCAAGGGACATATTTTCTTTAAAATCAGACAGAGACTTGATACTTATTCCAAGAGAGGAAGACATACAGACCCGTTACTGCAAATGGACTATCAAAAAACGTGGCAAAAACACAGTCATTAATTAATAGGGTTATTTTGAAGCTGCTTTGCCTCTCTGGCATGCATTTTCCTTTGGGAGAAAAATCAGGGAGTTAAGATGACTAATGAGATACAAAAATCCATGCTCAACAATTAGATTCATGTCTAATAATTCCTTCCAGGAAAAAGGAAAAATGCTGCACCTCAGTGTTACACTTGACTTCTGTATTGGCTGACCCAGGAACTGACATGCAGCATTCACAAACCATGAAGGTCATGTCCAGCACTTTATTGATCCATAAAGACATGGGATGCCATGTTCACTTTTCCTGATATATCAATACACCTTCTAGGACTTCACGACTGAGAGCTGAGACCTCAGAGCCACATTGTGTGACTCTGGCCAGGCCTGGAATTGCAGTTTGTTTCATGCTGTTTCCTGGCTTTGGTTCTTTGGGGGCAGGAATTACACCACTGATCCCAGGATTCTTTCTTTCTCATTTTGTGAATTTTATGGTGCATGTGTTCAGAATATCATCACATGATAATAGAATATTAATATTCATGGTTTCGTCTTCTTTCTTCTCTCCCCATAAAATAGATTCATATAGATTAGCACGGGCTCCTTTGGTGCAGATACACAGGCATGAGCCAGAGCATGGAAATCCATGTAAGGAGCAACTTAACTCGGGAGTGAGTGAAACTGATCAATCTACTTTTATTCTTCAAGCTGAACACGCTGTAAAAATTAAGCAAAACAAAAGTCAAGTGTGACAAGGATTTTAATTGGAGAATGTGGTAGATTGCCATCCTCAAAGCCCAAAGGAAAAGACAAGGCTAATCTTATTAAGGTTATCTGGGTACACAGCAACCGCCAGGCCCTAGGAACCCACGGTTCGACAATCAATTTCTCTACCAAGGGAACTTGGTTTATTCAGGCTAATGAACTGAGGGAAGACATGGGACTGGAAATAGCATCTAAGCATTCTTTTAACTCGAAAATGTAAATGATCCAGGTTGTTCACAAACCAATAGGTTTGTTCATTCTTAATGAAACATGCAAATCTTCCTTTATATGAGGCCCTGAAAAGTTGCCAATTGAAAAGAACCTTTTCTCTGATTAGTGGTCCTTTGCATAACACCCCTTACTATACAGTGGTTGAAATGAAACGCATGCTGTGCACAGCTGCCCCAATTTGTGCAACAGATTGGCTCCAAAACAAATTTCAACCGAGAATCCTATATTGGTGAACTACAATTGAATTGGAAGTTCCTTGGAGGAATAACCCAGTAAAAAATTAGAGTTTTAAAGTATAGCTGTACTAAACAAACATGCCATGATTTATTACTTTGGGCTCAGCTCACCCAGCCTGGATCCATTCCTCCTCAATTGTCTTTGTTATATCTACATAATAGTAGTAGCTCTCTTTCATTTTTTAGATTTGTCAAGGTAGGGAGATATAAGCAAAAGACTAGATTTTCCCCATTGTGTGCATGAATTGTTAACCCTTAGTAAACCAGTAACAATTCCTAAACCTCACAGATTGAGATATTTGCTTTCTTCATGTTTTAATTAATAGTACACATGAATGATGAAATTATTTTTTTACTACATGGAAGAATGAAAAGCTTTCCTATTGGTGCAAAAGTTTCTAAACCTCTCTGTGCATCTTCACAATGAATTGCTAAAGCATCTTTCTCCTGTCTCCTCAAAATGGGGCAGGGGCAAAAGAGAGGTAGCTGATAATCAAAGTAAAGGAAATGGGATGCTAACACCTCCAGAGAACTTCCCCCTCTCAGCTGGTTGCCAGCATCTGGTGGTGGGGGAAATATTGCACTTTCCAACACAAACAATTATCCCTGTATCAAAAAACCCATTATGACAACTTAAGATCTGGGAAACATCAACATGATTTCAAAGGTATATGATGTAAACATCTTTTCACTGGTGGCAGTTACATTTGGAAAATGTAATCTTTGCCTGCCCTCCACTCCTGGCCAATCAATAGCAACTTCACTGTCAATTCTACTTGCCCAGTATCTATTAAATGCATATCTTCCTCACGGTTCCCTCAGTTAATTTTTATTACCTGTGGCAAAGGTAAATAGTGATATACCAAACCAGTTCCCTCTTCCTGGGAACACAGGCTATATTTTCCAGTTAACAGCAACTACATGATTGCAGTCTAGCTACTGGAATGCATGTGGGAATATCCTCTGCCCCTACTGGATGATCCATAGACTCTTTTCAAGTGTTTTTTTCCTTGGGTGAGGGAGACTCCAAAGACCTAGAAGAGGGATAAGCCATAAAAAATAAAGAGGCTTGGACTTTAGTCACAATTTGGAAGAGAGCCATATGATCATTATTCACTCATCCAGGAATACTAGCAATGGGTTCTTGCAAAAATGAGAGGCAAATTTTCATGGTTTTGACACTAGAATGTGGCAACATCAAATAAGTGAGTAGCTGACTTAATACAATACTAACATTTCCTTATTCCCCATATTTTCCCTCTCTATCCCATTGTCCACAGTGAAATAATGTTTATGATTCCCAAACACAATTTTTTAACCATTATGCCCATTAAAAAATTAAAATCATATATAAATCTCATCTTGTTCTTTACTCACTTAAAGTCCTAAAAAGGGTCTTGAATGATTTCATAATCAAGCCCCAAGTAAGCAGACCCCACCCAGATGTTTTACAAGTGCATTAATTCATTAACTCAACAAATAGGAAGCACCACTTCTAAGTGCCAGATACCATTCTCAGCAGTGAAGAAAACAAATAAAATTTGTGCATTCACGGACCTTATGTTCTAGTGCAATGATACACAGTAAAGACAAAAAATGTGCATCATTTAACATGTTGAAAGGTTAAAAATGTTATGAGGAAAATAGAGAAAATAATGGAACCTGGGAGACAGGTTTAGAGGAAAAATAACAAAATGAGGAGAGAAGAGTAGGTTCTCACTGAGAAAGTACTGTTTGAGGTGAAGGAATGTGAACCATGCAGAGAGGGAGTCGCCAGTGCCCAACTCTGGGGCAGAAACACACCTCGCCTATATGGGAAGACTAGTCCAATAGCTTTTTGGTAGTCTGTGCTTTAGCCACAAGACCTAGTTCCAGTTCTTGAAGTGCCATTCTCTCCTTTCTGGACATTTGCATTGTTATTCCTTCAGCTTAGAATGCTATTCCCTTCCCTTTTCCCCTAACTCCTCTTCTCCTCTAGGGGTTAGCTGAACAATGTTGTTCATTGTGCATATACATAACCTGGAATGAAAGCTGGTAGTCTGCATTTCCAACAAAGTCCAAGGTGATGCTGACAGCCCACACACCACACAAATGGCCCTTCACAAAGAGTTGGTCAGTGGGTCTCAACCTTGAATCATACTGGAGCCACCTGGGGAACCTTTAAATACCTCTCTCTTCCACCAACAATGCCACACAGAGACCAATTAAATTGGTTCTGAGGATGGGATTTAGGTATCCATATATTTACAAGCTCTCCAGGTGATCTTCCTAGGCAGACAAGTTGAGAATGGCAATTTCACTGCCAGTTCTCCTTGCCCAATATCTATTGAATGCATTACCTTCCTCTGGCCCTGCTGTCATAATGTCCCCCTATTTCCATGACCTCATTACTTCCACCCTGGTCCAAGCCACCATTCTATGTCACCTGCATTGGTACAATTGCCTAACTGGTCTCAGTTCCTGGCCCCACTTCTGGTCTTCTCGCTTACAGGGAAAACCAAGAACCAAAGATCCTAATGGCTCTCTGCCACCTCTCCTCAATCTCTCTAGAGACCCAATCCTCCCTGACATTCCCTTGAGCACACCAGCTGTGCTTCTCCTCCAGGGCTTTGCACTTGCTGATCCTTTGCTTTCAGCGGCTCTCCCAACCCCAGATATCTACACAGTTCATCTACAGGGATCTCTAAGATTCCTTCTAATTCAGAAACCTGTCACTGAGAACATCGCTAGCGCTGCCTGGGTGTGACACAGGTCTGCCTCCCAGAGGTTCTAATCAGGGGCTCTAGAAATGACAGGTGTGTGTTCACAGTCCAGCTCTGTTGCTGGGCAAGTTACTTTACCTCTCTCAGCCTCAATTTCTTCATCTCTAAAATGAAAGTCATATCTGACATATTGATTATTGATCTACCAAACGATTTTAAAAAGGTGATTTTACTTAGCACCTTGCAAGTAACAGAGGCCAGTAAATTGAAGATGCTATTGATATTAAATATGAGATTCTAGAGCATTGCAACTTAAAAAAAAAAAGTTGCTAGTTTGTTCTCTTGCTTTCCTCCTGAACAGTATCCATGTGGAAAATAACAACAGCCACCAGGGAAGCTTGGATCAGCCTAAGCACCACCAGGGGAATTCTTTCCAATAGTTAATTTCCTCCTCTGCCCTCAGCTCCCAAGCTACCCTGGGTGGAAGCCTCTGTTTTACTTTATGAAATGTTTGCCCAAGATAATAGACAACAATCCTAAGTAGTCTTTCAGGGAACAGACCCCTTTCCCTATCCCCTGTCACCCTTGTGCATAATGAGCATACTTGACATGCTCACTAGGAATGACACCCTTGTCTGCTCATTTGCTAGCAATGGACTACAGTTTTGATTGCCTTACATGAATCACACACTTTCTTAGTGGAACAGCAAAAGCAATCAAATCATTAAATGGTTCCACCTAATTAGTAAGTCATGAGCATATCTGTCTCTTGGTATTTGGGGAAGGATCATGGAGCCAGTGAGGCCAGATTTCCATTTCTATTAAGCCATGGGCAACCTGAGAAGTGAGCATGTTTTCCTTACTCTTTGTTTATGCATCTTCGTACATACCAAATGTTTGCGCATTTGGCAGCCCTCAAATTCTGCCCCTCCCAACGCACCTGGGGATCTGGCTGCTATAGCAAAGCTTGAGAACAAAGATATGGAAATTTTTTGCCATAAATTCTGATCTGTCAAAGCTGTCAATGATGGATGGAAATCCTACTCAGATACCCTTGCACAAAACCCACACTCAGACCCATCTGCTCAATCTACTTCCCCTCAGCTTTCCATCAATACACCAAAACCTCTTTAGTCTTCCCTGCTGGCTTTCCTCGCACTGGTGAGTCGTCATCTACCTTCTTTCACATACCTTAACACCGAGCAATATTTTCCCTAGAAATAATACTATGTTTCTAGTACACACAATTCATTGCTATGCAGATTGGCGCACACCTGTGATCCCAGTGGCTTGGGAGGCTGAGGCAGGAGGATCACCAGTTCAAAGCCAGGTTCAACAAACAGCAAGGAGCTAAGCAACTCAGTGAGACTCTGTCTCTAAATAAAATACAAAAAAGGGCTGGGGGCATGGCCCAGTGGTCAAGTGCCCCTGAGTTCAATTCCTAGTACCAAAAAAAAAAAAAAGTGCTTAGAACACAGATGTTTCTGGACTTATGACGGGGTTATGTCCTGATAAGCCCATCATAACTTGAAAATATTTAAGTTGAAAATGTACTTAATTCACCTAACCTACAGAACGTTATAGCTCAGTAGCACAGAACACTGTGGACTATGGGTTGTTTTCCCTAATGATGATGTGGCTGACATAACTGTGACTCAGGCTGCTCCTTGTCATTGCAAGAGAGTGTTGTACCAGTGTTGATCAAAATTTGGAGTATGACTTCTAAGGGATGCATATTGCTTTCACACCATTGTAAAGTCAAAACCCCATAAATCAAATCATCGTAGGTTGGAGACCATCCATTCATAGTGATTTATACATACTATGTGCTCAATAAATTTTTAATTACTGTTTAATAATAATAATAATTATTATTATTATTATCATTAATAACAGAGGATAAGCTATATTATAATTTTAGCTTCTGTGGGATGACTTTTATTTTAGATAGATTTTAATAATTGACTTTTTCAGCATTATGCTAAACATATACTTTACCTCAGTTCATTCTCAAAGCAATCCTGTAAGGAAGATGCTGTTATTCTTCATTTAGTCAATAATGAAACTGCAGCTCAGGAAGGTTAAGGAACCTACTCAACACCACACAGCTAATAAGGACTTGGGATTTAAGCACATGGCTCTTCTGTCCCTCAAACTGTTGTCTAATAGAACACTGCCTGGTCTTCCTGGCCACTTTCGCCATTCTCAATTTCCACCTAGAAGAAGCAAACGATTCTGGTAGTGCTGAAGAATTTAGAAGGTATTTTTAGAAGAGTCAGGGAAAATGTTTATCTCTACTCCCAGCAGTTTTGGGAGATGGGTGGTGACTTCTCCCAGCAGAATGGGAAGAGGCTTATTCCCCACAGTTTTCATCATTACTTAAGTATTTGTTCTTGGTTGAAGGCTTCCTGACTCAACATCACCAATCCTTTAACTTCCAAAGGATGGCTGATGCACATTCTCCTCTTAAAGTTCTTTAGTTATTCATTAAATCATGCATTTCTATTGATTCTCTTTGTTCTTTCATGCACTGTCTCTAAGAGGAGGAGCCACAGCTTTTTTATAAAGTGAATACCCCCTGGCCTCAGAAACCAAATATTGTCTCCTCTGATTGACTCCACTTCCCCAAATCCCCTCCAAGAGCACCAGGATTAATGGTGGGGATAGTACATGAAGTTAGTGAGTTTTTTGTACATCAGATGTAGGTCCTGTCTTTGAGAACATTATTTTGGTGATCTGCACTGAAATAGAAACATTGTATTGCACATCCACAGTATAAACCTACAAAACAGTTGACCATAAAGAGGGGCAGAATCCATAGCTGTGAAATAGGATCAAGGTAACACTGAAAGACAGAAAGAGCACCATCCTGGATATCACAGAGAACAAAGCCTGAACATTCACTTTGCCACTTACTGGCTACTTAACTCAGGCAAGGCATTCAACATTTTTGAGCATTTCCTCATCTGGAACAGTATTGCACAGGGTGAGAATTAATTCATCTTATGTAACTAAAATGCCTAGCTTAGAGTAGATGTTCAATAAATTGCAGGAGGTATCAGTCTGGGCAAATTCAATGCTAATCCCAGTAACAGTAGCACACCCAGCATATAGGTCTTAGTTTTGGATATCACCACTAAAAGGGACAAGGCTCCCTGGGGAGATGGCTGATTCTAGGGCAGGGGCAGAACATATAAAAGATGAATCTGGAATATCTTTAATGTCACAAAAGAAGGAAGTGCTCAAAGAAACAGTACTGATGAGGGTATATAAATGGGACCCAATCGAAAGAGCTCCCAATATCCAAAGCTGAAACAATTTGAGCAACAAAATAAAGTAGCATTGGGTTATTACTCAATGTTAAAATAAATATCCATGAGTCCAAACTGACTGGAATAAATGGTTATAAATTATTAGGAAAATTTTTAAATTTTCTATAGAGAAGAACTCCAAAAGGTTTAGATGGCCGCTTCCCCTCATACAGGTGGCACAGGATTCCCTACTTCCTAAGTGTGATATGCACAATGACTTCTTTCCACAGCATGAAGGGGGCAGGGACAAAAGCTGCTTTTACAGTAGAAAAGTCTAACAAGCACTACTTGAGCCAAGTGACTGAGTGGTGACAAGTCATGTTGGCAGTGTGTTCTCTTGGTATGACACAGGAGAGATTGGCTAACTACCTTCCTCCCCAAACCTACAACCTCTTTCCCATTATGAAAAAAGCAGCTAACAAACTCAAAGTGAAGGACAACCTACAAGACACCTGAGATGCCTGATCAGTACTCCTCAAATATGTCAAGGTCTTTGAAAACAAGAAACATTTAAAAATCTGTAACAGTCTAGAGAAATCTAAGGAAACAGAACAAGTAAATGGACTGGGGTCGCCTGGATGAGATCCTGGGACAAAAAGTAAACATTAGGTAAACTAATGAATGAAGTGTGGACTTCCATTAATAATCATCTATTGGTATTCGTTCATCAACTGCAACAATTGTATCATGGTGACAATCGGGGGAGAGTTACTGAAGAACTTTCTGAAATGTTCTTGCAAATTTTCTGCAAATATTAAACTCTTCTACAGAAAAAATTGTTTTTCGATTTATTTAAATTTTGTTCTCCTTGTTCAAGGTTATACTTGGACAATATAATATTATACATGGGCAATATAATATTTCTAACTATATATGGAATCTCATAGTAAAAAGAAAAAGGTGGAGGGGATTACATTACACATTTGATTAAGGATTTCCGATGCATGTTGGAGCTTTGAGCATATAACATTTTGTGAGTTGTCAGATCCAAATTATCCACCTTCTAAAACATGTTCTTATATAAGTTTGGTGAGATGATTAAAAAAGCATCATCCTAGAATTCAGAGTAATTCCTCCTCTGAAATTCCAACCAGGCTAAAGTACATTTGTTCCCTTAAAAAAAAAAAAAAAAAAAAAAAAAAACTTTAATGGAAATGGAGAAATCTGTTATGTCAACTATTAAGGCTGAGGATCTAAAACCAATTATTCTAAGAAAGCTCTTTTCCACAAATGTGCCAAAGCAATATTAAGGATCATGCAGTTTAATTCCAGTGTAAAAATGGTATGTTGAGAGAGACACTCTGGTAATAACAATTCCTTAAAAGACACTATAAAGCCACTTTCTCCTGGTTAGTGTGACAGCTTAAATATATGTCCATAAATCCTGTTGACACTCCTCCTGTCCAAAATTAGGGTCTATGTCCCTATGCTTGAAACTAGAAGGGCCTTTGTGTCTGTTCCAATCAATAGCATACAGCAGGATTGATGCAAGGCTGTGAAGCCTAAGCCATAAAGGTCAATGCCCTTCTGCCTCACCCACAGGAATATTCGCACCTGAAACCTGCAGACTCAATGTCTGCCCTGGCCGCCCTGTTGGTCTAGCTCCAGCCACCATTTGACCATAACCATTGAGAAACTCTGAACCAAAATAACTTAGCCAAATACTTCTTGAATTCTTGCCCCACAAAATATGTAAAAGATGATAAAATTATTACTGTGGCTTCTTTAAGCCACTAAATTTTGAAGTAACATATAGTGTAGCAATAGCTGACTGAAATAGTCAATTAAAAAATATTCAAGGAAGTGTTCGGTTATATAAAATATCAGTACAGGGTAATAATGATTCTTTGTGTCAAACATGACCTTAAAATCATAAATATACACATTTATAATGATGGCAAGTAATGATGTTTTCATTTTGTAGTATAATTATTTCCTCATTACCCAGAGCTTCTGACATAATTTAGAAAATATTTTTAAGCATCTACTATATGCCAAACACTATACTATGGTTAGATTTAGAAATGTCCCCTGAAAAGCTCATTCTTTAAAAGCATAATCCCCAAGGCAGAAAGGCTCAGAGATGGGATTTTAGGCAATAATTAGGGATCTGATCTGGTCAGTGGATTGATTCACTTGATTAATAATTTGAATGGAATACCAGGTGTAACTATAGGCAGATAGGGTATAGCTGGAGGCAGTAGGTCGATGGGGATGGTGGCCTTGGACTATATCTTGTCTCTGGCTCCTTGTTCTCTCTGCTTCATGGCTGCCATGAGCTGAGAAGCTTTCCTCTACCAAGATGTCCTGCCCACACCTCATTCTCAGAGTAATGGAGTCAGTCCACCATGGACCAAAATAAAACCTTGAGCCCAAAATAAACTTTTCTTCCTCTAAGCTAAGGTATTTTGCTCAGAGCCACACAAAGCTGACTAACACACCTAGCATCATGAGCTTACACTCTAGTGGGAGTAACAAATAAAAGAAGTTAAATAAACAAATGATTGCCAACTACAATAAGTGTTATAAAGGAAATCAACAAGATGCTTGAGAAAATTTTACTTTTGACAGGCGGTTAAAAAGGGTATATCTAAGAAAACTTCATTTAAATTAAAACTGAAAGTAAAGAAATGGCCATTCATGTTAAAAGCATCAAAAATACTCCTAGAGGAAGAACAAAGCAGGAAAAGGCACTGAAGTGCAAAAATGCAAAGATGCTGGGATCAGTTTAAAATCACTGAGACTGGAACTTGATGTGGAAGAGGAGTGTAGAAGATACAGCTAATATTCCACCAAAGAATGCCTATTCTGTGTTGTAGAGTCAATTCAGGGAACAGGCTTTCCAGTAAGAGATTTCATTTCTACCTCCACTTTCTTGCATGTAAGCATAATCATGTGACTGAACCTTGGTCAACAGAATGTGGCTGGAAGTGCCATCGATGGAGCTGCTCCATATATACTCCCCACTCTCTTTGCTTAAGTGCAACTGAACATTGATTTCTAGAGGGTTTTTGTAAACCCTATGTGAAGTTACCACATCACATATGAACCTGAGTCCTGAGTGACTGCTTGGAGCAGAGACCCCTCAACTCTGCTTCTTTATACCACCTGGACCTATGTGTATAAAAAACAATCTACTTGTGGGAAGCCATGAGATTTCAGGGGTTAGCTCTTGTAGCACTTAGTATTACCCTAATGAAACAAGAGAGTGATCAAATTTTTAATAGGAATTCATAACCAGGGGCCATTCAAAATGACAAGGAATTTGTTTTTTTTTTTCCTAAGAGCTATGAGAACACATTATTGTATGCAGAGAAGTGAGATGATCTGATTCACCCTCATTTTGGTCTCTGTAGAGATTAGATTAGAAGGCAAAAGAGCAGAAGCTCTGTGTTGGGTTGCAAGAAAGGGTCATGTGAAGTGAAAAAAAAAATAGAAGTTCCATGTTAAGTCAACTGGGAAATCTCAGCATTGTCCAGAAAAGCAAAGTTCACAAAATCATAATCTCTTTTAAATGAAAAGGATAATCATCTGGTTCTAGGGAGTGATTTGTATATAATCTAGCATCTTTTAGACTTTTTGGAACTTTCACACAAAAACACTTCCTTTTTTTTTTTGAAAACATAATCCACTCAAATATCACCTCGCCCTGTCTAAGTTAAAAAAGTTTATGTTAGGCTTCTCACTGCTTAGTTATGTGAAAACCAGCTGGCCAAGACCACACAGACAGTGTGATATTTATCAAGTCAAGACCCCTCCTGTTGCTCCAAAAGCCAAATTGAAAACGGTCTAAGACTCCATCGCACATTAAGGTACCATCATTATGAGGTGTGAAAAAATCTAGGAGACACAATGGTGAATGAATGATCCAAAGTAAGCTATGCTTCCAAACACAAGCCCAAAGAGAACACAGGAGGCCCAATATCTTGTTCGGCCAAGAATATGTAATATGGGCAGAATGGAGGGCAATGGATGTCATTTGAGTGCAGGTTTATCCAGACAAAGAAGCACTTACATCCTATAATAATATAAGGCCTTTATTTCTTTGGTTTACCTTGCAATTGCTAGCTACTACATCCCACTTTCTATTGAGAATCTTTTCTATTAAAGAATCTTTAGCCAAACATAAAGTTTGGGTGATGTTAGTGATCTTCTGTCTCTATGAGATATTTTATTAGTTCATACTCTTAATGCACTATTATAATTTGTCATGAGCTATTTGAAGCATTTCCCCAAATTATAACAGGTTAAATCAGTCTAAAACAATAGAATCTAAAATATGTAAGGATTGTGCCTATCATCTAGCATCACAAGAGTATTTAAGTATAAAATCAATCAAAAGGTGGCTTATTCCAAAACCTCAGGGCTACCAATAATAAAGTCTGTTTGTAGTTAACCTGAAATGTATCTGGGCAATTGGTCAGCCCCATTTACATATTTATTCTCTGTAAAGAAAAAAATTTTTTAAAAATTATCCTTCAAACAGAACATCTATCTGCTTGAAGAAATTTTTATTGTTGCCTTACTGGTGATTAATGTTTTTTAATGTAGTCCTTGACATTTGTGTGAAACCTTCAGATTTTTATGAAGGAAAATATAACATATCTCTCTCTCTCTCTCTCTCTCTCTCTCTCTCTCACACACACACACACACACACACACACACACACACATACACTTATTTTTTGTCTTATCTGTGAGTGCCCTAGAAATGTTTCTAAGTGCAGAGTTTGATTGACAGCTGGGAACTGCATACATTAACTATATTTAAATTTGGGGATTCTAGCATTACCCAGCAATTACATGACCTGCAAGGCAAAAATGCAACTGTGCATAAATAAACAAAGTCATTTCAAAAAGCATGATGCTTCTTGGTTTCTTTTGAAGATTTTAGATTCAAACTAGCCATTCAGTTATTTATTTATTTTCTCACCAGAAGATTTCGTTAAGATTTGAAAGAGGGGCTGGGGATGTGGCTCAAGCGGTATAGTGCGCTCGCCTGGCATGCGTGCGGCCCGGGTTCGATCCTCAGCACCACATACAAACAAAGATGTTGTGTCCGCCAAAAACTAAAAAATAAATATTAAAAAATTCTCTCTCTCTCTCTCTCTCTCTCTCTCTCTCTCTCTCTCTCTCTCTATCTTAAAAAAAAAAAAGATTTGAAAGAAGCTAGAGTGGGTTATTATCCCAAAGCTGTACCAACTGATATCCAAATTTCCTGGTTCACTCATTTCATAACCATTAGCCTGTTTAATATGTGCTGGTTTTGATAACTAAGTGTTGAGAACCTCATCCCAAACCTTCAGAAAATAACAGTCTCTAATAAAATGAAATATGAGGGACAATTAACTCTGTCTGAATGTCCTTGGACCTCAATAGTCAAATGAGTTCATCTTAACATGAATTCTCATTTTTACTGATTCAGTATGTTTCCTACAAAAACCTCAGTTTTTAGGAAATATTTCCCTCAAATATTGCAAAGAATATCCAGAAGCATTGCATACCCTCTTTGTATTCCAGGCCTAACTATCTACTGGGCATCACCATCTCCTTTATGCACTGTCACTGACAGGCCAGAGCACTTCACCGTTTGTTAGATATTTTGGGGAAAAATTCCTCTCTCACATTCAATGCCATATGATGTGGTTTGGATCTAAAAATATTCCCTCCCCCAAGTTCATTTGTTAGTCAACGTAGCCATGTTCAGAGGTGAAATGATTGGATTACGAGAGCTATAACATCACCAGTGGATTAATCCACTTGATGGGTTAATCACTGATTGGACTACTGGGTAGTAACTGTATCCAGGTGGGCATGGTTGGAGGCAGTAGTTCATAGGGTGCTTGGCCTTGGACTATATCTTGTCCTTGGCTTCTGTTTCTGTTTAGTGGCCATCATGAATTGAGCAGCTTTCCTCCACCACACCCTTTCTCTGATCAAAAGCAATACAGTCATTTGACCATAGACTGAACCTCTGAAATCATGAGCTTTCCTTCCTCTAAGTTGTTCCTGTCAAGGATTTTGGCCACAGTGACAAAAAGCTGACTAACAGACCATCTTTTGCTTTCTTATCATCTAAGCCATTTTAAGATTTTGCCTATCATTACGATCACCATAGAGCTCATAGAGTTATACCTCCTTATTCACTGGAGATTGTTCCCCACCCCGTGGTACCCCAAATCCTTTAATGTTCATGCCCCTTATATAAAGTGTTGAGAACTTTATCTGCATATAACTTATGTGATTTAAACCATATACTTAAATCATCTCTAGATTACTTCTAATACCTAACATAATACAAATTGTAGTAGTTTTGACTTGTCTTCCAGACCTTCAGTCACTTAATTTGTCCCTGTTATGGCAGAAATCAAGAGACCTCGGACATACCTGTAGTTCTACTTCCCAGAGGCAGGAATTAGTTGCTTGGGAATATAGAGCTTCCACCTCAGCTACTGCATGATCTTAGGCCAACTAGCTCTTTTACTCCTCCTGCCACTTCCAGGGAGGGGAAACACCACACCATAGGCACAAGCTCCTACTTCTGAATGACGTTAAAAGAGTTGGATGTCGGAGGAGGGAAGATGGCGGCGAGGGGAGTGCATTACCCCCGTGTGCTGCTTCACTCTGTGGGAGTATGACAAGTCAGGACGGCTAAAGGATATCTTGTTAGGAATTTCCAGCAATAGTGGGGTGCGCCGGAACCTGGAGGAAGGATTTCCATCGCATGAGGATCGGCTACGGGGACTCAAACGCGAGAGGTTTGTCGCACGGAGGGTAATACTGCTTATTCAGCAAATCGCCCCGCGGCTGCGCTGGGATAGAGACGCAGGGTTACAGCGCTGCAGTTTCTGCCAGATGCGCAAGCACCGCACTCAGGGCTGAATTCTGGGTTCGAGACGGGGAAGGAAGCGGTCCATCTCGGTTCTCCACACCGGTCAGACCACAGAGGAGGCCAGCAGCCACCATGTTGGTAAACTGACGTCACCACACCTGTTTTTGACTGACCGCAGCTCATTCAGCCATAGAACAGGTAATTTCAGGCTGCAATTCGCCTGCGGCTTGCAGACAGATTGCTAGGGTTCAGCGCCTGGGGGCTTCTTAAAATCTGATCTTATCGGAGTGAACACGGAGCGCGGGGCGGCCAAGTCCCGGCTCCCGGAACCGTCCCGGAACCGCCCTGGCTCCGGGCTGCGGAGCCTGCGGAGGCTGCTTCTTGGACCCTGCTAATATCAGAGCAAACACGAAACACCAAGAAGCCGAATTCCAGCTCCCGGAACTGAGCCCGCGGGGGCTGCTTCTTGGAGCCTACACTTATAGGAGCTTACACCGAGCACGGAGCGGCCGAGTTCCGGCTCCCGGAACTTCCCTGGACCGGGGCTAGGAGCCCGCGGAAACTGTGTCTCGGTCCAGGTCCTGCTGAGGGCAGGTCAGGACTCACCCATTGCTTGGGTTGCCTGGCAAGGGGAACGAAATGCTGCCATTCGCATAGGATACCAACATGGCAGAGATCTGATGTCAGCAGAAAGCGGTGGAGGAGAGATCTTCATCAATACCAGCGGTGACATAAGCAGTTGGTCTCCTGGTAAGGGGGGTGAGGCTCAGTCACCCGAGTCTCCCCAATTTGTCCTCGAGCCGGAGGGAAGGAGCCGGGCCGCCGCCAGCCCCCGGAGCAGGCCCAGCGGCTCGCCAGCGTGGTGACCGCGTGACCCCAATTGGAGAGGGGGCGGAGCGGAGCCGCCACCCACACCCGCCAGGTGGGCAGACCCACGACCCAGTAGTACATGGGCGTGGTAGGAGGGGCAGGGCAGAGCCGCCCTTCGCGCTTGCAAGGTAAACAGACCTGTGACAGCCTGGCGGGTCAGGCCCAGTGGCCTGCCAGTGTGGTACACACGTCACCCCAACTCGAGTAGGGGCAGAGCAGATCCTTATCCCACGCCCGGATCAGGCCCTGCCGGTGTGGTGGTCACGTGACCCCAATTGGAGTGGGGGTGGAGCGGAACCGCCACCCGTGCCCGCAGGGTGAGCAGACCAGTGATCAACCTGCAGATCAGGCCCAGGGGTCCGCAGGCGTGGTAGGAGGGGCAGGGCAGATCCGCCGCCCGCGCCTTCAAGGTAGGCAGACCTACAACAGACCGGCGGATCAGGCCCAGGAGCCTGCCGGCGGGGTACAAACACCACCCTAATTGGAGTAGTGACAGAGCAGAGTCGCCTCCCTTGCCAGGAACAGACCCAGCATCCTGCAGGCGGGGTAGTCACGACACCCCAATTGGAGTAGGGGCAAAGCAGAGCCTCCACTCGTGCCCGAAAGGTGGGCAGATCTGCGACCGACCAGCAGGACAGGCCCAGTGGCCTGCTGGTACGACAGACACGTCACCCCAATTGGAGTAGGGGCAGAACAGAGCCGCCACCAGCTCCCAGAACAGGCCCAGTGACCTGCCGGCGTGGTAGCCACGACACCCCAATTGGAATAAGGAGAGAGCAGAGCCGCCGCCCGCACCTGCAGGAAAGATACGCAAGCAGTATGAAAAGACAAGGAAAGAAAGGACCACAAGCAATGCAGGTCAACGCAACTTTAGAAGAGGTAACAGCTGCAGCAGATGGAATGTCAGATAAAGAATTCAGGATATACATGCTTCAGATGATCTGGAGTATCAAGGAAGACATTAAACAGCAAAATCAGACAATGAAAGATCACTTCGACAACGAATTACGCAAACAAATCCAGGAAGCAAAGGATCAACTATACAGGGAGATAGAGGTTATAAAAAACAAGCAATCAGAAATCCTAGAAATGCAGGAAGCAATAAACCAACTTAAAAACTCAATGGAGAATACTACCAACAGAGTAGAACACTTAGAAGATAGAACATCAGACAATGAAGACAAAGTATTTCAACTGGAAAAGAACATAGACAGCTCAGCAAGACTGTTAAGAAACCATGAGCAGAACATCCAAGAAATATGGGATAACATTAAGAGACCAAACTTAAGAGTCATTGGGATACAGGAAGGTACAGAGCTCCAAACCAAAGGAATGAGCAGTCTATTCCATGAAATAATACAAGAAAACTTCCCAGACTTGAAGAATGAGACAGAATCCCAAATCCTAGAAGCCTACAGGACGCCGAATGTGCAAAATCATAAGAGATCCACACCTAGACACATTATAATGAAGATGCCCAACATACAGAATAAGGAGAGAATTTTAAAAGCTACAAGAGAAAGGAAGCAGATTACATTTAGGGGCAAGCCAATCAGGATAACAGCTGATCTTTCAACACAGACTCTGAAAGCTAGAAGATCCTGGAATAACATATTTCAAACACTGAAAGATAATGGGTTCCAACCAAGAATTGTGTATCCAGCGAAATTAAGCTTCAGGATGGAGAATGAAATTAAAACCTTCCACGATAAACAAAAGTTTAAAGAATTCGCAGCTAGAAAACCATCTCTTCAAAACATCCTAGCCAAAGTATTACAGGAAGAGGAAATGGAAAATAACAATGAAAACCAACAGTGGGAGGTAGGACAGTAAAGGGGGGGGGGAACAATCAAAGAGGAAAACAAACAATGTTTAGTAACAGAAATAAACAAATATGGCTGGAAGAACAACCCATTTCTCAATAATAACCCTAAATGTTAATGGCTTAAACTCACCAATTAAGAGACACAGGCTAGTAGAATGGATCACAAAACAAGACCCAACAATATGCTGCCTACAGGAGACGCATTTGATAGGAAAAGACATACATAGGCTGAAGGTGAAAGGTTGGGAAAAATCATATCACTCATATGGACTTCGGAAACAAGCAGGCGTGTCCATACTCATATCAAATAAAATAGATTTCAAGCCAAAGTTAATCAAAAGAGATAAAGAGGGACACTACATACTGCTTAAGGGAACCATACACCAACAAGACATAACAATCATAAATATTTATGCCCCAAACAATGGTGCAGCTATGTTCGTCAAACAAACTCTTCTCAAGTTCAAGAGTCTAATAGACCACCACACCATAATCATGGGAGACTTCAACACACCTCTCTCGCCACTGGACAGATCTTCCAAACAAAAGTTGAATAAGGAAACTATAGAACTCAATAACACTATTAATAACCTAGACCTAATGGACATATATAGAGTATACCACCCAACATCAAGCAGTTACACTTTTTTCTCAGCAGCACATGGATCCTTCTCAAAAATAGATCATATATTATGTCACAGGGCAACTCTTAGACAATATAAAGGAGTAGAGATATTACCATGCATCTTATCTGATCATAATGGAATGAAACTGAAAATCAATGATAAAAGAAGGAAGGAAAAAGCATACATCAATTGGAGAATGAACAATAGGTTACTGAATGATCAATGGGTTATAGAAGACATCAAGGAGGAAATTAAAAAATTCTTAGAGATAAATGAAAACACAGACACAACATATCGGAATCTATGGGACACATTGAAAGCAGTTCTAAGAGGAAAATTCATTGCTTGGAGTTCATTCCTTAAAAAAAGAAAAAACCAACAAATAAATGATCTCATACTTCATCTCAAAATCCTTGAAAAAGAAGAGCAAAACAACAGCAAAAGAAGTAGAAGGCAAGAAATAATGAAAATCAGAGCTGAAATTAATGAAATCGAAACAAAAGAAACAATTGAAAAAATTGACAAAACTAAAAGTTGGTTCTTTGAAAAAATAAACAAAATCGACAGACCCTTAGCGATGCTAGTGAAGAGAAGAAGAGAGAGAACTCAAATTACTAGCATACGGGATGAAAAAGGCAATATCACAACAGACACTTCAGAAATACAGAAGATAATCAAAAACTATTTTGAATCCTTATACTCCAATAAATTAGAAGATAGTGAAGGCATAGATAAATTTCTTAAGTCATATGATCTGCCCAGATTGAGTCAGGAGGATATAGAAAACCTAAACAGACCAATATCAATTGAGGAGATAGAAGAAACCATCAAAAGACTACCAACTAAGAAAAGCCCAGGTCCCGATGGGTATACAGCAGAATTTTACAAAACCTTTAAAGAAGAACTAATACCAATACTTTTCAAGCTACTTCAGGAAATAGAAAAGGAGGGAGAACTTCCAAATTCATTCTATGAGGCCAACATCACCCTGATACCTAAACCAGACAAAGACACTTCAAAGAAAGAAAACTACAGACCAATATCTCTAATGAACCTAGATGCAAAAATCCTCAATAAAATTCTGGCGAATCGGATACAAAAACATATAAAAAAAATTGTACACCATGATCAAGTAGGATTCATCCCTGGGATGCAAGGCTGGTTCAATATACGGAAATCAATAAATGTTATTCACCACATCAATAGACTTAAAAATAAGAACCATATGATCATCTCGATAGATGCGGAAAAAGCATTTGACAAAGTACAGCATCCCTTTATGTTCAAAACTCTAGAAAAACTAGGGATAACAGGAACATACCTCAATATTGTAAAAGCAATCTATGCTAAGCCTCAGGCTAGCATTATTCTGAATGGAGAAAAACTGAAGGCATTCCCTCTAAAATCTGGAACAAGACAGGGATGCCCTCTCTCTCCACTTCTCTTCAACATAGTTCTCGAAACACTGGCCAGAGCAATTAGACAGACGAAAGAAATTAAAGGCATAAAAATAGGAAAAGAAGAAATTAAATTATCACTATTTGCAGATGATATGATTCTATATCTAGCAGACCCAAAAGGCTCTACAAAGAAACTATTAGAGCTAATAAATGAATTCAGCAAAGTGGCAGGATTTAAAATCAACACGCATAAATCAAAGGCATTCCTGTATATCAGCGACAAATCCTCTGAAATGGAAATGAGGACAACCACTCCATTCAAAATATCTTCAAAAAAAATAAAATACTTGGGAATCAACCTAACAAAAGAGGTGAAAGACTTATACAATGAAAACTACAGAACCCTAAAGAGAGAAATAGAAGAAGATCTTAGAAGATGGAAAAATATACCCTGTTCATGGATAGGCAGAACTAACATCATCAAAATGGCGATATTACCAAAAGTTCTCTATAGGTTTAATGCAATGCCAATCAAAATCCCAATGGCATTTCTTGTAGAAATAGAGAAAGCAATCATGAAATTCATATGGAAAAATAAAAGACCCAGAATAGCAAAAACAATGCTAAGCAAGAAGTGTGAATCAGGCGGTATAGCGATACCAGACTTCAAACTATACTACAGAGCAATAGTAACAAAAACAGCATGGTACTGGTACCAAAACAGGCGTGTGGACCAATGGTACAGAATAGAGGACACAGAAACCAATCCACAAAACTACAACTATCTTATATTTGATAAAGGGGCTAAAAGCATGCAATGGAGGAAGGATAGCATCTTCAACAAATGGTGCTGGGAAAACTGGAAATCCATATGCAACAAAATGAAACTGAATCCCTTTCTCTCGCCATGCACAAAAGTGAATTCAAAATGGATCAAGGAACTTGATATCAAATCAGAGACGCGCCGTCTGATAGAAGAAAAAGTTGGCTACGATCTACAGTCGGTGGGGTCGGGCTCCAAATTCCTCAATAGGACACCCATAGCACAAAAGTTAATAACTAGAATCAACAAATGGGACTTACTCAAACTAAGAAGTTTTTTCTCAGCAAAAGAAACAATAAGAGAGGTAAATAGGGAGCCTACATCCTGGGAACAAATCTTTACTCCTCACACTTCAGATAGAGCCCTAATATCCAGAGTATACAAAGAACTCAAAAAATTAGACAATAAGAGAACAAACAACCCAATCAACAAATGGGCCAAGGACCTGAACAGACACTTCACAGAGGAGGACATACAGTCAATCAACAAGTACATGAAAAAATGCTCAACATCTCTAGCTGTCAGAGAAATGCAAATCAAAACCACCCTAAGATACCATCTCACTCCAGTAAGATTGGCAGCCATTAGGAAGTCAAACAACAACAAGTGCTGGCGAGGATGTGGGGAAAAGGGTACACTTGTACATTGCTGGTGGGACTGCAGATTGGTGCAGCCAATTTGGAAAGCAGTATGGAGATTTCTTGGAAAGCTGGGAATGGAGCCACCATTTGACCCAGCTATTCCCCTTCTTGGTCTATTCCCTAAAGACCTAAAAAGAGCATGCTACAGGGACACTGCTACATCGATGTTCATAGCAGCACAGTTCACAATAGCAAGACTGTGGAACCAACCTAGATGCCCTTCAATAGACGAATGGATAAAAAAAATGTGGCATTTATACACAATGGAGTATTACTCTGCATTAAAAAATGACAAAATCATAGAATTTACAGGGAAATGGATGGCATTAGAGCAGATTATGCTAAGTGAAGCTAGCCAATCCCTAAAAAACAAATGCCAAATGTCTTCTTTGATATAAGGAAAGTAACTAAGAACAGAGTAGGGACGAAGAACAGGAGAAGAAGATTAACATTTAACAGGGATGAGAGGTGGGAGGGAAAGGGAGAGAGAAGGTAAATTGCACGGTAATGGAAGGAGACCCTCAGGGTTATACAGTGGAGGGGGTAGAGAGAGAGGAGGGGAGGGGAGGGGAGAGGTGGGGAGGGGGGAGGGTGGATGATGGGAAAGGCAGTGGAGCACAACAGACACTAGTATGGCAATTTGTAAATCAATGGATGTGTAACTGATGTGAATCTGCAATCTGTGTATGGGGTGAAGGTGGGAGTTCATAACCCACTAGAATCAAAGTGTGGAATATGATATGTCAAGAAATTTGTAATGTTTTGAACAACCCACAATAAAAAATTAAAAAAAAAAAAAATAAAAAAAATAAAAAAAAATAAAAGATGACTTTGGAGATTTCAAAAAAAAAAAAAAAAAAAAAAGAGTTGGATGTCACAACACAAGGGGAATGAAGTTCCATCAGACTAACTCTGAACAGTGAAGAACTGAGAAATTATAAACATCTGAGAAGATAAACTTTCCCTTCCTCCACAGCACAGGCCTCTCTGAGGTATGAGATCTAAGAACAAGCTGTTCTGAAGGTATTCCATGAAGCCAAGCAGACACACATGCTATTCAGCTCTCTCTTCTTGTCTTTTTATGGCCGGAGCGTGACACATTGTCATGCAGTGTTACCCTCCTTCCCTGCCTCACCTCCCTTTCCCTTCACAAGCCTGTAGCAGCCTGCACATTTTTTTTTTTTTGGAGGCAACAGGATTCATTAACAATTTCCGTTGAACATAGTGCTTAGATGGGTCTGTGTTTCAGGGAATGACTCTGGAGACAGGGTGGAAACAGAGCAGGAAGCAGGACAGAAAAAGACGAGGAGACGTGATATAGGAGTTTAATCCAGTGGGACAGGCGAACAAGCTAGGAAAACAACAGCGGAAATAAAGAGGAGCACTGTTCAGGAGAGGAGTTTGGGGAATGAAGTGTTGATTAGATCACTCCTGGAGAAAGTGGAGAGGGAGGAAGCCATGGCTTAACAAAAGCATTTGAGGATTAGAGAAAGAAGAAGCAGTAAGAAGACTGAAGGGCTGGTCAGGAGGTGGAGAATTTGGAGAAGGGAATTTCAAGGAGACTATAAAAGTTGAACAGTACAGAAAGTTCAAATAGCCTGAGAAGGAAGAAGGCACTACAAATCCAGCCATCAGCTATTGCCATAAAATCAGTATTCAAGGAGGGATGTGGCTGGGAAGAGACAGTAGATTTCAAGTGAAAATAGGCTTGATGAAAAAGATGATTAAACAATGGTCTGAAGTAGTATGGGAAACGGGAGTAGATCCAGGGTCCAGGAATAAGAGAATCTGGAGCCTCCAACTGAGAGAGGCCAGGGTTGCAACTTTAGAGCTGGAGACTATGTCAAGATGTCTTAGAAAAGGAGATAGAAAAACTATTTGGGGGGAAAATCTGGACAAGAAATAGTATTTCATCATTGAAAAGAGGTTCCAGAAAATTCAGGGGAATGAAACATAAGGTGATCAGTGGGGAGCAGTTTTCATTTTCAAGTAAAGCTTCCACTTTTAATGGTTCAAGGTTTTTGTAAATTTAGCTTCAATTTTCCAGCAAGTTCCCAGGATTTATATTTGTCCATGTTTTAATTTGTGGTTTCTTGGGTCACCATTCTATCCTCAAATATTATCTGAAATACTACTGATATAGGACAGAAAAGGCTGGACACTCGAGGAATTTTCAGGAAGCAGGTTTATTGGCTGCAACGGTCCCATCCAGAGTGTGGCTTGTGCCTGAAATTTTCTAGACCTGGAGTCTGGAAATTCTTTAAATTTCATACCCAGTGGGGTGGTTACATGTCAGTGGGTGGGCACTTAATAGTTAGTCTTCATCCCATATTCTTAGGCTAGACAGAGGTTTCACACATTTTGTCTGCAAAACTGACATTTAAAAGGAAGAAGAAGCTTCAAACCACATTGAGCTTTCTGCAGAACCCCTGTGAAATCCTTTTGACCTCTTGGTAAAAATCTTTCTGACAAGAAGAAAAGCTTCATTATGGCTTTGGGGTGGGGATATATGGTCTGCTTCACTTCTAGTATGAATCCAGTGCTTTGAAACTGACCTGTGAACAGATGCTTCAGGGGCAATAACCTCTAATGTGGTTGTGAAGAGTAGGTGAGAGCAAGGCACTGTGGGAGTTAGACACACAAGCGTCAGAGGCCACCATAGCTGAGAAAGGTTCTGACAGAGAAGGATGTCAAAGATAAAACTCAACTACTTCACTATTTCTATTAAATCCCATAAGACAAACTGCTTTTTGATATGTTAGGGTCCCCTGAAATCTCACACACACACACACACACACACACTTTTTTTAAAAATAAATTTCAGAGAGTGCAAAAAGAAACTTCAAAACAGTCTGGGGAATTATTTCAAGGAATTCAAAATAATAAGCTTCAACACTTTAAAATGTGACTTGTGTTCCCAAATCAAGATGCCTGACTGATCTGTTTTTCAATCCTATGTCAGAAGTGTACCTCACAGCCCAAATCTTCAACTCTTGAAAGCCTGTCTCAAAGAAAAAATTCTGAAGTGTATTTCAAGTTCTATTTTAATTAATGTGTTACTTTAAAAAGTCATCGCAAATGAAAGTTAATGGAAAAAAGAGCTCACATTATCTAGGAAATTATTTTTGGTTTCAACAGAGGAATTGAGATCTTAGAAATGCAAAATGGGATCTTGGAGAGTGTGGATATGTGTAAGACTAAAGTAGAGATGCTTTATTTCAGGACAGATCAGATTCTGTCCACCCAAAGGTACTTGGTCCCCATCAGGGTATTGTCCTCTTGAAAGCCTGTCTCAAAGAAGTTGATCATTGGAAATATTTGGGGGGCTTCCTCTACAGTCCTTTAGATCTTCACACTGGGGCACTGAACTTGGTTCTGGGAAATAGTCAAAGGGAGTTCAGAACTTGGTTTGGTAAATAAGATTGATTATAATATGAAGAATCCCCACTTTCGTTAAAAATGAATGATTATAATTATAAACTGATGAAATTGACCTTCCTATGCTCTATAAAGTGACTCTGGAGAAAATTCACACAGGAAAGTTTTTAAAGTGTTTTAAGAAATGGCAGCATTACTGGAATAAATGAATAAAGATGTCTGTATTAGAGAGAGAAATATACATTTACATGTATAAAATTCCTCCAGCCTGCCATAGAGTAGAAAGCTTATACTCAATACATTATTTCAATGCACTGTAAAGAAAATGTTATAAAGATTATCTAAACTCTCATGTTTTATTTTTAATATCCAGTATTTAGTTAATTGACAAGAGTACACTTTATATGTTTGCATAAGGTATATGCCTATATATAGATATAGATATATAGATATGGATACACATACATGCTATATATGTATATATATATATAGTATAGAGTGGCTCAATTAAGCTAATTAATATAATAAGCATTACCTCAAATGCCTTTTTTTTAGAGAGAGAGAGAATTTTTAAAATATTTATTTTTTAGTTTTCGGTGGACACAACATCTTTATTTTGTTTTTATGTGGTGCTGAGGATTGAACCCAGCGCCCTGTGCATGCCAGGTGAGCGCACTACCACTTGAGCCACATCCCCAGCCAAATGCCATTTTTTTGTGATGGAACACTTAAACCCCACTCTCAGCAATTTTTAAATATACAATATATTAGCTGCAGTCACCATAGATTTCTTGAACTTATTCCTCACGTCTAACTGAAATTTTATGTCTTGTTCAATATCTCCCCAATCTTTCCACCCCTAGCTTCTACTAACCACTATTTTACTCTGGTTCTATAACTTTCTTCCACTATGCATATAAGTGACATTATGAAGTATTTATCTTTCCGTGCCTGGTTTACTTCACTTAACATAGTATCCTCGAGGTTCATCTATGTTGTCACAAATAACAGAAATTCCTTCTTTTTGATGCTGAATAGTATCCCATTGTTTGCACATAAAAATATATAACATATTTCTTCATCTGTTCATTAGTTGATAAACACTTAAGTTGTTTCCATTTCTCAGTTATTGAGAATAGTGCTATAATGAGCATGGGAGTACAGAGGTCTCTTTGACCCACTGATTTCAATTGTTTCAGATATAAATCCAGTAGTGGAATTATTGGAGCATATGGTAGTTCTATCTTTAATTTTTTGAGGAACCTCCATAGCTATATTAACTTGCATTTCTACCAACCATGTATAAGTAAGTGTTGTCTTTTCTCAATATCCCCTCTGACAATAGTTTCCTTCTGTCTTTTTGATATTGGCCATCCTAATGGGTGAGAAGTGACATTGCATTATGGTTTAAGTTCACATTTCCCTGAGGATCAGTGATGCTGAGCATTTTTTCATGTACCTATTGCCCATTTGTGTGCATTCCCTTGAGAAATGTTAAGTACTTTGACCAAGTTTTAAACAGGTTATTCGTTGTTTTGTTAGAGTTACTTGAATTCCTTATATACTTTGAATATTAACCCCTTATCAGGTATAAGATACAGAGATATTTAAGTTCTTACATATTTTAAATCTCATTACTTTATGGCCACCATGCATATTCCCTCCATGTGATTTTAGGAAGCATTATGTAGACACTGAATTCAGAAGTCTTTTACAGACAGGTGGCTGATGAATTACCAGATCTTTAATTCATAAATGTAACTTGTTCCACTCATTTGGTTTATTGTGCATCATGCACACAAACCCTGAATGATTCACATAAACTATTTTTTACTCATAAAAACATGCCAAAACCTTTTCAGGGAGTTGCTTTTGTCTCCCTTTAGAGTGCTTATTCTTCATTGTGTATAAACAAGCAAACACTTTGATATTCAAATTAATGAAAGCAGTGGAAATGAGAACTGAATCCCTCTGAAAAATCATAAGCTTCCTTTAGATACATATTAATGAACAGGTCACAGGCAAACATTTGGTAGAGTACCTCACACACAATGAAAAACCCCCCTGCGGGTAGAAACAGATAGAAAGGTTATCTTAGAGATAATCACAAAATCAGAGTTCTAATTCTGCCTCCCCCAGGAGAGCCAATAGCTGGGATTGTGAACTATGAGATGGGAGTGATACAGATTTCAGCAATTTGTCAGCTGTGTGATTCTCAAAAAGTTAATTGACATTTGGGGGGACTTAATTTACTCATCAATAATACAGAAATAATAATACTCATTTCACCGAGTAATTTTAAGAATTAAATAATAGTGTATGTAACGTGCTCAGCATTGTGCCCTGGGGTTCAATTAGTTGTTGTTGCTACTGTTAAAATTATTATTAAGTCAAACAACTCTGGCTTTTTTCTGTGCATCAGTTTTCTCTCCTATAAAATGGGAGATCAGTGTGAAATAAATGAGACGGTAAAGAAAGCTTAAGTGTCTGTAAAGCTGGATGTTATTAGGAAATACAAAATGTGATTTTGCCTGTATTACAGAGAAGAGTGAGCAGCCAAACTCCCCATGCTATTGTGGACTGAATATACATCTCAAGTGGTTGCATCATCTGTTAGCAATGGGGATTGGCAACTGTAGTTTGGGGAGGGTGAATTTCTCTGGGCTTCATGGAACCATGGAATTGAAGTCACTACGATAATACAAATTTCACTGGTTTCTGCCACAGCAGTTCAGGAAAGACCGGCAAGAAACTCCACCCACTTGGAGTCTCCCTGAGATACATCTGATGCACCCTCTCAAGGTATCCTCGGTGTGCTCACCAGGGTCTCTTGTAGTTCCCATCATCGTGTGGCAGCCATCAGGTTCTTCCTCTTCCACTCCAGCTCTGGGTCAATTTTCATGAACAGGAAAACCATCTGAAGTGAGTTCAGATGTTCAATGCTGCTGATGTCACTTCCCACACCATACTTGATGTATCTCAATGCCTTGGACCCTCTGGCTGTGTTCAGGGAAGAAGCCCCGTCATGGTATTGCTTACAGTGATGCCTTCCCTTGGGGTCAGAGGGGGGAGATCATGAAGACAAACATTTCAAAAAAGCCATCATGAGGTACTCCCCTGACTCTTTTCTTCTTTACTTCCAGGTTGGTTCATGCAAATAGAGGCTAATTCCCCTCATGTGTACACAGAAATTCTGGTCATAAATGGAGATGCACGTGGGCTCAACCAGACACTCCTGATGGAAAAGATCATGGTCTACCAGGTAAACCGTGGTATTCAGAGCCAGAGGACTCAACCTCCAGCCCTCTTACTTATTAACATAACATCTCTAAATCTCAAAGCCTTTTTCTATGAAATGGGAATATTAACGATACCTTCACAGTAAGCTACTGAGAGACCTGTCAGTAAATGAGTAAAAGTGTATAAAACACTAAACATAGCTATGATGCTCACAGTAAGCACTAAAAATGTCAGTAGCTATAAAATGAAGCTTCTTTTTTATTGTATACCCTCACTTTATTATGCATTTCCATAATGCCCATTAATATATAGAAGTATAAAATTATTACTTTTTAATAGAAAGTCTACTTTGATAATGTAGATGCTAGCTTATCTGTTTTGGAGGGGATTCATTTTAATAATAAAATAGACACCAAATAGCATTGGTTTTTATGTATTTTTTTTGCAGAATATTAATATCATGCTTTCAACCAAGAAAACATTTCATCAAATCACTTTTCTTTATCCTTATATCTAACATTGCACTTAAAAGAACAGATACCTGTTTGGGGGATAAGAGAAGAATTCATTCAAACACTTGCTAATAATGTATAATTTCATTCATTTATTCAAAAGACACAGGTCAATGCTAACAACATGGAAAGCATTGCTCAAAGTACTGGACACATGTGTGAGTAGGAAAGGAGATGGCTTTCAAGGGGAATAGACAACATGAGAAGGTAGGCTTGACATGTGAGGTGTGTTTAGTGAACTGTCTTGTGCCTCAAAATCTGGGCTAAGAGGACCATGGGGCTGGGGGATCAGTCATGAGAAGCCTGGCTTGACTGATATGGTAGGTTCATCTGAGAAGTAGTAGAGAATAACTATTTCAGAGTTCCTCATTCTCTACCATTCCTCTACAGTCAACTTCTCATTCTACCCTACATCCATCCCAGACCTCACCATTCCATAGACAGAACCACAAAATCTCTTTACCTACACCTTTGGCTCTTCCACACCTAATGAACTACCTCTTTGGAATTCAGAGTTAGAGTAACTGATTTTTTCCCTGGTTCTTATACGTGAATCCCCTCTGATTTTCTTTAGTCCATGTGCCCCACCCATGTTGTGATGTTTCAGTCTCATCTTGTTTAATCTTGCATTTTCATGATTTTCTGGGTCCACTACCACTAGCACACTCACCTCTGTAACATGAATTGCTCCAGTGGCTGCAGAGTCTTGCTGGAGAGAGACAAAGATGTACTAACCTGTGTTAAAATAAGTTTGTGATAACCTATGTCAATGTGATAGCCAATGATGTCAGTGCGAACCATAATTTCTTTAATAACTATATAAACATCTAAACAAATTCTCTCAGGATTTGTCCCAAACTGCAAGAACTCAAAGTTCAGAGATCTTGCTTTAAAACCTACCACCATAACATAATCGATGGGTGCATTTACTCACATAACTTATCCCTCATCTGGCAGACTCCATCTCTAGACCAGAGTCAGCAACATGTGCCTCACATGTGTCACAGAGAGGTGTGCCAGTGTCACATGAGATCTAGCAGGAGAGTACAATTTTCCTTCCATCCTCACAAACACAGTGTTCTCCTGTCAGTCTCACTCTGAGTCCCAGGTCTCCCTCCCCTCCAACACTTCACAGTGAAAGGAGCCACCATTGCCATCAAAATTAAATGAACAGTACTGAAAAGTAAAATCCAGGAATCAGTAAAATATCTCTAACCTCTCCCCCTCAAAATGTAACTTGGGACTAGTGTTGTTTGGCTCAGTGGTAAAAACAATTGCCTAGTATTCACCAAGCCCTGGGTTTGATGCCCAGCACTGCAAAATAAATAAATAAATAAATAAAATAAACAACCCATAAGTTGATGAACCCTAATGTAAACTATGAACTCTAGCTGATAACGATGAATTCATATTGATTCACCAACTATAACAAATACCACTCTGATGGGGGATACTGCAGGTATGAGCGGGAAGAATGAAAGTCTCTGCTTTGCTGTGAACCTAAAACTGATCTAAAAAATAAAGTCAGTTTTTAGAAAAATGAGAATTAAAGATGTTAAAAGAACACAACAGCCAATCTGGAATATTTGAAAAATAAGAAAAATAAAGATGGTATTAGACTATAACCCAAAGTGTAAAATAAATGGAGGAAATATTTTGAGGCCATGAAAATTCCTTGTTTCTCTTTAATTACAAAAGAAAAAATGATAATTTCACAATAGAGAAACCCAACAGGCACCACCTTAACAAAACAGTCCAGGTAACAACACACATATGATAAGAGCACATACCAATATCACATACTCCCTGGGTATGATGTATATTGCTTCTTTTTTAAATATTTATTTATTTATTTAGTTGTAGGTAAACCCAATATCTTTATTTCATTTTTATGTGGTGCTCAGGATCGAACCCAGGGCCTCACGTGTGCCAGGCAAACACTCTACCACTGAGCCACAACCCCAGCCCATGATGTATATTGCTTCTGTGGTATCTTCCCAAAATATACCTCAATTTGACCATGAAGAAAAAAAATGAGGCAAAGCCAAGTTCAAGAGAACTCTACATAACAATCAAGATTCTTCAAAAGTGACAAGGTAATGAAAAATAAAAACTGTGAGATTAAGGAGACATAAAAACTCAATATAAGATGTGACCCTCAATTAGATCCTAACAAAATCTGAATAAAAACTGTATAGTCAGTAGTAGGATATTAATATTTTAATTTTAATAATTATATTAAAATTACATAAGAAAATGATATTAGGAAAAGCAGGGGGAAGGGTATAAAAAACTCTTTGTACTGTTCTTGCAACTCTTTTTTAAATGTGCAAATATTTCATAAGAAAATTATTTTAAAAGAAAAAAATTATATAGGTAAAAACTTTATTTTCCCGTAACTGAATTTAATTTCTATCTTAGAGCCCCTCTGCTAGAAAGCAAAAACCTAATCTCTGTATATTCAGAATTTTCCTTTTGACTAGAGTTTGTCCATTTTCTGGAGGGCTTCTGTACCAAGGCACCGGGGTGGGGACATTTGAAGCTAGAGTTGATCATACATTAGACAGATGATCACAGATAAGAGATGATCATAGTGTCTTTATCTTCTAATGTTAGTCCACTCAGCTAGTTGCTAATTGTGCCCTATTCTCAACCACAGGGCCTCCATGGCTCTCTATACAGAATCTGTGCCATGCCTAGTTTCTTGGTAAACATTTGACTGTTCTCCTGCCCATAGGGAGGGACATCTGTGATGCTCTCTCAGCCCCATCTTTCTGGACACACCACCCAGACATTCTTTAATCAGGCCTCTGGTGTTGGTGGGAGTAGAGGTGGGGTGGGTAAAAGAAGCCAATTCAAATGATGAGGTTTGGTGGCTCAGAGCAGGTTCAGACTTCCATTATGCTGGATTCCAATCTTAAACCACCGTTACTGAGGGAAGCCCCCCAAAACATTTCCACCAAGGCCGGAAACAACTCCTGGAGTCCCTGTGTACCATGGAGAAATCTGAAGGTCCAGTTCTTTCCCAGGTTCTATCTAAGAAAAGGGAAGCAGGCACTCTGTTCTTATATCCCCAAATCTATCTTTTCTTTATCATGCCACTCCATTCTGCTTGACAGAGAAAGGTGTAAAGCCCTTCATCAGGTCCAGTCTTCAACTAAGCTCTCCTTCCTTCCCCTTCCAGCTCTCTCCATCATGGGCACGTTTGGAATATGAAGAAAACATGAGGTTGACAAAGCAACAACCATCGCCTTCCTTTTCTCCCACCAGGGCCTGGGTACTCTGGCTACACAAAGAAAGAGGGTCACACCTTGGAGAGCTGAGCTGCCCAGCTTTTGTACTTCAATCTGTGCTTTCATTAAGCTCAGCTGCGGCTGGGCAGGCATTGGACCTTGGCTCCACTTGACAATGGGGGACCTGATTTCCCAGATCAAACTGGATTGCTTGACCCTCCACTGAGTTGTCCTGAGCCCAAAAGATGGCCTCAGATTTTACAGCTGACCAGAAGTGGCTGAAATTGAAAGGTACTCTTGTCCTTACCAAAGAGGATGCTGTGAGTATAGCCTTGTCCAGATCTGATAGAGACATATAGCCTGAAAAAGAGCTGAGGGACAGAAATAACCCAAGACAGTGTTAATGAAATACAGTGGGGTCACTAAAGCTTTGCAATACATTTCTAAAGTGTTGGGGATCTTTCTTCTTCTGGCTGTCCAGAAATTTTGCATCTTTTTCTTTTCTTGGTTGAATAGTCAAGGGTGTATGGGGCCAAAGGAGATGAAAGAATATTTAGAAAGAATATTTAGAAATATTCTAAATATTCTTCACAAGTCACCAGAGAAAAAGAGGAAGAAGGGATTAAACTGGATACTTCTCTTTGGAAAGATGTGAGCACAAGAGATTGAGGCCTGTGACCCAGTAACATTTACTGGAAGCTGGTTCCTCTTAACAGATGACCAGACCCTGGAGGTAATGGAGCTCAGAAGGTAATAAGGGTCACCATCAGTGTCAGTGACTTCTGCAGCTGAGTACTGAGTCACACAGCCAGGGGCTAAATGACCACCCAGAGACTAGATTTTAAATGACACAAGCATCTGCCAGAATAAAATTTGTCAGTCATACAAATACTCAAAATAAAATACTTAGGACATGTCTATAAAATAATGCTATAGAATGCTTCTTCTCTCACACATATATATGTTTGTACACACACACACACACACACACACACACACACATACAAACACACACATAAGCACATGCATATGTATCTGTATGCATATATTTTAATCTTGGGTAATACTTAGAAAGTCTTCTGGCCAGTACAAAGCCTGAAACTGACTTGAAGCCAATTTCATCCTAGGGAAGCTCAGCAATTAAACCTTGGTTCCATTTGGCAATGGGGAACCTGATTTCCTAGGTCAAACTGGATTCCTTGACCCTCTACTGAGCTGTCCTGAACCCAGAAGATGGCTTCAGATTTTACAGATGACTTTCATTGAATGAAACCAGAAGGTACTCTTGTCCTAACCAAAGAGGATGTTGTCAGTGCCGCCTGGTTCAAATCTAATAGAGACACACAGCAAAAACATAAAGTAAAATATCCAGGGGACAAGACAATATTGATGAAATATTAGAAGGAAGGCGAGGCATTGAAAACCAGTCTCTATAAAAGTTCTCTACGGTTCTGAAGAATAAATAACACTTTCCTGGAAATACATAATCCTGTGGATCAAGTGCCTGGAGATCCAGTAACATGCTCCTAGAAGGAATGAGGGATTTCACACCTGTTAAAAAAAAAATCTATAGAAAGAACTGGAAGCTGCTTCACCTAGCCAAAATAATCAAATTACAAGCAAATTACTGTATTTTTAAAAAAGCATTTGACTTTTTTAAATTTAAAGACTTTTTTCTTGTTATTATTCCTTAAACAATATAGTATTAACAACTATTTACATACAGCTTATATTGTATTTGGGCATTATAAATAATGTAGAGATGATTTAAAGCATATGGAAGAAAATATATAGGTTATATGCAGATACTGTGTCATTTTATATAAAAAAGACTTGAGCATCTGCAGCTTAAGGTATTTGGTAGGATCCTGGAACCAGGCCCTTGTGTATACTACAGATGATGGTGTGCACTTCCTCAGAATATCAAAAGATTAATACAATAATGCATATAAAGCACTTAACACAGTCTCGCTTTCTAAAAGACAATAAATGGTAGTTATTATTCTGATTTTGTGTTAATAACTTGCATAAACTAGAAGTTGTAAACAACAGGTAGAGAAGACAGGTAACTTTGCAACATGATGTAAGATCAAATGTATTCTAAAGCAAACAATGGCTTTGAAACTATCAGCTTAAAAGAGATGAAGCTAATTGTGTCTGCTGGCAAGAGACACCTCAAAACATATATATCTATTCACTATACCTCTCCACATGTATGTGATGTGGAGCCACAGCCCCACACAATAACCCGACAGATCAATAAAGTTAAAACAAGAATTCCCACATGAGGTAACTCAGGAGGAGAAAAACCCATCAAATTGGATTATGACATAAAAGGCCTTTGTGTGCCTGTTGAAAATATCTGTAAGTGATTTTATATGACCTAAAGCAGAATACCAAGAGCCAGGGATTGCATAAATAATGGAGTGCAAGACAGCGTAGACTATTTAAGGTTATTCAAGACAAGGAGCAAGCATAAAGCTGCCATTTGAAATGAGAGTGTCAAATCCAATTCTATAAGAAAGCGATTAGCTGATCTTTTGATTTACTTGAAACACTTGGCCAAACTGCTTTAGGAAAGAACAGCCAACAATAAAAAATTAAAAAAAAAAAAGATAAACACAACTCTCTCAGCTAGAGACTTACAGGTAAACTCTGTCTTGAATGAAATGAGAACTCACAACACAGTTCACAGCCGATTATTTGGTTTTAGAGACTGTCTTTGCTAGGTAGATATCAAAAGGATGCTGTCTGGATTAGCATAGCAGAAGAAAGACTAAGACATTTAGGTCTCTTTCATTGTTAGCATGAAAACTCAAAAACAAATTAATGTTGCAGATAAATCTGCACAAGATGCAAAAATCCCTCAAGGAAAGAACCTGATCTTATTCAAAGTAGGACAAAACCCATCCCAATGATAACCTCTTTATTCAATCAATAATTCAACTGAAAGGGACTCGGGATCCTAGCAAATGAACTGACAGCTCAGGTTAAGTTGTTCACCTGCAGCCTTTTGATTATGAAATGGCCATGTTGTTACTAAAAAAAAAAAAAGTGCTGGTGGCAGGGCAGGGGCTGCCTCTAACTGATCACTGCAGGTTCCATTCCTAATGGCCTTCCTCAATTCCTGTTCTATCTGCTTCACTTTTGGCTGACACAGCAAATGCACACAGAAGAGGTCTGCAGCATAGTGAGGGAGAGAGACTTGAAACAAAGAAGGTTCACTGATTATTGTTTATTTATTTGCAATTTTCTTCTGCCTATGATCAAGGATTTCAGTGGTCAGGACTCTGGAAACACACTGAAACAAATCAATTTTCAATATCCTCAGGGATCACAGGGCACTGGATAATAGGTAATAAGTCTTTGTGAGAAACGAATCCTGTTTATAAGAAGGATACTGGGCTTGTATAAAGCAGGGCTTAAGACAGGTAGGAGGGCCTCCCAGAAATATCATTCCTGGATGCCAGTGCACCAGTACCATTTGGGATTTTGTTCCAATTCACTGCATCACCAGCGTGCTTTGGAAATGTTGTTGGAATCATATTCTGATGCAGGTCAAAGGTTGTGTCCAAAGAAATAAATGCATGAGAGAGGCTTGGGAAATTATCTTGTAAACTTGAAGCCTTTGTGTTAGAGAATCCAGACTATCAGGAGGATTAAGTTTCTGTGGGAAATTAGGCTTCAACGTGTATAAGCACATTCACATTAATATTTTTTTTACATTGACATATTTGGTAAATAGGGCTGGTTATTTCTCTTTCTAGAGATTAGCTGGAGAGGTCATAAACAAAGGCCATTGCAGGGCCCTAGTTTCTTACCAAAAAAAACCCCTTTTCTTCTCACCCTGATACACAAGGCCATTTACAATCAACCTTTCAAGCTGCATCATTTCCTTGTGACTTCCAAGTCTAGCCACATAGAAACACTTCTTTGTATTCATTTACTGATTCATACACTCATTCATTTATTCAGCATACACACATCATCTCATTTATGCATCTAAACAATCTTGTAAGGTGGGTTGCATGAGAATTATCATTACTCCCAGAGCATGGACACAAATGCTCTGCTAAAGCACTTGAATTTAATTCTCAAAGGACATGGAATTTCCACAAAGGAAATAAAAATTCAAGGGATTTTCTTCATGGAGTTGACTTGTTCTATAAGTCACTTTGGAAAGATACCTCTGGAGGCGTGGTAGGTGAAGCGCGGTAGAAGAGCTAATAGTTGTCACTGAGGATATTTCAATGATCCAAGAAAGGAATAATAAGAGTCAAAACGAATTCTTGGGTGATGGGAGTGGGGAAAGATGAATTCAATCTGGGAGACATTCAGGAGGTAAAATAAGAAGGGCCTGGTGACTGTTCAGAAAAGGAAGTAGGGAGAGGAAGATGACAAGAGGAGACCTGGTTTTCTGGCTCCAGTATTAGATAATGGTGGTGCCCTTAACAGAAATGGGATGTGCAGGAAACGCCAGTTTGGGGGGAAGGGGGAGGTCAATACTTTTACATATTCTGTCTTAGGTACTCTGTGGCATCCAAGTTGAGATGCCATCACACTGTTCAACATGTGATTCTGAACTCTTCTGAGTGGGAACATCAAAAAGAATTAAAATACAGTTTCTATTTGGTTCCATTTCTCTCTTGCCCTTTTATGTTCACCTGACTAATTGAAGACTTCAAGTGCTAATATCTTTTTAACACCAATTTAGAAGTAATTGTGAGATAAGGAAATTCAGCAATTGCTGTTGAGTAGACCAGTATAGGCTTCACAGACAGCAGTCTAGTAGAATAAGTATGCCTACTCTATGAGGTTGATTAAAATAAAAAAACTACAATGGTTTGCAGCTCCAATTAAGAAAAAAGTGGAGCATATTTCTCTACCCCTTGAATCATGGCTTGGCTCTAAACTTGCTTTACCCAATGGAACATTAGAAAATATGACCTAAACCAAGGACATTAAATGGTCTGAACTTTGGGGTTTGCCCTCTGGTACTGCCAATTTTATCTCCTAGATAATGGTTTCTATCAATGTGGCACCTCTAAAGATACTAATAGACCAGAACTACTGGGTGCCCTCTTGTCATCTGTCCCCTTGTTCTGGGCTCCTTCTGTCCTATTCCATAGTATCTCACAAATGCCCATGCAGGATGCTATCCCTTCACACTTGGCTTTGCCAGAAACAACTAACTGGCAGAAGCTACAGCACCTACGCAATTGGGAAGCCTTCCTCTGAGATACCTGGTTGTCAAAAGTTAGACCCCAGCCCTGCTTGTAAAACTCAAATACACATTTGGTTTCTATTCTTTTTCCGTCTCTTATAGCCATGACTTCATATTTAAAATACAACTACTCCATAACTCCCCTCTCAGTGTAGACAAGAAGTTCTCTCAATACATACTACATTTTTTCCCCACAAAAAGGCATTGAGGAAGATTCCAATCAATTCAGAGATCACAGAATCACAGACCTTAGCATTTCTTGAACTCTTCCAGGAAGTGCCTATTCTGGTGGTTTGGGTATGATCAACTCCAAGGGGAACTGCTTTCATATATTATCTTTTTTAAAACAATTAAAGTTCTTATTAGAAACATCATTTTATCACAGATATGTATATGTATAAATATGTACATAGTTAGTTTTATTTTGTTTTTATACAAAAGTAGGAATTTACAATAGCTATTACCACATTACTTGGAAAAAAGTACACTGTGGTCCTTAAAAGTGCCAATTGGAGCTAACCCACCAAGGTTCAATCCTCATTCTACCCCTAAGCGCTTAACCCATGTCTGCTTCAGTTTTTGGTACTATAAGAAATGAATGAAGAATTACATGCAAAATATTTGGAATAGTACCTAGCACATGCCATACAGTATATACATTTTAGCTATTATTATTAATTTTCTTTTTGTACTTGCCATAATACAATGGACATCCTTTCCAATGAATAGACATAATTTATTTTCAAAGAGAGACATTTTTTTCAGAGACGTAATATTCCAATTTATTTAATTTTCTAAAATTTATTCAGTATCCTGTTGATAAGAATTCAGATATTTGAACTACAAAATGCTGTATTCTGGATATGCAGATGCTTCTCTACTTACAATGGGGTTGTGATTGATAAACCCATTGTTAAGTCAAAAATATTATAAATTGAAAATGCATTTAATACCCTGATAAATCCATTGTAAAGGCAAAAATCCTAGGAAGAAGCATCACAAATCCTGTATATCCTTAAACACTTGTGCTCATGTTTCCTTAGAAACACTTTCCCAATTTGGATTACTGAATGAAAAGGTGTGTACACTTTCAACTTTAAAAATATCTTCCAACTAGGTTTCAAAACTATTGTAGTGATTCACACAATCATCAGCAGTGTTGCAGCATCTGCTTTCACACACACGTTTGTGCCAGCACTCAATGAAAATATCTGAATTTTTTTTACGAATTTGATAGCTGCAAACTGATATCTTTAACTTATTTCTCCATCCATTAGTGAAATTGAACTGTATCCTCTGATAGTTATTGACCACTGGATTTTTCTCTTTTATGAGTTTCTTGTTCATACATTTTGCTCATTTTACTATTATCTACTTCTTATTGTGGTGCTCTGTGATAGTATGTTTATTAACTCATTTTAGACCACAGGTATTACTGTAATTTTCCTATAGTTTATTGTTCATATGTACTAGTAAATGACCATCCTCTAGACAATGGCTCTGAATGAAGATTTTTCCTGTCCTCTGAGGATTTGTGGGTATTGAAGTAGAACATTCAATGCAAATGCATTAGGAGATGTACATGTTTCCTCTTATATAATCAATGCTTCTATGAATCTCCCTGAAGTGAGACAGCATCACATTAATCTTTACATTTTACCTAAAGAAAAAGTAACCTTTTCCTGAGAAGGGACCTCTGGGTGATTTACTACCTCACTGTTGAGTGCCATTTTTCCCAAATAATTTTACCTCCCAAAGTTGTATATTCTTCTCTGATTCCTCATAGGAATACATTAGGGACACAGTAAGAAGTTTATATAGTTTTTTTGAAGACCCAGGGCTCTAGGATCCCCATGGCTTTTAATTAGCTTGGGCAAGCCTGCTTTACCCTCCCTCAAATGCTTACTAGATCAAGGATCATGCTGTCCCTTTCTATGATGCCTTTTGTCTTCCCAATGAAATGATAAGCTCGGTTGTCATTTTTCATTTTGCTTTTCAGGAGTCCCAGTGTTTTCTTGGACACAGAACAAGGCCATTTGGCATCTCTCCCTGTGAGTAATGATCTATTTACGGACCTGTTTCTCTGGCACAATTCTCTTGACATAGTTCTTGAGACACAGAAAAAGAAGAAATGAAGTTAGGCCAAATAGCATCTAAGCATGCAAATGGGATGAACGAGCAGATGATTCACTCAATCCACAGATTTCTCATTTGTGTTTAATTTATGCATAATAGCAGTGCATATTTATATGGTACAGCATGAGATTTTTTAATACAAGTATACAATGCATGGTGATTTACTGAGCTTCTTCTACCGACTAGGCTGAGATCCACCTACCAGTATAGTGTGATTTGAGGGAAAATTACAAGACTCTGAGTTAGAACACTTCCCTCAAAAATAAAGACTCAGTTCCTAAAGATCCTAGAATTATCTTAACCATGTTTAGCAGCATGAGAAAAAGAAACATGGAAGTAATCAAAGGGACAAGAAGAAAAAGATATTGAAGTACTGATCAAACAGGGGTGTCCAAGACAGACTATAGTCACAGATGTATTTGGAGATAAAATTCATCTAAAGCATGAGCATTATAACATATACTTTTTATTGATCCTAGGGATTGAACCCTAGGATACTTTACCCCAACATTTATTTATTCATTCATTCATTCATTCATTTATTATTTTTTATTTTAGAGACAGGGTCTTGCTAAGTTGGTGAGGCTATCCTCGAATCTGCTATCCTCCTGCCTCAGCCTCCCGAGTTGCTAGGTAACATATAATTTTATAAGGCACAAGTGATGAGCATCAAATGACAAGGAATCTCATGATTCGGATCTGGACAAGGGAAGGAATGAAAAACTCAAGTGACACCATTTTAAGAAGATAATGCACACTGCTTGGACTGATGAAGGAATGGAATGTTCCTCACAGGAACCACAGAACAGCCCTATGGGTAAGGCAGAGCATGGATGGAGGGCAAACATCCACAAACTGGAGAATTTTCTTGACACAGTGCTCAGATAAACCCTCAGCATCCTGTATGTGGTTTTGTTTTTTAATGGGTGGGTGAAGGCATTAGGTGTAAATAATTCTGATCAACAGTGATATGGAAATGTAGGAAATAACCTCAAAACAGAAACTGTAGACTGCTGAAAGGAGAAAAATCCCTTAATCTAAAGGTTGATAAATGATGAAAAGGACTAACTGTTTGCTGAGGTGTGAAGTGGGGAGGCATCTCAGAGTGAAATATGACTCAGAAAACTATAAATGAAATCCCAGCAGCTCCGGGGCTGAGGCAGGAGGATCACAAGTTCAAAGCCAGCCTTAGCCAAAGCGAGGTGCTAAGCAACTCAGTGAGATCCTGTCTCTAAATAAAATACAAAATAAGGCTGGGATGTGGCTCAGTGGTCAAATGCCCCTGAATTCAACCCCTGGTACCAAAAAAAAACCAAACTATAAATGATTCTTTGGGGAAAGGGAGACCAATGTGACTATGTGGGGAGGGGTCTACAATAAGTTTCACTTTAAAGACCATACACCAAAAGGACTCATAACCAAGATAAAAGCATTAAAATAAAATAATTGCAAAGTCTTGTAAAATTAACAACAATAAGAGTTGAGAGAATATTAAGAGGGGGAAATTTTAGCAGATTTTGTAAGATTAAGAGCAATGAAGGAGGATCGAGGTGGATGATGGAGGAGAAAAAAAATAGACATCAGGAATCTTCCTATTATCCTAGGGGGAGCAGGGAGATAAGGACTGCAGAATTGACTCTGTCTGTGGGTGTCATGCATTAGCAATCAGCAGCCAGGGTGTCTAAAAGGGAAAGGAGAAAAGACAAAGACAAAAGCAAAGAAAGTAGCTCTGGAGGCAGGGGCAGAAGACTAGGAAATGGGAGAGGACAGATACATACAGAATGACAGCTGAGACAGAGTTTGTGTTGAGCAGGCCCTTGATGCAGTACACTTAAAGACACACAAATGTTTAAGATCACGTGTATTGGACTTTGTCGGACCAGTATTGGCTTGTTCACATGAACTTTTGTAACGCTGGAAGATGCTCCATATCTTTGTTGTGCTTTAACAAGTCTGTATCCTGAGGGTCTTGCTGATATTTTTGCATTTTTGCATTCCAAGATTAAGGAAACAGTAAGGCAAGTGACATCTGAGACAGGAGATTTACAAACAGCTCACCTATTCCACACAATAGTCGTGAGGTAGGTATTATGAGCCCATTTTTAGCGGAAGAAATTGAAGGTCAGAGAGGTTAAATATCTTGCCCAGGTCAAAGCTAGCAAATGCAGTGTGAAAAACCAACTGCTGAAATCCAGAGCCCAGGATCTCCCCATCCTTCTATCCTATGTCCCTGGGGCAGTACAAGGATATTATCTCAAGCATTCCCTAGCATCACAGCTTATGGCTAGCACAGCTTTGGGTCCAGCCTCTTATCTGACCCCGTCTTGCTTAAACCATACTTCTTGAAGAGAGCCATTTGGAATCTATAATCCAGTGCACCTTTGGCTCCCTATCCCCCCACCTATTGCCAGTTAGGCATCCAGCTTCCTGCTCTCAGGAGCACGGATTCATCCCAGTCATCCCTTGCTCTTTTGGTTTACTTACTCATTCCCTTCCACTCCCTCGTTACACTGCCATTTATTTAACCCACCCAACAAATATTTACTGCATACCTAAACGTGTCTAATAAATCAAAGAACGGGAATGTGCCAGGTTCTGTCCAAACTATTCATCCTACTGAATTTTCCTGGTGATTCTGGTCAAAATGATTTTGGTTGCTCCAACTTGACAAAGAGAATGGACCCTTCCTCTGACCCTGAACTTATTGTTTCGACCAGCACAGTCATGTCAGCAAAGCCTTGGGGTTTCTGTTTCAGGCTCATGTGAAATAGCTGATCCCTCTTGGATGGGCTCAGACCCCTTCTCCCTTTATCTTTCCATTTTCCTGTTTTGCAAGTAGCCGTCCCTCACCCCTCTTTTCACCCACCTAAAGTTTTACAATCAAGGTTGAGAACCTTCTTGACAACTCTGGGTAACCTCAGACACTTCGTAGTCACAAGGAGAATGGGAAAGGATAACACTTAATAGTCTCAGGTAAGTGATTTTAGGCAAATTAGGTGAAGTGATTTCCTGTACAAATGCCAAACATGTACACTGTTTACTGAAGAACACTCTAGTCATAGCAAAGAGAAACACATCTGATTCTAGGGTGGTTTATGTCCTCAGCTGGCACACACATTTCCATCTGACTCATAATAGACACTTGGGCTTTCAACTGACAAATGAATAGTAAAATTTTGAGCCTCACATTGCTGATAGAGTTATTTCATCTCCCTTCATAAAAGGATAATATTGAATTTGTGATAATGTATTAATAATGAGTATCTGGGCAGAATGTTTAAAGTTATCCTCTTGTACGTTACTTCAAAACAATTTTTTTAAATTCTCCTTGTCTTTGTTTTACAAATGAAACCAGTAAATCTCAGAGAGGTTAAGAAAATTCTCAAGTCATGCAATAAGTGATATAGTCAAGGCTCAAACTCAGATGTTTGCAGTGAAATCTCCCACTCTTCTCACTACAGTCCACCATTTCCAAATGATCTCTATATCCTCTTTCTTGGGGACAGATATTGTCTGCAAAGTTGTCTAGGGGGAGAGTGGAGTCATGCATCAGGGATCAGCAGCAAGTACTGTCTAAAATAGGCAAGAAAATAGAGACAAAGTCAAAAGCAAGGTAACCACAGCTCTGAAGAAAGGACCAGAGGACTGGGGAAATGCCAGAGGAGACTGTCCTACGTAAAGTTCATAAGGATCTTGGACTTGGTTTGGACATGGAAAGTCCCCCAGAAAGCTCACATTTTTAAAGAATGATGCCCAATGACACATAGTTCAGAGGTGGGGCTATTAGGCAATGATTAGGGCTCTGACTTCATCAATGGATTAATCCATTTTTCTGGGTTAGTCCAGTGATTGTTGAATGGACTACTGGGTGATAACTGTAGATGGGTGAGAATGGCCAGAGGAAGTAGGTCACTGGGGACATGCCCTTGGGCAATATATCTATCTTGTGTCTTTCTCCCCACCCCCTCAATTCTTTCTTTTTTCTGCTTCCTGGGGGCCATGAGCTGAGCAGCCTTCCTCCATGATGTTCTACCTCACATCAGGTCTATAGTAATGGAGTTAGCCAACCATGAACTGAGACCTCTGAAATCATGATCCCCAAATAAACTTTTCTTCCTCTAAATTATTCTTGTCAGGTATTTTGTTCATAACAACATAAAGCTGACAAACACAGGCTGATAAGGTAAAAGTTGCATTTCATTTCCTATAACTATGAAATAATTATCATCATTAACTCATATTTTAAAATATTAAATAAGCCTCATTTCCAAAATACTACCCTGAGAATTATGATTCTATTGAACTTCCTTTCATCAAAAGTATAACCATTTAAGATACAGATGTTTCCAAAACTCAAATTGAGAAATAATTCAAAATTACTTTTGAAAATTAAGAAAATTTCTTAAGACTCTTGCTGGGACCCTAGTTGTTCAGGAACCGATTTATTTAAAAGCTAAATCTATCTTGAAAGTAACTTATTATCTCCAAGTAACCATAACCACTGTCTTCAGGATAGGGAGTGAATCTAATAGCTGGGGAGAAACATAAGAAACCCTCTTGTTAGAAAGATCTCTATTAGAAGGATCTGGTAATCCAGAAAAATTCCATGGTAGAGAATATTCTTGGAGTGATTCTTACATGCCTTCCAAAGGAATAAAAGGAAAAAGAGTCCTAGTCTTATGAACTGTTCCTTTATATCCACAATAGAGAATTTTGAATTCAAGGGGAAAGGAAGACTCTAGCTAAGATGAGAGCCTGAGTGGAAGAAAGGAAAGCCCTGACTTGGACAGAGGTGGAAGACCATGTGTGGAATTCTCTCCTCCAGAAACCCTATTTAGAAAAACTACTCTTCTCTGGCAAATTCTGATTTCTTCTCTAGTGAATTTAACCACTTTGTAATGTCAAGATCCATACACTCACTTCTGAATGATTAAATGTATCTTTCTCTATAAATTCTCTTTGCTCCAGTGGTATAGAGGTTAGCTTTTCACTATTTGCCTCTAGGGTTGATTTTCCTGGTGACACTTCTAAAGGTGACACTTAATATGGTAGAGCATCATATTCTCTTTTAACATGGTAAAACTTTCTAAAATTTTTATATTGCTCTTCAACTACTTTGTTAAATCTCCTCCATGGAGTTGGTATTTGAGTGAAGTCTTCTGCTCAAAGCAAGAGAACCATATAAGACCCTATGACTTCTCCAAAGAAATCCACAGAGATCAAGATATGAGCCTGTTCACATCAACATTGCCACACCTCATACAGCTTCCCCAGGAAAAACTCTGGGCACAAGTTCAAAGTAGTCCATGGCTTCTTCATGGCCCCACAGTCCTCCACAGAGCTGCCCCAGGCTGCTACACCCTAAACCACAAAGATCACAACAAATCATATAGAATTATCTATCAGCATTTCATCCCTAACCAAACCTACCAACCAGGGGTAAACTGGGTAAACTCATACTGAAAGACATCAAGATGCTAGATCCCTTATTCAAACATACATTTCCTCAATAAAGGATCATATGTAAAGAAAAAAAAGGTACGTGTGCTAAATATTTTTAGTTTTCCAAAGGTATTTTCTTACCTGGATTCCTTCATACTGGTCCAATTAGTTTATTTTGTTGAAGCACTATACAAAAAGAGTCTTTATGTAAAATGAAGTTTGATTCCTTTTACGGTATTGGTACATTATAATTATATAGAATAGTGGGATTTGTTGTTACATATTCTTACATGTGCACAACATAATTTGGTTTATTTCATTCCCCAGTATGACCATTTTTCCTCCCCTCCTCCCTTCCCCTGGTATCCTTCCTCTATTTTACTGGTCTCCCTTCTACTTTTATGGGTTCCCCCAATAAACTTTTCTTTTTTTCTTTTTTCTTTCAACTTCACATAGGACCCTCGACTTTCTGATTTGGGCTTATTTCACATAACATAATGTCCTCAAGTTCCATTCATTTTTCTACAAATAACATAATATCATACTTCTTTATGGCTGAATAAAACTCCACTGTGTATCCACAACATATTTTCTTTAACCATGTATCTTGAACCAGCCTAGGCTGGTTCCACAGTTTGGCTATTGTGAATTGTGCTGCTATAATTATGGATGTGCATATATAGTTATAGTATGCTGACTTTAATTCTTTTAGCTAAATACTAGGGAGCGAGTGGTATAGCTGCATCATATGGTAGTATCATTCTTGGTCTTTTGAGGCAATACTGATTTCCACAGTTTGTTGTATTAATTTACAATCCCACCAACATTGTGAGCCTTTCCTCCACATCCTCACTAGCATTTATAAATATCTGTATTCTTATGACTGCCATTCCAACTGGAGTTAGATGAAGTCTCAGTGTAATTTTGATTTGTATTTTCCTGATTGCTAAAGATGTTGAATATTTTTTTCATATATTTGCTGGCCATTTGTATTTCTTCTTTTGAGTGTGTCTGTTTAGTTCATTAACACATTTATTGATTGGGTTGTTGGGTTTTTTTTTTGGGGGGGGGTTACTGAGATTTGAACTCAGGGGCACTGAACCACTGAGCCATGTCCCCAGCCCTATTTGTATTTTATTTAGAGAACGGGTCTCATTGAGTTGCTTAGCATCTCACTTTTGCTGAGGCTAACTTTGAACTCTTGATCTTCCTGCTTCAGCATCTGGAGCTGCTGGAATTACAGGTGTGCACCACCATATCCGGCTTTTGGGTTGGTTTTGGTGGGGGTTTTTTAATAGTTTTTTTTTTTAATATTAATCCTACGTCACAAAAATAGTTGAGAAATATTTTCTCCCATTATGTAGGCTCTTTCTTCACACTCTTTTCAAGATCAAAGGAGAAACAGAGTTTGATTTCTATGCATGCCCCTTAATTTCATCTTCTTCCATTAAAAACATACCCCTAAACCTAGCCATCTTCTCCTATATAGGTAAAAAAAAGGAAGCAGAGTTAAGCCTCAATCTAGAAGAATATCTTAATATTTCAAGTTATGTACAATGAAATGGACTCATATATAAGTAAGCTTCCTGGCACATGCGCTACCTACCAGAGCCCCCATGTACCTGAAAGTCAAGGTTTACAGCTGAGACATACCTGCTTCATTCACATGAATCTTCTGCATCTCTGGAGCCATCTCACATATTGAGATGTTCTGCTTTCTGTCTTTTGGACTTGATGATTGGATTGCTACTGGTTTCTTAGATTAACTATCAAGACACTAATTGTCATTTAATTTAATTAATTTATTCAGTAAATTTTCATTAGGTTTATAGAGTATAAAAGACTTATAGGTCTTGGGGATGTAATAGTGGACAAAACATACACAGTCCCTCATCTTGTGGTATGTACATTCTAGTAGAGATCATAAACAGATGAACAATTGAACCTATATATGAAAAGTAAGGTGTTTATCACACTAACAAGAGATCTAAATCAGCATAGAACTAAAGATTAACGGGCTGGGTGTATTAGAGTTATCAGGGAAGGCCTGTCTGACAACACTTGAATGGATGGATGAGGTGGCATGGAAGGGAGATGCTGATTTCTGTGGAGCAGTCTGGAATCAGACTGAGCTAACCACAAGTGCAAAGATCCCCAAGGCCAAAATTTGGGGCACTTAATGAATAAAAAAAAAGTTACTTCTCTGCCCCAGCTCCCAGGATCCTGGCCGACCACAGCTCAGACCCAATTGCTTCCTATCTTGGGTACCTCCAAATGTGATCACCAACATAGGGAGGAATGAAGCCCTGAGGCTGGCAAGGAGAGACTGGACAATTTCTTATTATGTGGTATAGAAAGGAAAGGCCCTCGCACTGAGAGTTAGACTGGGATTCTTACCATCCACATCTCAGATTCTGTGATTCTTTGCAACTACGAGTGTGTGTCTACATCTAGGTAAACAACCAGTACAACTAAGGAAAATGAGACTTTAAGCACCTATGTGACCAACAGAGATTAATAATGTTGTCTTTACATTTAAGAAAAGTGTACACTTTTGTCAATTCCCAAGCATTTTTATGAAAGTAGAAAAACAAAAAGAAAGAGGATTGAGATTTAATTTTTAAAACAGAGTTTTGATATATTGATCACATCCCTCCCTTTCCCACCTTTTGCTAGGCTTCTAAATTCCATGGCTCAGAGATCAGCATGACCAAAAGCAATATTCTGACAAAGATCTTATAAAGTTTTAGAGTTAGCAGCATAATGAATCATATTTTCAACTTCTTGGTTTAAGCTTTAATTTTTTAAAGGAGGTTAAAATGTTATAGAGGAAGATGTGATAACCCAGAATTTTAAAACTTGATATTTAAGTGGTTCTGAGAGCTATGGCAGCAGTATGTCCTTTGTCTATCACAAGTAATGAAAGTTAATAGTAGCTACAGTTTCTTCAGTCCTTATTATGTTCTAGACTCTATGTTAAAATAAGTAGTTTCCTTATTCCTCATCAAATTTCCATAGGAGAAGGAGTACTTTTATTATAGCCATCCCATAGATGAGAGATCTAAAATTTAGAAAGACTAAGAGATTGGCCTAACATCAAAAAGCTAGTGAATGGGGGCTGGGGCTGTATCTCAGTGGTAGAGCTCCTGCCTAGCATGTGTGAGGCACTGGGTTCAATCCTTAGCACCACATAAAAATAAACAAATAAAATAAGGGTTTGCTGTCCATTTACAAATAAAAAAATTTTAAAAAAGCTAGTGAATGGCAGAACTGGAGCTCAGACTCAGCTCCATCTGACCCCATATTCTAAGCTCTTAACCCACCACATGATCCTGCTTCCTGAGCAGGGAAATACAGTTAGAGTACTTAAGAATCAGAGTTCTATTTATGTTTCCATCATGGGCAAAAGTCATCAGTTATTAAAAGGAAGACTTTATGACTTGATTAGAGTTGGCAAGTAAAATGCATTTGTTTTAAAATTCATTAAGGTTTAAGATGGCAAGAAGCTAACCTGAAAAAATAAATCTCTACTAATATGTTTATAGGAGAATATCTTCCCTAGATAACACCTCATTTCATTTTATGATTGTTGCTTGGCTCCCAAGTACTACTCTAATGTGAGAATCTCACACTATGGAGAAGACCATGGAGCATGGAGAGGCAGGAAATGGGCAGATTGGGGTGGGAGGATGGAAGGCAATCTCTACAGCTGACTCTGGGTGCTGACATTTATCTAAAACCTGAGTTTCCATCTGGTAGGGATTCTTTGCTCAAGCTAGTGTTTGTGAAGTGAGTTCCCTAGGTCTTGCTTTCTGATGCAGTCAGATGTGACAGGATCAGTACTGACTTCAGAGGCTGAAAACAGCCTGCCGTCTCAGCCTCTCCAGACTTGTGGGACCCTGGACAAGTCACTTAACCTCAGAGGACTTCAACTTTCTCATCAGGAAAAATAAGACAATTGGAATGGACTATCCCTTCCAGCAATTCTGTGAATCAAGGAGAATTGACAGCTGCTGCCATTGACTAAGTTCAAACGGAGAGCCCTCAGTGTGTTATCTTTTGCTAGAATGTGAACTCTTCAAAAGCCTGTGGCATAATAAGTGGCTTCCACAAGATGCTCAGAAAATATTTGTTCATTAGTCATTTTCTATTTTAAAATGGAAAGCAGCATTTGTCCTTCTCATACAATGGTAATATTTAACAAATATTTACTAATCAAAAGAAATTGCTTCTGTTTGAAATTACAACAAAAAGTAAATGGTGAAAAAATACATAAAGTATGATCTTACCCTTCAAAAAAGGGGAAAAAAAAAACAGGCAAATGTTAATAAACCACAAAAACTTGGAGGAACTTATACCAAACAAGAGAAACAAGTTGTGGCAGAAATTTGAGTGATATTTATTTTCTACACCAGGTACTTCATTATATCTGTATTTTGTGCATCACTGTAGTATGTATATCACTGATTTAACTCATTTTTAATGCTAAAATACAATACTCTTATTGTTCCAAACCAGCCTGACCAGAAACTGTGTCACATGTTACATGTCAACCCATGTAGAAAACTAAACCTAAAAGATTTTCTTCAAATCTAGAGATACTGCCTGGCTAAAACATGGTAGGAAAAAAAAAAAACAGAAAGGTAATGTTTTCTCTCTCTCATTAAATATAAGTGTGAATGAAAAGGTCTTTTTTTTCCAGTTCCAGTGACCCCCAGGAGAGAAGGCTGTGGGCTGATTATTAGAGCAGTCGAGTGGGTTTGCCTGGAAGCCATAGCCAGGGAAGCCTGGGAGACGGGAATAATGATAAAGCACGCTTGGCTTGGAGAGCGCCTGAGCTGAACAGCAGCACTCTCAACCAGACACTCTTCTTGCTAATTGTATCTGATTCCACTTGATTATATATTTCATTGAATTTAAATGTTGATGAGGGGCCACTGTTCCACGCTTCCCATCAGAAACCTCAACAGAAAGGGCACCCAGAACCCCTGTCAGCAGGCCAAATACATTACCCTCCTTGTGACAGATCTGCTCTAGTCAACATGATCACCTTTCCATCAGTCTGTGTCTGTGAGCGTTTCTACAACACTTGATGCAATAATACCCAGAGAAAAAGCCCTTTCTCACATAATGGAGGCAGAATAAAATATGTGCTTTCCTGTCAGGTAAAAATTTATGATCTTCACACAAAGAGGGCATTTATTTTCTATGGGTATGCAGCTCTTCTCCATGTTGTTATTGATGAATGAGAAAAAATAAATGTACCACATAAGGAGGAAATACTGGCAGATGCGGAGGCGACTGCTGACTTCCCAGGCAGTTAATGGCACAAGCCACCCAAGGCATCACATTAGGCTTCCCAGGGATGCTGTGAAATTCTAAGCCTTGGAATGAGAAGGACCAAGTGAGTGAAGGAACACAGACTTTGGACTCAGACCTGGGTTTGAATCTAGCTCTCACTGGGAGAAGTAGGTAAGCAACTCAACTTTCTGTGATTTGCTTTGCTCAGCTGTCAAATGGGGACATTGATAACTATTCTTCAGGAATTAAAGAAATAAAACAAGTGAATCCCCTTGGATAGTCCATAGTAGTACCTTGTGTGGTACTTAATAAATATCAATCAAGTGTGTGTGTGTGTGTGTGTGTGTGTGTGTGTGTAAATGGTCAAATTCTGCCATTCTGCCCTCCAACCTTCAAAACAGTTCAACAGGGCTATAAGCCAAGATCAGCCAAATTGATGGGTAAAATAGTTTTCTCCTCTTTACTAACTTGAATCTGCAGAAAAAAAAAAAAAACCCTGAAAAATAGAGAAGTAGACAAACAGCCACATTCATACATACACGGATAAGTAAAGGAACTAGTCTAGACAATCTCTAACCCTGAGAGACTGAAACTCAGAGAGATAATAGGCAGATAGAGCTTTCATTCAACTAACACTTTTATCCCTTTGGCCTTGCTTTTATTATTGAATGCAATCTTTACTGATTAGCATATCAGCCAGGAAATGAAACATTTTACCAGCCCCTCCTACCTCTGTGCTGACTGGTGGCTCCTTGGACACTTGCACTGGGGCGCCTGTGGCCCTGTATTACCCACTCTACTGCAGTGCCAGAGGACGAGGCAGTGTCCCTCCTCCCACTCCATGGAAACAGTGGGCACTGGTATCAGGAAAAAATATAAAGGGGTCCAAAAATGCTCAATAAGCATGATAACAATATTTTAAACACACACACACACACAATTAAGGCCAAAGTTCCTTGAAGAAGGAAATACTAAAATTTTAAATAGAGGAACTGAGGCTGTGCTTGCTCCCCTGCTTTCCTCGCCTCATCCTGATTCCAACACCTGGCAGAGTCAGGCTCAGAAGCTAGGAGACAAGGGTTTCAACCTCAGTTGTGATATTTCTTAGCTACCATAACTAGCACCCCCAGTCAAGACACTGTATTTCTTTGGTTCTCAATTCCTCATTTCAGGAAATGTGATTGGATAAGATCTAGAAACCATCAAACTTGAAAACTCTTATAAGATTTTTTATGCACAAAAAGGAAATATTTTCTAATTCATGGCCAAAGCAGATATATACAGATTAATGTCTTTTAACCAAATGGTTGTGATCCACTGAGGGAGTGGTCACAAAATCAACTCAGAGGGTAACAACCAGTACTGCAACAATCAGAAATAAAAGGACTGTAATTATAAAATATCAGATATTGCATGTAATGAGAGTATCATTTCTCTCGGTCTTTCATATAAAATGCATTTTTTAAAAAGAAAATTCTATGATTTTTTTTAATAACACAAAGCTGCATTTTGGAGCTCATCATCAATGACTAAACAGGGCAAGATTCATTCACCCAAAAGATTCACTCAATCCAACATTTTTACCGAAGCGCTTGTTCTGTGACAAAGCTTGGGACTACTGAAGCAACATAGATTTGAAAGTTAACCTAGTGTAAGAGGTTAAGACAACCTTCCTTTGGATGTGACTTTGACTTGAAAACTAAGGGAGTTAGGCAGGGGATAGCAAGAATGGAATTCCATAAAGAGGGAACAACAGAGTCAAAAGACTAAAGATGAAAAAGAAAAGTCTTATTGGGGCAACTATAAGTTTAGAATTCTACTTTTATGTACAAGTAAAAAGAACCAATAAAAATTAGGACAGCTGAGTGCAATGACACACGCCTGTAATCCTAGTGGCTTGGGAGGCTGAGACAGGAGGATCGTGAGTTCAAAGTCAGCCTCAGCAATGGTGAGGTACTAAGCAACTCAATGCGACCCTGTCTCTAAATAAAATACAAAACAGGGCTAGGGATGTGGCTCCATGGTCAAGTGTCCCTGAGTTCAATCTCTGGTACCAAAAAAAAAAAAAAAAATTAGGACATGTATTTAAATCCTAAAACCAAATAAACAAAAACAAAAACAAAAAACAAGTTTACTATGGCTGAAATATAAATATGATGGGCTGAAACAGAACCAAAATGTATTTGGCTACGAAGGGCACCAGGATGCAGGTCAGACCCAAGTTCCAGTCTCTGCCCTGCTGCCAGCTAGTTCTCAAATAGAATCCCAGCAGTCCACATCCCCTGGATTCTATTTGAGAACACATGACAACTTTTCCATGAGGAAGGAGACATTTAACTTCTAAGGAATGTTGTAAATCTCACATCTGAGATATTTAGAGTTTATATTCCTCAGTACCAAAGAGGTGCTGTAATTAATGTAGCTAGTCACTTCACTGAAAATGATCTGCTAAACAGCTAAGTCCCTGTTGTGAGATGCTTGTGAGCTTGAAGAATGCAAGGACCTGCCTAAGGCAAGCCAACTTTCCTCCTCCCCAGACAGGTGCGAGAAGTAGACCACCAGGCAAAAGTTTTTGGCAGACGCTCCCAGCACATGTCTGCCCCACCTAGGCTTCTCATAGCAGAGCTAGTCTGCTCCTGCCATATTCATATCTGCTGATTTAATTCCTGAATTTAGGAAGATGGGAGTAGAGCCAGCTATTTATAATCAACCATGGAAAAAAAATATTTTTAAATGGATGCCAAAGCATACCATCTCTAGAGACCTGAGCTTATAGTCAAAGCTTTATGTTTTTAACATCACGGTAACAGTCACCCATAATACTCACCATTTTCTAAGCACTTACTCTGTGCCAAGCTATACCAAATAATTACTCTAATCTTCACAATCCTTTGTGACAGGTTCTACTGTGGTCTCCCTCTTAACCTAGGAGTAACTAGAAGCAGCACAAAGAGGTAAACAGGGTGCCCAAAGTCACAGGATCAAGAAATGGCAGAGCCAGAATGAAGAAGAAATCAATCCATTCAGAGTCCCCAATTGGTTAAGAATTAATTCAGGTAGCAGCCTGACACTGGAGCTCACACTGCCAGATTCCATGCTACATAAACAAGGACCATCAGCCTGCATGCCCAAGTGCCACCATTAGTGTCCAGCACTTGGAGCCCCCTTAGGTTTCCAGGACACTTTAGGATTCAGGAAGTGCTTGGGTCATTTGGTCAGGAGAACAGCAACCCTGCATCTGTCCTCAAATCCATCTTTGCCGGCTCTCAGGCAGAGGCATCCTTTCCTCTCCTACTCAGTTCCCCCAGCTTTTGTTCTGCTTAGCCCCTGACTCTTCCCATCTGCTCCTGCTTGATAAGAACTTGCTTGTAGCTCCCTGCACCTTCTCCCAATGGCCCCATAACTCTTCTCCCTGCCAGATTCCATGAATGACTGATAGGTGTGCACTGCCTGGATTTTCTTGGCTCCTTCCCCCACTCTGAAATATGGCTTCTGAGCACACTGCTGTGCTAAAGCTGCTTTCCTGACAGTCACCCCAGAACTCCAATTTCATTGTCTTTTTCTCAGCTCTCTACTTTCAATCCTTTCAGTCTCTCCTCACTCAAAACCATTCTGATAATTTACACATTCCAAGAGGGGAGACAGGCTGTAGGATCATGAAAATGGATTTTGAGACCTGACACATACAAGATTGTTAATCATGGTCAAGTTGCTGGACCCTCAGTCTCAGCTGCTTAGGCTGGAGAGTGGAGAAAGGAGTCACACGTGTTGTGGGGTAAAACAAGATTCCACATGTGGGCACTTGTGCAAGGCCTGACCCAGGCCACTTGTGTGAAATCTGATCACCCCTTCTCATGATTCCTAAGGCCTCTGCTTTCCTGCCAGTTATTTCCCATTTTGTCTGAGAATTCCCTTCCTACATTCTTTACCAGAGCTTGTTTCTCTCCTTAATCTCTGGTTGTTAAAAGCTGAAATTTGCTCTCTGGCTCTATGGTCCAGCTCTTTCTATCCTCTCCCTTAACACAAAAAAACAGTTGCCATTGACTATGAAATCACTACACACGGGGATCTGTCCCAGTGCTTTCCAAGTTGTTTCAATGTCACCCTAAAATCGACTCCTGCAGGAACCGCAGTGAGTTTTCACCTTCCTGGGCTAACCTCCCTCATCATTCCTCTGACACCATTCAAGCAGCTACTATCTTTGGTGCTCCTTTCCTTCATCCCCTGCAGAAAACAAGTTCTGACTGTTCTCTCCATTCTGGCATCTTTTATTGTGATTTTCAGACTGAAACCCAATATGCCTGGGCTTGGTTCATAAGAGGCCTAGTTCCTAGGGTTATACTGTTGATGAACATGGGTGGTCTGGCCCACATCCCGGGATGCCAGTATGCCATGAGCTGCTTAAATGATACTCTGTGGCTTACAAACTCCCCGGTCCCAGCTAGTTTTAGAAGTTTTCATAAAGTCCTGATTTCCATGAAATCAGGAAATTTTGACAAGTAAGAGAGAAGGAAAAGGGGATTCACACTTATCACTAGCATACTACGTTATCAGGAATTATGTGGTTGATGTTGCCTTCAAGATGTGCTGATGGTATGATTTTTTTAAATATAAAAAAGAAATGATGTCTCAACACCATTTCCCTCAGTGGCACCTCAAATGACAGGTCTTCATAGAGGTGGCTGAGACAAGTGCTTTTGTTTGTAGCTGTGATCTCTCTGGAACATTTTGGTCACTGACCTCCCAAAAGTTGATTGCCTTGGAGAAATGGAAATCATGATCTAGCTTCTGCTATTCTAAGTGCAGCATCGTCACTTCGTGACTTTATTTCTCAGTCATTTAGTTAATCACTCATTCAACAAATATTTACTGAATAGGGACTGTACCAGGCCTGCACTGAATGTGGAAGATGCAGCTGTGAATGCCTTGCCCTCCCAAGGCAGAAAAGACAGCTACGCAAGTGAATGCTGGGGAAGTAGAAGATGATACAGGAGCACGTGATGGTGGCCCTGCTTTGAAGATCAGCAGGTTTCACTTCTCTGTTTCTAGATAGAGGTCCTCCTCTCCACCCTACTCCACCACCCTCATCACTCATACCTACCTATATTTCCACAACAAGCTCTCTGCCTCCAGTCTTACCATTTCCAATTCATCCTCCACACTGTGGTCACAGCCATCCTCCTCTAATGCAAATCAGATCATGTCTCAGCTTTTCCAACTTTCAAATGCTCCTGACCATTTGGATAAAATTGAAGCTGTTTTGCATGTTCCTTTCACCCTTGATCCCTGCTGATTTCTCAGGCTTGATGTCATGTCCTTCCCAGGAGCTAAAACCCCACACCTCTCACTACAGTCACAGAGAATTAATTCTAGTCCTCACATGTTTATATCTGCCCAGAAAGTCTTTCTCATCTCCTTGTCCTGGTTCAAGAATCAGCTCACATCAAACTCCCTAAGAAATCATCTTGATCTTCTTCCCCTCCTTTAGATGGAAACCCTCCCCCTTGTGCTTCCATATCATTCTGGCTACATCTCTATCCAAACACTCATGCCACAGGATCAGGTATTAATTAGTTATCACCCAGGCACTGTTCATGCTTGTATGGCCCTAGCCACACAGCATGACTTATATTCACGCTAATTTATCAAGCACTCTCTCACATTCTCTCTGCTTGGAATGTCCTTTCTATACTTCCCTACCTGAAAATATTATTGATTTTTTCAAAAATATCTCAATAATCACCTGTTCCAGTTCTTCAGAAGAAAATCATTTACATGTCTATATTGTCAGTACTTGGTTTACTCTGCAATTATAACAGTTAATTGGATTACATCATAGGTAGTTAAGACCTAAGTGTTCCCCCCTTTTCCTGGGACCAATTTTTTCTTCCTATTTTTTTTACTCCAGGCTCCAACATATTATAAGTGCTGATGTATGTTTTCTAAGTGCTGTGAAAATCCAGGAACAGGGGACAGAATGTGTAGCACATGTGTAAAGAGCTCACAGTACAATTCAGAGCTATCCTACTTTGATTATTTTATGTATGTTAATTTTTTACAACTAGATTGTAAACTCTTCGAGGAACAGAAGTGTTATACGTTTTATCTGACTTGCTAAATACAGACTATGCAGTCAATAAGTACTTGTGAACAGAATCTGAATATGATCAAAATAAAGTGATCTTGGAAATGAAGCAGGAAAAAATACATTGTAGCAGAGCAAAGAGCTCTAGTAAGAAGAAAAAAAAAATCTTGATCTTTTCTTGCCAAGATTTGCAAGGAAAATGATGAGAATATTCACCATGAAATAAAAAAGGACATATGCTGACAATTATTTTTAAATCCCCTCTATGCCAATTTCATCTTGAAAATATTTCTGGAAAGGTCTTTACTTCACTTGTTATTTGAAAAAGAAAAAAAAACAACACTTTCAGATTTCTGTCTTAGTGAAAGCCTTTTAAAAATCATAAAAGTCAATCTGTTTTAGTAATATGCATCTTTTCTTAATTCCTTTTCTTTCTTCTTTTCCCAAAACCTCTGCACTTTTGGATATATAACTGATGAGTCAACCACTCTTTCATATGTGAACTTTCTCAATGAATCTCATAAATGTGTGTTTCTATGTATGTATATGTGTGTATGTTTGCTGTGTTTTCTCCCTCTTTGAAGTCACAAAATGTTAAAAACAAAAATGGTCCCTATTCCAAACAGCAGCAGAGAGAGAGCCCCATCTGTCATCTCCAAGTGAAGAGAATCCCCTCTGATGACCAGTACTGGATCTGGGCCCCGGTGTTTCCTTCTGCCAGCACTGGCTTGGCTTCCCTTACAAATCTGAGACTTTGAGTACAGAAGAGACAAAAATATACCTGTGTGGCCATCCCACCTTCCAAGCACAAACATGTCAAGATGGAGAAACTTTCACACTGGCACTTTCTAGACCTAAAGAACTAGTTTGTGATTATGCTAAAGGATAAGCCCAGGAATAATCATGTCCTTTATGTTCCAGATGTGACATTCCAGACATCTCGAAACTAGAGTCCCACTGCATGAATAGGAGCTGCCACCCATAGAAGTAGAAGAGGCATGTGAATTCAGTGAAGGTTGCAGAGTTCCTGGTCTTGCACAGGACCTCTTTCAGCCTTAATGGGCCTCTGGTCACATCTCCCCCAAAAGACCATTGTCCATCCCTCCTGCGTTCCCCTTTGTCCAGTTCCTGGACTCATCACATGCTGACCCAGTCTTGGTTGTTTCAAAGGACCATTAGATTGTCAAGCTTTCCCCAGATGCCGGCAAGCACTCTGTACTCTGAGATCCTGCCCCACTGGGGTTGGCATTTTAAGGAATCCTTTTCCCAGAATCTTTTCTTTTGAGCCAAAGAGATATTCAGAACGGTGCCTGACCACCAGCTAGATACCAGGTTGTAGGAAGCAAAACATCTCTTCCACGAAAAAGGTTGAAAGAAAAAACGGTATGCCCACAAAGAAAAATAACCCAGAATCCTCCACATATTCCACACGTGTGTGTCACAAAACCCCAAGGCAAAAATAAAGCCGCAGCTGCCCCTGCCGCCGCTGCCGCGACAGCAGCCCCAGTCCAGCTCCCAGCGCTGCCGCGCTGGTGTACATGAAAGCAGCATCTTCCCCCTAGAGGAGCGATCCTGGCGCCCAGCATTTCTAGGAGGTGATTATGGCAAGCCTTTCAGTAACTCATCATTCATTCCCCCACTGACCCGAGCCTCACCCCGGCGCCTCCAGCACTGCGAAAGCCTATGGTTGTCCCTCCAATTCTTCAGGTGACACCACGCACACACACACACACACACACACACACACACACCACTACTATGCGCCTGGGGCGCAGGCGAGTGGAAGGGAAAGATGACAGGTGCCCACGCCCCAGGCAAAAATCAATCCCAATGCTGATAGCTGAGGGTGAGAAATCCCAATCCCGGCCGGGTGGGAGGACTTGGCACCACCTACCTGCAGGGCGCCCCTGGCCCGCATGCCCACCCACGAGAGCGGCTCGCCTCGAAACCCGGAATGCAGTCAGGAGGGTGGAACCGGACGATAGGAGCCTCCACGCCCCCTTTGTCTCCACGTTTCCCAAATGACAGCAGAGGAAAGTTTACGAGCAGGGAGGCGATAGCTTTCTGCCGGGTCAATCTGAAACCTCGCAGGAGGCGACCCTCCCTGGGATCGTCCTCTCCTCCTACACTGCCCGGCGCCGCCTTCATCTGCACCTTGAAACCCACGAGCCAGGCGTGGGCCACCTGCACCACCGCGTGGGGTCAGGAACCTGCCCCCAGGGCTGCCCAGGCGCTGCGACGTCTGGGAGCCGTCCTTCGGCGGCGGGCGCCACACTCACCTCCAGTGGCGGAGCGTCCTCCGGTGCGCCCTACTGGGCCGTCCCGCTCCCGGCAGCGAAGTGCATTCAGGCAGCTGCTGGAGACACTCTCCCCGGGAGCTGCTGCATTCCGCCTGCGTGGGAGAGCGAGTCGGCGAGCGCGCGGCGCGGGCGTGCACGAGTGTGTGTTTGTGCGAGTGTGTGGCGAGTATGCCAGTGTGTGTATGTATGTGTGTGAGCGCGCGCGGGAAGGGGGACGGGGGTGCGCGGGATCACAGATCCCCCTCGGCGCCCATTCCGCGCTCTGCCTCCTCCTCCCGCGCTCTGCCTCCTCCGCCACCGCCTCTTGACGCTGCTGCCTACACAGGGTCCAGGTTTCAGGATCTTCTGCTTGTTTAATGAAAGGAGAGGAGCAAAAGGCTGGCGGGGAGGGGGCAGAAGGCGGGGGCGGGGAGGGCGCCAGGCTGCGCATGCTCAGAGAAGGACACTGAGCGCTCGCTCCGGAGACCTGGCAGGCGAAGAGAGCTTGCTTACTGGAGAGTGGAGGAAGATTGCACCCACCGGAGCAGCCGGAGCTCCGCGGGGTTCCCGGAAGGCAGCTGGGAAACCCCGTCGCAAAGGTGCGCCCTGCTGGAGGACTCCGTGGCTCTGCCGCGCGGAAAGCTGGTGGCCGGATCCCCACCCATCCTAGGATGCCGCTTCTCCTGCGAGCTTTGGGTAATACCAGGCTCTCCCTGTCCCGGGTATTTTTAGTGTGTGAGCCAGAAATCCCACTGGCAACCGTGGAGCGTCGACCCGGAGGTCCAAAAAGAACCCCATGCTGCAGGTGGCATCTTTTATTTTAGTAAGCTTCCTGATTTGTGCTTCTTTCCTTCCCTTTCCCAACTTCTACTCTGTCTAGAGGAGAAAAGGACAAGGTCCACTAGGGTCCCCCAAACATGTTTGATAGGTAGAGGGCAGAGAGGAACACAATAACCCTCTTTTAAAGAACAAAGAGGGAGTGGAAGGAAGGTAGGTCTCCAAGGAACCCACACCTAGCCTTCCTTGGTGATAGGGTAGATGGAGGAGACAGTTGCCTTATTCAAGGGGGCAATAAGAACAATGAGGCCATTGTCCCACTTGTCTTAAAAGCCAAAGCAAGTGTAGGTCTAAGTGGGGCTTCCGGCTACTTGGTGGAGTGGAAGAACCATGAGCCCAAAAAGAGCCCAGTAGGAGAACCTGAACCTGAGATGGCGGTGGTGAGGCCTGCAGAGACAGGGGGTGAGAGTCTTCGTGTGGAGAATGGAAACTCTTCTTTGGGTGAGATTGTTGTATGAGCAAAACAGTCAAAAAATAGTTAGGACCCATTCAGAAGCTTCTGTTTTTCTCCTCCCTGTTTAATCACACTCCCCCCCCCCCCAATTTTTCCCCTGTATAAGAAAAAACATTGTAAGCAGGGAACTTCCTGCAAAAATATTACTACCTCATGTTTATTTAATTTCTGGCACTGCAGAAAAGAACCATATTTTGGACACTCCAGCTTTGGAAGGATAGAGGAAAGACTGATCTGTGCAAATCTTTTGCAAGCTTTCGTTAAAGATCACCTCTGAGTGCTTCCACTATGCCATGCAACCGAGCAGATGCCTTCTTGCTGAACTCTGACCTATGTCCCATTCATCTTCCCAATAATAATGCCAAGTGACACTTGAACAGCAGGACAATTAGATCAAATCCTGGAGCACACCCGAAGGAGAGAAAACAGCTTGTCTAAATACCACCAACAATAGCAAAATTTAGGAGAAAAAGAGGAAGGAGAGGATAGAAGAGTTCTTTAAAAGAGAAAGTGTCCAGGGTGTGGTAGCAGGTGCCTTCTCCCAGTGGGTCATTGAAAGGATTAGGATTTCAGCCTCTCTTTCCTTAGAAGACAGTGAGTCTGAGTCCTCATCCCCTGTGTGTGGCGAACCACTTGAATTAATTGGAGCTCTTCCTTGCCTGTTTTATAAGCCTTCTCTTTGGGGTTGGGCTTATTGGAAGATATCAAAAAACAACCTGCCTTCTTGCCACCTTTCTCTCAGAACAGTGAACAGCATTCACTTTGACAGGCCAGTCATCTTCCCTGAGTCAGGAAAGCCATTCTCCACATTCTGGCACCTTATGAGCACTATGTAAGAGGTGAGTCTCTGAGTCCAAGGACTGGATGAGACCCAGAACAGAGAGGTAGAGCTGTGTAGGTGCAGGTCTCAACTTTGCAGTTGTCCCTGTAGGAGGTGTCACTTCCTCTGATAATAAGCCCAAGAAAAAACACTCTGCTTTGTGTAAGCCTGACTATGGGTGAGGAGGAAAGAGAGTCCACTCCCCTCAGCAGTCAGAGGCACCCTGTTAACCACCTCAAAGCATAAAGTAGCTCCAACAAGGTCAAGAGTGAAGGAGATCTTATAAATTCAGAATTGTAAATACAGTAGAATCCTTTTCCAGTGCTTCTGCTACAATATGTGAAGGGAATAGTTCTGGAATAGAATTTTACTGTTAGGGGAGAGTGGGGGAAACACAGGGGACATGAAATGAGATGAGGTACTTAGAACATTTACATTGGACCTAACTTAGAGTGTATAATATACTCTCCGTGACTTGTGGCTATGGTTATTTTGGTTATTCATATTTTCATTACTCTAATGTTTTTGTTTTTTAAAAAAAGATGAGAAAATCTCCCCCCCCCCACTAAGTTTAAACTGAAAAAAAACAGCTGAAAGCCACATGCCTTCTAATTTCCCTTCCGGCTTCCTCCATCGCCCCCTCACCCATCACCCTGATATATTTAAATCCATGTAATAAGAAGCATGCTGTAAAAATGTGTGGCAGTGTGAATGGTGAATAACTCTAGCTCTCATCCTTTCAAACTCAAATCTAGACATGAGAGTGAAACAGCATTGTCCTTCCATAATATGCCTCGGTGCTTTTTGCCACTTACATCTCACAAGGATTAAGGACCTCTCCTGCCAGCTTGGGTCTCTTGCTATAACACCTCACCTACATTAGAACACCAAGTTTGTTGGTTGGTTGGTTTTTATTCTAATTTTAGCTACCAAACCTGTTACTCCTCCTAGATAACAGAATGCCTGAAGCCAACTAATCTCTGCATATCTGTAAATGGTTTTAAGAGAAATGAATACTAAGAATTTTAGTGGCAATGTGTTCAATGGTCCTCAAGTTAAGATTTCAGACTCAGCACTCATCCTCTCTACCTGGATAAAGGACAGTCCCTAAGCTTTGCACCTCTCTCCAAGAATGTTTCATGACTTTACCTCTCACATCAGCAAAATAACCCAGCATTGTGGCCTCTGTTTGAAATTGTATATTTTCAAAGACAGATGGCTATTAAATTTTAAGTAGAACTAGCTGTTTCAGAACATATTAATAAAGCATAAGTTCTAGAATAAAAACATGTAATAGATAAAGGTATTAAACATTAAACCCTCCAAAGGTGTAGATGCTGTAGAGATGTCTTGATTCTTGGAAAATTGTATGAAGATAATTTCATTGGTTTATGTATTAGTGAGATAACAACTTTATAGTGATGCAATGTGTACTTAAGTTCTATTCTGAATATTTTCTAATGAATTATGAAGCATCTCATTCCTTCTGTGTTGTGTTCTACCTATCATTTTCATCATTTCCAAACACCATCATACTGAGACAAATTGAAATCTAATTTTTTCCTTTTGTAGAGATTTCATGTTTATAGCAACCTTTTCTGGCTTAATAAAAATATAAGGGCTAAATGAGTGATATCTTATTGTTAAGGGTCAAAAATTTTCAGAGACTATAAAAAACTATAACTATCCCAAAAGTTCTTTGCATACATTCTTTTTGTAACTTTTAGCCCAAAACGTTTTGTTAAACCTGGGTTGGTTATGAGCTATTCTTGAACAGAGGTTTATTTATTTATTTATTTTTATGTTCCTGAAGCTTCATGAAAGAAAGTAAGTAATATATGTTTAGTAAATGTTTAAAGAGTGAATGAATAAGTAAGTAGTCCAAAATTAGTTGATGTTGGTAGCATGTTGACTTTGCAAAAGACTCCCAAGTACCATGATACTTGGCAGTCATTATAGATGATGAAGTCAGTAGACACTTTTAAGCTTTTGTGTGTGATTATCTAAAAATGAAGGATTGAGATGAGAAAGCAAAGCAGGTTTCTGTAGACAGTTTTTATCCCCTTGGAAACATATAAATCAAGCCCATTCTATTTTTCTGATTTAGAAAGCAAAGGAGTTTTGGCTCAAAGTGTATTATTATTCAAAGGACAGCTTCATGCTGGCCAACTAATCCACCAGAATAATGTGCTAATTTATTAAACTTTCCCCCTAAGTAGGATGAAATCATTGGTTCAAGAATGATTAGAACTTTTTGTCTTCAAAGGAAATAATTCAAAAAGTGAAAAGGACCACCCCCTAGATTCCACCCCCAGAATTTCTGCTATAACGTCTTGAATGAAAGTAACCAGTAAAAAAGCCAGTTCTATTTTCACAGATGGAGATTTGAGTGATGGGGAGCAGGTGGAGATGTGGGAAGGCTAAACCACGAAAGGTCTCAGCTCTGATCACCAGCATGCTGAGCCAGGGAAAGGAAAATGAGAGCCCCAGGTGTTGAGTGCCATATTTATCTTTTCCTCTTTCATTCATTTACACATCCAGTAAGAGAGTTTGTTGAGAAAGTGAAAGATATGAAAGGGAGAGAAAGAAATCCAAAGATGGAAGCTAAAGTCTTATAAAACCTAATCTCAGAAGTAACACACCATCAATTCAGCCACACTCTATCAATCACACAGGCCAAACATGGCATTCTCCTTAGATTATGTTAATTTTAGGGTGTCTTGTGTTTCTTACTGGGACACTGCTTGATATAAATCTTAAGAATCTTTTTTCTTATTTATTGACTCATCTCACTCACCCTGGGCTTAATGCTTGTCAGCACTTCATGTGCTCTGATACCTGGTGTCCCGACACCTGATTGAATAACTCATATGGCCCAGCCCCCAGGACTCCTGCACATGCGTTGCTGGAACTCGTGCTTAGTTTTACACCTCTGCATACTGGTTCCCAGATCCCATCACTGATTCCCACTGTTTGGTTCCAACTCCTGATGCCATCCTCCTCTCCTCTTAGAAACCTCATCGGGCATTGTGAGAATCACAAACTCACCTTCCCTTGGACTTTCATATGCTGCAGACATTTTGCTGACAGCATTTCCTGTCTGGAGACTCTGCTTCTATACAGGAGTGGCAGGTCTGCCAAAGCCCATCTATCTCTTTCATTCTGTCCCATGCTGCCAGCCTGGAACCCTTCACTCCTAACAGCTGATATATGACATTAGTATCTTCATTTTTATCATATTTAAAATGAGAAGGCTGAACTAAATTACTCAATCATCACCTTTTAATAGTCTAGTCCAGAGGTCAACAAACTTGTGCTATAAAAGACCAAATAGTATGTATTTTAGGCTTGTGGGCCATATGGTCTCTGTCACAACTACTCAACTCTATGGTTACAGACAATGCATAAAAGAAGGAGAATGGCTATGTTCCAATTTTCTTTTTAAGAAACAGGTGGTGGGCTGGATTTGGCCCATGAGCTGTGGTTCACCAACTCTGAGTTTAATCTTTTACTTTCTGCCAGTCACCTCTGCCATCAGCAATGTGCTAGAAAGAAGAAACTTGAACCTTGCTTTCTATTCTGCCTGTAGGAAAATATTAAAAACCATGATATTGCTGCAAGAAATCTTAGCCCATTTTCAGTTTAGGGACTCCTTGTCAGCAAGCATGGCTTTCACACTATCTTAAGAACCCACTCCAAAAACAAAAATTTTAAAACAAAATTTAAAAACTTTTTTTCTATTTAGAAGCAGTTGGCTATGTTTTCTATATGGAACAGTAGGAGCAACAACAACTATACTATTTTTACCGTAAAACCAACTTATGCAGTTCTAGAAGTTTATGAGAGAAATATTTTAAACAAAAATGAAAAAAAATAATGTGAGCATGATAGTCTTTCCTATTAAAATAGAGCAAGTAAATATATTCTAATTATGATTACCATCTTAGGAAAACTACCTCTCTAAAGATAAGTAAACTCAAGCCCAATAAGAAAGAATGCCTCCTTACATAGGTCCCAGGACAGAAGTAATATCTTACTGAGTTGAATTCACACAAATTGAGTTGCTGGCTGAGCATTTTCACAACGCACTGTCCAAGTTATGAAATTCAGCCTATCCAGAAATTTCACTCCACCAGAGGGATCTACCAATCCAATGCCATTCCAACTAAAATCTCAGCATTTTTTCAGAAATAGAAAAATCCATCCTAAAATTCTTATGGGATCCCAATTACCAAAACAATTGTGGGAAAAGAAGAACAAAATTGGAGGTATCAGTCTCCATGATTTCAAAACTTACTACAAAGCTAATCAAAACAGTGTGGTACTGGCATAAAGATAGAGATATAGGCTACTAAAATAGAATAGAGATCCCAGAAATAAATCCTCACATATGGTCAAAATGTTTTTTTGACAAGTGTGCCAAAACCATCCAAGGGAGAAAAGACAGTCTTTTCAACAAACGGTGCTGGGAGAACTGCTTGTAAAATAATGAAGTTAGACTCCTACTTTACACCATATACACAAACTAACTTAAAATGATGGACTGAAAAACCTAAGCTAAGACTATTATAAGAAAGCAAAGAGAAAAGCCTCATAACACTGGATTTGGTGATGATTCTTAGATAACTCACCAAAAGCTTGAGTGAAATCAGAATAGATAAATTTACCTACATCAAAACTAAAAGGACACTCTCAACAGAGTGAAAAGGTGCCCATCAAAGTGATGAAAGTATTTTCAAATCATATATCTGATAAGATGTTAATATCCAGAATATATAAAGAACTGCTACAGTTCAACAACAGAAACCCAATTAACAAATGGGCAAATGAATTGAGTGAGCATTTCTCCAAAAAAGTTATACACATGACCACTAAGCACATGAAAAGATTCTCAGCATCACTAATCATTAGGGAAATGCAAATAAAAATCATCAAGACATACCCATTACATCCACTGGGACGGCCATTACAAAAAGAAATATTAAAAATTGGTAAGGACGCAGAGGAACCAGGACTCTTGTGATCTGCTAGTAGGAATTTAAAATGGTACAGTTACTATGGCTGTTCTTTAAAAAACTAAATGTAAAATTACCATATGACTCAGCACTTTCCACTACTTGTATATACCCTCAAAGTTCAAAGGCATAGACAGAGATATATATTTGTACACCAACGTTAAGTAGAGCGTTAATTCACAATACCCCAAAGGCAGAAGCAACCCAAGTGTCCATTGACAGATAAATGAATAAACATAGTGTACCTGTGTGTGTGTGTGTGTGTGTGTGTGTATATACACACAATGAAATATGATACAGCCTTAAAAAGGAAGAAAATTCTGACACATGCTATATCATGGATATACCTTGAAGGGTAAGTGAAATGAACAAGTCACAAGGGTCCAAATACTGTATGATTCCACTTATATACCTAATGTAGTCCAACTTGTAGAGATAGAAACAGAATGGTAGTTGTAGGATCTGTAGGCAGGGAGAAACAGGGAGTTATTATTTATGGGTACAGAGTTTCAGTTTGGGAAGGAAATGGATGATGATGGTGGTTACACTTTTTAAGTTAAAGTGGTAAATTTTATGGCACATATGTATTTTACCACTATTTTAAAACTAAGAAAAAAAAAAGTTTGGTTTACTGCCTCAATTGCTCTCTCCCAGCAAGCTTTCCCTCACAAACATTTCTATTAATGGCACCTAAGATCTTATAGAAAGAGGCCAGGCATGGTGGTGCACACCTATAACTCCAGCGGCTCGGGAAGCTGAGGCAGGAGGATTGCAAGTTTAAGGCCAGCCTCAGCAACTTAGTAAGGCTCTAAGCAACTTAGGGAGATCCTGTCTCAAAATAAAAAAAAATTAAAAAGGGCTTAGGATGCGGCTCAGTGGTTAATTGCCTGTGGGTTAAATCCTGGTAACCACCACCCCCCCCCAAAAAAAAAAGAAAGAAAAAAGATAAAGGAAGGAAGGAAAGAAGGAAGAGAGGAAGGAATGAAGAATGAAGGAAGGAAGGAAGAAAGGAAAAGAAAAGAGGTTGTCAAATTGAGTTAAATTTCAGCTCTGCCGGGGAATGTTTTAATTTCATGCCTCAGTTTTCTCATATATAAATATGAAAAGTAGCTTATCTCACCAAATCATGAAATAAGATAACATAAATGTCTGGCAAGTCATCGACACTAGATGAACAGGAACTGTCGTCAGCATCATCATTCGTCGCGTTTTCACCCCAAATCACCTTGAACACTTGATGTCATCCTGCGCTTCTTTGTACACTGGTGACTATATTTTGTCACCCTGGCAGGGAAATTCTTTCTTCAAAATGTTTTGTGACTATTTTCTTCCCATTCTAAAGACCAGCATCCCAGGAAAGACCCTGAGCACCCTGACCTGGGTGGATACAATGGTCTATTCATGGATTGGTGAGCTATATTTGTTTTTTCACTTTCCGGGTGGGATTAGAGTGTGACAGTCTTGCATTCACTCCTCTTTTATTTAATACATGGTGGTAGGTGTTTTGTGCCAACACAGAGAGTTTGAAGTCAGGACCCCCAGATAGCACTCTGAGGAAATCATGCCTGATATTCTGACTTTGTGTCTTTATGTTATTTTAAATTATAAATGTATTTGATAAAATAACAATTCCATGAAAGGTATGAAGGAAAAGTCTTAAGGACTTAATTTGAAAACAATCCTACCACGTTGCTGGGAGTCATATGAAACTTCTATTTTAACCATCTATCTAACATATATAGATATAAGTTATGATTTAGTCATCTCACTAAACATTTAAAGAGCATGCCTCTTAGTTCCCAAATAATCCCATATCCTGTATAACTAGTCAATTATACATTAAGCCACCAAAGTGCCTAAACCAGTCTCCTGACTAGGAAAATACTTGGGAGACTATGTACCAAATGACACAAACCTCTTCATACAGTACCAGTGATGATTTACATCATCACTATTATCAGCAGCAGGTAATCTCCATTAGAATTATTCATTTCTAATCTATATAGCATGGTAAACCAAAGACTTGGTGAGATTGGATATCTATTGATTTTTGCCTGCTGTCTTCCTGCTTTGACCAGTAATGGTACCCATAGTTCCTTAAGAACCCACCAACCTCCAACTGCTAATCCATGTGATTTGGGTAGGAATGGAAAAACCCCTTCCACTTCCAAGCATGGGCATGGAACCCCAACCTCATCAATCACAATTCCCATACTTCTAGGTGTTGTGGTGTCTCAGAGACAACAAATGATCCAAACCAGGAAAATTGAACTAAAATTCAACTTTTACTTTCATGAAAAAGCAAGGTCTCTTACTAGAATGCTAAGCAGTTAAAATGCTCTAAGCCTTGAATGCAATGAAAGAATCTTTCACATGATTCTGAATCCCAGATCCTACTGTGCCTTACAGTTCTGCTGAACATTTCAGTGACTTGAGCAGTTAATTCATTCTTGCTTAAGGCGTTTCAAATGAGGTTTTCTTTCCTTTGCTCCATTAGAAATGACTTTATGGACACATTAATTTAGCATCCCTTTAAGCATAATAATAGCAAACAAAAGGGAGAGTATGCCAAGGATGGGAAGAGTGTTTAAAGGATCCCTGTGGCCATACTAGCTCTGGACATATTAGGCAGTCTTTCACCCATGAGCATACATCTTCTGTGCCTTCTTCCTCTTTTCTGAATTGCCAGATTTGAAGGCTGGTGCTCTTCAAGGCTAACACCCACCGCCAGACAGATGGAACTGAGGGGGGGCAAGGCAGAGGCCAGGCAAACCCTGCCAACTCATTTGGCCTCAGGCCCAGCCCTACTCCATAACTACCATTGCTGTCATTATCCAGCTAAGGCTGGTCCGAGTCCTCTTTACTGTCAGATTCTCCAGGCTCCTGAAGATGACAGTGGCGTTGAATCCCCTTGGTCCTCCCAGGCCTGGGGGTTACATATGCCCATCATGGCTTTGTACCATCCATCAGATATCCCTTGGTAATAAGGCAGGCTGAAGCTTTCTCCTCTCCCAGAGGCTCCTGCACCACAGGGATTGTCAGGAGAGTGTTTGGAGCAGCTGTCACCTGCTGATTGGCAGGCTGATGTGACTGGCTTGCTAGGTGTTCCCTCAATCCTCTGCAGCTCTGAGTTGTCCAGTGCCTGAGCGTCAACTTCTAAGAGAGAGAGGAATTTCTCTTGGTTCCTCCTCCTCAGTAGGTCCATCTTTCATTCTGCATAGAGTAGTGATCTGAAATGTAATGTGACCATGTCATTTGCTGGCTTATATTTTTAATGGCTTTTTCAAGCTTAATGCTCAAGGTTCTTCATGATCTTGGTCTAGACTATGTATTGACCCCAAACCTCACCATTCACAAGCCACTGTAATCTTGTCTCCTACCAGTCATTCCAACATGCCAAGTTTTCTTCCATCAGTGCCTTTTATTTTCCCCATCATGTCTGCCTAAGTTTTATTTGTCCTTCAAATGTCAGCTCAGATACTGTTTCATCCAGAAACCTCCTCTGAATTCCCTAAGGTAGGCGAGAGGAAGTAGAGGACCCCTCCTGTCTGCTCTGACAGCACTCTGGGTTCATCTGTAGACCAGTAAATCTCATACTATGTGTAGTTACACATTTATAGATGTGCTATGATTGAAATGTTTTGGTCCCCTCCAACTTAATGGCCAATGTAATAATAGTAAGAAGTGATCAAGTTATAAAGGCAGAGTCCTCAGGGATGGTATGAGGAGTGAGTTCATTCTCTCCCCTGCCCCCAACTTCTACCATGTGAGGGACACAATAAGAAGATCCTCACCAGATTCTGATGCTTTTGTCGTGGATTTCCCCAACTCCATAACTATAAGAAAATTAAATTTCTGTTCTTTATAAATAACCCAGTCTCAGGTATTTTGTTGTAGAAACACAAAAAGACTAAGGTAATATGTGATTATAGACATGAACAAATTGAAGGAGTTATGTTACTTATCTGATACATACCAGGTATTTAGCTTGTTTGTTTGTTGGATGAGGAAATTAATGGCATTATATGCATGTTTCAGTTACCTTTTTTCATTGCTGTGACCAAAAGATCTGACAAGAACAAATTTTAGAGGAAGAAAAGTTTATTTGGTGCTCGTGATTTCAGGGGTCTCAGTCCATAGATGCCTACCTCTTGCTCTGAGGTGAGGCAGAATATTATAGCAGAAGGGCATGGTGGAAAAAAAGGAACTCAGGACATTGCAGTGAGAGAGAGACAGCTCCCTCACCATGGACAAAATGCAAACCCCAAAGGCATGCCCTCAATGGCCTACCTCCTTCAGCCATACCCTACCTGCCTATAGTTACCACTCAGTTAATCCCTAGGTTAAGGCTCTCATAATCCAGTCATTTCACCTCTAAACGTTCTGTCATTTCTCACACTTGAGCTTTTGGGGAACACCTCTTATCTAAACCATAACATTGTGTTCCCTGGCCCTCCCAAACCCTGCACATCTCACAATGCAAAATATATTTTAATTCATTTCCAAGAGTTCCATAAAGTCCAAGTCCCAAGTCTCCTCTGACACTCAAGGCAAATTCTCAGCATGCACCCCTGTAAAACTCAGAAGCAAGTTACATATATCCAATATATAAAGGCACAGTAAACATTCCAATGGTTAAACAGGGGATTCTGTTTTTAGAAAGAAAGTTTGGAACCAAAACAAGACCAAAATCTAGCTGGGCAAACAAGTTCTGTAGTTCCATGTCTAGCATCTGGGGCACATGGCATGCTGATGTTTTGTGCAAAGGGATTGTCTAGCGGCTTTGCTGGTTGTAGCCCACATGGCCTCTCTGTTAGCTGTGTCTGCTCAATTCCTGCAGCTTTCCTTTCATAGTACTGGCATTTCTTAATCTCAGGGGTCTCCCCTGCAGCTTTGGCTTCCTTCTCACATCTCCACCATTACCCTTTCAGGGGTGACCTCAGGGTCTCCAACCCTGGGGCACTTTTCCTGGCTTCTCAGGCCTTCCTTTAAAACCTCAGTGGAAACCTCCATGACACCCTAACTCCAGCATCCTGCATTCCTGCAGAATCAGCACCGCGTGGTTGCTGCTGAGGTCTATCTCCAGCAGCCTCCTGGGATCCCTGTTGCAGCAGCCTCTGAATACCTGGGTGGCTGTACTTGGTGAATCAACTTCCTAGGCCCCTCTCTGCAGGCAAAGTGGCCTACTGGTCTCTCCTCAAAGGAATTTTCACTTTTACACCTTTAAACCTGAGATGGATATGATTTGGTCAATTCCTGAGATGCCCTAAAATCATCTTTCTTATTGTCTGGGCCAAGTCTTTAGTATCTTTTTAGTGGTTGATTATCCTTAACAACCACATGTTCCTTAGCTGCAGTTATACTCATAGTTTTCTAGCCAAACTCTTAAGTTTTTTAAAATCTTTCTGCTTTGCTTTCTGCTCCTGATTATCACAATAAACTTGGCTAAAAGCCACCAGCAATACCCATGCCACTACCCAAGTACTATGCTGCCTAGAAATTTCTTCCACCAGATTAAGAAGCCCCTCACCTTTAAATTTAGCCTCACAGAAAGTCTCAGGATGTGGGCAAAATGTAGACAATTCTTAGCCAGAACATAAGATGAAGGACCTCTAGTCCAATTTCCAGTATGTCCTCTTCCTCTGAAACCCTACAAGCCCAGATTTTTCCTATCCACAGTCCTATCAGCATCTGGTCTTCTGAGTTCCCACCAGAATCACATATTAATCTCCACTTGCAACAATTCTAAAACTTTACCAAATTGTTATCTTTAAACTTTTCAAAATTTCTCCCACAAATTCCCAAAAGCTCCAAAAGCTTCTGAACCACATGGTCAGGTGAGTCACAGTAACAACCCCACTGTTGGTACTAATTTCTGTTTTAGTCAGCTGTTTCACTGCTGTGACCAAAAGACTTGACAAGAACAATTTTAGAGGAGAAAAAGTTTATTTGGTGCTCTTAGTTTCAGAGGTCTCAGTCCCTCAGTGCATAGGTGGCCAATGTGCTCTGTTGTTCTAGGCCTGAGGTGAGGCAGAACGTCATGACAGAAGGGCATGGTGGAGGAAAGCTACCCGAGACATGCAGCAGGAAGGAGGGAGAGAGGGAGAGAGAGAGTTGGCTGGCAGGGGGTGGGGAGACTGTGGACAAAATATAAACCCCCAAAACATGCCCCCCAATGATCCACCTCTACCTGCCTATAGTTGCCACCTAGAAAATCCCTATCAGAAGCACTGATCAGGTTAAGATTCTTATAACACAATCATTTCAATCTCTAAACATTCTTGCACTATCTTGCAAGTGACCTTTTGTGGGACACCTCATATCTAAACAATAATTCTCCTAGAATTAGGGTAAAATGTGTTGATAAATAGCTAACTCGGGGATATCTCACTTAAAAAAAAATGTTACTGCTGCCTTCTGCTCACCTGCAGGAGGGCCTGATTGAACGTGAACATGGAAGAATTGGAAATGTAGCTCAGTGGTAAAGTGTGTGGTTTGCATGCATGTGTATGAGGCCCTAGGTTCTTTTGAAAGAAAGAAGGAAAGAAAGAAAACAAGAGAGAGAGAGAGAGAGAGAGAGAGAGAGAGAGAAGAAATGAGTATATGAAGAAAAGAAAGGAAGGAAGGGAAGGAGAGATGGAGGGAGGGAGAGGGAAGGAAAAGAAAAGAAGGAAAGTGATCATAGAGTGATCATAGAGTGTTCTGTCTGGGACATAGGAGAGAAGGAGGACCTCATCACTCTTGCCCTCCACTTAGTAGGTCTAATAGAAAATAACTCTTAGCTCCATAGCATCCAACTGCCACTTTGACTGAACTACATCACTTTATCTCTGTGCCCATTCCCCAAAGAGCCGCGCATCCTGGGTGGCCCAGTGCTGCAGGGTGCACAGCCCTCCTTTGCACATCCTTGGTGCCAGTGCTGTCCACAGCCCTGATGGAGATACTCAGCAGCCACTGGGCCACCTCATGCCTGTGGTAATAAGTGTCAGCAGTATTGAGGGCACCGGGACTTCAGTGGCACCTGCAGTGTTGGTTCAGCATAGGGTTTTGTCACAAAGATCAGCATCTGTGCCAATCATGGTGGACATCAGCAGTGGTTGAAATGCTGAGGCTCCCTCTTCCAGACTAATGTGGCTTTCCCTAATCAGCAGCATGAACTGAAAAGAAAGAAAGAAAGAAAGAAAGAAAATGGTTGTTTCTATGTAGCAAAAGAGGGAACCTTTTCATCAATACTTTTGTCCCCATTTGATACACATAACAAACTAGAAGAATCCAGAGAATCATTTTTTTTCTTCTATCAATGAGAACATTTTCTCTAAACTGGTACACCCTGAGATAACATTATAAAGTGTAGGCACCGCATTGAAATAGAGCCCCAAATCTTGGTTGTGTTACTTCTCACACTGATGTTGGATAATATCCCTTTTCAGCTTCAGGGCCATCGTTTGTAAAAGTAGGGTTAATTAAAATCCACTTCATTAGATTAACATAAGGATTAAATAAGATAATGCATATCATAGTGCTTTACAACAGTGTAATCAGTGGCCACTCAACACAGCATAGAAAATACCTCAAAAAACTTGTTAAACTGAAAACAAGGGAGCTACTACCAAGTACAGCACTGAAATACTGCCAGCATAAATAATAGATCCGACTCTGTCCATATCATTCTCCTCCGTTTTAGGAAAGAACTGACATTCACCAGATGATTTACAGCTGGGCAGAAAACAAATATAAGCCATGAGTCTTCATTTGGATGAAAAGGATGCCCTCGAGTATCCAGCCAGGAATCACATTTCCTGGGTATCCTTAGAGCTTCTCACAATCCCACAAACCACCGGGGAATTGGGGTGAACACATTGCAGGGGGTGGTCGGCTGCTTACTCTCTTGACTGGATAATAGGGTAGGGTTCTGCTGGCTGTGAGCAATGGAAGTATTCCACAAAAACAAAAGGCCAGACAGGGCTTCACAACAGTCCCCATCCCTCTGTGAATAGACAAGGGCCATCCTGGCTGATCACTCTGGACAGATGCCTTGCTAGCCAGGCCTCCAATGATGAAAGTCATGACACGAGCGAAACAGAAGTCAGCAAACTCAGAGAGCCCACCAGGTGGACAATGAGCATCACTGAGGAATGCTGGTCGTAGGTGGAGATAGAGACACTAGTAGAAGGGGCTGGGTTAGATCTGAGAATTTATCCACTTCTAAAGGAGGAGGCCAACAGCATGCAAAAACGAGCACTGTGTTACCAATTTCTTGTTTTTCAAGAGAAGGTGCAAATCAGGTCTGACATGAAACTTTTTTTTAATTGAATACAATCTGTTAGAAATGCAAACAAAGAAACCCTATGTTAGCTAATAAAACACAGCTTTGGACAGGATTCAGCCCATGACCAGTGTTCATCTCCTGATAGAGAGCTTCTCTGTCACTCTTCAGAGATTTCTTGCTTTGATGAGATGATAGGTCACACAAGGTTGCTTCCTAAAGCCTGTGGATGACTGCATTATGTCATAGTCACCAAGAAACTATGAGGTGCATTAGGACCCCAAAGAAAAGAAAGTGTCATGGTATGGCATAATTTCTTGTGAAGCAGAAGTAGTCAGGTGCATGAGGGGGTGAAGGTTTTCCTGTGCAGCTCCAGAGCATAGAAGCAATCCAAAAGTGCATGTGCGTGCATGCGCGCGCGCGCGCACACACACACACACACACACACACACATGACTAAACCTCATGGATCGCATCACATGGGTAGAAACATATGCAGTGAACTTAATAGAAGAGTTCTATAGCTGAACAGAAAGAGCATTGTACCAGGAAACAGACTCCTTAATAATTGTAAATCACCTAGTGTGGTTTCCTCCTCTATAAAGTGTTGATGAAAATAATATGTTCATTGTAGGGTGGTTTAAAGGATTCAGCAGAAGGTATGTTTGGCACCTAGCATAGTGTCTGGCAGACAGTATATTCCAATTATTATTATTATTATTATTATTATTATTATAAAGTTAAGCCCCATGCAGGCATAGGTTTTCCCTTAAACACACATTTCATAGCACCTAACAGACACCCAGAGTGTTGGGACCTCACAAATTTCATCTGCGGTGGATTGGCTCCGTGGTTTTATGCATTACTAATAAGGCGGAGGGGATTAGTTGAGAGGACTGGTTTGCAGCAATCAGTTGTACTGCTGCCTCTCCCTGCTTGCCTCATTATAATTCTTCATTGAGGTGGGAGTGGAGGGTCGATAATGTCATCTTGGGCAACAGGAAATCTCTTCAATAGCAGAACTTTTTGCTGAAAATGAAGTCCTTTCTGTAGTGGGAAATTCAGCAGAAAAATGAGACTGTCGCCATTTTTATTGTAATTGACATATTTCATTTCACCACAGTCTAAGCATGTTCTTTGTGAGAATGGAGCAACAAATGCCTAATGACCTTTCCCAAAGGAGTCTGAGGTGTATGCAGGGTCTGATCTGCAAACAGGACTCCAGTTGAATAGATGGAGGATTGCATGTCTCCCATTTGGAATGTACTGGCCTGCCAACCTGTCCATTCCCATATGCATTTACTTGTACTGCCTGTCAGTCTTAAGGGCTGGTCTGCTTGAATGACAGGTAAATAGATGAGGTATCATAAAATGATCAACACAGGCAAATGTCTGCACATTTAAAAAACAAATACAATGACAAACAATTCCTTACTGGCCACCAGTCACATGTGTTTGGATAAACTAATCCAACAGGCAACATTTGATGAAGGACCCATTTCTTATTGCCTTTCTTTGAAGACTTAGAAGATTATTCAAAGAATTTCAATGATTGTTGCTGAGAAGGCATGGTTATTATGTGAAGAGAAATAATACATTGCTTTAGTAACTTCTCAAATTTATGTTTTATAGACAAGATTCTATATGTAATTTGACATTTATATAGAGGGCTTCTTTGGAGCAAAAGATATAAACCTTCAGACCAATAAATTGAATTGTGTCAACAAAATACAACAGGGTATCTGAATAAATAAAAGGAATTACTTGAATTTTTCTGCAAAGTCTCTGTCTTAAACCACAACTTTATTGTTGTTATATATTTAAATATGATATATTTGCATGGAAGCACCTCCCAACAGAAGACAATTGCTATAAAATTTTTAAAAGTTAATTAAATATAAATAGAAAACAACAATATCATAGAAGATGAAGGAAGAACATATTTTAGTTCTGAGAATTAATGAAATTTCTGTAACTGTGACTCAAACTTCCCTTTATGCTTTCTGTTGCCTATAAAACAAAACTATCATACCACAGAAGAGAGAGGAAGCTACCAGTTTCTCAGGGATACAAAGCCTTGGCTGATATTTTACTATTTTATTTACCATATAGTCATTTTATGACTATTATCTCTACTACTATAACTATTCAATGAGCACTAAAATAGAAGTCCAAACCTGGTAGCTTCTACTTACTGTGTAAGAATAGCTCACCACCCACACATTAGTGAAGTAGTCCAAAATGTTATACACACCTTACAATCATTTATGACCCACTTAGCTATTGCTTAGTAAGTTACTGTGGTCCACAGCTTACATTAGATATATAAATCTCCCATTTCTTTTTAGCAATATTAGGTTGTGATTAATTGAATATGAAGTGTTACTATAAAAGAATAAAAAATGTAGGGAAGACACATAACAGTGTTAGAATAGGAAGTTAGAAATTACTTAGTGTCAGACAAAATATAACCATACTCCCTTTATGTCATAATATTTGGAAAGTTGTCCCTTTGCCTTAATTACAACCCATGGAAGAGCAATACGCATTGTCAATTTTTTCCTTCTGTGTTCAAAATTGTCTGATTCTGTCTGGATCCAGACTACAAGCAGCATGCATTTTTGAAGGAGAAAAGGAAGAGGGTGGACTTAATGTCTACTTTATACAGAGGTCTGATAGCATGGCCTTGCATATGCTAGAGCAGTGCTGTACCTCTGAGCTATATCACCAGCCCCAGCACAATTTCAAATATTGTGTAAGAGGAAGTGTAGGGAGAACACTTTCCTCTATTCACCATATAGAACCATGCTAAGAGTCCACAGGAGCAAGCCCTCCTTAGAGCTTCTGTGTGCAGAGATAATTCATATCTAATGCAAACATTCCTCCCAAAGAAATCAATAAAAGGAAAATTCATATTTCCACTTCATATTGTGTCAGTTGTGGCAAGTGTAATTTTTGCTAGTATGTTTGTTTCACAAATATTTCAATTTTATTGGTATAAAGTTGTCCATAATGCCATCTTAACTAATTTTAATATCTGTAGAATATACAGTCAGCTCCCTGTTTATTATTTCCTGATATCAGTTGAGTTTTCCTTTTTAAAAAGGAGTTTGCCAGGTAGTTTAGTAGTCTTAAAATTAAAAAAAAAAAAAAAAAAAGGTGGGAGGTGCTGGGGTAGTGGCTCAGTGATAGAGTACTTGCCTAGCATGTGTGAGGCACTGGGTTAGATTCTCAGCACCACATACAAATAAATAAAATAAAGGTCCATTGACAACTAAAAAATTTTTAAAAAAACTACTTTTGGCTTTTTAAATCTTCTTTATTTTTAATTTTGTTAATATTTATTCTTAATATTACATCCTGCTTTCTACTTTCTTGGAGTTTAATTTGCTGAATTTTTTCCTGCTTTCATGAAAGGGATATTTAATACGTTGATTTCAGTCTTCATATATATAAATTGTTCTTGTACATTTTATTATTGTTTAATTGAGAAATAAAATCATATCCAGATATTGCTTGATTTACAATGGGGTTATATCCTGATACACTCAGAGTAAGTGGAAAAATATCCTAAGTCAAAAACACATTTAATCCACCTCACCTAACAATCATCATGGATTATCCACAATTGTTTCTATTGAGAATTCAGCTGTCAGTCTCTTATTTCCTTAAAAGTAATCTTTTTTTCACAGATTATTGAAGATTTTTATGAAGAACCTAAGTTTGACTCACACTTTATCTTGCTTGGAGTTCATCGGATTTCTTGAAAATGTGACTTGGTGTCTTTCATCAGTTTTGAACATAAATACACCATCATTTGTTTTATTTACCCCTTGCTGTATTGATGAAAACCAAGATTGTCTACAATTTTTTGCTGTTTCAGGCAGTGTTTTTGTAATGAATATCTCTGTGCATGCCATTTTGTGCACATGGGTAAATATTGCTAGGTAGAAAAGTGGGTGCATTTTAGTGCATTCTAACAACTTAGAACAAATAAGTAAATTATAAAAAATTATTGAGATACCACTGTACACCAGTTAGAATGGCTAAACTGTAAAATGCTGATGCCATCAAATGCTGGAAAGAACATAGAGAAGCAGAGATTCTCACTCATCACTGGTGGGAATGCAAAGGGTCTAATTCTTTAGGAGAGCCTTCCCTATTTCTTACAAAGATAAAAACAGGCTTATCATATGATCCAGGAGTTGCTCTCCTATGTGAAGAGGAAAGTTAGAAATTTATATCCACACCAAAACCTGCATGTGAGTGTTTATAACAACTTTATTCCTGCAATATTCTAAAATGTCCTTCAATAGTTGAAGGAATAAGAAAACCATCCTATATCCAGACAGAATGTTACTCAGGGATGAAAAGAAACAAACTATCTATCAATGGCTGAGTGAAAAGAACCAGTCTGAAAATGAAAAAAAGATAAGTGTGAGCATTTTACTCACAAATTTCTACCTAATAACACTTTACCAGTTTATACTCCTGAAAAAAAGTATGAAATTGTCCAATTCATATTCCTCTTACAAACTCTGAATACTATGAGCATTTTTTCCTGTTATTGGTATTTCTTTTTCTATCAATTATCTATTTATCACCTTTATTCCTTTTGCTATTTATGTCTTGGGTTTTGTTTTTTTTCCCTTTTGATTTGTTCAGCTATTTGGTATATTTACAGTATATTTAAAATATGCCTCCACATTTTTAATAATTTTGTGATACATTTATTAATTCAATAGTTTTAAATTTGATGAAATCTGTCAATATTTTCCTTCTGTGTTCAAAATTTTCATTTTCATCACCCTCGTATGTTTTAACTAAACACTAGTTTTAAAGTCACCATCATAAATTTAATTCATAATCCTGAACTTCCTGAAGTTGGACAGCTGCCAGTCTTAAAATATTGACTCTTCATTCAGTAAAATCATACCTTTCCATTTGTTAAAGTCCTCCAGGAAAATTTGATACAGTTTCTTGATAGAGGTGGTGCATATTCCTTGTGAGATTTAGTTCTACATATTTTAAAACTTGATTATTTTATTGTGAACATTTCTAAATCTTCATGGTTCAATGTGATTTGTGCTTGTTTTTTTTTTTTTAATTTTTATTGTAGGGAAGCTTTCTTCTGTCTAGTTTACTAGAAATTTGACCAAAATGGACATTTAAATATATTCATTACTTCTTTGGAATATTTTGGGATGAGAATATGTTTTCTCCTTTTTATAATCTGTTAACATAATGATTTTCATTAATAGAAACTAATGCTCCAGCTGGGTGTGGTGGCACAGCTTGGGAGGTTGAGGCAAGAGGATCACAAGTTCAAAGCTAGCCTCAGCAAAAGCAAAGAGCTAAGCAACTCAGTGATACTCTATCTCTAAATAAAATACAAAATAGGGCTAGGGATGTGGCACAGTTGTGGAGTGCCCCTGGGTTCAATCCCTGGTACCACCTCCCCACCCCCCTCCCCGAGAAAAGAAACTAATGCTTGATAATTCAAGAATCTCTCAGAATAAACCATTGATAAGGATTTTTATTTTCTTATAAGACATTATTAGATTTTATTAGTATTTTAGGAAGTCTTCTCCCTCCATTTCATAAATAATATTGGTTCATAATTCTGTGTGGGTGTGTACATCTGTCTGTGTAATTATGCAACCTTCATAGACCAAAGTAAAAAAAATAAAATACTTTTTGAGGCTGGGAATGTAGCTCAGTAGTAGAGTGCTTGCCTAACACACACAGACGCCGGGTTCAATCCCTAGCACCACAAAAAGAAAAAAACATATCTGAATTTTAATCAGGCACAATGGCATACTCAATGATTGGGAGGCTGAGGGAGGAGAATCATAAGTTCAAAGATAGCCTCAGCACTTTATTGAGACCCTATCTTAAAATTTTAAAATTTTTTAAAAAATAAAGACTGAGGCTGTAGCTTAGTGAGAAAGCATCCCTCCATTCAATCTCCAGTAGAAATAGCAAAAACAACCCCCCACCCCCCCAAAAAAAAAAAACAAAAAAAACACTTTATCTATGAAATGAAAGCAATTTATGTAGCATCAGAATTACTGGTTAGTAATTATGAACAATTTTTTGTTATCTTTTGATGGATTTTTTTCTAAACAATCTGAACTTGAACTATTTTTTTCTGCAATATACATTTCTACATTTCAATATGGAAATGTAATCCATGCATATTGTTATGGAGGATACATTGGAACCTATTCTTAGCAATTGCTTTCTCTTTCCTTTTCACTGTGATTAGAATTTTTACCCTTTCTTGATTTTTTTTTCTAGAATTGACTAATGTTGCATTTTTTCTTTTATTAGGTATCCCTGCATCCTTGGATGACTACCTTTAACATTGTATACTTATTTCAATTTATTTCTTTCTGTCAATATCTTTTGTTATTTAGTAGTAAAATCTTCCCTTTAATAAAGCAATAACATCATCACATTTTTACATTTCTTTCTTAGCCTCTACAACCTCCTGTATTGATATTATATGGTTCTTTTTTCACTATTCATTGGCCATTATATAGCCCAACAATATAGTTTTACATTTGCTCTTTGTATACCCTGTACTTTTCCCATGTGTACTTTTTGGAGTGTGTTTGTTTTACTGGCATATCCTCAGTTACACGGGGGAGAGGGGTGGTACCATGGGTTGAACTCAGGGGCACTCAACCACTGAGCCACATCCCCAGCCCTATTTTGTGTTTTATTTAGAGATAGGGTCTCGCTGAGTTGCTTAGCCTCGCCATTGCTGAGACTGGCTTTGAACTCATGATCCTCCTGTCTCAGTTTCCCAAGCTGCTAGGATTATAGGCTTGTGCCACCACACCCGCTCCTCAGTTACTCTTTCAAGGAGGTTCTATGAGTGGTTATATTTTTGAGATATATACAGGCCAGAGTTCAACTCCTCTACCTACATGCAAATTTAGGTAAAGCAGGAAGTTTGCTTCAAAATCATTTTTACTTAAGGATATTTAAGGCATTTTTCATTGTCTTTTGGAATATAGAAATGTGTGCTGTAAATCAAATTGTGTGCCTTTGTAGGAAATATATTTCTTCCTCTGAAAGTTTTTAGGATTTTCATTTAATTTTTATTGTCCTAAAACTTGGTGAGATTCTTTTAAAATTTGTCCTACCTGTCTCTTGGGGATGTCTTTCTATTTAAAATTTATAGTTTTATTCAGCTATATGAAATGTTCTTTTTATCTTTTTTTTTTTAAATTAACCTCCTTTCTCTCTATTGTCTCATTCTGAAATTGCTGTTATGAACACTTGTTCATAAACTCTACAACCTGTTTCTGCCCTTTTCTTTTCTTTTTAATAAGAACACATATGGATTCACCGAAGATCACCCAAGTAATGTGGATAAATTCTGCATCTCAAGATCCTTACCTGAATCCTATCTTTTGCCCCATAAGGTAATATTCAAAATTTTTCCCAGTAAGGTAATATTCACAGGTTCCAGGGATTAAGAAGTAAATTAATCTCGGGGAGAGGAGGGCACTGTTTTCTGTCTACCCAGACATAGCTGAAAAATAACACACCTGCCAGATCACATCTAATTTTCTTAGGGGTAAAATCCATTGGCTCATTAAGTTATGTAGGCTGCCTTTTATGCTCACTTCTACCAATGCTCAGTCTATAAAATCAGCATTGTAACATTTAATTTTTACCTGCTTCATGAGCCTATGGAGAAGTAAATTGGGATATGGTATAGAAAGCACTTCCTGAATGGTGTTCTGAAAAGAATATAGGCCTATATTTTATATTCTAAGTTATGAAATGAGACAATGGAATTTTAGCCAGAGCCCTACCACTTATTAACTTAGTGACCTTGCTCTTTTCATTTATAAAGTGAAGGTAAAATATCTACTTTATAAGTTTGTTGTCAAAATTAAATGAGACAATTCATGTAAAAACGACTGGCATGCTGGCTGGCTTATGGTAAGATCATCCTCTCCTTTCTTCTCTGCTAAAAAAAAAATGTTTAGCACACACTCTCTGAATTGCTTCAAAATGGTATGCAGGGAAGCTTAGGTCAGCAGTTTTCATTTCAAGCAAGAAGGACAAACATAGATAATAACTATTTAAATAATTAATAGGCTGGAACAGACCATTCATTGATGCTATGCATGGGAAATAAGAATTCTGTGCCATGACCTAATTCATGTCCTTGGTCAATACATGTTCTCTTCTTTTTGTTCCAGGGAAGATTAACAATACTGTGCAAAGAAGGCCTTGCCAGGGCCCGGAAGAGTGTAGACTAGTAAATTGTAGTTAATGCTACTAAAGTTATTGTCATTGACTTTTATTCTAGAAGGCACTGGTGGCAGTACTACTCTTCATAATCAGAGCAAATGAGACTGTGAGTCCAAAGATTAATAAACAACCCAAAGTTCATTCCCTAGTCATTCTACTCACTTTTACATCTCTGGCTGAATGACTTTATTCTTTAGTTCTGGATGGGTAACATCAAGCTTATGGACATAATTACTAGGTGGCCTTGACCCATGACCTCTTACATGATCACAGACTGGAACCCTGATGTCTGGCAGAGGCTTCATAAATGGGAGTCTTTGACCAGAAAGAAGGCTTGATGAGTGGCTTCCCTTGGTATTTAAAATGAACTCCTACACTATTTCCCACCATTTCATTAGTGGCATTTCCCACAGACTTAATCTCTGTATTCCTCCTCTCTGAGGGAGGGTGGGAAGTTCCCTGGGGAATCTTGCAAGTCCCATGCCTTCAGTCATGTCCCATGAGCTTCAGATACACAACTCCAGCCCCAGCCCAGCCTTTCATCCTCTCCTTCCCCTTTTCTCCTGCTTTGAACAGCAGCCATGGCCTGCCTTCAGATGACCTGGCCAAGGAAGCACTCCTGGTTCTGAGGGCCCTTCAGGGGCTCTCATCAGGTTTTAGGGGCAGTCACTACTCCTTTTGCTGACTTTCTGGGTTCAGAGGAGGGACAGGCAATGAAGCAATAGGAATAGGATCCTTTGGTGACTTCCTGCTGGCTCTTCCTACCTGCAATTCTCTTGACCTGGCAGGTCCTCCTTCAGCTCACTATCACAAATATCCTTCAGTTTCCGCACCCAATAGATCACCTTCAGCTTCTGTCTGTGAGAAGCCTCCACTACCTAGACAGGCAGGTACCTTTTTGGATAAAATATATTTTTAAATGACCCTAAACCAACATTCTTATGATACACATGGATTCCATGCCAGTTCCTCAGGATTTGCATACCTTTGGCCCACTGTCACAAGGAAATGCATTGCTTTTCAGATTTTTCCTCTATTCTGCTTCCACTAGCAGCTTCAGATAACATCTCTCCGGCATAGGTCAAGAATCAGTCCATAGAGTACACCAAATGCAGGAAAAATCTGCTCTCCCCCCCGCAACTAAACCTGGGTCTCATGCCCCTCACCCTCCTGAGTGCATTAGGAATCAGAGGGCTACACATAGAAATTTGTACACAATCTTCTCCAGATTCTAATAAATATACCCTCATTTATCCTTAATATGTAAGTGTTGTTTACTCCTGTAAAGTACTTCCCTCCAACACTTCAGGAAATACCATCTACTGTCTTTATGCCTTAACTAAAATTTGGGGAGGATGTGTCCCATTTTAATATTCTATTTTTCTAAATTGAAGGACTTCTGCAAGGTAACCTTCATTTTTCTCCCTTTTGCCCTTCATGCCACTATCTTGTGCCTGCAAAGGTCAAATCCTGCCACTGTTGCCACTTTATGAATTTATATGTAATGAGACCTAATCAGCTTCAGGTCATGTAGGTAGACTTCTTTTTGCATAAGAAGCAATGTTCACTTGTGTATTTTATGTCACAATTTCAGCACATGAACAGCAGGATGGAAATGATGGGAGCTGGGTGAATAAAGAAACATAAATCATTAAGGATTATGAATAGCAGGGTAATTGTTGCTGATCCTAATTTCTAGAATATAGAATTTAGAAAACTGATAGCTCATTAGTTTGCATAATTGAGCTGCAAAGAAGTGAGTAGCACTGGCTCCAGCCTGATTGTCCAGTTCAGCATTCCTTCTTCTCCTAGTCCATAGGTTCCCTGCTATCTCACTTGTAGGCACCACCCTCAGGTATGAGGAGCATATTAGTGTCCTATTCCTGCTGCAACAAGTGGCCTAAATTTTAGTGGCTTAAAATAAAACAAATTTATTCTCTTACAAATCTGCAGGTCACAAGTCCAAAATGGACCTTGCTGAGAAAAAGGCTGTTTTTTTCTGGAGGCTTTGGGAGAGCAAGTTCCATCTTCTTGCATTTTCCAGCTTTCAGAGGCTGCTAGCATTTCTTGTCTTGTGGTTGTCTTCCATCTTCAAAGTCAGCAATGGCCAGTCAAGGTTTTCTCACATCACACAATGATGCTTCCATAATCACATCTCCTTCCTTGACTCCCACTCTTCAGCCTCCCTCTTCCACTCTCAGATTCCTTTGGAGCCACCTGCAAAATTCAAGATCGGTTTCTTGTCTTTGGCAACCTTGACTCCCCTTTGCCATGTAATAACATATACACAGCTCCCACAGGGAATTAGAATTTGGACATCTTTGAGTGGGTCATTTTTCTGCCTGGCATACAAAGAGTAATCCCAAACTGCTTCAGAAGTTCCCTGAATCTCTCCTTGTCGTCACCTCTCACCATTATTCAAGTGTCTATTACATAGCTGCTTGTCTGGCCTCAGCACAGTAGCCAAAATCTACTCAACAATTCCATGTTCCAATGAAGAACAGGTTTCTAGGCCTGTTTTTGCAGGTAGAATGTTATTGGAAACAAAACCAGGCTTATCTGTTTGCATACTGTCCATGTCTCTCTTGCTGCAAAAGCAGAGTAAAGTCACTGTAACACAGTCTATGTGGTCTGCAAAATCTTATTTATTATTTGGCCTTTTACTCCCCACCTCCTGCAAAAAAAAAAAAAAAAAAAGGAGAAAGTTTGTTGACCCCTGTTATAGAGGTCTGCTCTCTGAGTTATCTTTATTCTTAGATTTCTATTCATGATTCCCCACCAGAAGCTAAACGTGGACCAGGGCCTCTCCCGTTCAGTGGACTCTGAACTTCATTTTTCATACCACCAGCCCTATGAGGCCTCCATAAGTTCTGATCAATTCCTCAGCCTCTAAGCAATCAGCAACTTTCTTGAAGAGAAAAGCAGTGCCAAATGCAAGGTTTGCTTCTTTTCCAGACCTTGAGTCCTGCAAATCCCTTCTATTTTAGGAGCTAGACAATGTCTTCAAATACACATAGTTGATATTTTGTCTAGCTTTGCTAGTTGTTCTCTGCAAGGGGACTGATCCAAGCAATCTGGCCCACCATTGCCAGAACATGTTTAGCTCTCTTACTGCATATTTGTCTTCAAGCCCCTGTCATGTTATTCATATCCTTTTATGACTTGTTCTATTGTCTTTTGTGTTTAGCTTACAATTTTCTTATAGCTTTTTTACTGTCTCTCGGACACTCTGCTTTCTTGCTTTCCAATGAGGAAGCCAGGTTTAATAAAGTATTATTCTGATTCCTACAGTTAATTACTTTCTCACTTACCCTTGACTCTTCAGAGTAACAGATCTTTCCCCTTGTTTTGCCTTGACTTACTTCTACCCTCATTTAATTATGTTTTGATCTCTTCTTCTGCCTTCCTGGTAAATCAAGTCAATCCAGATTTGAAAATAAATTGGTTACTCTTATCCCACTTCTCAGATGAGCAACAATTTTGCTTATCAGATTTGTCATCAACTAGAGGTCAATAGATACATAATTTCCTTTCCAAGTCAAGTCCCCTAGCAGTTTCTTCCATCACCTGGAACCTCTTTACTCTTTTCCTATGAAACAGTCTCTCCCCAGTGCTTGTCCTATATGATCTGACCTGAAGGAGTTCTTTAAAGATTCCTTTTAGAATGTTTACTGCAATAAACGTTCTCACATCTCTCATGTCTTACATTTTTTTCCTCGGTTGCTTTCCATGAATAAATATACAAAAGTGAGGCACAGTGCCTTGGCCAGCTCCCAGAGAAGCACTGATAATCAGCAGATGCTTTCTGGTTCATTGATACAGTTCCTGGCTCTCTGGTTCAAGAAATAAATGGAAGGAGAAATACAAGTTTCTTCTCAGATTGGGCCTATATCAAAGAGCTGGAGCCTGGATAAGCTCTTCCTTGATCCAGCTCTGGATGCCTCATTGGAAATTTCTCTCAGATTCTTATTACATTTCCCATCAACTTTAGTTTCTCATATCACCTTAAAACTTATTTTAGATAATTATTGTTATGGTTTAGATCTGAAATGTCCCCTGAAAACTCACTCCCATTACTTTTTTTTTTTACTGGGAATTGAATTCAGGGGTACTTTACCACTGAGCTACATCCCCAAACTTTTTTACTTTTTTATTTTGAGACAGGGTCTCACTAAGTTTCTGAGAGTCTTACTTTCTGAGACCAGCCTTGAATTTGTGATCCTCCTGCCTCATTGGGACTACAGGTGTGTATAATCATATTTTAAAAGCATGATCCCCAAAGCAAGCAGGTCCAGAGGTGGGACTTTTAGGCAACGAGTGGGGTTCTGACCTCCCCAGTGGATTAATCCATTTGCTGGATTAATCCATTCCTAGATGAATGGACTACTTGGTGTTAAATATAGGTTGATAGTGTAGTTAGAGGAAGTAGGTCACTGGGAGCGTGACTTTGGAGACTCTGTCTTGTCCCTGGTTCATTGCTCACTCTCTGTGTCTTGGTCTCTGTCTGTCTGTCTATCTTCTTCTTTGCTGCCATGAGCTGAGCAGCTTTCCTCTGCTGTGCCCTTCAACCATGTTGTTCTGCCTCACATCAGGTCCATAGCAATGGAGTTGGCCAACCAGGGACTGAGACCTTTGAAACCATAAACCCCAAATGAACTTTTCTTCCTCTAAGTTTTTCTTGTCAGTGGCAAAAAGCTGACTAACACAATTACACTCTTGTTTGAGAGTCTGTTTAGGAAATGAGAATTACAGGTCAGTATCTACTACCGGTTACAGTCCCAAAGAATTTAATTCTGCAAGTATATCCAGGCACTGAGTCATTCCTTGATTCCATGGAGTTAAATGCTTTTAAAAAATATTCTACTCAGGAAGATGCAAAGTGTGGTTTGTGAAATGAGTCATAAAACTGCAAATTGATATATGTAAGTACTTAGCATGTATTAAACTTAATTTTCTTAAAAATCACTGATTTATGATTTGATATCAAGGGATGTGGCACAGTGGAGGATTTCCTATTTTATAAGAAGTACTAATGAGTTACAAAACAAGCAATAAAAAATATCCACACTGGAAATTTGCTATTTCATGCAATTTCATTTGGATGTTTTGGTGTCTAATGATAAAGTGTTGTACAACAGGAAGAGTCAGAAGACCTGGATTAGAAGCTTTTCTCCTCTGTCGGCAACTCTGTAGCCTTGAGCAAAAACACTCGTCTCTGAATCTCTTTCTCCTCTTCCTTACATGGGAATGATGATAATGACACAGTCTTCCCTACTTCACTTGTTAATTGAGAGAATAAGTTGGCATAAGATATAGAAGAACTTTGGAAATTATTAAGCCCTATCTAAATTATATACATATTTTTGAAGCTATTTTAGTATGAAAACTGAGAAAAATCCTTAGTCCAGCTTAAATCTGAATGACGACTGCTCCTGTAAATCTCTAATTATTTATTCATTCTAGAATCAACATAGAAAATCTATAGCACTTATTTTCTGTAGGATAATAAGAGTGTTCCAAAGTAAACAAAGCAGCCCTTGAGGGTTGAAACTTTAAAGGTTTTTTTCTAGGCAGGTAGATGCATCCTCTCTTCCCCTAGGAACAGGTCAGCATCCACTACCCGCACATTTCTCAGCCTTGTAGGTTGACTCTGAATTATCAAGCAGCTTGGAGAAAGCTCAGACCAGACATTGAGGTTAAAATAAGCAAAACCCCAAACTAACCAAGAGCTGAAACCATAAGAAATGATCCTCAGATTTTTATGTTTCAGTTGTAGTCAAAGGAATTTCATGCTAGGCATCATGGTACATTAGAAAATTTTTTCTCTATAGAAGAATTGGAAACACACTCTTATTGCCAATGAAAAAGACGGCACCCCAGAATACAGTTCATGGTTAAAATCAGCAGAAGAGAAGATTTCAGTGGAAGATTCACTCATGAGAACTGGAGATTTTTCTATGTGTCTTTTAGCAAGAACTATCACTGTCCCAGGGGCAAGATTTCAACAATTTGCAGAACACAGAGAGGGGAGATATTCCTGAAAAGGCTACTATCAATATGACAGAAATGAGAGGCATTGTCCCTTCATCTCTTCTAATAATATTGTGAGATTCCTAGTAAGTGGATTATCACTTTTAAATATAAATATACTTATAATATGCTTCCTAAAAATGTAGTGTAACCACATCCTACAAAAATGTTGGAAATTGTCTTCAATTAGAAAAAAGATTTGTAAATCTTTACTCAGATTTCACTAGTATTCATGGTTGCAAAATTGCTTAGCTAGAATATTACAGCTATGAAAATGAGCAATGAAAACCTATGATTCCTGTATTCCCTTTTAAATTTCACCATGTACATGAAATACTCATTTGAACCCACAAATGAAATTATTATTTTTGCAAAATTCTCAATGTTATCCACTTTTATTTTTAATATAATTTCTTGTTGGTTTCCCTGGACATTAAAGAATGCATGATCAAGATTTCAAATAAGTAGAAATAATCATTGGACCTACCCAAATTATTTCTACTTATTTTCTACTACTTGAAAATAATGATTGAATTTTTTTGTGTTTTAAATTTTTTCTATGCATGCACCCACCTATAGACCGTATGTACAATATGTTCTGAAACTGATCATATCATGTATTCAATTTTATTTAATGAGTTTGTCCTTTGTGCTTAAAGTTTTGTGAACATTATCCATGTAATCAAATACTCTTCAAAAACACGTTTAATTTATGAGGAACTCATCATTATATGAATATAGTATTTAATCAATCATATTTAATCAATCCTCTATTGTTGCCCCTCTCAGTTGTTTTCAAACTTTTTCTAGTTATAAACAATGCTATGACTAAACATCCATGGAAATAAATCTTTGTGAGCATCTTTAATTAATTTATTCGGTTAAGTATCTCTGAACTGTAATTATTAGAGAAAAAGATAGGAACACTTTTTGAAATCTTAACTCACATGGCCAGGCATGTCCCACACATTCTTAATTTTCATTTCTACCATAGGATATTGGAATAATTTTTGAGCCAGCTCTGCCATTGTATTTAGTTTAAACATTTTAAGATAAATATTTATTAATCTATTGATCAATTTAATTAATTAAAGTTAAAATGGCACAGTACTATTTGATATGTAATTATTAATAAGTGTTCTGTGGATATGTAATACCTTTTGAGATGTCAGTTCATGTTCTTTGCCCATTTCATGTATTGTTTGCTGCTGTGGCTTTTTTCATTGGGTTCCACAGATATACAAATCTTAAAAAGGTATCTTTGTTACTTCCTAAAAATGTTTTCCAAACTTGTAGTTTCCCATCTCAAAATCCATTCAATGTATCTATTTAAAAATTGCAGTTGTTTAGTTTCATTTTTATTTACTTGCATTTATATAGTACAAAGTTGAAATCATACTGTTTCTACTACTCTTTGTTGAACAGTTTGTCCTTCATTATTTATAATATTTACTGTGCTTATTATAGTACATTTTTATATGTAGTAAGATTTCCTTTTTTGTTATAGACATTTTTGGTTTATTTTATTTTTTAATTTATATATGACAGCAGAATGCATTATAATTCTTATTACACATACAGAGCACAATTTTTCATATCTCTGGTTGTATACAAATTATATTCATATCAATTCGTGTCTTCATACCTGTACTTTGGATAATAATGATCCTCACATTCCACCATCATTAATAAGTAAGATTTCTTTCAGGATTAATTCTACTGCTCCTTTGATGAGCTAGGTATCTCTTACACAAATCTCACAAGTCTAATCTCTGAGATTTTATAATACCCACTGTTACCTACCTCCTGCCATGGTGTTGCTCAACAAATATTGGGGCTATTTCTACGTTAACTGGAAATGTCTTCATATAAGACAAAATTTGGCTTCTGGGTTTTATATAAATATTTGTTATGTTAATAAATACTCCTGCTTCTGCCTTGGGGATTATTTTATGAGGAATAAATTCTGGGTTATCAAATATATTTTCATATTTTATTAAAATGACAGTACATTGCCTCAGGATCTATTTATTCTCATTGAACCTACCCAAATTATTATAAATAGATTGCCTAATACTCAACCATCCTTGAAATTATCACATGAATTCTACCGGATCTTGGATGGGATTCAAATATAATAATGAATTCAACTTTCTAGTATTTTCTTAAGGATTTATGTCTCTGTAGTCATAAGGGAGATTTGATCTATATTTTTTCATTGTTATTGTAATCTGTCTTATTTTTTGGTAGCATTATTATGGTTTAAATAAATAGGATACTTTTCCATCTATTTCGTAAATAAAATGGTTCATAGATGATAATTATTTGTGCCTTGATAAGTTGAGAAAACACATCAGTTAAACAGTCTGTAAATACTTTTGAGAAGTATTTATCATGTAAATTTTACAATTTCTTCTATGATTATATAACTGTTCTTTTAATTCTACTTTTTCCTGAAACAATTAATATGTGGTCTCACTTTCTTCATGTAAAATTAATTTGTGCTCTTTAAAGAATATTCAGTAACATATGTAGAAGAAAAGGAACACCATATGCAGACTCACCACCTTGAATGAATTTTTACTGATACCATATTTCCTGCCAGCCCTTTTCTTACTCATTTATTTATAACTATAAACAAATTTATTTGAAAGACAATTGATATCATCAAGACACAGTCTTTTCTCCTGCATTTTTAATTGATATAATATCATGTTCCTTATCTCAAATACTTGAATTTTCTTTGAGAATATTACTTTTTATGAATATATAATATTCTATATCACATATAAAATAATTTGTTCACTATTAGACATTTAACTTTTTTTAATTTCTCAGTTACAATGTTTTAATAGGCTTCCTTGGTATTTACATATTTCTATATATTTAAGATAAATTTTTAGAAATTAAAGTCATTTTATATTTAATACCAAAATGTCTATAAAAATTTATGAATTCTAGATAGGGAAGAGGTATGGGAGGGAAAGGGAGGGGGCAGGGGATTAGTAAGGATGATGGAATGTGATAGACATCATTATCCAAAGTACATGTATGAAGACATGAATTGGTGTGAACATACTTTATATACAAACAGAGGTATGAAAAAATTGTTCTATATGTGTAATAAGAATTGTGATGCATCCCGCTGTCATGTATTTAAAAAATAAAACCAATAAAAAGAAAGAAATAAGAAGAAAGGAAAAATATTTAACTTTTACCAATGTATTTGAAAGTGCACATTCCATTAACCCCTTTGCAAATTAAATTTTTAAAAAATCTTTCACAAAGCAAACTATGCTTCATATTTTAAAGATCTAATTGTCTTTGACTAATTACTATAAATATTTCATATATTAATTGGTAATTTATCTATTTTTGAAACATTTATTCACCTATATGGCCAATTTGTACTAGCAATGCGCTTTTTATGTACTGAAGCTTTAAATATTAGCTTGATCTGCAGAAATTAAAAGCAAATCACTCAATATTAGTCAATAATTAAGTAAAGCAAGGAATATAGATTTTTAATTTCCTTGCACTTTACTGATGTTATATGACAACAAACTATTAGTTTTTACCAGCCATATGACTGACCTTCAGCAATATTTCAAATAAAATATTGAATTCTTATGTTTGTCTTGAATATGGATAATCACTCACTCAAAGACCAAACAAGTCCTGATTCAAAGGACTTTAACTGAGAATCCAATGCTCTCTACAAAGGGGGTTTGGATGAAATTCTTGGGTCTTACATTACACAACCCTGAGAAGAGGACGTCATGGGCTCTTCCAAACATCCTGAAGAAGAAGCACCTGCTTTTCCATTCCAGAGCTGGACATATTTTGAACATTTTATAGCAACTACTACCTGTTTCTCTCTCTCTCTCTCTCTCTCTCTCTCTCTCTCTCTCTCTCTCTCTCTCTGAATGGAAATCCTATTAGCAAAACATATTGGAAAACAACTTTTTTGTTCACTTGTAGTTTATCTTCCCCAAGACCTGAAATTACTAGAAACCTTATTTGTATTTATCCTTATAAGATTTCAATATTTTCTTGTAGATGTTGAGTGTAGAAAGAGGTGAAAAAAGAGAATATATGATAATTGTGATGCTGATTGCTGGGTAAGTTAGTAGACCTTAGAAGGCTGAACAAAAGAAGCTTGAAAGAAAAAAAGGAGATGTTGGAATGAATAAGTCACTGGTCAGTCTACCTGTATTTTTTTTTTTCTTTTACAATCTCCATCCTGGAGAATTTGACTTACTGACTGGTATAATAGCTACTGTGATTATTGCTCTTTAGTCTTAGAATTGTATGAAACAAAAAATAATTGGATTTCTTGAGTCCCAGAGGAGGTTTGTTCTAGCAAAAATAACACACTGAAGCTTCATTCTTGGAATCTTCAAGGACAGATGATACCAGTACTTTCTTCTTCCTTATCAACGAGGTCCAAGAGTACTTGATAAGGTAAGTGAAAGGTAGACCTTGCCATACACATCCTCATTCCCTTATGAGGAGTCACTTCACAATGTGGAATTTCAGAGTGTTATTTTAACTCTAGCCCTTTCCAAAGTTCCATGGAATTGTCCTCTCTTCAGAAGGATATAGGACTACCTGACCTTGAAACCTTGTTTTAAATAAGTTGTGGGTCCTTCTCACCTTTGGTCATGTTTTGAGAGTTAAGGTTCTGCCCTGGCCTCTGATTCCTATGCCAGGTCTGTGACAGTCTAGAAGGCAGTGCTGCTCCTAGATGGCACAACTATGTTTCTACCCTGAATGCAGAAAAACAAAAAAGAAGGACAGAGGGAGAGAGAGAATTTCCAGTTAGATCTAGTTCCTTTTAAAGACCAGTTATAATTTTTGGCCCTTAAATTCCTAAGAAGAACATACATTGTTTTAATAAATACCCCTTAATGTATGTTAGCTCTAAAGTTTTTGCTAATTGCAATCAGAACATTGACTAAAACCCTGTTCAGACACAATTTATGCTCTATCTATCTATTAGATCTCTGCAGTGATCTAAACAGATCTCTGAAGATCCTGATTTCTCCAAGAATGTCTCATGAAAAAATTGTTATTGTTCTCAAAATAAACAAGCAAAAAATCCACCAATAAACAACATGTATGCAATATTGAAAATTTCAGTTGCTTTTTAAGAGGCAAATGATAGCTCAATTCACAACAGCTAAGCTATGGAACCAAACTAGGTGCCCTTCAATAGATGACTGGATAAATGAAGTGTGGAATATATACACAATGGAGTATTACTCAGTCATAAAGAATGACTTTATGACATTTGCCAGGAAATGGCTGGATCTGAAGAATATCATGCTAATTGAAGTAAGTCAGTCCCAAAAGACACAAAGTTCAATTGTTTTTTCTGATAGGTGGAAGGTAATCTGAAATAAGGGGTGGGACAAGTGAGGGGAAGAATAGAAGTACAGTAGATTAATTAGACAATGAGGAATAGAGGGAAGAGAGAGTAAGCAAAGGAAAAACAGTGGAATGAATCTGACATACTTTTCCTATGTACATTTCTGAAAACAACACAGCAAATCCTACCACCATGTATATCCAGAAGAATGCGACTCTAACTAGAATAAGATATATTCCCTACTTGCTTGTATAATTATATCCAAATGGATTCTGCTGTCATATATAACTAAAAAGGACCAATAAAAAATAGAAAATCAAAGGTATATCAGTAGAGAAAAAGAAACAGGGGGTGGAAGTATGGGAGGGAGGTGGAGAGTGCTGGGGAGTGATATTGGCCAGATTATATTGTTATCTTGTGTGCAAGTACAAATAAGTAAAAACAAATCCCATCAGTATGTACAAATATAATGCACCGATAAAAATGTGGAAATGAAAGAAAAAGAGGTAAATGGTCATATTGAGGTATCACATGTTGAAATATAAAAATGACTGCTATAGTTCAGACCTGATGTACCCCTAAAGGCTCACATGCCAGCAGCTTTACATTTGGGGAGGTGGTAGAACTTTTAAGAAGAGGGGCCTGGTGGAAGTTTTTAGGCCATTGGGAGTGTGCCCTCAAAAGGGATTGTGGGACTCTGGCCTCTTTTTCTCTCTTTGATGTCTCAGTTATGAGGTGAATAGTTTTGCTCGCCCACAGTGCTCCTTTCTTGTATTCTACTCACCCTACCCCCAGAGGTCTAAAAGCAATAAGTCTGCCCAGTCATTGACTGACACCTCCAAAACTTTGAGCCTAAATGAACCTCTCCCAAGTTAGTTATCTCAGGTATTTGTTCCACTGAGGGAAAGCTGAATAATCCAATGACCAATCACTGAGTCTCTTGGAGATATTACTCTTAGAATGACAATTTTGATTTCTACTTGATGAATTTTATTTGTCAAGAAGGGTTAACAAATGGTAATTCCTCTCAAGTTTAATTCAACCCCAGTGATAAATAAAATTGTCATCTTTGGGACCATATTTTATCCAACACTAAAAGTAGCTGAACCTCCCAGTAGCTTCATTTCCTTGGCCACAAAATAAAAGACAAATATCTATCTTTCTGATTTGTAAAGACAGATAAGATAGCATCTGTAAAGCACATAGTAATGACTAGTCACATGAATTAATTTATTCAGGAAGATATTGTGTTTGCATTATAGTAGAAATTACCTGCTCTGCCTCATATTAAGAACAGTCCTTAAGGCATCAGTGAATTTTTTGGCTAAGAGTAGTAAATCTCACAGATGTGTGGGAAAATGAAAGCCAGCAAATTGCAAGTGTCACCAGTCCTAGCTTCTGGGTCCACAATAGACATTGCTAATGGATCCCAGCTTGTGTGTGCACCCCCCACCCCCCATTGGCTGGAGACTCAAACAGTAGTTCAGGCAATCCCATTATAGCATGTTTCTGTTAATAGCCTAGGACAAAGGTCCATAAACTTTTTTTAAAAATGGGTCAGAGAGTAACAGTTTGTGCTTTGTGGGCCACTTGGTCTCTGATACAGCTACTCAACTCTGCCTGCCTAGTAGGGAAATAGCCACAAACAATGTGTAAATGAATGGAAGTTCCTGTGTTCCCGCAAAAATGCAATTATAACCACAGGCTAGAAGCAGTCTAAAATCTGTCATCTCTGTACCTAAAGTTTCTCCTGAAATCAATGGGAGTCACTGTAATAGCAAGGATTGCTGACATCATTTCAGGAGAGTTGGCAAAGGTGGTATTTTAGCAGCCCAGCAAAGGTGAACTGATATAAAAATGGGCCCCAGACTAGTGACGTCCTTTGCTCAGTACTACCTGTAATCCCATGGAATCAATTTTTCTCTCAGCTCTCAGAGATGGCAGAGGTAAGTGCATCCCAGTTCTCTTGGGCCTCAGCTGATAAAGAATTTCTGTTCATGGAGTTTGTGTTGATGTGAAAATACACCAGCTGGTGTATCCTGCCCAGATGACTTAGAGTGCCTGTCGTGTTAGGTTACACTGCTGGTCTTTAGACTTGGGTTTGAGGTTCCTCCACACTTATGCTCAACCTCCAAAAGGTGCTGCTCATTGCTCCAAATTTAAAGTAGCCCCAGGATGTTGCTTCCCCCACAACCATGCAGTGAAATGCATTACAGATTCTCACCCGTGTCCCACACAGGCAGTGGAAATGGGGTTCCCCTTGGTGGAATGGGCTGGCTGGGAAATGAAAGCTAAGAAAAATAGAATGTCGGAAAAAGCCACAGAACACAGAAAGTAGTTTCGAAAGCGGGGCAGGACAGACTGGATAGAGCTTCTATACTCTGGCAAAATGGAGCCCATGCTTGCTTTATTTATATGGGTGGGGGAGACATCAAAGGCAGGGATAAGGTTTCAAGGGCAGAGTCTTGCTTATGGTGTCCTGCAGTCAGGAGGTTGATTGACATCTTGCAGGTCACACCCATCTCAGGTGCTGTGTGGGACCTCTGGCAGAGTTTGAGGGGGAAGTTCACCTGCATCAGGTGATCAATCCCTATGGGGGTGCCGTGGGAGAGTCCCAATCCCAGACTTATCCCCTCATTAGGCTACTATGTGCAACACAGTCCACACACAGCCCACAGAAGGCTCGTGATAACAGATTAGCAATATCCAAATATTTCGGTTTCCTCTAGAGAATTCTCACAAGAAATCCAATGTCATTTTCTCTTAAATAGGGAGAGACACAAAGAGTTGAGTATGCAACATCTAGCACATCATTGCACCTTCCTGAGCCACAATATCCTCATCCATAAAATAGAATAATACCTTCCCTACCTACAACATAAATTCACATGCAATTCAATGGCAGCTTTTTCTTTTAAATAAGCCTTATTTATGTCACAAAAGCCACATTATCCATCAAAACCCTTTTCAGTCTGGTTTTAACATTGCCATTCCTCTCCACCCACATCGCTGTAATTATTCACATCCTGTGACAAACACCAGGGTAATATGGGAAGAATAAATCTACTAATGCAACCTTCACTCCCAAATCGGAGACATTTATACTAATGAGCATCCTCCTACTTTATTCTTCAGCTTCTTGTGACAAAGAACATGAAAAGTTCTGCAGATGGATCCAGACTTTCCTTGCCTTGATGACCTAAGGGCCTTTCCAAGTATCCAGCATCAGCAAATCATACAAACATAAAGTAACTTAAATCCTACATGTCTATGCCAAGGAAGGTGACTGTAGAATATTCAAAGACACAAAGGACTGAATCAGTGACTTTTGCTGGGAAGCATTAGGTAAGAATTATCTACCACAATAGTTTTGACACAGGCAGAAGATTCCTTCAAGTTTCAGCTAAAGTCCCCTTCAAGAAAAAAAATTAGTAATCCATGGTATTATTATAAAATCAAAGCTATTGTTCTTGTTCCAAAGTTCCTAAATTACACGAGGAGAGTATATTTTATTTCTTGGACAAATTCAGATTTGGCAACATTCCCAGAGAATTTTGAAAACATTCATTTCAGAACAATCAAGATTTTCATCATATGTGCTTTTATCAAATGATGGTAAATACCAGCTTTCTGGTGTCAGAAAAAAGATCTGTGGCAATAGCTTTTCCCAAGGTCTCTTAGTTCCTTTGTCTCTCAGTTTCCCTACCTTACAAATCCTGCTTCTGCCTGTGTAAAGTAAGATTTAGAAATATCTGCTTTCCTTCACCGTGTTCACAAAAAGGAACAAATGGAGCAATACATATGTAAGAATGTTGAAGTTGAAAGAACCATACAGCAAGGTCCAGGAACTTTTAAAAATTATCTCCTGTAAGTTAAAAATGAAAGATAATTTCTTTGCAAGCAACATTTGTCTCAAAATTATTTCTGCAGTGAAAAAAAAATCAAATGACTCACTTTTATACCTTCGCTTTTTTCCCCGAATTAAGAGTCTGCTGCTTCTTAATAACCATGGTCTCTGTTCTTCAATAATTTTAGTACTACTAGCTCATAAATTAATAAGGTGACCAACTTTATTGTGAAAAACAGGATAACTGTCATTGCAAGGTACATCATATTTACTCTTTGCAGGGCATGATGATTATAATTTGCATAGTCAAAAATTAGCAGTATGTTTGGCTTTTCCCAACTGAGAAAATCAAGCTGTTTCTGCTCCACTGTTTGTGTCCAGATGTTGGAGAGCCTTTTATTGCATGAAACTCCCAGTGGAAAATCTGAGATCCTGCTCCTTTTGCTTGGAGTGGGGGGTGCCCTATGAGTTTCCTGTGCTGCAGAAATGGAGGATGATCCTCACTAATTTATTTTAGATGGGCCAAATGAAGTGTCAAGGTATCACTCCTATTGGAGAGTCCAGGGCTGAGTCTGCAGGAAGCCCTCACAGGAGGGAGATGATACAGCACCTCAACAGGAGCCATTGTTCCAACCATGAGGGACAATCACACTGTACAGCTTCATGATTCTGGCTGTAGAAAGCACTCACTGGTAGGTGCTGCGTGGGAGATCTCACAAAGTGAGGACCTCTCAAGCATGGAACCCACTGGTCTGTCCTAGGTCTCACAGATCATCTCTCTAATTTCTGTTGTGAATGGATTAACTTTATGCACTTCTCCATTAGGGCTTTACCTTTGGACTTCTGAAACGGCTTTGTCTCTCTCAAATAGCTTGCTATCAAAAAAGTTTATATCAAAGGGTTTCTCTTTTATAATCTTTTCTCTGATGGGTTGCAAGGGCCAAAACTCAAGGAGACAAAAACTCATCAGTTTCTCTTTTATAATAATCCAACCATTCTAGTAACTAGCTAAAATGGAGAAAGGTGATTAATGGGATACAAATGCCCCACCATACTCCATTAGATCATCTCCTCACATTAGCTGGCACCCTCTGGAGTCTTTTCTAATGGGCAAGAGGCCCCACTGAGGAGCTCTTCTGACTTCCACCCCTTTTTCTCAGGGTCTTGCCCACTGACTAAGCAGCCTCTGCCCATTCATAGGGAGCCAAGGGAAGTGCAGGACTCTCACTGGCAAACAGCCACTTCCACTATTACAAATGTGTTACATTAAGCCCTATATTGCTATGAGATACTGTTTAAAGGGTTTTTCTGAAACCATGTCGATGTGCTATTGGAAGTCATAATAATACATAGAGCGTATATGTGTTTCATCTAGAATTCGTGGAAGGCACAATTCCAAAGTAGGCTGATCCCAAAAGCTACAGACATAATAACCACCCCTAAGTCCACCAAAATTCTTCTCAGAGTTATTTGAGCTTAAAGATTTTATAAAATCTCCATAACAATAGTAGAATCATCACTCTTTTTTTTAAAGGGATGATATCCTTCATAATGATATCTCATCTAATTTGACCACAACTCTAAGTGATATGTACTTGTCCAGTGTACTGATGAGGAGATTGAAGCTTGGAATACCTATCCAACCACATACAAACATTTCATATGCCCAACTTCACATAGTCAGTAAATGTGGCAAAGTTCTAATCCCATTTATCTTATTTAAAAATATAGATCAGAAACAGACATGGAACTAGTTAACAGTACAGATGCCCACTTACCTCCAGTGGTTGCTGTTAACCCCAAGCACTGGAGCTCTGGTCAGTGTACAGAGTAATTCCCCAGGAGGGGACTGCTTTGGTCCAGAATCTTGAGTACCACTCTTGGTAGTCATGTAATCCTCCACGTATTCACTGTTTAAATAGAAGGGCAAAGGTTTTTATTAGTGATTTCCTTGTACAGTTACCCTGAAGACTAAATGTAAGCATTTGTGAGTTCCTTGGGATGATATCTCAACCTGGCAAACAGAGATATAATTGTCATCAATCCAATGCACTACTGGTTAGACCCTCTAGTACATAACATATCACATAAGGCTACATATTTCCATGAGGTCCAATTTTAGATTTGAGAATTTCTGTGTTGCAGTCTTATAACTTCAGAAGAATTCATGGGAATACCCATACAACCACATACAGACATTTCAAGACATTCTCATCTTTTATAGATTACAAACATGATTTTAAAAACCACATGAATTAGTCATAAGACATCAGAAGAATATTCTTTTTTTTTTTTTTTTGGTACTGGGGATAGAACTCAGGGGCACTTAACCACTGAGTCACATCCCCATCCATTTCTGTATGTTTTATTTAGAGGCAGGGACTTACTGAGTTACTTAGGGCCTCGCTAAGTTGCTGAGGCTGGCTTTGAACTTGTGGTCTTCCTGCCTCAGCCTTCCTAACTACTGGGATTACAAATGTGCGCCACAGCAGCCGGCCAGAAGAATATTCTTTCAGTTGTGCTATGGAATAACATCTTGTAGAAATTTTATTTTTTCACTAGACTGTGAGATATGAATCAAATTGTTCAAATGTTTTAAGTTAGATTTGTTAAATTTTAAGTGTTATACATGTTTATGGCATATGGGTGATTTTGGTTTCAAATTAAAAATTAGAACACAGTTTGCTGGTTACATGACAGAATATTGGTACAGTTCAGGCAATTAAGTGTAGTCTTCTGTACAAAGCCAACTGTCCCCACAACTGCATTTATTGTGCATGGGCTCATAATAAATACATATTTGTTCACAAAGTACTAACACTCTATCAAACTACTTCCTCATTTAAGTTAGGCAGAAGCATGTATGTCTTGAATTTCTAAAGTAAGAATGGTCCAGATAATCTTCAGGGCCTGTTGTCAGTATGTGGAGTTCAATAGTGATTTAGAAAGAAATTAATTAGGTTTGCTTGATGTTTTGTTGAAGGAAAGAAGAACAGTTCAGATGTGCTGAAAATAAACCTAAAAAGCTTTGTGATATATATTTATTTATTCTTTCACCAAATACTTATCAAATGCCACCAGCATCTCTACCTCGGCAAATGCTCAAGGACTAGGTGATTCACAAATGCCATGTTATATAGGTATATGTCAGTAAGTATACTCCGTCTGAGAGTCTAAGTACTCCTCACAACAAATGTAACTACATTTTTCTATTAAACTCTACTTAAGTTTTAAACCACATCAATTTAGTGCATTTTATAGAAGAATGTGATCTATCTCTTGATAATTTGATTTATGGTATGAATATTAAGCATTATCAAAATGCTAAACAACTTGCTTTTTAAATCCACATATAAAACATTTTAAGCTTTAGTTGAGCTATGCGTTTATCTATTCAATCTGTGTTGTCAAATGCATTCTTAAATTCACAACCTAGAATTAATATTTCCATCCCAAGCATTTTAAACTAAATCATTTCTATTTTTATTGGAGATGAAATCCACTCTGGCACTAATTATGTCTGTGTTCAATTTTAAGCATTCAATTATATTTGTGTTTTAGATCATGCATTCAGCTCTTGATAGCTAAAAATGTATCCATACCCTTTCCTTGTCTTCATTTTCTGCCTCTGTGGTACCATTAATCATCATTAGGGTAGGGTTTTGATCAAGGAGTGAAGCATGTAAATAATGGAAACACCAATATAAAGGTAAGAATTATGATGTGAAATATTGTGTTGATGAATTATTTCCAGCTAATATTCCAGAAATAATATAGTCCTCTATCTGCTGAATATCTTAGAGCTTACAAAACAACATGGGTGTAAGCTGAAGTCCTGCACATATGGGAAATGCCATCTTTAGCAATTGCACCATACTTTAAAATTTTTGTTACATGTACTAGTATGCAATTTTTATAGCTTCTGTATCAGGTAACATACTGTGCATACTGTAAAGCTGCAGATATCTAATGCATGTGACTCAGGCAAATGCTTATTTATACCATAACAATAAAAAAATGGCCAGAAAATTATTAGGATGCTTGGGTGCAGTGTTTGAAACCTGAAGTGCAAAAAAAGAATGAGGCCTATCCATTGGGATGTTATAAATTCAGTTAAAATAACACAACATACAGTGTGAGATTACAAAATCAGGATTTGTACATCAACATTTATTAAGTGCCTATCAGAAAGGGTTGAGTATATCAAAGGTGAATGGAAATATTTCTTGATGTCAAGATTCTCACATATTGATGTCAGGATATGTACATCAATAGTTTCTAATTCTGTTTGGAAGGTTTTATCATAGAGGTCTATATAAATTACTACAGGTGCAAAGAAAATGGGGTAGTGAACTTCTTGGAACAGCCAGAGCAGCTTCTCAGAAGAGATGACATTTTGAAGGTGGGCTTGAAGAAATAAAACAAGTTCACTAAGGGGAAAAATGAGAAGTGGTATTTCAGGAAGGAAAGATCAACTGAAAATTAGAAGCCAGGGAAAGAAGACAGAGCTTGAAGAATTGTGCATGGTTCCCAAAGGCTGGTTGGGAGAATGGAAGAAGCTGAGTATATTAAGAGGTGATTGCAGAGTTATCAGAGCAAATCATGCTAGACAGGTTATATTTTATCCTGGGGTAGGGTGGGCACTTAAGGCATTAACCAGGAAAGTCAAGTCATAGATTTGTTTAAACATATTACTATGGCAGCCAATCTCCTGATGAGAACAGTTGGTAAATATAACCCCTTTAGTACTTGGGAATATGCAGAATGCTTCCTCAGTGGACACCCTATGGACAGTGACAATTAGCCAAGCAAGAGTGCCCTTGTTTGGTCTTGATATAACATATAATCATCCTAATATATCTAAGAATGTGTGTGTGTGTGTGTGTGTGTGTGTGTGTAAGATTCATTTAACTCCTAGTCATTGGTGTCAACATACCTTATATACAAACAGAGATATGATAAATTGTGGTATAAAGGTGTATTAAGAATTGTAATGCAAAAAAAAGAGAGCTCATATATAATAGCATAATTTGTTGTAAACATACTTTATTTACAGAGTTACGAAAAATTGTGCTGTGAATGGATAATTATGAATGTAATGCACTCCACTATTGTCATGTATGTAAGAAATAAATTTAAAAAACAACAAAAAAATAAAGTTTAAGGTCTAAAATGTAAAAAAAAAAATTGAAAAATTGAAAAATATTCAATGTATACTCACTATGAACTATGCACTGTAATAGATTCAGGGAAGACAAAGCAAACAAAACAAAACTCCTGACAAACTGTCCAGTATCACATATCATTTATTCATGTATTAAATAATCCTGCCATGGTTTGAATGTTTTTTCCCTTCAAAACTCATGTTGTAATTTAATTTTCATTTAATTCCCCTCATGTGTGGCACAAATACCACTATAAAAGGGTGAGTTCTTCCCCCTTCTCTCTCCCTTCTGCCTTCTGCTATTTGAACACCTTGCCTTGCCCCCTCTGGACGACTCAGCATGCAAGGCGCCATCTTGGAATGAGAATCACCAAACGTGTTAGCACTTTGACCTAACACTTCCCTGTTCCAGAACTGTTAGCCAATACTTTTATATTCTTTATAGATTGTCCAGTCTCAGGTTGTCTAACAGCACAAAAACAGACTTCGGTAATTTAAAAAAACATCTGCGGATCTGATATGTGCTATCTACTGTTTTAGGAGGCACCTTGATAAGTAAGCAGGCAATATGTTAAGATAAAGATAAGTGCAGAATGAAGCAGGAGAGCACTGGACTGGTTTACCGGGACACTTCTGAGAATTTTCTAGTGGGGTGAGTTCTGAACTGAGGCAGAAGGATGTTAAAAGTTGCCAGAAGAAGAACTGGAAGGGAAGGGCTATGGCCTGAAATCTCAAAGCAAAGGAAGCAGCATTTCTTAGGCCCGAGGGGAGAGGGAACTTGGTACACCCTTTAGTCTATGTGCAGGAGTTCAATGTGGCTGTAGAAAACAGTATAAGGCAAGAAAAGGGACACGGAGGTCAAAGAGAGGCAGGGAATAAACTGTGAAGAGCCTTGCACCTGTTATGGAGTTGGGATTTGACTGATCTTGAGATATAATGGCAAATCCAACAAATGTGATCTCTTATCTCTGAAAATCTACAGTTTGGTGGTAGTGACAGGACATGGTCAGAAGTACATTTTAGAAGGTTGTCCTGGGTCTCTGTGGAGTCTGTAGAGAACAGACTGGAGTGGTGAGAAGTCAGGGGGAAGGCCAGAAGCAGAGAGAGCTGTCCTGTTGGTGGATATGTTCCCAACAGCCAAAAGAGGGCCTGGAGCACAGTAGGTGTCCAATAAATACAAACATGAGTAGATGAGGTCAAAGGTAATCCTTGTTTGTTGCTGGGCAGGCTACCGATTCAGCTGCATCCAAAGAAGATAACTGTACTTTCCTAATAACTATCTATAGGGTTAAACTTTGCAGTGTTTTCTTAAAACCCTGGGCTACTTATTTTGTGTTCCCAAAGTAAACATTGGTACACGTTCCCTCAGGGACCTATAAACAACAGTGGCTAACCTCACAGAGTATTAATCAAAGTAGCTTTTTTCTCTTTGGCAATACCCACTACAAATTATAATTTTTTTCTTATTTTCTTTTTAAAAGTGTCTTGTATAAAATCTACAGGTCTATTTCAAATCCTTTTGCAAATACCCAGAGTCATCTTTGAGGAAGACCATAGGATTTAAGGACATGAGACCAGGTTTTACTTCTGGCTTCTTAGTGGTTCTGTGGTCACAAATGAATTATCCAACTTTCTTGTGCTTAAAAATTTTCTCACTGGCAAAAGGAGCATAGCAATATGTATTTCGTGTGGTTGCGAAAATTAGATGAAATCATGTACAATGCAAAATATTTTGTAAAACCTATGGAATTATAAAAGGACTGTAATTTAAGTTATATAAAAATAATTAGGAACATAATTCTACTTTATTATTATTATTATATTTTTTATAACATGTATGCCTCCATTTCTTAACAATGTATACAGCAACTCCTCTCTCTCTAGTATGGTTTATATGTAATCATAGATTGACTTCCATCCAGACTCTAAAGGGGCAACTTAATGGAGTCACAGTGAGACACAAGAACTGTGAATATACCAATTTCACACTCCTGGGGCCTAATTTAGTCTCCCTGCATAGACCAAACCCTGAGGATGATCAATAAGACATTTTCCCAAGGAGAGAATGCAGCATCAGGCCCATAGAGAATAGAAAAGGCTGTGGAAGGGAATCACACCCCAGAAAACACAAGGAAATTATGGGAGTAAAGTCACTTGTTAAAATTAGAGGAGGCTCTCACTGTTAAATCTCAAGTGACAGGAAAGTGGCTGAGAAGAATCTCTTATTTATGAAGCCCACACATGCATGCAAAACACACCAATGCTATACACCACAGATATGGAAAGGGTGCTTTGGGGGAGAAACCATCCTTACCTCACAAAAGGAAAATAACTCACATGAACAAACAAACAAACAAAAAAGCCTGACTCTTCATCAGTTGCTAATTCATAATAATTCACATGTTCATGCAATTTGCACATAATATTGCCAGATCCATTATGTTTATTGCAGCAAATGGGCCTAATCTATATAATTTGCACTTTCTTTCCAACATCTCTCATTCACTTCCCAGAGCATAACTAGTTAACAAGAGCAGTCAAATGTTCCTAGAGAAGCTATTAATGATTCCTTAATACTGTCTTGAGAGATGCATATGCCCCATAGCCCACAATCATGTGTGTGTGTGTGTGTGTGTGTAAAAATATACAATATTTATTATATGGTGCTATTTTCCATAATTAATATACCCCCTAATCCACTTCTCAAGAGTAACATTTACTAATTCATTCCTTGGGAATGAATTTATTCCTGGGGAACACTTTATTTCTAACTGAGGTTAAGCCAATACTTAACTACCATTGCACATAAGGTTCTAAGCATAGGCCCTAGCACAGAGAATACCCTCAATCAACATAAGCTATTATTATTATTATTATTATGGTTGTTTGATTGCATCTTTCTTAATGTGTGAAGTAGAAATTTGTACTTGGGAAGAGTGTTCCCTTGCTCTTCCAAGCATGTCATAAAGGTCACCTTATTAACACTGGACTATCTCCCGGGTGCTGCAGGCTTTCAACTCCCCACAGGATCAGGGGACCAATTTAATTCTGACAAAATCTCCTTTGTGTGATTCACTGATTCCCAGACTCCCCAAATAGAAAATACAAAACTCTCTCTTAAAAGTCAAGAATGAATCTTTTGAGACTTTTACTTTATACAACACTGGAGCAAACTTGGGCTGTGGAAAACAGGATTCAGATTCTAGTGTAATCATTTAATAAAAATATTCTTGGGTTAACTTTCTGTGAACCTTAGTCTTGTCTTCTATAAATTGAAGATAATAATGTTTTCAATGGTCACTGTGAAAATTAAATAAAATAAATATATATTTTCTTGTATCTTATCTGATATATGGTAAGGGCCCATCAAATCCTAGTTTTCTTCCTCTAATATAGTTACATTTCTTGAAATTGTGGAGTTGAAGGTAATAAAGACTTTCTTACTGGTCACACAGATGTTTTATTTGCTGTACATTAGAAGAAAACCCAGGATTCAGTGACCTCTTATTTTAAAACTGAGGTTTATCAAGGTGTGAGAGATAAGATGTTAAAGACTGATACTTCAGCTACCATTCTGGAGGCTGTGAATCCTAAATGTTCTGTTCTTCCAAGTGGATACTTGATTCTGGCAAATCTTCACAACCCGGCAACCTCTGAGACTCCTCTTTGGAAGTTGTCTCCACATCTTGTGGCAGATTTTTTGGGATGGCTTCAATACCCAAGAAGCAATCAATTCCTATTTCGGAAACCACCAAAAATCATTTCAAAACCAAACAGTAAGTCAGATGATAAAACTAGAGTAACAAATTCAGAACATATATTCAGTATGGTGATAAAACTGCCTCCCAGGATAATTACTTTAAAAATTCATAACTCGATGCATCCATGGGTGTGTTCACACATGCCACTGTCAACACATTTTCCAAGAACTTAGAAATAAAACTCACACCCAGTGTCTATGACTAGGTCATGATGGAAGTGAACCAGGAGAATGGCTGTGAGGAAACAGATGTGACTTGAGTGAACTCGGGGAAGCAGACCTGACCAGTGCTAGGGATAAGCACAAGCCCAACTCATTACCTGTGAGGAGAAGAGTAATACCAAGAGCCGCCGGCAGCATTTTGTGCAGCACTCTTCAGACTTTCCTGTCATCAGAGAGGTGGATTCTTCTGTGGAGCAGAGTGATTTATTGTGTTTCCCCTTAGCCATGATAAAACATCTCTCAAAACTAGCCACCTTCATTTGCTCTGCTCATAGCCTAGGCAGGTGACCTTCTGATAATACCAGAAGGTGACAGGCTGAGGGCTGACCCTGGACTGTGGCAAACACTTCAAGATAATGCCACATTATAAAACTCCTTCTAAAACCCCAGTCTTCTGGCAAAACCACCCTTTCGGCCTACAAATATGCTCATGACTGGAATTCCAGAATTCCAGAAAAATATTTATAAAATCAAAATCGTCTTACACTCTCAGTCCAGAGAAATCACTGTTAATATGTTAGTATGTTTCATCCCAATTTTCTTTAACAGAGTTAAGATCGAATTATATGCTTGATTTTCTACTTTACTTTTTTCTTTGCTTTATGAAGCATTAAGACCAGGTATACTCTTAATTCCCACACATTAACCATAAACTCAACCATTTAAATTGTGCATCATATCTAGTGAATTTTTCAATGTACTTAATCAATACTCTGCTGGATATTTGGGTAGACTGTAAAATTTTTTAATCTTCTATAAAAAAAAAATGTTATAATGGTCATACGAATGCAAAAGATTTATTCTCTACCTGAGAACAGTTCCTTGGCTCAAGTCCTCATTTTTTATTTTTAAGCTTACTCATCTCCCTGTTTTTATATTGTTATGGTTTGGATAGGAGGTGTCCCTGCAAAGCTCCTGGGTTATCACAGGAACATTTGGAGGTAAAGTGATTGGATTATGGAAGCTAGAACCTGATCGGTTCATCCTAGTTTGAATGGACTAACTAGGTAGTAACTGTTGTCCTGTGGGGTGTAACTGGAGGACATGGGTCATGAGGTGTGCCCTGTAAGGGTTCATCTTCTCTGCATCTCTTTTCCTCTCTTTGCTTCTAGATGGCTATGAGGTGAACTGCTTTCCTCTGCCCTGCCCTTCAGCCATGATGACCTGCCTCGTGTTGGGCCCAGAGCAACAAACTGACTAATTATGGCCTGAGACTTCTGAAATCATAAGCACCAAATAAACTTTTTCTCCTCTAAGTTGTTCTTGTCAGGTATTTTGGTCACAGTAACACAAAGCTAACAAAAACAGAAATTGGTACTGAGAAGTGGGGTCACTGCTAGACTAACTTGACCATATGGTTCAGAAGCCTTTGGAGTTGGTTTGTGGGAGGAATTTGGAAAAGTTTGGAAATATAAGATTGAAAAACCTTGGAATGCTGTTAAGTAGAGCTTAATGAGTGATTCTGGTGGGAGCTCAGAATGCCAATAGGAATGTGAATTGTGCTCATGAGGTTTCAGAGGAAACTTAGGGCTCTATGGGAAATTGAGGTAACTCATGTTATATTTCTGGTATAAAACTTGTCTCCATTTTTCCCATGTCCTGAGACTTTGTGTGAGGCTAAATTTAAAAGTGATGAACTAATTAATATATTGGAGGGTTTTTCAGGGCAGTACAGTATTCAGGTTGTGACATGGATATTGTTGACAGCTCTTAGCCAGGTTTACTGTTAGAATCAGGAGCAAAAAGCAAACCTAAAGGAATTTTTAAAACTTGCAGTTTGGTCTGAAAAGTATATGTAAACTGGGCCTAAGAAAGTTGTGCTTATTAAAGAGATTATAGCCCTACAGAGCTGCTTAGTATTTTGCACAGAGACACTAGGAAAGATGACTGCAGGGTATCTTAGAAATTTGCAAGACCACACTCATTGTAGGCTCTTAGGTGTAGAAGAGAAAATTCCTATGAGAGAATTCAAGGGGGCACCTTGGTTACATTGGGAAGCCTAGGAAATTGTTTCATGTACTATGCCACCAAAACACTCAGAGGTCACTGCAGCCGTGATTTGGGGGGATCAGCTATTGCACAAGCTGGCATGAGACTTTGGCTTTGTCCCCATGGTACTGTTTCTATAGAAATGCAGGATTCTGGAGCTAAAGAGTCATGGAAGCTTCCACTGAGATTCAAAATAATGTCCTGGGAGGCCAGAGAAGTTGTAGCAAGGTTGGAGTCCCTGCAGGATGTCCCTGAGAGGGTAATGCATGAAGCTTTAAAAGTGAAGCTGAAGCTGGAATGGAGATCCGAGGAATTAAGAGGTGCCAGTAACATGGAATGTCTTCTAAGAAAAGCTGCTCACTGCAGAGAGAACCAGGCTAAGAGAGAGAGACCATGTTCTCTGAAATGAGAAAGACCAAAGGGCAGAGCTACCCAAGCCCTTTGGAAATAACATTGTATGGACACGTGTCCTAGATGCTGTAGGAGGGTTAAGGGATCTGTTTACCCAGCTGCACTTTGGTCTTGTTTTGGTCCCATCCCTTCTTTCTATGCTCCTATTCCTCCCTTTTGACTGGAAATGTTTATTCTGTGCTACTGTATATTGGATATATGTAACTTGCTTTTAATTTTTTTTAGGTGCTCATAGCTATGAATTTGCCTTGAGTCTCGGGGGGAACTCGGACTTTTGGGCAATGCTGAAACTGTTAAGACCATGGGACTCTTAGAAATGAACTAAATGCACTTTGTATTGTGAGACGGACATGAGTTTTTGGGGGGCCAAGGTCATGACTTTATGGGTGCTGCTTCATGTTGGGCCCAGAGCAATGGACTGAGATTTCTGAAACCATGAGCCCCAAATAAACTTTCCCTCCTCTAAATTGTTCTCATCGGGTATTTTGGTCACAGCAATGCAAAGCAGACTAAAAAATACATCTAGTAGCCTATTGGACTGCTGCTGCATTTGAAGATGAACATGCCCCAACCAGAGCAGCACGGAGTGTGAGCCACCCTTTGCGCCAACCTGAGTGTATTAATGTTTCCTGCTTCAGGAAAAACTATCCTCAAGTCTAAGCTAGGGAATTGCTGGCAGCAGCTGATGAGAGCAGAATGTTGGTGGGAGAGTCAGAGAAGGATGATCCTCATTCTCATCCTTTAAAGTCTGGGCCTAAGGATCTATGCTATATAAACTTTGACACCAGTCAGAGCAATGTGAAACATTGCTCTATTTTAAAAATTCCCATTTATTATATCCTTCACTACTTTATCAATCCTCAAAATATTCCTGACTCTAAAGTAGCTTCTAATCTTAACTTCATTTTACTAAGCCTCTGAAACATTAAGTGCCTTGTTCAAAGTCAGGCATGTAATAAGTGGTGAAGTTGTATTCAGATTCAGAGCTGAACCCTTTGAGGTCTATTTCACCCTAATGTTTTCTCTCTAGCAGTTATGTTGGAGTACAAGGGGAAATAATCCAGGCTTCGGGGGCTATTATTTTTTTTTAAGGCATTCAAGAGGCAACAGTGGCAAAAATCAATCTGTAATTCTAAACAAACACAGTTTAAAAATCCCACATGGACTATCTTGCACACAGATCCACCTGAGACCCCTGGTTTGAGTGATGGTAGAAGCAGCTGAAGATTTGCAGCAGTTATGGGAGATTATATATGTTCAGGGATCTCCAAGGTCTAAGCACTCCACTATCTATAATTGAAAATGTACTGGAGCAAATGGAAACTTGTGATCCCACATGTATTTTATCAGATGCTTTGGACATTAAAGGAATTCCTGGAAAAAAAAATTATAAATTGGAACACTTGTCACGTAGCGGTAACAGAAAAAAAAATCATACTTAGGCTTCAGAAAGAAAAGAATAAATTGCCCATAAACTAATTCATTATAGACTTTCAGTTAGAATTGGTTATGAGAGGGTAATGTGGTATAAAAGATAAGAAATAGAATTTCAAAAATGCATGGGAGCCACTGCTAATTCTTTATATAGGAGTGAGAATAACTGTTCTGCATAGAATGCAAGAGAAAGACAAATATAAGCAATAACAGGAGAAACAGAGGAAAGATATTTTTTCTTTATTTCTGATACTAGAAGCAGGAAATTCCACTCTAAATAAAGCTAACAAATTGCTTTTGCGATAAGAAAACTACAAAAACATAAAAAGTGTGCCCTCATTTTCTGACAAAAATGTCATAAGAGGGATTCTTCCAACAAAGAATCTAAAAGTCAATTTTAGGAAAAGGTACAGGTACATTATTTAATTAAGTGCTATTAAAGGTACTTCCAGATGAGATTGTGACATGGGTTGTCCATACCTCAAATTCCACCCATCCCTCTGCAAATAATCCAACAAAATGTACAAACAGGATCCACATATAAGAAATTAGGAATAGGTTCCAGAGAAAATAGCATTAATGGATCAGATTAATGGAATCTAATGAAGAATGATATGAGACAAGTTTGCCAAGAAAGAATAGCAGACTAGAAAGCAAAGGAGAGAAGGTCCTAGCTTGGAGAGGAGAGCTTGGGGGCTAGAGTGGGTTGAGCTGCTGATGAGAAATGCATCCCTGTAACACTGTGAACTACCAGCAGTGGGCCCGACAATGAAGACCACTGCAGAGACTTGTACTGGATAGAAATGTGTAGAACCAGTAGAGAAGTAGGCTTTGCATGTGGTGTGCTGTGGTGAGGTGCAGAGTGAAGTCCTCCATAGAGTTCTACTTTGTAATAGTAGTAGTTAAAAGGAAGCTTGCTCATTGGATAGAGGAGGAAATCTACTTTCCCTTCTGTTTTAGTATTTTGCTGCTTTAACTAAAGGACCTGACAAGAACAATTTTAGAGGAGGAAAAGTTAATTTCAGGGCTAATGGTTTCAGAAGTCTCAGTCCATAGACCAATGGGTTCCCTTCCTCAGAGCTCAAGGTAAGGCAGAACATCATGGCTGAAGAGTGTGGTAGAGGGAACTGGCTCATATGATGATCAGAAAGAGAGAGATTCCACTTGCCAGATACAAAATATATACCCCTAAGGCATGTCCCCAGTGACCTATCTCCTCCAGCCACACCCTACCTACCTTCAGCTACTACTCAGTTAATCCCATCAGGGGATTAATTCACTGATTGGGTTAAGGCTCTCATAACCCAATCACTTCTCTTCTGAAGTTTCTTGCATTGTTTCACACATGAGCTTTGGGGAAATACCTAATACCTAAACCATAACACCTCCTCTTTGATTTTTTTCTTTTTTTAAATTATATATTTATTCTAATTTGTTTTACGTGATGGCAGAATGTAATTCATTTCATATTACACATATATAGCACAATTTTTCAAGTCACTGATTGTACACAAAGTATTTTCACACCATTTGTGTCTTCATACATGTACTTAGGGTAATGATATCTAACTCATTCCATCATCATTCCTACTCCCATTCTCCCTCCATCCCCCTCCCTCCTCTTTGCCCTATCTAAAGTTCCTCCATTCCGCCCATGTCCCCCACCATCACCATTATGAGTCAACATCCTCATATCAAAGAAAACATTCAGCTTTGGTTTTTTGGAATTGGCTTACTTCACTTAGCATTATATTCTCCAACTCCATCCATTTACCTGCAAATGCCATGATTTTATTCTCTTTTAATGCTGAGTAATGTTCCATTGTGTATATATACCAAAATTTCCCTATCCATTCATCTACTGAAGGGCATCTGGGTTGGTTCCACAGTTTAGCTATTGTGTATTGTGCTACTATAAACATAGATATGGCTGTGTCCCTGTAGTATGCTGTTTTTAAGTCTTTTGGGGTATAAACTGAAGAGTGGGATAGCTGGGGCAAATGGTGGTTTCATTCCCAGTTTTTTCAAGGAATCTCTATACTGTTTTCTATATTGGTTGCACCAATTTGCAGTCCCAATAGCAATGTATGAGTGTGCCTTTTTCCCCACATCCTCACCAACACTTATTGTTGTTTGTTTTCTTGATAGCTGCCATTCTGACTAGAGTGAGATGAAATCTTAGAGTAGTTTTGATTTGCATTTCTCTAATTACTATAGATGTTGAACATTTTTTCTTATGTTTGTTGATTGATTGTATAGCCTCTTCTGAGCAGTGTCTGTTCAGTTTTTTGGCCTGTTATTGATTGGGTTATTTGTGGGGTTTTTTTTTTTTGTTTTGTTTTTTGTTTTTTGTTTTTTTGGTGTTAAGGTTTTTGAGGGCTTTTTATATCCTAGAGATTAGTGCTCTATCTGAGGTGCTCATGGTAATGATTTGTTCCCATTCTGTAGGCTCTCTATTCACCTCACTGATTGTTTCTTTTGCTGAAAAGAAGCTTTTCAGTTTGTATTCATCCCACCCAGAATAGCCAAAGCAATCCTTAGCAAGAAGAGTAAAGCTGGTAGCATTACTATTCCAGACCTTAAACTATACTACAGAGCAATAGTAACAAAAACAGCATGGTATTGACACCAAAATAGACCAATAGACCAATGATACAGAATACAGCACACAGAGACTAACCTACATAACTACAGTTACCTTATATTAGACAAAAGTGCCAAAAACATATATTGGAGACAAGATAACCTCTTCAACAAATGGTGCTGAGAAAACTAGAAATCCACATGTAACAAAATGAAATTAAACCTCTATCTCTCACCATGCACAAAACTCAACTCAAAGTGAATCAAGGACCTAGGAATTAAACCAGAGACCTTGCGCCTAATGGAAGAAAACGTAGGCCCCATCATGTTGGAGTGGCCCCAAATTCCTTAATAAGACTCCTATAGTGCAAGAATTAAAACCAAGAATCAATAAATGGGATGGACTCTTTGTTTTTTCAGCCTATCTGTACCTAATGTTTCATCCATAAAAGTTTTAGTTGAGAACACACACTATCTGATGGAACCAATGGAGTTCTATTCTCAATAATGGGCAACCATCTGTTAGAACAATGGCACTAAGGAAAATGTTCTGCTGTTCAAAGAAGAGGAGAGAATGACAGGTATTCTCCTTCTCTTATGCTTATTCATCAGGTGTTGGTGTCAGAGTCGTCCTAGACTACAGAACTTACAACTTTTTCTATGAGCAGCAATGGTTTAACCCAAACAAGAATGCCCCATTTAAAACAGTAAGCTAAAACTCAGCTGTAAAAGAATCTACATCCAATGCTATTTTGGGAGAGAACTCTCAATCTTTTCCAATTTTCCTTCTTTTTATGAAGTCATTTTAGAATACAAAAGATTTTTTACTTCTTGAATCAAATTTGTGTGGGGCTTACCTCAAAAAAATCAGTAAAGATAATAATAGGACTGTTTTAAAACTTTTGAGCAACCATCCCTGGAAGAGAATAAATATGTCATACATGATCATTTTCATTATTTTTAAAGTTAAATATTATAGTCAACAGCAAAGAAAAGTAGAACTAAGGTTGAGAGAGCAGAAGACAAATTACTGTACAAATTCAGCACATGACAACATTCATTCCTCTGAAACAGACTTTACAACAAGTGAAGGTTGTAAAGCAGATTCTATTTTCAGTGACTGTAAGGATATTGGTGATGATGTCATTCTAAAACAGAAAAACTAAGAAATACAAAATGACCAAAAGAAAAAGGAATCCCTTTTAAATCTGAATTTGACATTGTGACTTGAATCAGTCCCTTCACTGCACTCTGGCAAATATCACAGGAAGAGGTCTGTCCATTCTTAAGACATGCTACAAAGCCACATGGTTTTCAGCTTTAGTCTAGAGGCCCTAGCGCACCCCACCCTGAGCAACAAGAAGCAGCCACCTCCAGTGTGATATCTTTATCCCAGTGCCCAGTTTATCAAGGGTTAAACATTGTATCCAACAGCTCCTTAACTCAGAAGATGAGAAAGAAATCTTCTGATTAAAGAATTACAGGTTCTGAAGTATGTTTAAGCTTGAAAAGGATATTGTAATATAATACTGGTCTTTAAATTTCTTTTCTATAAATATTCCTAAATTGTTCTGTGATTGCTTCCTTTGAAAATTAAGAGACAATAATGAGGTTTGGAGAAATGTTTCCTAATTTCCTTTTAAATATCACAAATTTCCTCATTTTCTATCAGTGAGATCACAAATGCAGGTCTCTAAACATCACATCAGTTTAATTTACAAGAAATCCTCATACAGGTCATTGTGATTCACAGCCACACTTCCTTACTTGAGCTAGGTTTTAACTTTCTCAAGCTTATATCAACTAATGGTAAAATGTTTATTGGGAAAAGTAAAATTTTATTCTTTCCACTTTTACTTTCAAAGATCTTTGTTATCTTTTGTAAAATAAAAATAGGTATAGAAAATACTAAAGCCTCCAAGATGCTCCTAGATTTCTCCTAACTGTATAATATCCACACTAAGTAGGAAATATATTCCCATCCAGTAAAGGTTCTAGGTACATAAAATAAATTTGGGTTTATTACCAAATTTTTATTACCAAAATATTGACCCATTAATATGTGAAAAATCTTTCAGCAAAACCTATAATTGGCCTAAAGGGCCTTAGATGTTAGAACAGTGACCTAGCAACTGAAGGGAATAGGTTACACAAGGCTGATATAAAGTTGATCTCTTGGAACCAAATCACATTGAACACTTGTTCTCTGCCTTCTAGAGGTCCAGGGCTTCTAACTTGAATTAAACATGGGACATGGTCTCAATGGATTCACAGTACAACTTTTATATTCTAGGATTTTTCCAAACAGCCATGGTTCACTGAACAGTTAACCAACCAAGGGCTTCCTCTATCATTTTCCTGAAAGCCTCCTTCCATTCTGGAGAGTTGCCTGGGAGAGAATATTTCCAAGCTTTGTTTCTTGTTTCTGAACCTTTTCTTGAACATATTCTTTCTCTCTGTGCTCTCCACTTGATCTTCACACTCTCGAACTTCTCTTGCTACCTGAATTCATTGCTTAGGACACTGACTTCATGCAGGCCCATATCTCACAGTGCCTGCAGTTCTTACCTGGGTGGATCCTGGAACTCTACTGGCCCTGGGCCTGGGCCCTCTAGCTCCTGCTGGGAAGTCAGGGAATCTTCTTAATGAACTGGCCTTAATGAGCTTTAGGAAAATGCAGGAACACTTACATTGATCTCACAAGGACATTATGGTGTCAAGTGCTTGAACAATTCAAAATTTATGAAAATAATGCAGGATCATTTTATGCTTAGGTGCCCCAACTTACAGGTGAGGAAATAGGTTTACATGGGTTGTCTTGCCCAAGTTCACACAACTTGCAAATGTGAGGGACAGAGCTAATGTTCAATTCCAAGTTTGTGGAGTTCCAAGCTGTACTCCACATAAGAGTACACAGTTTTTCGTTTCATTTCATTTTTAATGACAATAGCTCCAACAGTCTCTCAAGTAAGTAAGTATGACAAACACTATAATGAAGGACCTGGAAGCCATCACCACAGAAAACAATAGTTCCTAAAATTAGGTGCTTAATATATGCCAGGTACTGGGCTGTGTACTTTTCAGAAACCATCAATTTCAACCTCAAAAAAAAAAAAAAAAACCCTATGGGCTATGCAATATTGTCATTTCATTTTTAAAAGGAAAAGAAAAAACTGTGACTCAGAGAGGTTAAGTAACTAGTTGAAAGATTACAGCTATTTACCAATAGAGCTGAAATACCTTGAATCCAGAGCCCAGGTCTCAATCATGATGCCTAACCATCCTACCAGCCACTCTACCCATTTTTCACCTTGACAGATATGAGAGAGTCTCATCCTCTTGTTTGGATGGCAACCCTTCCCTCCTAAACATTCCCAGAGCTTCCAACTCAATCTATAAGATCTATCATTGCTGACCTAGGAGGATCTTATCAATCAGTATAACTAGATGGGTCTCAAAGCAAAGTCTGAATTAGACTCTGCTTCTATGCAGGGGCTACGATTGTCTATGAAAGACATACCTCTCTACTTAATAATCTAGAGATGCTGTAATCTGTTTCAAAGCCAGATGAGATAAAAGTGCTTAGAAGGTATGAATTTGCAAAAGATGGAAACCCTGGATTAGGAAAATCAGATACATTTGACCAAGGTAGTGATATATTGTGATATCGTTTATATGAGGGTTATTTAGACTGTAGTCCACTGACTTCCTTGCTGTGGGATTATTTAGGATGGTTTTTAGATGCAGGTTCCTAGACCTCCTTTGGCCTTTCTCCAGAAACTCCAGAGGATGTGTGGGCCTTGGTCATCTTCATTTAATAATTAACAAGATCCCCGAGAGAGCACCAGAACCCTCTGCCTCTTTAGATTATATACAAATTGTTTTTGCAACTGTTTGACAGATTAAGGATCAAGATTTGTTACTTCTTACTTCAGAGCTGACAGAATAATTTATCACTCCAATCATTATCAGAATATAGATGTTATAGACATTCAAATATATTTTTTTAAATTTTATATTCTTTATTGTCATGGAGGCCCACAGACAAAATTTAATTCAAGCCCTTTTTGCATATTATGTCATACTGATTTTTACATGTATTAGCCCAACTACTGCAGTAAGATACTAATTAGAACTTCAAGAAAAATGTTTTACACTGAAAAAAACTTGAAAAACTACTTTAGTCAATCCTGAGGATTCATAATATATAATAAAGATTTGAGGTACTCCAGAATAAAAAGAAATGTTTACTTTAATGCCCTAAAAATAATTTTATAAACAAACTTATTTGGGCAGAGTATTCTCTTCCTCCTTCTCTTCCCCAACCTCTTCCTCCTCTTTTTTTTTCTACCCATTTCTTACCACCAATTTTCTTAGCCCAGAATTTATTTATTCAGCAAATATATTTTGCAACTATATGTGACAACTATAATCTAGGCAGAATTTTAGATCTGAGGATATAATGGCATATAAACCAGACAAACTACTGGATAGCCACAGTTGTTATCATTTGGAAACTGTCAAGTCACAAAGGTTCCTCATAGCCCAGGGGGCCTGATGCAATGCAATCAGCCTCATTGCCTCAGTTCCACCACTGACCTTACTTTGTTTACAGTTGACAAGAGACTTCAAGAATCTTCCAACTCAGAGCTGTGGCTGAGCTGGGCTTGATGAAGAAAGGGACTCCACAGGTGGCTGCATCTCCAAGTTAGCTCTGCACTATTATAGAACCTGCCCTGGCATAGTTAGTGCAGAGACCACTTCAAAACAGGCCCTTGAACTAGTTGTTGAATCAGAATTTAAACTGCAAATTTTGTATACTACGCAGTAGTTTCTTCTATCATAGAATATACTGCTGATCATTTTTTAAGAGTATTTTGAATGTCCACTGAAAAATGATGCAAATAATTGAGGTATATGATAACTTGGGCAGAAAATGCTTTGTTGTTATACTTTGGTTGCTAATGTGTTATTATTTTTTTTTCTCTCCTGGAATAAGGAACACTGAGTGAGTCCACTGAAAGAACAGGTCTTTCTACTCTTTCTCCTATTTCTTTGAGAATGACTATAAGAAAGTTACATCACTGACTCCTCTAAGAATTGAGCTGGGAGTTTTACTTATTTTAATGACCAGTCCAGTGACAGGCACTCCTGCCTATAAATTCTATATTGACTATCTATCTCTATCTATCTATCTATCTATTTATTTATAAACATTAACTGTTTCCTTAGTTCTCTTCTGTGGCAGAGGATATAGTAGAAGGCATTTAGGATTTGAAATAGGATCAAGAGCTGGCTGTCAAAACCCAAATCTTGGAAATAGACATGTAGCAAACTTTCCACTGTGGCTTCCTCTGCTTGGCCCAGCTGTAACTTAGCTGGGTATTAAACTAAAAGTATTGAAGTGGATATGGAATTAGGTGACCTACATCCCTTGTGCAGGGAAATACAGAACACAGGTTATATTGTAATGGTTGAGAATTCCCTCCCAGGAGACCATCAGAGGTGATATTCCTACTGGATGAAATTGACCCCCAAGCACAAAAGAGAAAGACATGCAAGTTTTGTTTTGCTTTATACCCTTCATGTTACTCTCTGGAAGAATAAGTCGACTCACTCTGTCACCTGGCCCTGCAGACTTAAGCTGGGTGCACCCTGCCTGTCCACACAGTGACAGATGTTGCCTGATCTTCCACACACCCACATTACAGTGATTAGCTTGGGATAACTGTGTGCTGTTCCCATTTGTATCTGGCTAAATAATAAATTTTATTTCTTTGAGGCAGCACAATTATTTTGCATCTATATAAGAAATATTTAGTGATGGCCTAATATCTACCAGGTGTTCTTCCAGGGGCTGGACATTCATTTGGGAAAAATAAGACAATGTCTAGAATCAAAAGTACATTTTCTGGAGACATGTATGATTCAATTCTGAATGTGCCAAATACTGGGCAAAGCTAAGTTAACTTCTGAAGTCGTGTGACAGTTAGTGTCATGGGGACCTATCAGACTCTCCCAGAATTATTCCAACGTTTTCCTTCCTTGGGGACCTCTATGAAATCCTAATTCTCAGCTGGAGGACTTTCAAAACAGAATGTTATGTAAAAAAACATGAATGGAAAAAAAAAACATGGCTCATTTGGGAGGTAGAATTAATTAAAAGAAGTATTGAAGTGGATATGGAATCAGGTGACCTACATCCCTTGTGCAGGGAAATACAGAACACAGGTTATATTGTAATGGTTGAGAATTCCCTCCCAGGAGACCATCAGAGGTGATACTCCTACTGTACGAAATTGACCCCCAAGCACAAAAAAGAAAGACATGCAAGTTTTGTTTTGCTTTATACCCTGAAACTTGGGAACATCCGATTTAGAGAGAGGAAACAATAAGCAGTAAACCAGCATTTTGTCACCAAAAAGCTAGATTTCAGTCTTGTAGTAGAAAACTTTAACAATTTTCTTTCATTGATTAAACACAGGGGCTTCTCATTTGTCTGTATTGTTTTCCGTTGAATAAAATCTATACAGATTTCTGGGTAATGAAACTACATGTGGAGTATAAATGCAATATGTGCACACAGATAAACTTTATAACACTAAACAAGTCACTCGTGGAGCTTGTTTGTGATAGCATTTTATGAGGTGGCTTTAAACAAGAGATGGAAGGAACTGCAGCTATTTGTGTTGGTCTCGGGAGAATAAAACTTTTTCCTTAAGTTCTCTGATGCATGTAATGTTTGAAATTTATAGAAATAGCATCCTTTTTTTCCCTGAGAATTAAAATATCCCCAGGCAGAAAAAAATAACTCTGCCATGAGTAACTAGCAGGTAGTCTTGTTCCATCAGCTACTCAAATATAAGATGCGGAAATTTGAGAAAAACAATTTGCAAAGGTGCACATTTCTCTAACACAGCTGGGAGTTCATTCCGCCCCATCAAAAGAAAGCCTAGAATTATTAAAGTTGTCTGTTTGTCCCCTCTGCCCCGGCCGTCCTCTCCTCCACCAGAGCTGAATCCTACAGTTCTAGAGGTGGCACTGCAGTCAAGGACAGCTGTTACAGTCTCATTAGCCTGATTGTTCTGTTGTTTCTAATACCTCCAATGCTCCAGGTACTTGGGAACATTCTTACAGGCAAGAGAGAACGAATCCCTCCTTTCCAAGGTAAAACTTCTTCATCACCAAAATCCGGAGTTTTCCTTTTGACCCCTCTGTAGCCCCTGGAGGCTGCCTTTCTCCACACATTAGTGTTCTGAGGCCCTGTCCAGAGCATGCTTTCCCCTCTCACAGTACTGGACTCTCAGCCATTCTCTCCTTTCTCTCTCCTCCCTCAGCTTCCCCATCACCTCTCAAGCCTGGCTTTCCTGATTCTCCTTCTCTGCCAGTCTTGCCTTCTTATCTTTTAAATGTTACTGTTCCCTTTGGTTCTCTTTCATGTCCTATGTTCTCTCTTTAAGTTGGGTTTCCTTAGAAAACTCACTTCCCTGGCCAGGTACAGTGGCACATGCCTAGAATCCCATGACTCCAGAGGCTGAGATAGGAGGATTGCAAGTTCAAGGCCAACCTTTGCAACTTAGTGAGACCCTGACTCAAAATAAGAAATAAAAAAGGCTTGAGATGAGGCTCAGTGATAAAGTACCCTTGTGTCAATCCTCTTTACCAGAAAAGAAAAGTCACTTCTCCTCTCTGATCTTCAGTTTATGCTTAGCTGGCAGCAAGAAAGATAGTTGGTTATATATATATATATATATATATATAGATAGATAGATAGATAGATAGATAGATAGATAGATGTAGATAGATAGAGAGAGAGAGAGAGAGATTTTGAGGCTTAATTCCTTCCTCAAATTCCATGATAATAATTCAGAGGAAATAAAAGACAGTGGAGACAGCTGTAGATCCTGGATGGAAAAGCCGGGCCAGGAGAATGGTTGTTGGGGGAAGGACGAGAGAGAACTGAAGCCCCAGGTCACAGCAGGGCCCTGTGGGGGCATGAGCGAGGCCCAGTAACCATGTGGATACCATTGAAATTCTCTCATAGATACCAATGGCACCATAGAAAGGGGAAGTAGTCACAAAGGGGAGGTCAGAGAAATGTCTGGATGTGCTGACCCCTTTCCTCACTTCTTAACTCAAGAGCAAGGTAGAGGCAGCACTCTAAGGGGCTCACCTGGTTTAATTCCAGGAAGCCCAACAACTCTTGGTACCTGACTCTAATATTCAATTAGGGCTCACCCAGGATTCAAAACAGTAGCTAAAGTAACTTTTTATTGGTGCATAATAAATGTACACAATAGAGGGTTTCATTGTGCCACATGCATATAACAAAATTTAGTCAGTTTCACTCCTCCATCAATGGTTCTGTAAGGAAAACAGAATTCTTGATAATGTAGAATGTTCTGGAATGAAAACTCTACACATGTGATTTATGGGTAACATGCATAAAAATTACAAAGAATATTCATTTGAAAGCTGATATAAATGCCCAGCTCTTCCTCATCAGGCACCCAGTGTAAAAGCATTGATCAGGGTTACAGCTTCAGTTCTGTCCTCTTTGGTTCATTTCTTTCACTAGGTAAGTGTTGTTGATTCCTTTCCCCTACCCAAACTGGGATTTCTCTTGTTTGGGGGCCCTTTTTTTGCTATCCTCTATCTTCTGTCACTACCAAAGAAGTTTGCGTGGGTCAATGAGTCTGCAGTATGCCTGCTGCCCTTCACTGGAACCCAGGTGTAATGGATGGAGCCTGTTTCACAAGACTCCAGTTCAAACAGTGTCTTCCTTTGTTTTTCATTCTCTCATATTTACTTAAAAGAATGGTTCTCAACTGAGGAACTCCAGGAAATATGTGGCACTATCTGGAGACCACTTTGGTTGTCATATGGAGGAGACGAGTGCTAGCTAGGTGCATTTAATGGGTAGAGGGTAAAGATGATGTTAAACATCCTACAATACTCAAAACTCACACCCATATGTACTTATATGAGGCAAAATGTCAATGATGCCAATATTAAGAAACACTGATTTTAAAACCAACTCAAAATGCCACCTGTCGAGACACACATGAAGGCCAGTATCAATCACCCAAGGACTCTTCCCCTTCTCTCCAGGGACTTATGTAACCTCTGGCTTTGGGTGGGGAGCTCTGCCTCTCAATCTGTGGCTACCTGACATCCTTATAGCACATGGTACCACTGATTGGAAACAGCAGGGATTTGTCTTTACCTCTCATTTTCCCACAAAGACCTCCTGATGCTCATTTTAAAAAAAAAATCTTGACACCTCAGGATCCAAGACTAACTAGAAGACTTTTCTTTTTCCTTTTCTGGAAAGAACCAGGACCTTAGGTACACAATGCCTTCATTAACCTCTCAAGGGAAATCCACAAGCTGTTGGGTTCTTGCTGAGATCACAGAAGTGAAAACACAGCACAAAGGGATTTTCCAGTAGATTCTCCTACTGTGTTAAATCTTCAGTAATTTACTCTGATTTTCCTAATGACTTTTGTTACCCTGCCAGTCTTCTCCTTATCTGGGGCCCCCAGGTCTTTAATTCTTCTCCAAGGAATACTGAGCCTATTTGGATCGTCACTGGGACAAGAGAGGTCAGAAAAGTGGCCTCCTTTGGAGAAAAGAGCAACAATAACACTAATAGGAAATCAGAGCTACAAATGGAAGCCCGAGGATACCATATGACTCTTCTGTGGCCTGCTTGCCACTACTCATGCTCACCAGCAACGGGTGTCTGAGAGCTTTCCTGTGTCCTCCACTCCATCCTCAAACGTGAACAGATCCAAGTCTTCAAGTCCTCAGCACTGTCATTATCTGTGAACCTATTGTTTTCCCAGAGGGTTTGGAGGCTTGGGGGAAAAGACTGTGACTTTGTTATCTCCCTAAGAATAGCACTCGCTTCAGTGCTTTGTGCACAGGGAGCATTAAAAATTACAAAACGAAGAGAGCATTTAAATAAAATATTTCCAAGTGAAATATTTGTGAGGGTTTATAAAGAAAAGTAGAATGAAAACAGCCATCCGTAATTCACAAGGTGATATTTTACACTGACAGCTTGAAAGACCAACACACACATCTCCTGAAGCTTTCAGCACAATGGAATAAAAATCAGAAACAAATGATTTTTTTTTCTGTCACTTGGAAATTGTGGCAACAAATAATCTCCTCTGCGTTTTATTTTTGTAAGAGAATAACATAATGCCCTATGTAGTCACTTGAATTACTTGTCTCCTAAGGTTAGCTGAAAAACTTACCCACAAGTTAAACAGAAGAGATGCCGGAGTGAACTTTCACAAGCTCCCTGGCTCACTAATCTCAAGGACAAAACCATGAACATCAAAGTGTTCTATGGGCCTGTAAGCAGCTTCTTTCCAACACCCTCTTTGATCTAAAGGCAGCTTAAGAGCTGTCTGCTTTTAGAGATGGTTTTCAATTATATAAATGATCTTTCTACTGGTCTCATTTAGCCCAAGGTCAGAGAACTAGAACGTAAGTATATTTCATTAAGAGGAATTCCGGTTTTGCACCATTGGGTACACTTGACTCGTAGGAATGAGAGATAGATGAAAGAAAATCTGCACTTGCATTTTTTTTCTGACTCTTAGGTCCTTGTTACTGAACTGTTGAGCCACCTGAATGAAGTCTTTAGAATGAGTTTGAAGTCTTTATATTAGCATATTATAACTTATTTTGGACTCTCTAGTTAATTTGAAAAAGTGGCATAGAATAATCAACAAATTTTATTTTTCCTCATTTTAAAAGATAATCCTTTATTGAGCAATGAGGGAACTCAGGTGAGAGTTGTAATACAAAATTTATGATAATTATAGCCAATATAGTTATTAATCCCAGCCTACACCTCTGATGTGCAGGTAAGTGGAATACTATGGTAATTTACATAAATTGACCTAATATCTATTTTGAGTTTCCATTTCTCCAAGATGATATGAACTTAATCTCAGGTAATTTGGGGCTCCCTCTCCTTTCCCAAGAATTGTGTCTAAGATCTGGATGATTGATAGGTGCCACGGCATTTTGGTGCCATGGTATTTTGATGCAAGGGGCGGGACTCACTCCAATCTGGTATTCAATATCATTTATCCCTGCAGTTTCCTTTAAGAATACCATAATCTTCTTTGGTTCTGTTACAGTTTCCACAAACTACCACTGAAAGACACAGCATAGCCTCTCTCTGCCTGCACACTTCAGTCTGATGGCTTGCTCTCTCCTGTCACCTTTCATTTTATAGGCACATAATATATTCTAAACTTTTCATGTTACTCTGGGACAGCAAAATCTCTGCCGAACTAGCTAAGACGTGCCCATTCTTTCTAAACATCCCACACCTATTTCCTCTTAGAACCACAGATCTCTTCCAAAAAGCAGGATCCAGGGTTCATCTCCCTGAGAAAACCCATCCTTCTTCTTCCAGTTCTGGGTAGAAAAGTCAACCTCTTTCTCCTTCAAACCAAGCCTTCTGGCCATGCCTATACTCCTCTCCAGTCACGGAAGGACCTAGGCTTTTAGAGACAAGATCAATAAGACTCCTTTTTTTCTGATTCCATCCTGTCCCATCTCTGCCCTGAGCAGGGAGCACAGAACTGCCCAGCTCCCTGAATGCAGTAGAGGTAGGAGGTTCAGGAAAAAGCAAAGCATCAGAGGAAAAGAAATATTAGTATCTCAAAATGTTATCTCACCACACACATCACACTTACTGAGTATTCTTCACTCAGCAATATATTTTGAATGGCTTCCTGTGGCTTTTTGGTTTGTTGGGCTTATTTCCCATTTACTCATCTTTCAATCCAAGTCCTGCATTTGTCATGAGACACCTTGGTTGGACTGTCCCTCCTCCTTCTTACAACCCATTTGGATGCTGCCATTTTCCCCTCACATATCGAAATGTGGAGTTTGGGGTCTAAGCCAATGTCTATGACTCATTTATGATTCCTGGAAGATATTCATACAGTGGTGGACTACTGGGTGGAGGTTGGAGCTTCCCTTCCTCAATCCGATCATTTCTCTCATCCTTCTATGTTTGCTACTCTGAGTATTCCACCCGTCTCCATCTGTTTTCATTTCTCTGGTTAACCAAATACCCCCTAATAGAAGACACTGCATCATGTAATGCAGTTTTTTTCTAAGCTCATCCCTCTCCTGCAGTGTTACATCTTTGACCTTGTATTCACTGCATGGATTGGAGAGAGAGAGAGACTCATCTCATGAAGTGACAGACTAGGACACTGTCACAGAGTAAGGAAAGGGAGTTCCAGCTTAGACTGTCTTTTTTTTTTATGGTTATTCCTAACCATAAAATAGCTCTGGGTTTTTTCCAACCATATGACCCTTCAAAGCCCTGAGTTAGGTGTATAGGAAGGAGACTGGTTATAGTTTTCAGTCACCTTCTAGAGGATTCTCTTAGGTGGAACATGGTACATCATGTGGGAATATATTTCTCGAACCTTCCTCTTCAGTGATGAAGTCAATGAAAAGCCAGGACAGATTTAAACTATAATCTCTTTAGTTATCACTGCCATTAATTTTGTTATTTTTTCATACTTTTGGATTCTTCAAGGAATTTTGCTGGCATATCTGTTAGGCACATCTAACCTATCACTACAAAAAACCCAATGACTACTGTTGAGATCTTTGACCATGTCTATCTATTGCTAAAATCCCCACACTTTCTGCTACGTTATGCTGCCATTTAGAATGGTCCTTAAATGCAACCAATTCCATTCTGCTCCTTAAATTCTTGAGTCTATTTCAAAACAAATTTTAATTCTCTATTGTAAATGCTCATTTGTATTTCCTAAGTTTCACCAAGAGATTCAGTAGTAAATAAAAACAAAAAAAAAGTGAGCTTGTACACTGTGTGACTTACAATATATCTGGAGAAAAGTGACTACACCCAGAGAAAAGTTAGCAAAGGTACAAAGCACATGAATGCAAACATAAATGAAACATCTTAAAGTGACCTGGGACTCCATTATTGGGATCTAATATGATACACAGGCAAAAAAAAAAATGTCCAGGTTTTGGATTTTGATGGACCCAGATTCAAATACCTGTTTTGCCACCTTGAGCAAAAATTCTGAGCCCTGGCTTTCTGATATGTCCAGTGGAGATAATGATGGTCACTTCCCAGAGGGGTATGAAGACTCACTCAGTTTATGTCTAAAGCTTTTCTCACAGACAGAATGTAAATAAAAAATAAAAGTTGTCTTGGATAAGGTACTGTTGATTTCAAATAACAGAATACCGAATGCATTGGCTTAATTAATAATGGTGATTTCTTGTGTTGTGTAGATAAAAATTCAAAGACAAAGTGGGCTTCATATACATTTTTTCTTACTCAGTGTGGGGCATTGAACCCAGGATCTCATGCATACTAAGCACATACTCCTACCACTGAACCATACCCCAGCCCACTACATAATCTAACACAGATGTCACTTGAACTCCAACAATTCTCTGAACTATCCCTACTTTTGCTGTTCTCCTTGAATCAGCTTTGTATTGATGCTTTCCTCATCTTGGCAAACGCATTTGTTTCAGAATTACCAGCAGGAGTATGAAAAATCATTCTGGTTTGGTTACTCCAGAACCAAGTGGCCAGAGATGGAATCCCCTCGTTGGCTCAGCTCAGGACTCAACCTTGGGGGCAGGATATGAGTTATTCTCTTTGTAAAAACCTCAATCTACTTTTTTCCATTTCCTCCTATTTCTCCCATATAACCCCAATATTCCTTTTAAGGAAACCTTTTCTACCCTGAGTTTGAGAGATGGAGGAAAGTCTGCCCCCTCCTCACATTCTCAAATATCCTATCTATACCTAGAATTCTCTACAGGTTCCTAAAAATTTAGGTGTTTGAAAAACAAAGCCAGAAAGTTGTCTTTGTTTCTGTGTTTTACACCAACCTTTATGGACATGCTCCCTTGGTACTTAATTTTTTCTTTCGAGTCAAAGGAGGTAGAAAGTCTTGCAATTATTTAAGTCAAACACATTGGTCTGTGGAGACAGAGATATCCCACAGATGTAATACTTATTTCAGTAATCATCAGCATTTTAATCTTGAGATGATTTTTTTTTGTGGCTGCCTTGGTATTAGCAATAACTCTAAAGGACTATTTGGTTGATACTATTGAACAAATAAATAAGAACATTTCTAATATGCAGCCTACAGATACACGGACTTGAGCATGCACAAAATTTTAATAGATTCCCCAATGAGTCCTTGTGGGAGCACCACTAGCTCTTGTTTTGGATTCCTATTAGCAGATCTGGCTGCATCTAGGTATTCTCATTTTCATCAGCTGTCTAGGGTTTGATACTGAAGCTAACAATCCTTTCCAAGATTCTCCTTTTGTTCCTATAGTTTAAAAAGAAAACAAGCAACAACAACAAATGCCTGAGAATGAAGAAATCCAGCTTTTTTACAATTCCATACCAGTGGAACCGTAACTGCATTTGGCTATTTATATTGAGATGTTTTAGCTATTTTTGTCTAAACACAACAATGCTTAAAAAAGCTATGAATAAGCATCAAAAAAAGCAAAAACAAACAAACAAACAAACAAACAAAAAAAACCTATGCACAGAAGGACAAACAAGCAAAACTGCCTGACTTATAGAAAGGTTCCCTTCTTAGACAAGCCCACATAAATACAGTAATCTCATGCCTGACAAAGGTGCCAGAAACATACACTGGAGCAAAGATAGCCTCTTCAACAAATGGTGCTGGGAAAACTGGAAATTCAGGTGTAGTAGAATGAAATTTAACTCCTATCTCTCACCCTGCACAAATCTGAACTCAAAATAGATCAAAGATCTAGATATTAGATCAGTAACCCTGCATGTAGTAGAAAAAAATATAGGCTCAACATGTCAGCTCAGGAACTGCTTCCTTAATAAGATTCCAGTGTAAAATAAAAAGAAATCAGTAAATGGGAAGGCATCAAATTAAAAAGCTTCTTCACAGCCACGCAATCAAGAACATGAAGAGAGAGCCTACAGAACAGGAGAAAATCCTTGTACCTCAGATAGGGCGTTAATATCCAAAACATACAAAGAACTCAAAAAACTTAACACCAAAAAAAAAAAATCCCCCAAATAACCCAATCAATAAATAGGCAAAGGAACTAAACAGACACTTCTCAAAAGAAGAAATGTAGATGGTCAACAAATATATGAAAAATGTTCTACATCTCTAGCATTTAGAGAAATGCAAATTTAAACTATACTGGGATTTCATCTCACTCCAGTAAAAATGGCAATTATCAAGAATACAAGTAACAATAAATGTTGACAAGGATGTAGGGAAAAGGGAACACTAATAAATTGTTGGGGGGGGGACTGCAAATTGATGCAACCACTCTGGAAAGCAGTATTGAAATTCCTCAAAAAAAATTAGGAATAGAACCACCATCTGACTCAGTTATCTCACTCCTTGGTTATATATCCAAAGGATTTAAAATCAGCATCCTCCAGTGACACAGCCACATCAATGTTAACAGCAGTTCAATTCACAATAACAGAGCTATGGAACCAACCTAGGTGCCCTTCAACAAATGAATGTATAAAGAAAATATGGTGTATATACACAATGTCTGAAAGCCATAAAGAATGACTTTATGACATTTGCTGGTAAATGGATGGATCTGAAGACTATTAGGCTAAGTGAAATTAAGCCAATAACAAAAATTCAAAGGTCCAATGTTTTCTCTGATATGTAGAAACTAATGCACAATAAGGTGGGAAGGGGGTAAAAAAAATTTAAAGAGTAGAAATTCAGTGGAGTAGATAAAGGGGGGGGGTGAACGGAAGGGAGGAGGGATGGGAATAGGAAAGACAGTGGAATGATCTGACATGACTTCCCTATGTACATATATGAATATACCACAGTAAATCTCACCATCATGTACATCCATAAGAAATCAATTTAAAAAAATAACTATGGGTAAATGGCAGAAAGATCAGCAGAGTAGAAGGAAGGGAGCAGGGTGTGGGGGGAGGGAAACAAAAGGGGTATACTAGGGACTGAGTTAGAACAAGATATATTCCATGCTTTTATAATTATGTCAAAATGGATTTTACTCTCATGCATAACTAAAAGGAACCAATTTTTAAAAGGGTTAAAAAAATACAAACGAAAATTTTAAAAGCTCTTCTTTTTTTCTCCACACTTGAGAATTTGAGGATTGAAGACATCAGAGTTTACTTATGGCATGTGGCATATATTCAACAGATGGTGACTTTCCTTGGTATTATTACTACAGGAAGAAAGCCATACATTTTTCCTGAACTCTTAATCTGTGCCTTCAAATGTTTCTTGATACAGCCCCAGTGAGTGGTGAAGGGTTTGTGAAAGAGTCCTCAATGGAAATTGAAGCTTCAAGTAAGAGATCTGTGTGTTTATTAGTTAACTTTCAATACAGGTCTGTGTTTCTGTGTTGTTAAAGGTGCATTGTACACGCTGATATTGGATTTGGCTGAAATTTTAAAGTACATTTCCTTCTCTGAAAACACTTTATTCAAGATCTGTTATTGATGATAAGCCAAAGGAAATTGTTTAAAACTGAGGAATGAGACAAAATCAGGTAGTTTATAAAATAGGGTAGTTTATAACTATGGTGCACACACACCGTTGAAGATGTTGAGCCATACCTAGGAGAGCAGTCTGGGGTCCAGCTAGATAACTGAAAATCACTTTGGAAGACCACACATACAAGTAACAGTTCCTGAATTGGTCTCACATCATCTACACATGGAGTCAGAGCCAGGCTTCTTCCTTTGACCTATAACAGTGACTACCATAGAGTGGGCATTTAACATGTTCTGTGTTGAATGAATAAATTAACAAACCAATCATGTTCATTTTTTTATGTGTTTTGGCACTCCAGTCACCTTCTACCCAAGCAAAGGCCTTCAACACTGAAGATATTTTCAGATATATATGCAAAGATCCCCAGAACCAGTGTTAAAAGAACCAACCTTTTCTTCCATAACACATTGATCCAGAAAAGTTTTAGGCATAAAGACACACTGCCAAGAACAATCCCCACCCTCTCATCAACTGAGAATAGTCAGAGTATTTCTTTGGGGAGGGCTGGTAAGCTTAAGAATGGGAGCCGTGGGGAGAAAAACGCAACATGCATTGCTCTCCCAGTGGTTTCCTCACATCTTTCAACCTGGGCCAGTCCAATAGAAGACCATAGACCACGAGCAGGAGACAAGCAGACACAATAGGGAAGTGTCTCTGTCATTCTATTCATCCAGCCTCATTCACTTTTCTGCTGTTGTAAGGCCCTGGTTCAAAAGGCAAGTCCACAGGCCAGTCTCTCCGGGTGCCAGCTGGAAGCTCTGCATTTTCTGGCCTCTTCCTTGAGGCTCTAACTTCACCCCTAGTGCCATCATGGACATGAGGAAGTTGTAGATCAATAGTGCAGAGTGTGGCCGGGCGTAGTGGTGCATGTCTGTAATTCCAACAGCTCAGGAGACTGAGGCAAGAGGATCGTGAGTTCAAAGCCAGCCTTAGCAATTTAGCGAAGACCTAAGCAACTTGGTGAGATCCTGTCTCTAAATAAAATATAAATTATAAAAATAAATAAAATAAAATATTTTAAAAAGGGCTAGGGAAAACTTGGAATAGAACCACTATTTGACCTAGTTACCCGACTCCTTGATTTATACCCAAAGGACTTAAAATCATCATACTACAGTGATGCAGCCACATAAGTGTTTATAGCAGCCCAATTCACAATTGCTAAACTATGGAACCAACCAACAGATGAATGGATAAAAAAAAATGTGGTATATATACACAATGGAATATTACTCAGCATTAAAGAAGAATGAAAGTATGGCATTTGCAGGTAAATGGATGGAGCTAGAGACTATTTAGCAAAATAAGTTTTATCCCAAAAAACCAAAGGCTGAATGTTTTCTCTGATAAGTGAATGCTAATCCATATTGTGGGGATAGGGGGGAGGTAGCTAGGGAAGAATGGAGGAACTTTGGATTGGGCAGAGGGAAGTAAGAGGCGGGGAAGGATGATGGAATGAAATGGACATTATTACCCTATATACTTGTATGATTGTATGACCGATGTGACTCTGTACCATGTACAGCCAGAGGAATGAGAAGTTGTGCTCTGTTTGTGTACAATGTGTCAAAATGCATTCTGCTGTCATGTATAACTAATTAATACAAATTTAAAAAATCTAAAAAGGGCTGAGGATGTGGTTCAGTGGTTAAACACTCTTGGGTTCCATCCCCAGTATTAAAAAAAAAAAAACTAGTACAGAGTATTAACAAAATACTAAATAGGCCAGCAAAGGGAACCATTTTCGAAAGAAGTATATTTAACTAACTGTATATTTCATAATAGTTTTTCCTAAACAAGGCTCAATAGTTATAAAAGTCATCAAACTAATGTAACCAGAGGAACTTAAAAAAATTAATAAATACATGTAAACTAATTCATAGGCCCCTGAACAAACACAATGAAGAAATTAAAGGGGAAGTTAAAAAATATCTTAAAACAGGGCTGGGGCTGTAGCTCAGTGGTAGAGCGCTTGCTTCTCATATGTGAGGCACTGGATTTGATCCTTAGCACCACATACACATACATACATACATACATAAAGATACTTTGTCCATCTACAGCTGAAAATATTTTTTTAAAAATCTTAAGAAAGAAATAGAAACACAACATACCAAAATTTATCAGATGCAAACAAAATAGTTCTAAGAGGGAAATATATAGCAAAAAAAATATGCCAACATAAAAAAAGAAGATATCAAATAAATAACATGACATTATACCTCTGGAACTGAAAAATCAAGAACAATATAATGAACAAGGTGAGTGAATCAATGATAAAAGGTCTCCAATTAGAGAAAAGCCAAGGACCTGATGGTTTCACAGCAGAATTCTTCCAAACATTTAAAGAACTAATGTCACTCTTTGACACACTCATCCAAAATGTGCAAAGGAGGGAGTACTTCCAAACTCATTTTGTGAGACCAGCATTACTCTGACACCAAAACCACACAAGGCCCCCGGAAATGGAAGGAAGGGAGGGAGGGATGGAAGAAAGAAGAAAGGAGGGAAGGAAGAAGGAGAAAAGGAGGAGAGAAAGAATGAAGGAAGAGGGAAGAAAAACCCTGCAGGCCAATATCTGATGAATATAGATGCAAATATTCTCAACAAAATACCAGCAAACCAAATTCAACAGCGTATTAGAAGGATCATTTACCAGGACCATATGGGATTCATTCCATGAATGCAACAATGGTTCAACATGCACAATGCTATAACTGTGAAACACCACACTAACAGAATTAATGACAGAAACCATGTTGTCATCTCAACACACACAGTAAAAGCATTTGACAATATTCAACATCCTTTCATGATAAAAATTCTCAAGAAGTTAGGTATAGAAGAAACGTGCCTCAATCCAATAAGGGCCATAAATGACAAACATACAGCTAACATTATATTCAGCAGGGACAGTTGAAAGCTTTTCCCTTGAAGACCTAGAAAAGAAAAGGAGGCCCAATATCACCATGTCTATTCAAAATATAGTATTGGAAGTCCTAGCCAGGGCAATTAGGCAACAAAAAGAAACAAAAGTATTCAATTTGGAAAGAAAGAAGTTAACTCATCCTTATTTGAAAATTTCATGATTTTATATATAGGAAACCCTACACTCTCTACACAAACACCCTAGCCCCTCCAAAAGTATAAGAACTAATAAATTCAGTAAAATTACAGGATATAAAATCAGCACACAAAAGTTGTGTTTCTTTATACTAACAATAAACTGTCTGAAAATAAAATAAAGAAAACAATTCCATTTACAGTAGCATAAAAACATAGTTAAGAATAAATTTATCTGGGTGCAGTGGTGCACGCCTGTAATCCCAGCAGCTTGGAGGCTGAGGCAGGAGGATTGCAAGTTGAAAGCCAGCCTCAGCAATGGCGAGGTACTAAGCAACTCATTGAGACCCAGTTGTTAAACAAAATACAAAATAGGGCTGGGGATGTGGCTCAATGGTTGAGTGCCCCTGAGTTCAATCCCCGGTACCCCCCCTAAAAATAAATTTAACCAAGGAGGTAAATAATCACTACATTATAAACTATAAAACATTAGCAAAAAACAAAAATGAATAGAAGGATATCTCCCCCCCATACTTTTTATTGGTGCATTATAATTACTCATAATAATGGGATTCATTGTTGCATATTTGTACATAGACATGCTATAACAATATAATTTGGTCAACATCATTCCCCAATATACCCTCTTTCTAGAAAGATACCTTATATTTGTGGATTGGAAGAATTAATATTGTTAAAAAGTTCTTATCTACCACTTAAAGTAATCTATGGACTTAATGCAATCCCCATTAAATATCAATGACATTCTTCCAAAATAGAAAAAAAAAGGATCCTTAAATTCATATGAAACCACAGAAGACCCCAAAGAGCCAGAGAATTCTTGAGCAAAAAGAACAAAACAGGAAATAGCCCGCTGCTTGATTTGAAAAGCTAGAATAAAGCAATATGGTAGTCAACGCAGCATGCAATTCACATAAAAACAGACACATAGGCCAGTGGAACAGAATAGAGCATCCAGAAATAAACCTACACATTTACAGTCAATTGATCTTTGACAAAGAAACCAGGAACACACAATAGAAAAAAGACTGTTTCTTCCATCAGTGATGCTGGGAAAATTGGATATTGTGTCCAAGAAGGATGAAATTAGACCCTCATCTCACACAATATACAAATGTCCACTCAAAATGGATTAACATCTTACACATCAAACCTGGAACTGTAAAATTATTAGAAGAAAACATAGGGAGAAAGTTCTATGATATTAGTCCAGGAAATTCTTGGATATATTTTTGGACCCCAAAAGTATAGGCAATAAAAGAAAAAATAGGCAAAGGATTCCAAACTCAAAAGCTTCTACACAGCAAAGGAAACAATCAACATGGTGGAAAGACAGCCTACATACTGGTGAATATATTTATAAACCTCAATCTGATATGGGGTTAATATCCAAAATTTAAAAGGAGCTCAAAAAACTCATTAGCAAGAAAATAAAAGTGCAATTAAAAAGGATCTAAATAGACATTTCCCAAAAGAAGACATACAGATGGCCAATAGATATATGAAAAAAAATGCTCAACATCACTATCTATCAGGGAAATGCAAATTAAACCAGAATGAGATGATATCTCACACCTGTTAAAATGACTTATCAAAAAGGCAAAAGATAACAAGTGTTGGCAAGGATGTGGAACAAAGGGAACACTTGCATACTGCTGGTGGGAATGTACATTAGTACTGCCATTGTGGAAAGCAGTATGGAGGTTCCTCAAAAGTTAAAACCAGAACCACCCTTTGATCTAGCAACCCCACTGCTGGGTATATATTCAAGGAAATGAAATCTGTATGTCTAAGATGTATCTACATTCCCATGTTTATTGCCATAGACAATCCACAATAGCCAAGATATGGAATCAACATAAAGAAAGGAAGAAAATGTGATAGAGACACAATAGAATACCATTCCATTATAAAAAAGAAGAGAATCCTGCCATCTGTGACTCCATGGATAAATCTGGAGGATATTATATTAAGTAAAATAAGCCAGGCACAGAAAGACAATACCACATTATTCCACTCATCCGTGGAATGCAAAAGAGTTGCTCTTATAGAGGTAAAGAGTAGAATGGCGATTTTCAGAGGCTGGGGAAAGGAGATTTGTCTGGCGATATGAAGGACAGTATTCAAGAGATCTGTTGGGCAGCATGATGACTACAGTTAATAACAATGTACTGTATTCTTGAAAAATCATGAGAGTAGATTTTAGGCGTTTCTACCCCAAGAATGATAACTTTCTGAGGTGACACATATGGCAATTATTTCCACTTAGCCATTTCACAACATACATTTCAAAATATCATAATATACATGATAAAAAACATTACAATTTGATCCATCAATTTTCCAAAAAAGAAAAATTGAAAAACAATAAAAAAAATTAATTGAAATTAAAAGAATTCAGAAAAAGAGGGGAGAAAGGAAGGAGGGAGAAAAGGAAGAATTCAATGTTCATATTCTTCTCTATTTAGAAAACAACATAGATGATAATGTTTACCACTGTCTAAAAGGCTGAGTAATGTAACCAACCTTTGATTTGATTTCTGCAATGATAATTTGGAAATGAAGAAGCCTGCATTTCCTAAAAACTAAGTAAATAGATTTCACAGTAAATAAAATTAATTCAATGAGCTGAAGTATTTACAAAATTCAAATTGTTTGTGTTTTTTAAGTGTAATTTCATTTTCTTTTTTTTTATTGGTTGTTCAAAACATTACAAAGCTCATGACATATCATCTTTCATACATTTGATTCAAGTGGGTTATGAACTCCCATTTTTGCCCCAAATACAAGTTGAAGAACCACATCGGTTACAATTTCCATTCTTTGTGTTTCCCACAGTCTCTCTTCCTTGATAAACAATCATTACCTGGTTGGCTATAGCCTCGTGAAAATATCATCAGCCAATTTAGCTGCTGGTGGGAAATCCAGGGCAAAATTGCCCTAAGAAATGGTTAAGAAAGTAGATAGACTAATTTACAAAAGACTTTCTTATGTTTCCTTACACAGCAGTAGTAACTATAGAATAAATGTATTTGCATTTTTAAAGGAAAATATATTTTTCCATCTTTTCTTTACTTATACACATTTTGATTGGATTTAAAAGCATTCACTTGAAAAATAAAAAACTTCCTGGGCTTAAGGGATTATTGTGGGATTTTTAAATTACCTTTCAAAGGCAAAATAGTTGGATTCAAGATTTAACCAATACAAGGGCAATCGAAGTGATTTTTAATTGCAGGGATTTTTGTTAAAACCTGTAGTTCCCATATAATTAATAGCTATTAAATTTTGGCTCAAAGGACCCTTTTTAACCCCATATACAAAGTGAGCTACATGACTTTTCTATATTTTAGAGTAAATATGTCTATTAAATGACAACTCAGGTTTTGGTTATTGGCAGCTATGAATGGTATTCTTTAAACTTCTGAACTTTCTAGCCAAATGTTGCATCCACACAACCTGCTCATTCCAAACACCCTTTGACACTTGTCAAATAAATTTCCCTATGTGGGACTGCACATACGGAGACTACAGGGACAAGTAGATCCACTTCATGAAAGCACACTGTTGTCTTTCCAAGTATACCTGTATTTATCCTGATCTTGCCTACCTATGTTCTTTATTATTTATTTACATTCTTGTTTCAAGCCTCTTTAGTTTAATAAGCACACATGCAACACACCAACCCATAAGATATTTGTTTCTCATAGCCCAAAAGACATGTTTAAAGACTAGTATTTTGAAGATATAACCCCTCTCAGCTATTTAGGAGTTAAATATGAGCTAAAGAACTAAAGAGATCATTTGCTCTCTTTGAGGGATAAAGTTGAGGATGCAGGTGGGTGTGGCAATTACATGTAATTATGTACCACTGTTGAAGACTATGCGACCCCTGGTATGGTTTTCAGAGCCCTCCCTCTGCCCGTTGAACACCTCTCTGCCCCCATTCTATTTACCCACAGAGGCATTATTAGAGGCTATTGTTTGGAATGACTGTGTTTCTTTCCCAGCCTTGCTCTTGAGTTGGCCTCATTTGAATTTCTACAGGAAAGACGGTTTATCCTCTGTTGTGATCTATTCTGCACACATGACTGGCACACTTGTGGTTCATCCCTGCAGTCCTCATAGGTATTCACAGGAATTTAGTTTTAGCCCCATGGTTAGGTTGATGCAATGACTCAAAAACATTCAAGGAGGCATCTCAGAGTTCATCTAGGCTTCCTAGCTACATAGAAGATAAGAATGACCCTTACTTGACAGATTTGAATTTGATGCCACATCTACCATCCTCTCAGAGGCCATTCATTAATTTGCAATCATTTTCAAATTCTTTGGTCTTCTACACATTGCTGACAAGGGTATTACTCATGTGGTACAATTAACCAGCAGCTTTCAGCTGTCTCAACCCATTTACAAAGGTCAGGTACTGTGTAGTCTCTGGGTGTTTGTCTACCCAGTTTATTTGTTTATAATGTCATACCAATTCTCTGAAATTTAGAACTTGGTGTTTATATCAGCAATACTGTCATGGGACACATTAATAATAATTAATAGAACATTGTTGAGTTTATTTGATTAAATAACATTATTTTATTGATAATTCTTTCTGAACTTAATGATCAGTTGTTTGAGACTAAAAGAGCTCTTGGAAGGTTAAGTAATTGAAATCAAACTTCCATCCCCTAAGACAAACCCAAAAGAATATACATTTACAAATGCTTATTTAAATCAGTCCACAAAATGCAAGATAAGGAACAAATATTTACCACTGGACGGAGGTGAAATTCTAAGTGTGGTGTAGAAAAGATGAAAATTCTCCTGATTAATTACTGCAAGCTTGTCACTATTGTTGCATTTATCAATCAAAATCAGTAGTTTCTAGAAGCTCAGGGATGCTTGCTTGTTCAGGCTGGAGTCATCATGTGAAAACCACACCACACTGAACACTCAGTGAGAGTTTATACAGATAAAGAACATAGGAAATTGCAACTTGAAGTGACTTCATGCTGGGCAAGCAAAGCAGGCTGGTAAAACAGCTAAGAATGTGGATCAAGGGCCCAGACTGACTGGGTCACCTTCGACCCTGTCAATTCATAACTGTGTGATCAGTCATTCTGCCCAAGTATCCTCATGTGTAAAGTGAGAATGATAATAACAATAGTATTGAGATAGATAGATATAGATAGATAGATAGATAGATAGATAGATAGATAGATACTTTATAGAATTGTGAAAATTTGAAAATATATAAATGAAATATAATATTTATAAATAAAAATAACAACAATTATGGTTTATGCTTACTCTCTTAAGAGTACCTAGATATATTGCCTGAAAGGTATTACATATAAGGCACAAGTTGTTATTTGTTATTTTGATGGATATCTGAAGTGGTCAGTGTTTCTGGGGTGATCAGTGAATACTGAGGGGCTGGTCAGTATGTGTAAAACCCTCATAATGCCATAGGTCCTGAGAGTCTTTCAGGGAACCAGGAACGGACAGTGGATCTACAGTAGTGAGGCAGTATTCTGAAGGTATAACCCCTATCATCCTGTTTAGGAGTTAAACATGAGCTAAAGAGCTAGGACAGATCATTTCCCCATCCAGCAGGCTCAGGGTAGGAGTCAGCTGTGGTGTGTTGGTGGTGAGCTTACTGACCTCTCCATGGCCCTGTCCCAGACCTGAGAGAAACCTGCTTCTCCAGGGACAGTGGAGTCATCCACTCCACAGTGGCAAGATGATTGTTGACTACACACTTCCTCTCTTCTCTCTCCAGCCCAGACACTTGACCTTGAAAGTAGTGGCCCCAAACTCCCTGGCTCCATTGCAGCTGTCTCATAGGATAATCCAGGGAGAATTAGTCCTTCCTGAAACTCCCAACCTAGGTCCCAGGTAGCCTAGGATGCAGAGTTCATCCTTCCTCATCTACTTGCTTTTCAGTCCCTCATTCCCTCCCACATCTGCCTGCTCCAAAGTTTCCCTTCTCCAACTCCTAGGCCTTTTCATAGTGAGACTCTCAAAAAGGCAGCACAGCCAACAGGTCACCAGCAGGTGTGGACATAGAGCAAGACTGCTCAGCAGAACTTTGTGATATGGAAATGTTCTGTATCTGCACTATCCACTTCTGTAGCCATCAGCCACATGTGGCTATCAAGCATTTGAAATATGATTGATGTTACTGAGGAACCAAAGTTTTAATTTCATTTTGTTCAGTTTAGTCACAAATGTCTAGTGGCTATTACAGTGGCACAGCTTTAGAGACAAACTGAGTCCAAGTCAACACTCTACCTTTACCTAGTCCCATGACATTGAAAATGACTTTAATTTTCTCAGTCTCTCATTTATATATGGGGGTTATACTATTACCTACCTCATAGTGCTATTACTTTTGAATTGAAGCACTTAAATAGGACCTATTCCAGATTAAGTTTTCAATAATGGTAGCTATAATGTGATCCAACATGAATTCAAAATACTTTGTTGTATTTCTCTATGATTCAGCAGGGCTTGCTCTTCTCAGTATATTGATTGATTGAAATAATCACATCAAAATCATGCTCAGTTGATCCTTTGGAAAACAAAGAAAACATTCACCAGAAATCCTGATAGAAAAAATAATAAAAACCAATCACATCTGTACTTTGGGGAAATGATCCAATAACTATACCTAGCTGAGCCTTGGAGAAACATTTCAGCCTTTTTTTTTTATCATGAAATACTTTATTTTATGGGTGTTTCAAAGGATAAATCACAACAAAATTACTTAAGCAATGATGTATTTGGTTTGGGTGAGTCTGGAAAGGTTGGGCCTTGTCTGAAATATCTAGCATAGATATTTAATAAATAAAAGATGATCAGCAATCACTTATCTGCAGGTGACAGATAGCACATGAAAAGTTGAGATGCACTTCTCTAAGGAACATTAAAATTTACTTAAAATAAATTAATGATTTCCAGTCGAATCTCTGCTCAGTGTCTTGGCTCTATGCTAAGTACAAAGGGATCCAGAAAAATAATGTGACACTGTCTCTTTTTTTTAATGATTTCAGAGTGTTTTTTTAGAGATGCAATCTTTTCTGAGTACACATGGCAGAAATATAAAGTAGGATAAGTGCTGTGGTGTTTGGAAAGGGAAGATCTCAAAAGAGTGGCTGAAAGAGTTGAAGGGAGCTTGATGCATAAAGACAGACACTGGGTCATAAGGTTTAAAACAGGGATTGCTCATTTCCAGGTCTGAAGAGGTCAGTATGGGAGTAACCATTAAGGAAAGCATGCTCTTGGGGCAGACCCTGTTTAAATTACACAAGTACATGAGCCAAGTATATCAGTTTCCTTTGGATTCAATTCATTCAACAAATATTGAGGCCACTACTTACAAGGCCAAGTAGCTGGGCTGGAGAGAGAAGAGAGGAAGCGTGTAGCCAACGTGTGTGGCAAGGACACATCGCAGGCAGCTTGAGGTTTACTCAGAATTGTACAGTTGGAGATTTCATGAGGGGTGGGGAAATCTGCTTTATTTATGACGACTTTGTATTCCCACATTCATAAATCTGAATGTCCCAGTAAATGAAGAAATAAATTCGTATGATTAATATGGCAGTTCACAGGAAACATCGCGGTCTACATATCTAGTGGTACTCATGTTAAATCATTACTCTGTTACTAGCAGACTTTGTTTCCAGTGTCACCCTTTATTATCCCTTTTAAAATATTTTTGTTTCATAAAGATTCTTACTGAATAGATCAAAATCTTACTTCTAAAACAATTATAAGTATAGGCCTCTCGGGGCTTCCAGAGAGCATATTCTAAGCAATAACTTTGGAATCCAGATTCTAAAATCACAGAATCATATCATTCTCTCCTGATAGTTAAGGATTCCTTTTTGCAAGATATATTTTAAAAATCAGGAAATTTCTTTAATGCTGGAGGCCAATGACTTACTCCTCCCTACCTCAAGGAAAAAATAATTTTCAGGATTCATAAGTTTAAAAAAGAACACTAACTTATTGCCCCCTTTTCATACAGAAATATGCACCTTTCCATTCACAGTCAGATTAAAGGAAGTGTGACACCCCTGCCACCCTCCTGCCACCCAAAGCCTTGCTACTCAAGTGTAGTCCCTGGATCACTAGTATCAACACCATGTGGAACCTTGTGAGAAATATGGACTCTGGCCCTGCCCCAAATCCACTGAATGGGAACTGCAGGTGACAGATAAGCACATGAAAAGTTGAGAAGCACTTCTCTAAGGAACATTAAAATATTACTAAATTAATTTCATTCATCCCCGCATAACCAGTTCCTTTCAAAGCCAGCAACATGTAAATTTGTCCTGCAGAATAGACAGGAATAGTGCTTTCAAGTTGAAACCACAAAGGATTCCTCACAGGTACTGACATTCCCTCTTCCTCAAATAAAAATTGAACATGCATTTTTAAAGTACTAGTTTTAAAAGATAACAAATTGCTTTCTTACCCAGGTCACCTGCATGATTCTGTAGGGTCGTCTTTCCTCTCAGCTCTTTCTTTCAAAAATTAAAGTCTGAGATAAAAAAATGTAACCAAAGTGCTATAAACAATGCACTAGATCATGATGAAAGGAGAATTGGAAAGACTGAAGAAGAAGGAAACATCTGGAGGCGAAGAGAAATAGAGGAAGCCAACAGGGTCAAGGCTGCAGTTTCCTGGGATCCAGTGTCCCCTTAGTTCCCAGGGAATCCTCTTAGACAATCTGTCCCCACACATATCCCAGCAAGGCCTCATGCTTCAGGGTGATGGAGCAGACCTGGAAACAGGACCCATGCCAGGAATACCTTCATAAAACATTTTCTATAGCAACTGAAATAAAGACCAGTGTTAATATAACTAGAGGTATTCATCCTCTAGCCGATATTAAAGTTTAAAAAATAATTGGAATAGAAGTGAATCTTTTAGGTTAGAATGATTAAGCTAAAAAAATAACAAAGAGGACCTTTGATTTTTTGTTTACAATTGTTGCCTTTTTGTTTTGTATTTATTAGCCACAAACTGTCAATTCCTTAAGAAAAACAAGGGTTAAAGCCATTGCTTAAACATGGGTTCCTGCTCTTCTATAAAAACAAATGCATGTATGTATGTATAATATATCAAAGTGTATAAATGCATTCTACAGTCATGTATAACAAATTAAAACAAATTTAAAAATTTAAAAAAATGCATGGAAATTCAAATTCAGTATCATGCGCTGACTTGATCAACTGCTATGATGAAGGCCAGGGTGTTTGATATATAAATAAATTAAATATAATCATGTAATCATCAGGAAAGAAAGTATAAAAGGGGCCCTAATAATAATGTGTTGATAAATGTTTTCACAACTGGATCTCTGAGAGAAAGAAATGCCCTAATTGTAGCATTTTCCAGTTTCCATGACATAAATACTTCAAATATGGTGGGTCTCAAGCTACCAATGTGATGTCATTGAAGAGAGTTTGGAAGAATGCACACAGTTGGTTCTCAGGAACCCATGAGAACCATCCCAGCAAATAACTAATATACATACTTCTCTACTCATTGGTAGACTCAGCAATATTGGATCTTTGGTCCAAATATGCATTTGTTTACACCATGAAGAGGTATAAACAATATACTGTTAATCTTCATCAAAGGTGGTTAGAGCTGAAATGTAAACTTTAGAACAAGTACATGAATGTTAAAGTCCGGTTTCCATTTTTTTTTTTTTTCATTTTCAGCATATTGGAAAAGCTCTCCAAGCCTTACACTTTTATGACATCCTCCTACCCACCAATCACTCTCAAGCTGATGTTTTTAATGCCTGTTAAAGATGGGGAACAACCCTGTGTGGCTTATGTTTTGCTTTCTTGGATATCTTCCAGAGTATCTGTCACTCCATTGGATATAATCATGAATTGTGAAGAGAGACACGAAGCGACAATCATGAATATGTACATATTTAGGGTACTTCATCAATTTTTGGCAGCAATATTCCTCAAGATTGGCATATAGATTAAAGTTGAGGTGGTTGCCTTAAAAATAATTTTAAACTAGACATTTATAGCATACACAAAGCAAGCTTATATAGTTGTCATAGATGATATTTTACTCATGTCAAAGAAACTACTGTTACTCATGTGTAAGGTTTAAAACACAAGAAATCAGAAAGCACTATTGCTACACAAAGTGTTTAACTATTAAGACTAAATCTATTACGCACCTATTACAATATACATGAAGATAAGAGTTTTCACTCAAAACAGTCTCATTAGCATTTACTTATGCAGTCTCTCTCAATCTTTCACAGAAACAGTAATGATAGCACATTAAAACAGACAGTCCATAAGGCCACTAGAAATTAGGGCTGTCACACAATCTAAGAACAAAATCTGGGAGAAACTAATAAGAAAGATTGACATTAATTTAGAAAATTGATCAAAGCACAGCTTATAGCATTAACTAGCTTTGCTTTCTGATATAAAGGAGCATGGGGGGAGCGGGTAAGAAAAATCTATTACAGTCTTTGTATCATAAAGTGTTTCTTAAACTGATATGCATGTCATACTCTGAGATACCATCCTCTATAAGGTTTGAAACCATTGTGGAGTGCGGAGACCTCTGAACTCCTAAAGCACTCCTTCCCACCTCCACTGGCTTTCTTCTACATCCTTTCATAATGTGTAAAACCTAAAAATATCTGGGCAGAAAATAGGGGGATGAATTAAGATTGGACACAATCAGAAATGACACAGAATATCCTAGAAAATTTAATTATAGTTTCAGTGTCCTAGAAAAGTAGGCAATAAGGAAAGGCCCTCACTGAGTTCATATCTATCTTATTGGTTGTTTCTCTAGAGAAACTTGACTATGTCAGTCTAGACACAGTGTTACTTTTACCAAGGATGAGTAAAGAGGAAATGTAAACATGGAGCAAAACAAAATGTAAAACTCTAGAACAAGAAAGAAAAGCAACATCCAAAAGACACAGAGAGGAACACATTTCTTTAGCATTATTAATTTCAAGGTCTAAAGAAAAATATTGGAAAACCATCAAAGAGAAAAGAAACAAGAAGTCATTTTTAAAGCGGAGATATGATGAAAGAGGCAAATGGATGTCATAATGAAGATTTGAAAAAACACAACAGCAGAATTTAAGCTCATGTTAAACTGATGCTGCAAAATACTAGAGGATTAGTGTTGGTACAAACTTGAAAAACCAAAAAGCCTTCTTAATATGCAGGAAATAAGATCATGTATAGGTAAGTAAATGAAAGAGATTATTATAGATAGGGAAGAGAGGGAATGGAGAAAGTATATTCAGGTATTTTGTTTAGTGATATTAAGAGAAACAAAAATAACTCAAACTTCATGAAGAATAAGTTGAAAACAAAGAAATAATCAAAGCTTCAGTTGAATAAAGTACTTGAGCTAAGAAAAGACAAATACATATATTTTTAAAAAGATCCCCCAAATCCAATTTAAAAAAATCAATTAGAAAAACGCAATCTCCAGGCAAACATGATAAATTTTTGAGTAACCAAAATAAATATATATTTTTTTAAAATCTTACAAGCATCTGAATAAGCTCACCTATACTTGAACAAACTTATCTATAAAGAACTATCTTCCAGTGTGTTTCCCCCAAAGATTCTGAGACTAGAGGCTGCAGGTCCCCAGAAGCACCTGCTAAGGAGTGGGAACGTGTAAGAAGGAATAGTAAGCAATCATTACTTTAGCATTGTTAGTTACAGGTCTGAGCTGGTTAACACTGTGGAAACAGACTCAATCCCAGTGGAGAAATCCAGGAACATTAAGTACATTTCATCAGTATCCAACCCAAGAGGTGAGGAAGCTGAGAAATTCATCTTCAACTGCTGTCCATCTCTGCTGAAAGGTGATAACAGCACATTAACTGCCCAGCTCTTCCAGGTGCTGAGAGAAGCCCTCAGGCAGAAAGTTGCAGATGCTTGTAGGAGGACCTGGGCCAAATACTAAAATGGTGAATAATTAGGGCATGTGGGAGGGAACTGAAAGCATCTACTAACAGTAATAAAAACCTAGTTAACCTAAGACTTCCTTCTACCACAACAGAAATGCCAAAAGACAGTGAGTGAATTCATGTTAGTAAAGTTTCCAGGGGAAAATAAGGTGCACCAATCGTTTAGTGTCACTAAACTCTTCACAAGTAAAGGCCACAGCAAGATATCTTCATATGCAAGACCTCAAAAACTGTGTGGCTTGTGTACTTATCTTTTAAAAAATATTAGGTAAAAGTTTCCCTAGAAAAGTAACATTTGAACATTCGATCATACATATTTAACTCTCTTCCCCCGCCTCTCCAAATTCCCTTTGAAATTTCAAAGCAGAAAAAAATGTTCAGCGTTAGCATAACCCCAGAAAATAAATCCATTCATGAGCCAGAAGCTTCAAGGTATAGCAAAAAAAAAAAAAAGTTGGGGGTGGTGTCTGGCTACACAAATTACTATGTGGGTACCCCAAGGCTCAATTTGCTTACTTAAAATAGGTGGAACAATTACTCCATAAGAGACCCAATGTGGGGCAGTTTCTGAAGTGACTCCCAATGATCTCTGCCTTTGGTACTCATGCCCTGTGTAACTCATCCCCATGTCCACGTGTGTGTTGAACCTGGGGACTTGCTTCTAACTAATAGGATATGAAAAGAATAATAGATTAGATTAAAAGACTGTGGCTTCTCTTTTCTAGTTCTCTCTCCTGCTGGTGTTCTCTCTTGCCCTCTAACTTGCTCCTTCTGCCATATTGTGAGATGCTGCAAGGAAAGACCCGGAGTAAAGGAACTAAGGGTGGGCTCTGGCCAACAGTCACTGAGAAACTGAGACCCTCATACCACCAACCCGACAAGAATTGAGGCTTGCCCACAACCACGTGAGCAAGCTTGGAAGTGAATGCTTCTTCCCCCAGTGGAATCTTGAGATTCGACTGAAAGCCAGTCTATAACTTGATTGCAGCCGATGAAAGACTCTAAAACAAAGGACTCAATTAAAGTGGCCATATTCCTAGCACTCAGAAACTCTGAGATAATAAATGTTATTTTAAGCCATTATGTTCTAGAATAAATTCTTACAAAGCAATAGATAATACCCAGAAACCCCTCCGACCACGGAAATTCAGAACTTGCTAATAAGGCTGAATCATCAGAAAACCAAACCAATTGAAGAAATTCAAGTTCTGTAACAAATGCCCAAATGATCCTTCCTCAAGAATGAGCAGTGTTCTCAGACATGGAAGTGTTACCACAGTGGTCATGCCAAGTAGAGGTCAGCTTAGGCCTGTAGTATAGAAAGGGCAGGGCATGGGAGTAGTCACTCTTCATGTGAAAGCAATAAGGGGGTGCATTTTCTGGATGTGATTTAAAGACTAAATAAAGCTAACTAGAGTCTGCTTTCTATTACCACCATGTACTGGCAATTCTAAACAATGTCAGGGCAAACACCCCCCACCCTACTGACTTGCCTTTGGGATATCACCAACTGCTATGACAAAAGTTTTACAAATGATTGGCAGAGTGAAGCTCCCTGCTGTGTGGAGAAAACTCCATCTGCACTTTCTTTGGAAAATTGGATCTCTTACCCCACACAAATGCCCCCACAGATCAGAATGGCAAGAAAGAGTAGGAGCAAAATCAAAGGTAACGGCAGGCTCTGGATTAAAACAAATATGATTCCATGATTACTTGCAGGAGTGCACCAAGGGTCCCATGCACAGAAGGACAACCTCGGTCATGGTCAGGGGCAGTATTTACTCAGCAATTACTTATTGAGGGCTCAATTTAAGCCGATACTATTCTTAAACCAGAGAATCAGTAAAAAAAAAAAAAAAGATGCAAATAAATGTCTCTGTGGAGTTCATATTCTAGTGGAGCTTGGTATAAATAAATCGACAAGTAAAATAGCTTTCAGAGGATGGCAAATACCATGAGAAAAAAATGAAGCAGGGAATAGGGCTTAAATATGTGCCAGGATGGGTTTTGCAATTTTGAAAAAGATGCTCAGGGAAGACCTCAGAAATCAGGCCACATTGAAACAAAGATCTGAAAGAGGTGGACAAGAGAGACATGTGGATCTCTGGAGAGTGAAAAATCCAGTTGGAAGAATAACCAAGTGTAAAATCCCTGACAGGGTAATATCTTTGGCATATCTAAGAAGCAGCAAAGAGTTTGGGAGGTCAGAAGGAAGGCTGGTGTGGAGTAAACAAGGGGGAATAATGGATAAAGACTTCTATTTCTCTTCCTCTCCCAAATCTTCTTTGAATTCCTCCCATCTGCGGATAGAAACCTTACTAGCAAAGGATTCTGGGAAATGAAACATGGATGAACAGGAAGAGTGCTAAATAACAATGAGCCATCTGGCACATTGACTTTCCCCCCACCATCCTTTCTAGGGCCTAAAAATCTAAACTTAAACCCTTGACATAACCCGAAAGGAACAACTTACCAGAAAGAAGACCTCAACCTCTCTGAAGCTCTGTTTCGTAACCTGTGAAATGGAAGTAGCAATATCTAGATCTCAGTAAAGCAAAGTTAGTGACGATTCAGCACACGCAAAGAGCTTGCCCCCGTGTCTGGTCCACTCTAAACAAAGTGACGCTTGGTTATTATAGACATAAAATAAAGGAAACTAACTCACTCTCCACTCACTAGTAAAATAATCTCAAGTAATTTATCTCATTTTTATGACCATTGATTACCTTATCTCTAAAATGAGAATAACAAGATACAGTTACTTTAAGGATTAAAGGAGACTATATAGAGATCATGCTTTAGCTGACACATAGTTAAGTTTTCAATGAATGATAACCATTAGCTATCTAAGAAATCAGAGGGTTGGGTTTTCTTCAAATGTCCCTCCTATCCTAATAATCTTTGGTACTGTCAGTAGTTCTACAATGAAGGATTTTCATAGTCTACCTCTGAACATATGGGACTTACAAGTCTTATTTCTTCTTAAGTAAATTTCGATCTGACACACTGTGGCCAGAATGCAGGAAAATTAGAAATGCTTGGCTATCCATCATGTATGCCCACTGGGAGCTGAAATCAAGAGACAGGAGTTATAGCAGGAGTTGACCCAGGCCCTGTGAACTTCATGGGTAAGGCAGATAAACTCACCCCATCACTTTCTCATTTATCTACTGTGTGGTCTGAAAAGCAGCTGCAGGTGGGGGGAGGGGCATTATCTGAGGCTAGTTCAGCAGAGTAAACCTAGCACCTAGGATGTGGCTGTCACAGAGCAACTTGAAGCCTAATTTCATGACAATCCAGGAAAGAGACAAGAGAGTATGCAGCAACAAGTCGCCAACCACACTGCTCGTGGGACCCCAGCCATGACCCTGGGAAAGGTAAGAATACACTCAGCAGGAGCCCATTCTATCCTCTTCACAGTCATAGCAATTTCCCAAAGGAAGCTAAAAATGGCTCCTGTAGGGGAGAAAAACCACGGAAGGAGTAAGAGAGTAAATTAATAGAAGGCCCAGATATAAGTACCTGAACTCAGCCAGAAGAGAGATCACTGACTAAAGGCCATGTTGACATACAAGTGACAAAGGAATGTAAAACAATTCTCTCCAACACCATGCACAGTGACAGTGAGGAAACAAGCTCTGGGCTTACTCCATCTGATATGTTCTCAGTAGCAACCAGTGAGTTAAGCCACATATAAGTGATGCTCACTCTTCCTATCCTTCTGATCACTGCAAACATTTTTTGTTAGAGTGAGAACCAGGGTCATGGACCACCACCTCCCCATTTGCCAGGGTGGGCTCACAGCAGGCTGTGGTGGCTACTGACCCTGAATCCCACTCCAGGCAGGAAGGTGAGGAAGAACCCAACATCCAGGGATCCTCAGCTGTGCCAGGAGAGCAGGGGCTGCACACGTCCCCTCAGGGGGTCCTCAGATGACCAGAGCAATAGCAGCTGTATGTCCCCTTGTTAGACACAAGTCCACTGAGACTCGCAGAGGTCAAATAACTCAGGAGACACGTCTTCATGACCCCTAACACAGGGCCAACTCCTCCAGCTGCTCTGATAAAGCAGAGAACCAGGGGACCAAGCCCCCTCTCCTGGGGACATCAGCTGCCACAGAGGAGGTGGGCGATGTACATGGAGAAGAAGAAAAGAACCAGAGGGTCAGAATTTTTAGAATTTTCAGTACACATTTATTTATTTATCCATCCCACATGTAATTTATTGAGCAGAGGCTATGCCTTAGTTAGGACCTAAGAAGAATAAGAACATAACCAATTCAGGCCTGCTTCTCGGGGAACTCTAGTTTTGGGGAGAGGAAACAAATAATCTATAATTATCATATACTATGACAAGTACTGCGGGAAAGAAGTGTCAAAGGACACTCAAGGAAAGGCCTAAAAATCAGACAGAAGAGAGAGGAAGGCTTCTAGGAAGAACTCCATTGGAACTAAGCCTAGAAGAGGTTGATTGTGGTTAGCATCAGGGATGGAATTCTAGCTAGAGGAACACCGAGGGGAAGGACACGGTGTGTCCTAAGTCACTCAGTGTGATCAGGAGTATGTGGGAGATGAAGTCTGAGTCTGCAACTCTGAAGACAGACACAAGCTACAGCCTTGCAAGTCCTCAGCCTCAAGGACCTTGCTGAAGCCACAGGAGGGAGTGAGCCCAGCTGTGATGTGTAGTGTGAGAAATCATCCAGGGATGGAGACCCACCATGGACCTTGTTCTTAACACCCTACTCAACTCTAGACAACAAACTTTCCCACATTAGCACTCCTTCCCCCTCCCCCCTCCCCCCTCCCTGAGGTCCAGACTCTCCCTCTCCCAGCCACCATCTCCTGTTGCTACATGTTCTAGCACTATCCTCAACTGTCATTCAAATGGGCATAGGAGGATAGGAACTCTCAATTCTCTGTGGTTTTTAAGTGCCAGAAAGCTGCTGACACAACACTGTTCTGGAGGATATTTTACAATGGGACCAATTATCCCCAATAGTTCTATATAGTGCATTGGTCATAGAAGGATGCTGATATATATGTAATACACACACACACACACACACATACACACACATATACACTATATATGGTATATATACACTATATTATATATATATATATATATATATATATATTTATTTATTTATATATAGTATCAGCATACTTCTATGACCAATGCATTATATATATATTTTTTTCTGATATATATTTTTAAAGAGACTATAAACTGTATTTTAACTTCCATGTGTTGCTATTTAAGCATTTTCTTTTTTTTAATACCTTTATTTTATTTTTATGTGGTGCTGAGAATCGAACCCAGTGCCCTGCACATACTAGGCGAGCGCTCTGCCACTGAGCCACAATTCTAGTCCTGCTAGTGAAACATTTTCTACCAAGTCAGGCAGGAGGAATTTCCATAGACCTTCCAGGCTTTTGTTTAGGTACTACCTTGGTGGGAATCCTGGTAGAAAATTAGCTTTTCTTTTTGCTTAGTTGTCCTTGCTTACAGGGCAGACTCCTAAGATTGTTCTCACTTTTCTTTTCTTTTTTCTTTCTTTTTGGCAGGGGGAGCTGATTACTGGGGATTGAACCCAGGGGTGCTTAACCACTAAGCCATTTATTTATTTATTTGTTTGCTTGTTTATTTATTTTGAGACAGGGTCTCATTAAGTTACTTAGGGTTCCTCTAAGTTGCTGAGGCTGGCTTTGAACTTGCAATCTTCCCATCTCAGCCTCCTAATCAGGTGGATTACAAGTATGTACCACCACACCTGGCTTACTGAACCTTTTCAACATAATGTTTCTGCCTCATTTGGGCCAGGGAAGTCCAGGCTTAGCTGTCTGGGTTTTGATAGCATTTTTTCCCCATTGGATATAACTAGCCACTCTGCTGTTGCACATTGTAATTCTCTGCCCCATGTGTCTTCTGGAAGGAAATGCTGACTCGCATTTTTCCTTTACAGACTGGACATATTCCTGTTCATGAGGGTGAGGGGCCCCCAGCTACAGTTTGTCCCCATGAAGCTGACCAGTTCTATTGCCATGGTAACACCATGGGATAGCAAGAAGATGTAGAAGACCCATGCTGACACCAGGGCCAACTTCATGGGTATATGACCTGTGTAGTCTCTCAGGGGCCTGCCCTTAGGACCCATACTTGGCTTAATGCTCTGGAGTTAATGCCTTGAAATCATTAATAATTTTTAATGAGGGGTCCCACATTTTCATTTTGCCCTGGGCCCCATAAATTAGGTAACCAGTCTTACTGACATTATAATTCCTTTTGACAAGAATGAGCCTCAGTGTTCCATTAGGCCAGGTTTTTTCAAAGGCTGCAAAGCCAGCTCATTTCCTCCTGCCATCCATCCCATAGGTATATAACTGGTAAACTGGATTCTGAGAATTCCAAAAATAAGCATTGCATTGGAAGAAAGTAGACAGACACAGAGCCACACCCAGCTGAATACTGCCAGCAACACCCAGAACTTTTCTGCAGAACTTCAGCACCATTCAGGATAATAGAACTGTTAAGGCACTGAGTTTCCCCACAGCTGTGCTCAGTGCCAGGTGTAACCTCAGTCAACCTAAGGGAAGTTTCCCAGAATATGGTATTTAAATGAAAAAAAAAAAATCACAACTCACAGAAATCTGGGTCTGTTTTCAGGAAGTATAAAAAGAGATACATGAATAAAATGTCTAATGAAAGAGGTAAGTGCAGTTAAACTAAAAAGCCAGGTTAACAGAACAATGCTCTGGGTCTTTTTCTTTTTAATCCAAGCACACCTGGCTTGTTAGAAAAGCAACACCAGACGAAGGCATCTCTCTGATTATGAAGAGTTTTTATGTCTAATCTCCTTATTCATTTAAATTTTATCCAAAGAGTAAAATCTGTTACACTGTATTTCACTTGCAATCACAAGATATTTGGTTGCCAAGGATAAAGATATGCCTAAAATTCTGGCTACCAAAAGAGTCTGTGTGACACACACATATACATATATACATACACACATATACATAATGCACATATTTAATGTCTTTCAACTTGTGTAGAATAATTTGGGTATACTGAGTGAAGTTTTCTTAGTTAAAACAGGCTGTTAACAACAGAGAAAGTAGCACACTAAAGCTGCCTCACTAGCTCCCAGGTGACGAATGTTTACATCTCTTCCAACTTCATGTTCACTGCTGTGGTGCCAGTGTCTTGAAATCATCCATGACCCATCATGGGGACATATGCTACAAACTAGTGCATTTTTCCTCTGGACATCCATATACCAACACACCACATTATAGAGCTTACTTACTGTAAAGCGTTCTAAATAAAACCCAGAAATTGTGAAAATTAAGGCATTGTAGATCCAATCTATTTAAACAAAATGAAACTGATGAAGGATGATTAGCGTGGGAATTTTAATTCCACATAAAAGATGAGAGGAAGTGGGAGCATGACATTTAACTCTATCGGTGCACCTGTTGCTCGGGACCACCTTCCAGAGAAAGCTCATAATAGCCTGACACACACCGCACTGAAATCCTCCTCTTGACCCTTAGCAACACTGCACCTGAAAATGCAATGAGTGAGTAGAGGTCTATGTTGGAGCTGGGGTTACCTAATTTCAGTGGATAAAAATTTTTTAAATAAATGCATCAATCATATGCCTTCATTCCTTCAAAGTCAATTCTATTATGGGAAACACAATTTGATAAGTATAAGGACAATTAAAATGATTAGAACTCTATTTAATTTTCCCATTGTGCTTATGTGTATAAAATAACCCATGCACTATATATAACACAGAGAGAAACTAACTGGTTATGACTGAACAGGAACATTGTTATTTTTTTCACATCATGTATAATCACATGAAGGCACTCCTTCCCAACTGGGAACTCTGAGAAATTAAACAAAGAATTTATTGCTCAGCTGTCTGTGGCTGCATAAATTTATGGCCAAAAGGGAAATTGCACCAGATGTATTCTGTAGGGGGAAATGGGTCTGCTGCATTTCATTAGTGCTAGGCCAGGTCTTACAGGAATAATCCAGTCAATTTTACTCCATCATTTCAGCTTTTAGGTATATCACAAAACACCCTCCTCAGCTCAGCCCACCAAACAACCAATATTTTATTTCTCTTAACTCTTTCTGTAATTCTTCAATGGAGGAGGACCAGAGAGCAGGATGGGAAAGGTATATGAGAATCTTACAGAGAATCTTATAGTTCTAAATGTGCAGTTTAGAAGGGAGGAATAAATATATCCTTGTTTCATAATACAAATTTTAAAAGCATATTTGGACAAAATGGAATAGTGAGAATATAAAGAAGATGCAATGCCAGCACAGATAAAAGACACTGCTTAAAGTTTTATGTCAATTTTTAAAAAAATTTAAAAAGGAAAATGGACACTACTTTACAGTGCTACCTACTCATATTGTAGGGATTACCATTAATACTGTAGGGCTATGTGCCCAGCACTGTTCTGAGTGCTTTACATACTTAGGCTATCAAATCTTCCCAACAACCCTAACAAGTGACTGTCTATTATATAGACCCTGTTTTAGAAATAAGGACACTGAGTTATAGACAGGCTAAGTCACTAAGTGATCAAGTCTAGTTCTAATCCAGACTCTATGTATCTGTGCTGAGAACCTCTGTGCTCTGCTGCCTAGAACATAAATACACTTGCTTTGAGAAAGCCAAAGAGACAAAAACATAAAACAACCAAACAGACCATATAGGATGGATTTTATAACTGCTCTTTTACAGAAAGTTATATCCTATAAAATACCATACAAGCATAGCACATTTCTCCTTTGAGAAATTTCTCTGCCTTCGCAGACTTAATTCTCATGCATCTTTTTGCAAAAGACTCCCTCTCCCCCACCTCTTGATACAACCAGGTTGCAGTGTTGCTTATGAAATTATTTTTCAATGGAAGAATCCATCAACCAATGAATCAGACAATGAGTGCCATTAATGGCTGTAGAGTCAAACAAAGGAGTTGCACAGTGCTTGGTGTGGCTTGTTATTTTAACAATCCAGGATGGTTTCAGAGCATCAGGATAAGCTTTGAAGCTTTACAGATTACAATTGTGAAGATCTAGTGTGAATAAAATGGAGAAATCACACTGGGTAAGTAAAAGGCATTAGTCTTTAGTGATGTCCAACACACTAAAGACTATTCCCATTATTTAACTCATTAGTCTGCACCACTATCCATTTAGTAGATAAGAAAATGGAAGCTCAACAAATAAAGCAATTTGCCCAAAGTCATGCCAGCTAATAAGAGGAAAATTGGGGGCATGAGACCAATCTTTTCTAATTCCAAAGTTCTTTTCACTTCTATGCAATATTTCAGGTAAACAAGGAGCAGAGAAGGGAGGAGAGAAACCAGGAAAAAAAGTGAGAATAAGATGAGAGGTAGTCAAGAGATCAGCCATATCCAAGACGTTTGCCACATAAATATCCAGACAATTATTTTAATCCCCCAATTTCCTTATGTAGAATTAAAATAAGAATGACCCAGTTATCACAGTGCTCTTGACAGGAAAGTCAAGGCTGACATCCAATTAATTCAGGGTTTCACTGTGTCCTGGCAGGGACTCCCGTAGGGCGAAAGCCTTCATGGAAGTTCTTTTTCACCTTCTGAGTTGGAGGTAATTGCCCTGCACAGGAAATTCTAAGCCTCCACACCCTCAGGCAGAAATCTGGCCATTCGTTTGCAGAGTGCTGGCACTAACCTGGCAGCTGCAGATGCCCCCTCAGCAGTTATAGCTGTCTAACGGGACACCTGTTCTCCCTAATTGAAGGCGATGGGCAAGGGGCTGCTGGGGAAAAGTTGGCAGCAGCTCCACTAATGTCTTGTGATTGGACAAAAACTCCCAATGAGCCATAATGTAAAATAAATTCTGCCTGCAGTAGCATGTCTCTCAAGAAGAACCAATTTGAAGCGCAGTAAGTTAGAGGTACCCAACAGAACCTGATGATGGGCAGTAGAGAAACTCGTTTAGAAAAGAATTCCTAAGGGAAGAACTGTAAAGAAATGCATGGTGCAATACCCTCTCTTCATTGGTAGTATTACACACTCAGAAATCTACAGCATTTGCAATCTCTTTCTCCACCTACCCTCCCCCGACTTTTTAGTAATTGGTTTAATGGACACTAAAAGCATGAAGAAGAATGTAGCACACCCAATTTATTACTACATCTCATTTCATAGATAGCAAGCCCACGCCCTGCATGCTGCATTGAATATATAGGTTACATTTAGAGATCGATATCACTTGGCTGCAATTTGATAAGTGCCTCTAATTCAATTTCTAACTATGGCATTTACTTAATCAAAACTTTGGCAATGAGAGCCAATTCAAACACTATATACAATAAAGAGATTTGGAAAAAAGTCAGAGAGAATCATAGGGTGAATGCTTAGAAACTTAAATGCATGGTTTAAGTTCACTACAACTTTAATAAAAATATGATCTTTAAACAAACATTCACAAGCATTAACTGTCCTAGCACTAAAGGAAAACATAAAATGATACTATAGATGTGAAGACTCTGGGTAGAAGATGATCATGTCAGAAATCAAGGGAGGCAAGTAATAAGATCTAATGGGAAATAGTTCATTAACACTGTCTTGATATTTTTGCACTATGATCTGATACTTTCCATCTCCAAACATGCTTTCAAGTATGATTGTTTTTATTTAAAAAATCATATTCAGGACTCAGACATGATGAATTAGAGGGAGGATGCACTTCCTGGCATTTCCTTAGCATCAGATTTTAAAAGCAAAAAGAGTGCTCCTCAGTGAAGTGGGTAACTAAGAGAATTCACTGAAATTCAATCCTGGACAGTAAAAGAAACCATAGAGACGCAGAAAGTCACAAACTTCTAACATAATGGAATAAACAATACTTTGGAGCCATGCCAGCTTGGCAGGCCATGGCAAGGCAGCCATGGCTGCTGAGGGGAAGTGGCGCACAGGCAGAGAGAGAAGAAAGTGAAGTGGGAACAGCAAAGACCTCACACAGCAAAGGAAATTTTGCTGCTCACACAGCAAAGGAAATAATCAAGGATATAAAGAGAGAGCCTAAAAAATGGGAGAAGGCCAGCTACTCCTCTGACAGAAGATTAACATGTAGAATATATAGAGAACTCAAAAAAACTTAATATCAAAGGGAAAAAAAACAATCAATGAATGGTCAAAAGAACTAAACAGAAACTTCTCAAAAGAAGAAACACAAATGGCCAACAAATATATGAAAAAAAAAAAGTTAAACATCTCTAGCAGTCAGGGAAATGCCAATCCAAAATACACTAAGATTTTATCTTATTCCAGTCAGAATGGCAAATATTTATCTTATAGACTCGGGCTCTTATATCATTATTGGAAACCACCTAAATACCCATCTATAAGGAAACAGAAACAAAATGACATTCAGATTATTAATACTGTGCTCAGAGGAATGAAGTAGCACCATGTGTATTAACATGGAAAGATCTCAGAAAGATAAAAGTAAATATAAAATGAAGCCCAATGAGATGTTGGTCACTCTCTAACCTCGGTTTCCTCATGAGTAACTAAAGATTTATCCATGAGCATCCACTATAAACCAGGAACTATTTTAGGCAATGAAAAATGAAATGAGGTTGGGGTTGTAGCTCAGTGGCACAATGCTTGCCTAGCATGTGTGAGGCACTGGGTTCAATGCTCAGCACCACAAAAAAATAAACCAATAAAGGCATTCTGTTAGTTTACAACTACAAAAAAAAAATGAAATGAAAAAAAAAAACTATCTTCATTCTAGTGATGTGAAAATTCTCTTGATGTGAAATGGAGACAAAAAATACATAATAAAGTTATATTAATGATGTTAGGTGATTTTTTAAGCTTATAGAAAAAACATGAAAGAAAAAATAACATCAGAGGAGAGGCACTAGGGAGTTTTGAATTAAGATATCATTGGAAAGGTGCTATACCAGCAAAGGTGAAAGAAGTGGAAAATAAGGAATACAGATTTTGCTTGACACTTTCTCAAGCTTATTCTGATTAACAAACATCCTTTCCTATTTCTCAGTGTAAATATAAAATGTTCTCCATTGTTATATCTTTTCAGGAATTTCAGTGAGCATCTTCTTTCTTAGGCTTAGAAGAAGAGGATTAAACCTGGAATTATCTTTATTTTAAGTTAATAAATAGCTTTGAAGAGACTAGGTAGAAAAACACATTATTATTACATTATTCAGTAATAATTAGGCCTAATACCCATAGTGTTTAAGCAAAACAGTCAATATTAAGAACTTCGAGGGCTGGGGATGTGGCTCAAGTGGTAGCACGCTCACCTGGAATGCGTGTGGCGCTGGGTTCGATCCTCAGCACCACATACAAATAAAGATGTTGTGTCCGCCAAAAACTAAAACATAAATTAAAAAAAAAAAAAACCTCCGATGCTGAGAAATTTTAGGATGAATGAAAGCAGCTAGCTTACTTTCTGAAAAACAATCCTGTATGAGTCAAAACCTCACAAACTTGTTTCTGAAATTTATTATTTAAACTAATGCTAGCTGTGTCATGGGCTATATGTGGACCACCATGCATCACAGCCTAATGAATAGGAATATCTGGTGTCTGGGAACTATCAGTGGACATTTCCTCTGTGTACAACTTCCAAGAGACATTGTGAATTCCTATTCCACTCTGCCATGTCCCACACAGCACCTGAGATGGGTGTGACCTGCCAAGATGCCAATCAACCTGCTGACTGCCAGACATCACAAAGCAAGACTCCACCCTTGAAACTTTTCTCACTGCCTTAGATGTACCCCCTTAAATAAACCACTGGAGCCATTTTGTCTACTCTAGTTCCAGCTCCCATGTGGACTGGATTTATCAGGGGCTCCACTTTTGAAAATATGTTTCTGACTCTTTGTCTTTTGTTCTTCACTAATTATTCTAGACTTTAAGTTCTCAGGTCATTTACACCCCCCCCCTTGGCAGGAAGAAGAGCCCCCAACTAGATACTGGCCATCACCCCATATAGCTCCAAAGGTAACCATAAAGTAAATGGCAGGAGAGATTCTGTGGCAAAGAAAGAGTATCAAAACTAATGTCTAGAAAGAATTGGATATATAATCCAGCTTTTTAACTTAATGGGTCTATGAAAGTCAGCAAAATAACTCATTTCTCTTGACCTCAGTTTCAGACTTTAAGAGAGAAATACACTCCTACTTCTCAGGAATGGAGGAGGAAATGAACATTATATATATATATATATATATATATATATATATATATATATATATATATATATATATTCATTCTACATATTTCCTGCTGCAATATTCTAAGCTCCATGAGGGCAACAAGCTTGTCTGCTATATTCATTTCAGTGCACATCTCCCTGGCATATAAGTTCTAATCAAGTTTATTCTCTTTTCTTTTCTTTCCTCCAGCTTCTAGAGACCTTTCTCTGCCTAAACCATTTAACCTGCTCCTACACTAATAATCATGAATTCTAATTCTAATGAGGAATACAATAGGAATCTTCAATCCACAAATATGATCTATGCACTAGACATGGACTTCTTTTATCAGAGGGTGATCCCTAGTTAGATCCAGAGCCTTCCAGCCAGCTCTTAATTACACTTGCCTATTTAGAAGCCTTTTTGCAGAGGCTGGGACTATGAGAGAGTAAAAAAACAAAACAAAAAACCCTGCATCCCAAGCTGTACAGCAACATAGGAACAAAACAGCAGGCGAACAACATCTCACTGAGATGAGAGGAAAAGAGATTTTATTAAAATTTAATATAGGACACTCATGGCAGCTTAAGAACTCAGAAATTTGGGTCCTGTAAACAAAGAAGATAGGATACACTGAAGCCAACCCAGAAGCCCACCGCCAAAACTGGGTCCCAAATGAGGACAATATAGTCTTGGTATGGAGATCAAGAATTCTGCTTAACCTTAGCTGATCCAGAGGCTGCACCATGCACTGGTATGCACTCTGTATCGCAACTGGCCTGAGAGAGAACTGGAGAGCTGAAGTGGGATCCACCTTCGGGTGAGCACACTGCTGTAGTGACTGTGGGACCCAGGAGATCAGAGACAAAAGAAAACCACAATATTCTGGCAGGTGCCAACTGAGGGACCTAGGCTGAACCTGATGTAATGTGAATGAAACAGATGTGGTATAGACTGTACTCAGGGGGATTCAAGTAGGAAGGGAGAAAGGGAGCCTGACTAGCTTCTCCTTTGTGTCTGGTGGCTCACATGAAGTGGGCCAGGAGTCTGAGCAGGTGGGAGTGAATAAACTCAGGGACCAAGTCCAGGAAGGCTGAGCTCCTGACAGCAGTAGTGGAGGATCCCCCTGCCCCATAATTTGATTTCTTGGGAGGCTCCTTAGAACCAAATCCACAGAAGAAATGGGCTACTGTCCAGCCCTAGGAGCAGGTCATTCTTGTCTATCTAATGAAGGCCCCACCCAACAAAGCTCCTGAGGCCAGATTAGGTATAAACCCTATCTGCTAGACCTCCCTTCACAGAACACTGCAGAAGCAATATCCTCGGAGTGTACCAAACTGATTCAAATGGATGAAACACCAACTGACAATGCATCCTAACCTATCCCACCTCACATTGGTGAGAAAAGGGAAACAGAATCTTATATCATAGCTTCAATCTTAGGTCACTTCAACTGGAAGCTCAGAAAGCAACATAAAATAGGAAGGGGTTAACAATGCCCACCCCTGCTCTCTCTATCCATACATCACTCAAGAAGAATTGGAAGAAAAGACTGTTGAACACAGGCAACGAACACTCAATCTGGTCAAATATTTTGACCACCACAGTGGAAAAGTTTCCTTCATTCTTCACTAAGATTGAATTATTATTGATTATTTTTTTTTATTCTCTCTCTATGTGTGTGAGCACATACACATGTGATTTCTGGCTGTACTGATTAGTTCAGGGACACACGTACATACACTTGTTTACTTTTCTCTCCTTTTTAACATTTTAATGTAATTTTTTTTCCCTAGCATTGTCTTTTAAGAGTGTTTCTTTGGGTTGTATATTTTAGTTTAGTTTTGTATTATTCATTTGTCTATATCTCTTGTTTTACTTTCTCTTATTTTCTCCTGCTAATGGCCAAATTTTATTGTTCTCTCTCCTTCTTTCCCAATAACTTGTTTCTTCTATTTTTCCCCTCCTTCAATAAACATCACTTGCTACATCTCTTCTGCATTCTCTCTGTCCACTTTTTGAAATGGTAAAGTCTTTTTTAACTTCTTAACACATTTCCTATTCATCTAAGTAACTTATTTTTGTCATCTTTCAGAACTAATTGGTCTGTATAACTCCTACCTTCACCATTAAGATTAATACAACTATTAGTGCTGTGTGATATAGTTGACACCTGGTAGTTCATGGTTAGTATTACTGTTGACAATAGCTAAACACATAATTGGTAGCAACTAATGTTGAAGATGTCATACTAGGATCTGAGTATTTACTTTAAAGCTGTCTATTGTTTGTTGTTCATCCCATCCTGTGAGGTTCTAGGAACCTACAGGAACACTAAAATTTCACAGGTTAGAGACTCTACTTCTGAACTAAACATTCTCTGACATTAATCCAACTCAAAGAAGTGAGGAGACAAGCCCAAAACCAAAAACAAGGACCCAAGGAGGAACAATCAGAGAGGGAACTCAAATACATAAACTTATGCTGTACCTCAAGTTCTTAGAAAAAGAACAAACTAATTCCAGAATTAGTAGAAGGCAGGAAATAATTAAGATCATAGCTGAAATTAATGAAGTTGAGATTAAGAAAACAATACACAGGATAAATGTAATGAAGAGTTGGTTCTTTGAAAAAATAAATAAGATTGACAAACCCTTAACCAAACTATCCAAAAGAAAGAAAAGAAGACCAAAATCAATAAAATTAGAGAATAAAAGGAGATACTACCAGAGACCCTTCTGAAATCCAGAGGACTATCAGATTGTATTTTTAAAATTTACAATCAAATAAACTGACAAATCTGGAGACGACTTACAAATTTCTAGATACTATCACCTGCCCAAATTGAATCAGGAATATGTAGAAATACTAAATAGACCAATATTAAATAATGAAATTTTAAAATCCATTAAAAAGTTTTTTTTTAAAAAGCTCAGGACTTGATGGATTCTTGTCTGAGTTCTATCCAACCTTTACACAAAAACTAATACCACTCTTTCTCTAATTATTCCATGAAATTAAAAGAAAAGGGAAACTCCAACTGCATTTTATGAAGCAAGTATAACTCTGAACTCAAAACCAGACAAAGATGCATCATGGAAAGAAAACAACAGACCAATATCCCTGGTGAACATAGATATAAAAATATTTAATAATATATTAGCAAACTGCATTAAAACACACATCAAGATGATAATACAGCATGATCAAGCCGGTTTCATCTCATCTCCTGGTTTTATTTATGTATATTTGACAAACTGTACAAACACAAGGTGTTCGATATACTTTTACTTTTTTTCTGAATTATTTATTTATCCTAATTTGTTACACATGATGGCAGAATGCAATTCATTTCATATTACACATATAGAGTACAATTTTTCAAATCACTGGTTGTACCCAAAGTATTTTCACACTATTTGTGTCTTCATACATGTACTTAGGGTAATGATGTCTAACTCATTCATACCCCCATTCCCCCTTCCTTCCTCTTTCTCCCCTTTGCCCTATCTATAGTTCCTCCATTCCTCCCATGCTCACCCCACCATCACCATTATGAGTCAGCATCCTCATATCAAAGAAAACATTTGGCCTTTGGTTTTTTGCGATGGCTTACTTCACTTAACACTATATTCTCCAACTGCATCCATTTACCTGCAAATGCCATGATTTTATTCTCTTGTAATGCTGAGTAATATTCCATTGTGTATATATACCAAAGTTTCCCTATCCATTCATCTACTGAAGGGTATCTGGGTTGGTTCCACAATTTAGCTATTGTGAATTTTGCTGCTATAAACATTGATGTGGCTGTGTCCCTATAGTATATGCTGTTTTTAAGTCCTTTGGGTGTAGACCCAGGAATGAGATAGCTGGGTCAAATGGTGGTTCCATTCCAAGTTTTCCAAGGAATCTCCATACTATTTCCATATTGGTGGCACCAATTTGCAGTCCCACCAGCAATGTATGAGTGTGCCTTTTTTCCCCACATCCTTGCCAACACTTATTGTTGTTTGTATTATTGAAACTTCTATCTCTCACCATGCACAAAACTCAGCTCAAAGTGGATCAAGGACCTAGGAATTGAACCAGAGACCTTGCACCCAATGGAAGAAAAAGTAGGCCCAAATCTCCATCATGTAAGATTAGGTCCCAAATTCCTTAATAAGACTCCTATAGTACAAGAATTAAAACCAAGGATCAATAAATAGGATGAATTCAAACTAAAAAGATGCTTCTCAGCAAAAGAAACAATCAGTGAGATGATAGAGAGCCTACAGAATGGGAGCAGATCTTTACCACAACCACATCAAATAGAGCACTAATCTCTAGGATATATAAAGCACTCAAAAACCTTAACACCAAAAAAATAATAATAATCCAATCAATAAATGGGCCAAGGAACTGAATAGACACTTCTCAGAAGAGGATATACAATCAATCAACAGTTATATGAAAAAATGTTCGATATCTCTAGCAATTAGAGGAATGCAAATAAAAACTACTTTAAGATTTCATCACACTTATTATTATCTCTTAATACTACCTTTATGTAAGAGAAAGGAGAGCTTTGTGGAACATTAAGAAATTTTCATGTGTTTATTTTCTGAATAAGTTATTTCATGAAATTATTTATTTTTGCAGATTCTTAGGGTTTGAATCTTTATCTTAAGAAAAGAAAGACCTTTCTCTTAATGTGGTTTCTCAACAGTAATAACTGCAAGAGACAACAGGGAGAGAAAAGCTTTCAAACCTTTTATCTGAATGTTCTGTTGAACTGTTCAAATTGCAAGAACTCATGTATGAGTTTTTAAATTTGAAAAGTGCACTAAATAAACTTTCTGCCATCCCCAGAAATGATGTGATATTATCTCGACAGGGGAAGAGAGTGGGAAGGTTTAGAACATTCTTTGAGCTTTTTCAATTGATGTTAAATGGAATGGATGCCTTCCTGTGTCAGGAGGCTGGCTCATTTGCTTCACCCTAAGCCTGCCAACGTCCAATATGCTGAAATTCTCACTCTGTTGTTCCTCTCCATGGGATGCTTCATGCCACCAGGCATTAACTGTTGAACTGCCAGTCTCAAGTACAGCAGTGAATCTTCACTGTCTTAGCCACCAAGAAGAGTTACTTGAGAAATGGCTCCCTTTCCAGGAAGTGGTTTTGTGCCAGAAATAGTGTGATGTATAATGAATATTTCAACAAGAGTAGAAACAGATGGAGACAAAGCAAGACGTCAACCCAAGTGTCTTCTTCCTGGAGAATCCTCATTATGCCACATCATAAAGACACCGTGCCTCCAGGTGTACAAATGATACCGACAGGGTTCAGACTCTTCTTGATTGTGGAATGCAAGAAAAGTAACTTAAATCTTCTGGGTTCTCATTTTTCTCATATGTAAAATGTAGTCATAGTTCCATTTTCCATATATAAAATGGAGACTAGTTCAACTAAAATTTTATTACAAAAATATATTTTCACATAGATTTTGCAATCAAAACCTCCAAGACAATACAAGGGTCAGGCAGAAGGTGGTAGCAAGGGAAGACATGTAAAGAGCATGTCAGGAATAGCAGGGAGAAGAGATGCCCCCCAGTCCCTGTCCTAAGAGACTTGCTTTCATGATTTTCTGTTGTATCTTGTCATTTTATGCTTTGTCGCATAACTTCATAAAGATATTTACTGCAGCATATTGGTCTAGCATTTTTGGATCAACAGAAAAATATCTAGATTACATAGATCCAACATATGAACCCAGAGAAAGGTGAAGAAGTAGGAAGTGTCACTGGGAACAAGGTTTACTAGATAAGAAAATTCAAGAAGGTGGGCTAAGTATTATCCAATCCTAGAATAAGATTCTAAGATTATATATATTTATATTTAATTATTACATAACTATACATATATATGTATATATATTCATATACTTTCAAATCTCTAACGCTTATCTAAGTAACAGAATATGCTGCCCCAACTGCACTGAAGCCTTCCTAATTTCTATCCTCCAGATCTATCAAAAAAGGCCTTTTGAAGTGGCCATATTTTGTTCTCAGATCAGCTGAGGACTCCTAATTAGACATTTTAGAAGATTGCATATATCACAAAAGGTTTTAGGGCAACGCCATCTGGAGACGTGCTGATCACTTACCGATTTGTCCAAAATAATCCAGATTGAAATATGTGTGGCAGAAACATGTGTCACACAGATAGAAGAGATCACATCAGAAGGTTTCATCCATAATTGTTCAGATGACTTTTTCCTCTTAGTTCCAGGTCAAAGAGGCTCCTAGACTCTTTATTATAAATTATTCATATTATAACACATTTCCAATGATAAATAATTCTAATACTTTAGCCTTAGGACACTAAGCGCAAGGAAAACATGGAACTCTGTTTGGTCCCATTTATTCCTTAAACACCTTTAGGTAACACTATTCTAAGCATTGAGAATGCAGGGATAAAGGACAACCTTTCTGTCCCCAAGGAGATGATAGTCTGTTAAAGGAGAACGGCACACCATTATATGTATACAAAATAGTGTAAGTGTGCCTTTGTAGTAGCAGAGGTTGCCATGGGAGCACAAAGACATCAGCCATTGAGTTGGGTCTTTAAGGGTAATAAAGAGTGGAAGAATGCTCCAAGCAGAAAACTGAGAAAAACATGGAAATGTAGGGGCATGTAGGGATTGAGGAAATATGTTTTAGCCTGGGTCTCCTAGAAAGCAGAACATGAAGAATTAAGGTGCTAACACTAATGAGGGGTCCAGGACCATAAAAGTAGAAAGGTGGATAGGAGCAAGGGCTGTAAGATGATGCAATTTCTTACCATAGCTACAGCTTCACAAGAAGAGATACAGAGCAGGCCATTCGCCAGGTATGTGTGTTCAGGACAACCCCAGAAGAGCCATATCTGGGAACAGCCCATAAGCAAGAAAATCTGTCAGTTTTCCCATTTGTCAGGGTTCTTCCTCCAGAAGGTCAACTTGCCTCTCGATCACTGCCCATGATCCTACAGTGGGGAGTAATGTTTATCCAATCTGAAAACAAAGGAATGGTCTCCATCATGTGGTGTGACAATCTGGAAAGAGAATGAAGGAAGTGATCCAAAATTCTGAGAAGCTGTTTACGGTTTTTATGGTTAAAAAATAGAAAGCATTGAAGGAACATGAGACAGAAATAGCAGAGATTAATTTGTAAAGACTTTGGGTATAATTTTGAAGATCTTAGATTTTATTGTGTGGGTCATGAGTGTTTATAGGAAAGGGTAGTTCAGCCAGTCATAGTACAGGGTTATTTGAATATCTAGGTAAAAGTGGATCTGCAATTTCTATTGATTGTTTCAATATCTGGCCAAGGTTAAAGAAAATTCCTTCTGGGTTCTTCCAAGTTGAGATGTAGAAATAATCAACTGAGGTGCAATAATTGTACAGGGAGCAGACAAACTGTCAATGAATAAACAACAGCCAATGCTCTTGTCTATTTTGCTTAACTTCAAATAGGAATTAAATTCTGATTTACTCAAACAACAGATGGCTACCAGGTCCACATGATTTCTTGAGTTGGTCTTGAATTTCATGCATTGGCTGATATTGCTGTTGAAACTCTCTGGGAAAATACCTTCTTTTCATACCTGGCTTACAAATCAATTGCCCTGGAGGACGCAACCACATTTAATGTTCTTTGAAACACAACCAAGAATAACGTCTGGTCATTTTTGGAAGGACAATTTTTTTTTTTCACTGTGGCATAGTAGTTGTTTTCTAACAACAGCCAACATTTCTAAACAGCTTTTCATAATCTGTGATCTCATTTAATCAGCATAGCAAGTTTATGAGAAAGCACTTATTACCCTCTTGTGCTGTTATCAAATTTTAAAGACTCAGCAAGATTCAATTTTGTGCCCAATTTCTACAGCTAATTAATGATGCTACTGAAATTCTGGCTCATACTTTTTCTGGTTTACTTTGCTATCTCACAGAGGTTTTTTGTAAGAGAAAGTTGTTTTTGTTTTTGTTTGTTTGTTGTTTGTTTTTTGTTTTTTGGTTTTTTTTTGGTGGCGGGGGTGCAGAGAAAAGAGAAAGAGAAAGAGAGAGACAGAGACAGAGACAAAGAACAAAGTCATAGAAAAAGAAAAGTTATCAGAACATTCACATCCATAATTTTCCTGTGGCAACTTTCTGAAAATATTTCTGGAACAGATTTATCTTCTTAGATGAAAAAAAAAAACCTTAGATGACAAAAAAAAAACCTTGAAGAAATGAATTACAGATATACTATGTGGAGTTGTCCTTCCTATTATGGAATCTAGTTCAAACCTGTAAAAATTAGAGTTCCTGTTATTTTAGTATTCTGCTATTCATCTCAAAGATTTTGTAGAATTTTTAAAATCATGACCCTTGTATGTCCAAATCCCCTGATTTCCTAGGGGGGATAAGAAAAGTGAAACCTTGCCTTCAGTAACAGAGACTGTAGAGCTGAGGAGTGTTCAGTATATGTATATGTGTGTGTGTGTGTGTGTGTGTGTATACACGTATATATATGCTCCTTAATCTTTACAGTGAAAGAGAAGGATGATTACTTGCCTCCTGTGTTTTTTTCTAGCAGGTGAGGTCAAATAGGATAGGAGAAAAGGTTGAAGACCCCTCAGACACTGTCATCTGTTCAGGCTCTGCTTTCCCAGTCCTGGCTATTTCAGAGAATGAGCTCCACCTTTAGTTATCCACCTCTTTCCTGCTCTCATTCTTTGGTTTCTGAAATTTGCCTGGCAAACTTGACCCCCTCCTATGGATTCCTACCTCTCACTTATGAGTGGATTCTGGCACCTTCTCGTTTTCAGCACCTCTGTGCAAGGTTTTGCAGCAGATTTCTGGAGACCCAGCTATCCCACTCCTCGGTCTATACCCAAAGGACTTAAAAAGAGCATACTATAGGGACACAGCCACATCAATGTTTATAGAAGCACAATTCACAATAGCTAAACTGTGGAACCAACCTAGATGCCCCTCAATAGATGAATGGATTTTTTAAAAATGTGGCATAGATGCCCAATGGAATATTACTCAGCAATAAAAGAGAATAAAATCATGGCATTTGCAGGTAAATGAATGGAGTTAGAGAAGATAATGCTAAGTGAAGTTAGCCAATCCCAAAAAAACCAAAAACTGAATGTTTTCTCTGATATAAGGAGACTGATTCATAGTGGGGTAGGGAGGGGAGGAACAGACAAACTCTAGATAGGACAGAGGGTGAGAGAGGAAGGGAGGGGGCATGGGGTTAGAAATGATGGTGGAATGTGATGGACATTATTATCCAAAGTACATGTAGGAAGTCATGAATTGGTGTGAATATACTTTGTATACAACCAGAGATATGAAAAATTGTGCTCTATATGTGTAATAAGAATTGTAATGCATTCTGCTGTCATATATAAATTTTAAAAATTAATTTAAAAAAATATGGTGCAAGGATAAGACATGAATTATCCCTTTTCCCAGATTCCCATTGAAACAACTAATGAACATAAAAATTAGGCTGCAGAAATACTTACAATATTTGAAAATTTCAAGTATACAGTGTCTTTAAATGTTTCTTTAAATTAATGTGCATTCAAATACAAATAAAGCTGGAACAAAATAATAAATAAATTTTAATAAAATATCCTGAGATCAAGGGGAGATTTTTATTTATTTTGTTCTTATTTGCTTAAAAATGTTAAATAATAAGCCTGAATCACTTATGTCAACAGAAAAAGAGATGTTATTTGTTAGAAGAAAAAGTCAAAAGAAGAACTAAAAATAGGAAATATAATGTTGGCTGAATTTTACAACTAACAAAGACTATAGTTCATTTTTATTTTGTCTACTTTGGATCATAAATAGCAATACTAAGTACTTTGAAATATGCCCCAAGGCTAGTAAATAAGAAGTGCCATAAAATTCCCACAAGAAAAGGACACTGTACATTTTAATGTTCTTGTGGTTAGGCAAAATGTAGATGTTTGAAAAACTGCATAATGAGCTTAGTACTAAAATTTGAAATATGCTGTTAAAAAAACAACAAAACGTTTAAACATCATTTCTAGTAAGCTGGTTTTAATTTTCTATTTAATCGTAAAGAAAATACAGATTAAGTCCAGATTTCTTTTAAGCATCTTTATACAGACATATTTCATTTCAGCATGCTTATTATATCCCTTAAAGCATTCTTCATCAGCATTGTGACAAAGGGAATTTAACATCTCTATTTATTTTTCAGCTTTCTCTCTTCAAAGGAACACTGTGATACAATGGGCTGTATGTAAGAGATTCACCCAGTGGTGTTCCAATCTAAAGACATCATAACTGTTACTTAGATTGATAGCAACCATGGAAGAGGTAGAGAAGAAAGAGGCATGGATAGATGATCACAAAAATTTATTGAGCCAGGTGCAGTGGCACACGCCTGTAATCCCAGCGGCTCAGGAGGCTGAGATAGGAGGATCTCAAGTTCGACACCAGCCTCAGCAACTTACCAAGACACTAAGCAGTCTCTAAGAGATCCTGTCTCTAAATAAAACACAAAAAATAGGGCTGGGGATGTGGCTCTGTGGCCAAGTGTCCCTCAGTTCAATCTCCAGTATCAAAAAAAAAAAAAAACCTTATTGAAGAGCTTAAGAAATAAGAAACTATTAATACTGAACTTTCAAAACTCCTCCAGTGCAATATATGACAGTTTATAAATTTTATGTTGTCTTAGATTTTTATCATATTCACATATTCTTCCTGTTCCATGTAAAATCTTGAAACATACACATTCTCAGAGTCTCTTTTCACTAATTTTTATATGATGCTCAGAAGTACTACCTACTTCTTTCTAAATATCTTTCTTCCATTCTTCCTCGTTTTTTCTTTCTTTCCACAAATTGATCACCTGCTACATTCCTGGACACTGCTTCAAGACAGATGTCCAAATGGAAAAAGTTGTAGACCTTATCTTCGAAGAGTTCATAATTGGGAACAGCTAGGCAGTGAAACATAGCACATTATATTATGTGCATACATGAATATGTCACAGTGAACCTTACTATTATGTATAAATATGATGCATGACGTTTTGATAAAACCATAATGAAAGTAAAAACAAGCTCATAGTCAATAAGAGAGTCCAACTTGTAAAACAAGAATCAGAAGGTCCATAACAACAAATTCTGTTTTGGTTTGGGTTTGGGTTTGTCTTTTTTGGGAAGTTTTTGTTATTGTTGTTTGGTTTTTGTTTTTTGTTTTGTCTTTGTGGGGTTCTTGTTTGTTTGTTTTGCTTACGTTTTGTGGTGCTGGGTTCACCAGGGCCTTGTGTATGGTAGGCAAGTGCTCTACCCACTGAACCATATACCCATCCCCATAATAGCAGTTTCTTCAGCATCCCCAGCAGAGGAGAGGTGAGAAATTGGTATATAAGACAGTTGATGAGAAGAGCCTGGGTGAAGGGAGATTAGTTAAGAGGTTACTGCAATTTTCCTCCAAAGAGAAAATCAGATCATTGTTTATGTTTTGTCCAAAAGATGAGGTTAAGAGAAAATAACTGATGCAATAGGAAGCTGAGGGCAGGGACTAGTAGGACTAGCCTGTTGTTCCAAGTATGACATACTCTGTGGATGGAGAAGCATACAAATAACTTCAAGAATCATAGTACAATGTGACAAAGATTATAACTCAGTTAATCTTTAATTTAGAAAAATAATCATAAAAGTCAAAACCCAGAAGAAACAATTAATTTGTCTATTAATAGTGGGAAACATTATGGCAAATTTTAGGCTAACGTCTTAATTTACCTGTACTATCTAAGCTGATGTTCACTGCAACCCTAAGAATTAAGAGTGATTATTACCTGAAATTTAAGGATGAAAAAATGGATACATAGGAAAGTTAAACAACAAAGTAACACAGTGGTGAAATCAAGATTTCCCCAGGCTCCATGGCCTAAGGGGTCTACTTGACTGATGTTTAGGGTTCACCTGTAGACCTTAAAAAAATATTGATTTCCAAGCCCCACCATAGACCAAATAAATCAGAATCTCTGTGTTTGTGACCCAGAGTTTGCTATTTCTCTTTTAAAAGTTACCTACACATTCCTACAAGCACCCATGTTGCTTCAGCTCTGCAGAATGAAGGGGATATAGAATTCACAGTTGAGGGATTAACAAGAGTTTATCAAATGGGAAAACTGGAAAGAGGACTCCAGTAGAAAAAGGAGCAATGAGCCAAGACATGGAATGTTAGAACAAAGTGTGAGCAAGATGACCAGACCAAAAACTTTGTGGAGAGGAGAAGGAAAATGAAAAAGGGAAAGATTGGTTGTAACCAGATTTTGAAAGACCTTGAGTTCTGTATTAAGAATCTGTTGTTTTATTCATCATGTAATAGAGATATTTTAAATTTTTTAAAGCATGGGAGTAAAAAATAATCTGATCTATATTTTAGGAAAAAAAATAGCCCTCGAGGGGAACAGACAGAAAAAAGTTTAGTGAATGGCTTAGGGTTGCTTGAAATAAGGTGAAGAATCCACACTGGGTAGGGGTTTCTGTTACATTTTACTGGAAAATAAACACATTGCACAACAATTGAACTCAAAGTTAACCCTTTGTGGTACTTTTACATCACAGTTGTTATCCCAAAGTATATGAACTTGAGAGACTTAAAATAAATTTAACAATCATTTTGGTATGAACAGAACTAAAGTGAATCACTAGCCTTCATCTGGTGTCAGGAGGTTTTATCCCACATGGAGTGAAGACAAAGAAGAAGTGGCAGCAGGACTGAAAACTCACATTTTAAAATTAGACACAATTATGCTTCTTCAATCAAGAAAACTCTCATTGAACCATGGGAACAAATGACGTTTCTAAAACCATAGTCTCCCTTGTAAATCTTGCCTTCTTCACTGAATGATCGTAAGTTTCCAATCCCCTTACCACATGGAGATGGGACACAAAAAAAGTTTGGTTTTTTGCTTCCTTTACAACTGGAGACAGATGAACAGTTCCCTGGGGTATGACATAGAGAAAACAAGTGGTTAGACGCTCTTCTTGTGTGAGTTTCCATGAGAGAATTCAGCAATAATTCCAGCCAAAGGTATCCATTTGTACAGAATAGATTAACTTCTCATGCATTTAGAATGGTAGGAACCTATATGCCATTCTTGGGAAAATCACAAAATAGTCACTCAAATCATTTTATGCAAGGCCTTTGTTTTCTGGTAAAATCCAAGTGATAGATGGAAAAAATCATAGTTTGTTCAAAGAAGACGGGGCAAAAATATCAAAGCTCCATTATCTCAAGGATAAACTATTTCAGATCCAAAAAAAATCAAGAAACTGATATTTAAGTAAATGCATATATCAAAACTAGTTTCTTTTTTTAATTATTTGATGTTTTCTGAAAACAGCAGAGATGATAAAAACCTTGAAGTGTGTTAATTAGTGACATACTTATAATCAGAAACCAAATATGAATCTGTAGGGAGAGATCCTAAGAACAAGAAATTCAGGAGTCAGTCTAAATAACCTTATCTGACCTAACATAAATCTGTAAGTAGACATTTGCATAACTCCATATTCTTTGAAAAGGAGTCTTTCATTTCTGAAGTTAAACAGTGTGACCTGAATTTACAAATCTATTCTCCTGTCTTCTGAGATTCACCAATGTGGTATTAAAAAAAAAAGTTTAAAGGGGAATTCTATTTTGTGGCTGTGTGGCATACCAGAATGACCCTTATAATTAAATGCTAGCATAATGATTTCTAAAAAGTTAATGAATTGCATTTAAAGTCCACATATGACAAAACCATAACTAACATAATTCTCAGTGATAAAAGTGAAACACTTTTTCACTAAGATCTGGAAGAAGATGCTTAGTCTTACCACTTCTATTTAACATAGTATTAGAAGTTGAGTCAGAGAAAAAGACTATAGAAAGTAAGAAATGAAAGTCATCCAAATTGGAAAAGAATATCATTGCCATTTGCAGATGAATGATCTTATATATACAAAACAAAGGCTGCACCAAAAAAACTGTTAGAACTAATAAAAACAAATTTAGTAAAGTTGCAGTGTACAAAATCAACATACAAATGTCAGTAGCATTACTATATCCAAACAACAAATTATCCAGAAAGAAATTTTCAAATACCCATTTTATCATAAAAATATACTGAAAACTATAAAACATTGATAAAAATAAATTGAAAAGGACACAAATAAATGGGAAGATATCCTTTGTCATTACCTAGTGCAATCTATAGCTTCAGTACTATCTTTATGAAAAATTTCAACAGCATTCTTCACAGAAATAGGGAAAAAAATTCCTAAAATTCTTTTGGAAAAACAAAAGATCCCAATCATTCAAAGCACTCTTGAGCAAAACAAAAAATAAAAAGCCAAAAGCATAATGCATGACTTCAAAATATAATGCAAATATATAGCAATCAAAAAGGCATGGGATTTGGCATAAACACACATACACCAATGGAACAAAATAGGAAGCCCAGAAATAAATCCACATATTTACAAGTCAATTCATTTTTTACAAAGATGCCAAGAACACACAATAGGGGAAAGGACAATCTCCTCAAGAAAGGATACTGGGAAAACTGACTTTCCATATGCAGAAGAATAATGTTACTTAAACCATATACAGAACACAACTTCAAAATGGACTACGTATTTAAATACAAGATCTGAAATTATTAAACTATTAGAAGAAAACAGGAGGAAAGCTCCATCACATTAGTCTCCTTAAAAGTTTCTTGGAAATGACCTCAAAAGCACAGGCAAAAACAGATAAGTAGGATGATAACAAATTAAAAAGCCTCTGCCCAGCAAAGGAAATAATCAACAGGGTGAAGAAACAGCCTATAGATTGGGTGAATGTATTTGCAAACCCACAGTCTGATAAGGGGTCAATATCAAAATGTATAAGGAACTCAATTTAATAGCAAGAAAACAAAAAACCTAATGACAAAGTAGGTAAAGGAACCAAGTAGACATTTCCCAAAAGAAGAAATACAAATAACCAACAGGTATATAAAAAAATGCTCAACAACAAAAACCATTGGAGATATGCAAATAAAAACCACAAGGAGATGTCACCTCACACTGGTTAGAACAGCTTTTATCAAGAAGACAAAAGATAAAAAGTGTTGGCAAGGATGTGGAGAAAAGGGAACCCTCGCATGCTGTTGGTGGGAGTGTAAATCAGAACAGCCATATGGAAAACATTTGCTGTTCTTAAAAAATTAAAAATAGAACTTCCATATAATCCAGCAATCCCACTACTGGCCATATAATTCAAAGGAAATGAAATAGTATGTCACAGAAATATCTGCACTTCCACATTTATTGTGGTATTAGTCCCAATAGCTAACATACGGAATCAACCTAATGCTCATCCTCAGATGAATGGATAAAGAAAATGTGGTATAGACACAATGGAATAATGTCCAATCATTTAAAAAAGGAATCCTGTCACCTGCAACAATATAGATGATCCTGGGGTACAATATAGTAAATGAAATAAGCTAAGTGCAGAAAGACAAATACCATATGATCAAAGTTATATGTGGAATTTAAAAATTCAAATTCATATAAGTAACTACTGGAATAGTAGGAGAGGGAGTTGAGGGAGTTAATAGTAGGAGAATGTTGGGCAAAAGACACAAAATTTCAATTAGGAGGAATACATTCAAAAGATCTGTTGTATGACATGGAGACTCTAGCCATTTTTTGTATTCTTGAAAATACCTAAGAGGTTGATTTTAAGTGTTCTCACCACACACACACACACAAAAATACATATTAATAATGGATACGTATTTCAAAACTGTATGCATACTATAAATACCTTTTAACAAAGAAAATCTATTTCAATTGTGTTAGTCTATTAAAGGAAAAGATTCCTTGACTTAAAATGTCAATTCATTGCAGAATAGGTACAAAAGTAAGGACTCTATAGAAGTCAAACAAAAAAGTAAAAGAACCCTGGTTTAAAAAAAAGAAAAGAAAAAAGGTGGCTTTTTCCTAAGTCTCGGTGGAGAAATTTATTTTCTCTTTTGATGACTACAGAGGGTATGGAGGAAACAGAAAGTGTCACGAATATACTTCAGATAAGCAAATCCCTGCCCACCTGCCATGCTATTCCTGCCCCCTGTTAGGCCCCAGAGAAATCAGAGACTTCTGAGAGTTATATTGTAAGTATAAGGTGAATGTAAAGTAAGTCCATCTTACAAAATGGTATCATTCAAAAATCAAATTGGTTTGACCTTGGTGCTGATTAGAGGGGAAAAAAACCGTCCCTGAGAATTCATAACTGCACCTATCATTCATACTACTAGTGTAGTCTGAAAAAATTCAGATGATTTAATAGAAAGTAGTTGGCTGTGCTCTATGCAGCAGCAAACAAATTCTCTCTAAAGGAATGCAATATCAATCCAGTCTTCAAAGAATTCCCACAGATAAATTCAAAAAGAACATGATGATCTCACAATCAAAAATCCCAAAACACATTAAACACAAAGAACAATCATTGAAAGGCATCAAAAGCAGTAGCCAGTAGAATCAGATCTGCAAGATACCAGATAAAGGTATTCCTAGATACAGACTATAAAATAACTGTGCTTTACATGTTTAAAAAAATAAAAGGAAGGCTTTAAAATGTGAACAGAAAACCAAGAGATTTAGAAATAACCAGATTGGGGAAAACCAAATCATCCTTCCAGATATTCAAAATACCTTCTACCTTGGATGTAGGGAGTCAATAGAGAAAGTAGCTCCTACCTAAACATTGAGAGGCAGCCAGTAACCTACAAAAATGTTTGAGCCTGTCCTACAACAGGGGTTACAAGGTAACCTAGGGAAACAAAATCCCAAAAGATGACAATGTCCTAAGGAGAAATGGACCCCACAACTGTTTAGTCTTTTGCAGAGAACAGACAACAGGAGGTAACAGAACTGGACAAGAAGCAAACATTTAGATTTTTAATAAAATATTAAACACTGGGTTTGGACTGTCAGCTAGTTTAGAATGCCTGGAAGACCCAGACACAAGAGGAATCTGAACCTACCCACAAAGTCTTTTCCACTAATCTCCACTGGATATTTAAAATATCCGTGGCAGGAACAGAGAGCTGAATAATTTTGCCTCTGTAGTAAAGACAAGCAGAGCCTGCCTAAGTATGAGGTTGGAAAGAAGAACAATAGAAAAGTTCCTGCACCCCAGACCTTGTGTAAGAAAGAAGTAGAATCCACTGCTTCTGGCAGAAGGCAGGATAGCTTGTCTCCTCATCAGAGTAAAGTCCCTACCTCTCAGTCTGACTCAGGTCACTGCTCTCTTGGAAGTTATATGAAACCTCCTTCGCTCTAAAGTTGCTTTTTATCCCTTTGGCCATATCCTCAAATACAGGGAAAAGTAAATGATACTACCTGACCCTCCAAAGACTGTTTCATAGGTAAATATAAATATTTATTTGATGAAATATTAAAATAGTCCATTCATTCTTATAATTAAATTCAGGTACCTGGTTATCTAAAATTCATTGGGTAAAACCAAGACTCTTTTCCTAGCATCAGTACTCCAAAGAGAAGCAAGGTGGAAATAGCTATTTCACCTAAAGGCAGCAGAGGAGGCTCTAAATTATGCCACAATCACAGTCCTCCCTGCTTCCACCACCAAAAAGTAAAATTAAAAACCTCCTCCAACCTTCAAGGACTTCTAGACAACTAGAAGCAGCATATCTGGAGACCAAGATTAGGCACATAGACAATCAGACTAGATAGATAGATAAATCTGGAAAGTAAGATGCCTGTATGAGAAATAATTATATGGAGATGATTTTATTCTTAGATGTGAGCAGAGTACAACTATATATGGAGGGAGATAAAGAAGTGGGTGTCTAAAGAGAGAAGGGGGATAATTTAGTTTTATAACCTAAGAAATGTGTTTCATTTCAACAGTGAAAAGTACAGTTTTCGTATGGGTTTTCTGTTTCTGATTTGGAAAAAGACTAATAAGCGATATATGCCTTCAATAACACCCAGTTACTTGAGTTTCACTTAACAACTATTAATCTACTATGTGCAAGGTTTATTATGGTCATTTAGGAACTCACATACCAGTAAAGGGAGATCAACAATAAAAAAGAAACATGATAAATTAATAAATTATTTGATATATTAGGAATACGTGCTATGGCTGAAAGAAGGGGTAAAGAGGATGAGAGATTAGAAATGCAGAGGGTTGAGGTTATAAGCAGGATGGTCAAGATAAATGCCATTGAGAAGGCCAGATAATGAGCACACACAGGAAGTTAGGAGGAGCATTTGTGCAGAGGGGATTCCAGATGTATTTGAGAGATGGTATTCCAGATGTTTTCATGGAACAGGAAGCAGGACGAGCTGGCTGGAATGGAACAAGCAAGAAGAAAAGTAATGGGAGAGGAAGCCACCTCTTCCTCCTTATTCACTTTTAACCCCACTCCAAATTATTAAATGCCACTTAAGAAAAATCACATAAATGCAGTAATGGACTCCACTTTGAGATAAATAACCCAACCTGAACTGCTGTAACTCAGTCCTAGTGATGTTCTCCCTTCTCTAAATCATTTCCCAGAGCAGAATTTCCAATCCTGTTCTTAGCAAGATGTCTAACTTGCCCCTATGCCTTATCTGTCCACAGAAGTCCTTGACTCCTACTTTGTTCGGTAAAGAGAAGGATATGGAAATGTGCTCACATCCATGCAATTCCACTCCTCCTTCCCATCTTACTCAAAGGGAGAACTCACACTCTGTCACAAGGCCAGCCTCTGCACCTGGATGCATCCTTTACCCCTTCAATTGTCCTTCTCTTAGGGTCTCCTTGTTGAACTTGGGTGTCTCCCCTCAATCGACAGTATCCTTAAGCAGTTGCATTCATCCCATGCCATAAATTTCCATCTACATTTTGACATGGTTTTCTAAGCTACATCTCTAGTTATGACTTGCCTCTGTGGTTTAAGAGGGTTTCCATCCATGTACTATATATATGTGTTCTATAACAAATCACACATACATAGCATCAAATATCAAGCCTAAAGTCAGGTGTGGTGGTATACACCTAAAATCCCAGTGGCTTAGGAGTCTGAGACAGGAGGATCACAAGTTCAAAGCCAGCAGCCTCAGCACCTCAGCTAGACTCTAAGTAACTTGGCAAGTTGCCAACTGCGGGGAAGGGTCCTGTGGACATGCCTCAGAGGCTAAGCACCTCTGGGTTCAATCTCTGGTACCAAAAAAATAAAATCTAATCTAATGCCAGCTCCTAAATATACTCTTTCCCTGCTTCCTATCTCAACTGATGCTATCATTATTCTCTCAATCACTGGGACCTTTTCATGCCATCTCTTCTTTATCTCTCACTTATAATCAGTCAACTTCTATAAGTTACACTTCCTGAGTGTCTGTCATATCAACATCACCCTTTATAAAATACCTGCATTTATAATTCTCACTGGCCTCATTCATTCAGAGAAGAAAATTAAATCATGCTCACCTTCTCTGTTGAGATAGGGATGGTGAGACAAGTGCCATTTGCTGCATCTATCCTTTTTGGATTTGTTATTTGTTTTTGTTTTCTAGTTCCCAGTGAGGAAAGTGCTTAATTTCCTCAAACCATTCCTATGAGCATGGGAGAAATGATTGGTTTTAATGTAAATTAAATCAATATTAAAATCACACCACAACACCACAACAGAGAAGTTCACAGGGGGAAGCTCTTGAGACTGGAGAAAAAGTAAAAGCTTAAAAGACAAATAAGAGAGTTTGGAGAAAATTCAGAGATAGCAAGTGAGAGAGAGTACAGCATTGGAGAACATAAAATACGCAGAAAAACCCTATCATGTAGGGTGTCACCAAAAAGAAAGAGAAATAAAACTAAAATGTAGGTAAGAATCAGGTTCTGTATCTGTGGGGGAGCCATTGAAGAGTTCTGAGCAGGGGAGTAAACTGAGAAATATAGATGTTAGGAAATACAGATGTTCTACTACTGTATGTTGGTGGAAAGACTTGGCTTAAGCCATTTTTTTTAATACTCCACAAAATCTAGTACAGTGCTTTCAAAGGATGTGTAGATGTCAGAAGTGAATTGTGTTAGATTTAAGTAAATGATAGATACTTTGTGGAGAGCAATGAATGGCTGTGTTGTGTGCAAAGCACAATCCTGAGCTGTCTAATTTGAAAGGGGACATATCGGGCTATTGTAAAGTTGAGACCAGCCTTGTGAGCCCCACTCTCTCCGTTTGAAGGCTGGTTGCCATGGTAACAGCTGCATGGGTAGGCTTATTTATAGCTATGCACTATCTTTAGTGAACTCCATAACAGATGAGAGAAAAATTCAACTGTGAAGCCATCTAAGTGCATTGCAAGCACTTAGGAAGAGCAATAGAATTAAATATACAGCAGAGAATCTCAAAAACACTACAGAGAGATCCATTTTAAACAACTGTTTTGTGAATAGTGTTCTGAGTAAATCCAAAAGATAAAGGGGTATAAACTGCCAAAACTCAGACTTTTGCATGCCCTCTGCCAGCTCTTCTTCTACAATTTACAAGCGTAAGTTCCAGGACAGATTCCAAAAACAAATTTCCTTTACCACTTATCATGGCAAGACACCTACAGACATTGGTCCTTTCCATTCTCACTATAACAACATGACATAGGCACTATTTTTATCTCCATTTTGCATATTAGGAAAGGGAAGTACGGCAATGTTAAGAGCTTCCCAAAGCCTAGGCAGTCTGTGGTGATCTTAACTACGATGATATACTGACTTATTCGATATGTACAGCAGAAAGATCTGGGGACCAGAACTCACTGGGAGGCCAAGGAGCCATATTTATTTCAACTTAAAGTGAATGCAAATCTAAAATAATTATTTTGTTAATGGAGAATACTGAGAATTAATGCTGCAAAACCAAGTGTACTCAATTTCAAAGAAGACAAATTAGGTGCATCCTATTCCCATTTCTAATAAGTGACAGCAGGATTCCTTTTCAAAGAAAGTTTCCCTGTCTTCTGTCAAATGAAATAAAATTCACAGAAAAATTGATTAGCTGTGTGAGCATGCATGTAAATTTTCGGAAATGCACTACAACATAAACCTGTAGGATAAGTTTTAAAAGAATGGATATTGATGGCTATTGAGTCTTTTATTTCATTTAACCTTGACAAGTCAATGAAGTAAGAATTATTGATTTCCTAGTCAACAGATGAAAAAAACTGAGGCTCACAATGGGTCAGACTTCCCGAAACACATATACCTAGTAGGCCGCAGCACTAGGCTTGAAATCTGTCTTTCTAATGCTAAAGCCTGGATGTTTTCCCAATATACTGTTATGTCATGACTTAAATGGCTTGTTTCTCACAGAGGCTCTCCTCAAAGTCAAGGAAGCTGCCTTTGAGCAACCAAACCGCTTATTGTAAGAGAATGACAGGTAGCTATTTGCCCAGAGAGGTCCTAGTTCAATGCATGAACCACTCACTTATTAAACAAATGTGTGTCATGACACCATGACTTGGGCTAAAATACACTAACATGTAGTGGCTAATGTTCTTCACTGAGGATAGCTTTGAGTAAAAGCAAAATGGTAAAGCTTTGGAATTTGTATCACTAGTAATCATATAATCTAAGATTCATATATTTGTTCCATGCTCTTATTACATAAATATTTACCAAGACCCTACAATGTTCTTCTCGGTGTGGTATGTTCTAGGGATACAGTGTTGAATAAGACAAGTATGTATTATAATGTTGAATGGTAGTGAAAAGGCAATCTTGTACTCTGAGAACATTCAGAATAGCCATGCATTCAAGGAACTTGTTCTTGAATCTACCATGCACCAGGTAGCTTGAGAGATACTGAAGACCTATACTGAAGACATGCAGGTGAATAGTTCACACTGCTAGAATAACTTAGACATCACCTTATAACAATTTCTAAACTAAGTACTAAAAGGCTAAGCTTTCATCCAAGGTCATACAGCAAAATCGGACTTAAAACCAATGCTTGATGATATCTTTGTAATTCTCCTAAGGGCTCAAAACAGTGAGAAACCTCCTTTAATCTCTGGCATTTCATGTGTATGGTAGAATTCCTATCTTTTCTTCTAAATTGGGGGACATGCCAGAAGAAAGTAACATCACGTCTGCCACAAAGACATGGGAGCCACCATCCCAACAACAAAGGACTATCTGGCCCAAAATGTAAACAGTTCTAAATTTAAGAAATCTCTGCTGGACACAGTGGTACACACCTGTAATCCCAGTGGCTTGGGAGGCTGAGGCAGAAGAATTGCAAGTTCAAAGGCAGCCTCAACAATTTAGCAAGGTCCTAAACAACTTAGCAAGACCTTATCTCAAATGAAAAAATTAAAAACCAGGCTGGGGATGTGGCTCAGTGGTTAAATACCTCTGAGTTCAATCCCTAATACACCCCCCCAATTAAAAAAAAGGAAAAGGAAAGAAATTTCCCCCTTGTCCTTTTTTTAAGTTAAAAAATATAGAGTATGTGTGATAAAATAAAGATCATTCTTGCTCTCTGAAATAAAACAGGAGCTCACATAAGGAACTCAGAAGTAGTCTTTCTTATAACAGATGCACACACACACACAAGGTGAGACTTATCTTCAAATACTCAAAACTGGGGGAAGAATATTGGGGAGTTCATCACTAGGGATCCTGTTTGGATGAAAGGTTCATTTCCAACTGGACCATGATTATAGTCTTAGATAGCCTTGACTGGTATACCCAACTTATTTCTGAATTTATATATTACCAAGTAACTCTCAGACCTCTGCTTGCACTCATAAACATATTATTTCAAGGAGAAAAGTCTCAATTGTGTCTTAAATCAAAAGTAAATAGAGGGCTGGGGCTAGTCCAATTGGTAGAGTGCTTGCCTTGGATGCACAAGGACCTGGATTCAATCCCCAGCAACCAAAAAAAAAAAAAGTAACTAGAGCCAAAACTCTAGTCTCTAAGTTCACAGATCCACAGAATATCAAAGTTCAGAGACATAACTACAGCTCTCACCTGCTTCTGATTGTAGTCACTACCTACATCTTCTCACCTCACTGACCCTGTTTCCAATTCTAAATATCTAAGTTAAAATGCCGAGTCTGGATTTTAGAGATTTGGAAAAATTTTAATAATAACATGAACTGCATTAACCACCTAGCAATTCTTGAAATTATACATGAGAATAATAAATAACTCTCTTGTGCTGGTAAAATACTCATTTAAAAAAATTTAATATGAAATTGACTCTCTGCCTCAAGGAGTCTCCCAACCCAAAATAAAAAACACAAAAGAATTGAAGACAAATACATTAGCAAAGATCAAAATATTTCTTAAGATATTTTCAGAAAGGAAAGAGGGAAAGATTATAACATTAACATAAGACAAAATAAAATCCAGCCCTGAAGGTAAGAACAATGGCATCTTTATATTAAGAAAAAGATTCAACCTTTATTGAACATCTATGCACTAAATAACAAAAAATGGAAAAAAAATAATAGTTAACATTTATTGAATGCTTACTGTTTTAACTTTAACCTTCAAACAATCTAATGAGTTAAATATTGTCAAAGAGTTAGATCATAACTCAATTATCGAAATAAAAAGCAAAACTCTGATTTTATTGTTTACCAAAATAAGGAAAAATTATGCTAATCAGGTGCAACCTTTTAAATCTGCTGATACAAAGAGGAAATTATATACCTAGGATAAAAGTTTTTATGCACAAATAATGTTGCCTCAAAATATATTTAAAGGAAAAAATCTGTTAGAAATGTATTGACAAAAAGGCAACAAGGAATGATTTCTACTGATCAAACTAATAAAAATTAAGCCAATTAGTAGGCTCTCTATTCACTTCACTGATTGTTTTTTTTTTTTTTTGCTGAGAAGAAGCTTTTTAATTTGAATCCATCGCATTTATTGATTCTCAATATTAATTCTTGCACTATAGGGGTCTTTTTAAGGAAGTTGGGACCTGATCCAACATGATGGAAATTTGGGCCTCCTTTTTCTTCTACTAGACAAAGTGTCTCTGGTTCAATTCCTAGGTCCTGGATTCACTTTGAGTTCAGCTTTGTGCATGGTGAGAGATAGGAGTTTAATTTCATTTTGTTGCATATGGATTTCCAGTTTTCCCAGCGCCATTTGTTGAAGAGATTGTCTTTTCTCCAATGTACGTTTTTGGTGACTTTGTCAAATATAAAGATAACTGTAATTATGTGGTTTAATCTCTGTGTTCTCTATTCTGTACCACTGGTCTACCAGTCTATTTTTGAGCCAATACCATTCTGTTTTTGTTATTATTTCTCTGTAGTATAGTTTAAGGTCTGGTATAGTGATGACACCTGCTTCACTCTTCTTGCTAAGGATTGCTTTAGCTATTCTGGGTCTCTTATTTTTCCAGATGAACTTCATGACTGCTTTTTCTATTTCTATGAGGAATGTCATTGGGATTTTGACTGGAATTGCATTAACTCTGTATAGTGCTTTTGGTAGTATGGTCATTTGACAACATAAATTCTGCCTATCCTACAACAAGGTAGATCTTTCCATCTTCTAAGATCTTCTTTAATTTCTTTCTTTAGTGTTCTGTAGTTTTTATTGTAGAGGTCTTTCACCTCTTTTGTTAAGTTGATTCCAAAGTATTGTATTTTTGAGGCTATTGTAAATTGGGTAGTTTTCCTAATTTCCTTTTCAGAAGATTTGTGACTGATATACAGAAATCATTTGATTAATGGGTGATGATTCTGTATCCTGCTACTTTGCTAAATTCATTTACTAGTTCTAGAAGTTTTCTGGTAGAATTTTTTGGGTCTTCTAGGTATAGAATCATATCATAGGCAAATAGTGCTAACTTGACTTCTTTATCTATCTGTATCCCTTTAATTTATTTCATCTGTCTAATTTTCTCTGACCAGTTTCAAGAACTGTATTAAACAGAAGTGGTGAAAGAGGGAATCCTGTCTTCTTCCAGTTTTTAGAGGGAATGTTTTCAATTTTTCTCCATTTAGAATGATGTTGGCCTGGGGCTTAGCATAGATAGCTTTTACAATTTTGAGATATGTTCCTGTTATCCCTGGTTTTTCTGGTGTCTTGAACACGAAGGAGTGCTGTATTTTGTCAAATGCTTTTTCTGCATCTATTGAGATAATCATATGGTTCTTATCTTTAAGTTTATTAATGTGATGAATTACATTTATTGATTTCCATATGTTGAACCAACCTTGCATCCCTGGCATGTCAGATAGAGCATCAATCTCTAGAATATATAAAGAACTCAAAAATCTTAACACCAAATAAATAAATAAATAAATAAACCCAATCAATAAATGGGCCAAAGAACTGAACATACACTTCTAAGAAGAAAATATACAATCAATCAACAAATATATGAAAAAATATTCAACATCTCTAGTGATTAGAGAAATGCAAATCAAAACTACCCTAAGATTTTATCTCACTCCAGTCAGAATGGCAGCTATTATGCATACTAACAACAATAAATGTTGGCGAGGATGTTGGGGGAAAGGCACACTCATACATTGCTGATGGGACTGCAAATTGGTGCAACCAATATGGAAAGTAGTATGGAGATTACTTGTAAAACTTGAAATGGAACAAACATTTGACCCAGATATCCCACTCCTCAGTTATTAACAGTATGCTAAAGGGATACAGCCACATCAATGTTTATAGCAGCACAATTCACAATAGCTAAATTGTGGAACCAACCTAGATGCCCTTCAGTAGATGAATAGATAAAGAAAATGTGGTATATATAGACACAATGGAATATTATTCAGCATTAAAAGAGAATAAAATCATGGCATTTGCAGGTAAATGGATGGATCTGGAGAATATAATGATAAGTGAAATTAGCCAATCCCAAAAAACCAAATGCTGAATGATTAAGGATATTAACCCATAATATGCTGCGGTGGGGAGTGGGGGGAGATGGGAGGATTAAATGAACTCTAGAAAGGGCAAGGGGAAAAAGGGAGGGAAGAGGCATAGGGATAGGAAATGCAATGGTCATCATTACCCTAAGTACATGTATGAAGACACAAAGGATGTGAATCTACTTTTTGTACAACCAGAGATATGAAAAATTGTTCTCTATATGTGTAATATGAATTGTAATGCATTCTGTTGTCATATATAACAAATTAAATTTTTAAAAAATTTAAATTTAGCCAAGATATAGAGAAAATATTATTCTTAATAAGATAGAGTTAGATATAAGTTAAATGTCCTGAATCATTTTTTCTAAATCTTACATCACTTATAGTACATAGTCTTTTTTCTTCTTTAGCTGGCGCAGCAATTTGCCAGTGGATTTTTTTTTTTTTAATTTTTATTGTTGGCTGTTCAAAACATTACATAGTTCTTGATATATCATATTTCACAATTTGATTCAAGTGGGTTATGAGCTCCCATTTTTACCCCATATACAGATTGCAGAATCACATCAGTTACACATCCATTGATTTACATATTGCCATACTAGTGTCTGTTGTATTCTGCTGCCTTTCCTATCCTCTACTATCCCCCCTCCCCTCCCCTCCCCTCCCCTCCCCTCCCCTCCCCTCCCCTCCCCACTTCTCTCTCTGCTCCCTCTACTGACATTCGTTTGTCCCCCTTATATTATTTTTCCCCTTCCCCTCACTTCCTCTTGTATGTACTTTTGTATAACTCTGAGGGTCTCCTTCCATTTCCATGCATTTTCCCTTCTCTCTCCCTTTCCCTCCCACCTCTCATCCCTGTTTAATGTTAATCTTCTTCTCATGCTCTTCGACCCTACTCTGTTCTTAGTTACTCTCCTTATATCAAAGAAGACATTTGGCATTTGTTTTTTAGGGATTGGCTAGCTTCACTTAGCATAATCTGCTCTAATGCCATCCATTTCCCTGTAAATTCTATGATTTTGTCATTTTTTAATGCAGAGTAATACTCCATTGTGTATAAATGCCACATTTTTTTTATCCATTCATCCATTGAAGGGCATCTAGGTTGGTTCCACAGTCTAGCTATTGTGAATTGTGCTGCTATGAACATAGATGTAGCAGTGTCCCTGTAGCATGCTCTTTTTAGGTCTTTAGGGAATAGACCGAGAAGGGGAATAGCTGGGTCAAATGGTGGCTCCATTCCCAGCTTTCCAAGAAATCTCCATACTGCTTTCCAAATTGGCTGCACCAATTTGCAGTCCCACCAGCAATGTACAAGTGTACCCTTTTCCCCACATCCTCACCAGCACTTGTTGTTGTTTGACTTCATAATGGCTGCCAATCTAACTGGAGTGAGATGGTATCTTAGGGTGGTTTTGATTTGCATTTCTCTGACTGCTAGAGATGGTGAGCATTTTTTCATGTACTTGTTGATTGATTGTATGTCCTCCTCTGAGAAGTGTCTGTTCAGGTCCTTGGCCCATTTGTTGATTGGGTTGTTTGTTCTCTTATTGTCTAATTTTTTGAGTTCTTTGTATACTCTGGATATTAGGGCTCTATCTGAAGTGTGAGGAGTAAAGATTTGTTCCCAGGATGTAGGCTCTCTATTTACCTCTCTTATTGTATCTTTTGCTGAGAAAAAACTTTTTAGTTTGAGTAAGTCCCATTTGTTGATTCTAGTTATTAACTTTTGTGCTATGGGTGTCCTATTGAGGAATTTGGAGCCCGACCCCACAGTATGTAGATCGTAGCCAACTTTTTCTTCTATCAGACGGCGTGTCTCTGATTTGATATCAAGCTCCTTGATCCATTTTGAATTAACTTTTGTGCATGGCGAGAGAAAGGGATTCAGTTTCATTTTGTTGCATATGGATTTCCAGTTTTCCCAGCACCATTTGTTGAAGATGCTATCCTTCCTCCATTGCATGCTTTTAGCCGCTTTATCAAATATAAGGTAGTTGTAGTTTTGTGGATTGGTTTCTGTGTCCTCTATTCTGTACCATTGGTCCACCCGCCTGTTTTGGTACCAGTACCATGCTGTTTTTGTTACTATTGCTCTGTAGTATAGTTTGAAGTCTGGTATCGCTATACCGCCTGATTCACACTTCCTGCTTAGCATTGTTTTTGCTATTCTGGGTCTTTTGTTTTTCCATATGAATTTCATGATTGCTTTCTCTATTTCTACAAGAAATGCCGTTGGGATTTTGATTGGCATTGCATTAAACCTGTAGAGAACTTTTGGTAATATCGCCATTTTGATGATGTTAGTTCTGCCTATCCATGAACAGGGTATATTTTTCCATCTTCTAAGATCTTCTTCTATTTCTCTCTTTAGGGTTCTGTAGTTTTCATTGTATAAGTCTTTCACCTCTTTTGTTAGGTTGATTCCCAAGTATTTTATTTTTTTTGAAGATATTGTGAATGGAGTGGTTGTCCTCATTTCCATTTCAGAGGATTTGTCGCTGATATACAGGAATGCCTTTGATTTATGCGTGTTGATTTTATATCCTGCCACTTTGCTGAATTCATTTATTAGCTCTAATAGTTTCTTTGTAGACCCTTTTGGGTCTGCTAGGTATAGAATCATGTCATCTGCAAATAGTGATAATTTAAGTTCTTCTTTTCCTATTTTGATGCCTTTAATTTCTTTCGTCTGTCTAATTGCTCTGGCCAGTGTTTCGAGAACTATGTTGAACAGAAGTGGAGAGAGAGGGCATCCCTGTCTTGTTCCAGATTTTAGAGGGAATGCCTTCAATTTTTCTCCATTCAGAATGATGCTAGCCTGAGGCTTAGCATAGATTGCTTTTACAATATTGAGGTATGTTCCTGTTATCCCTAGTTTTTCTAGAGTTTTGAACATAAAGGGATGCTGTACTTTGTCAAATGCTTTTTCCGCATCTATCGAGATGATCATATGATTCTTATTTTTAAGTCTATTGATGTGGTGAATAACATTTATTGATTTCCGTATATTGAACCAGCCTTGCATCCCAGGGATGAATCCTACTTGATCATGGTGCACAATTTTTTTGATAAGTTTTTGTATCCGAGTGGCCAGAATTTTATTGAGGATTTTTGCATCTGGGTTCATTAGAGATATTGGTCTGTAGTTTTCTTTCTTTGAAGTGTCTTTGTCTGGTTTAGGTATCAGGGTGATGTTGGCCTCGTAGAATGAATTTGGAAGTTCTCCCTCTTTTTCTATTTCCCGAAGTAGCTTGAAAAGTATTGGTATTAGTTCCTCTTTAAAGGTTTTGTAAAACTCTGCTGTATACCCATCTGGTCCTGGGCTTTTCTTAGTTGGTAGTCTTTTGATGGTTTCTTCTATTTCCTCAATTGATATTGGTCTGTTTAGGTTGTCTATATCCTCCTGACTCAATCTGGGCAGATCATATGACTTAAGAAATTTATCTATGCCTTCACTATCTTCTAATTTATTGGAGTATAAGGATTCAAAATAATTTTTGATTATCTTCTGTATTCCTGAAGTGTCTGTTGTGATATTGCCTCTTTCATCCCGTATGTTAGTAATTTGAGTTCTCTCTCTTCTTCTCTTCGCTAGCATGGCTAAGGGTCTGTCGATTTTGTTTATTTTTTCAAAGAACCAACTTTTAGTTTTGTCAATTTTTTCAATTGTTTCTTTTGTTTCGATTTCATTAATTTCAGCTCTGATTTTAATTATTTCTTGCCTTCTACTTCTTTTGCTGTTGTTTTGCTCTTCTTTTTCTAGGATTTTGAGATGAAGTATGAGATCATTTATTTGTTGGTTTTTTCTTTTTTTAAGGAATGAACTCCAAGCAATGAATTTTCCTCTTAGAACTGCTTTCAATGTGTCCCATAGATTCCGATATGTTGTGTCTGTGTTTTCATTAATCTCTAAGAATTTTTTAATTTCTTCCTTGATGTCTTCTATAACCCATTGATCATTCAGTAACCTATTGTTCATTCTCCAAGTGATGTATTCTTTTCCCTTCCTTCTTTTATCGTTGATTTTCAGTTCCATTCCATTATGATCAGATAGGATGCATGGTATTATCTCTACTCCTTTATATTGTCTAAGAGTTTCCCTGTGACATAATATATGATCTATTTTTGAGAAGGATCCATGTGCTGCTGAGAAAAAAGTGTAACTGCTTGATGTTGGGTGGTATACTCTATATATGTCAATTAAGTCTAGGTTATTAATTGTGTTATTGAGTTCTATAGTTTCCTTATTCAACTTTTGTTTGGAAGATCTGTCCAGTGGTGATAGAGGTGTGTTGAAGTCTCCCATGATTATTGTATGGTGGTCTATTAGACTCTTGAACTTGAGAAGAGTTTGTTTGATGAACATAGCTGCACCATTGTTTGGGGCATATATATTTATGATTGTTATGTCTTGTTGGTGTATGGTTCCCTTGAGCAGTATGTAGTATCCCTCTTTATCCCTTTTGATTAACTTTGGCTTGAAATCTATTTTATTTGATATGAGTATGGATACTCCTGCTTGTTTCCGAAGTCCATATGAGTGATATGATTTTTCCCAACCTTTCACCTTCAGCCTATGTATGTCTTTTCCTATCAAATGCGTCTCCTGTAGGCAGCATATTGTTGGGTCTTGTTTTGTGACCCATTCTACTAGCCTGTGTCTCTTGATTGGTGAGTTTAAGCCATTAACATTTAGGGTTATTATTGAGATATGGGTTGTTCTTCCAGCCATATTTGTTTATTTCTGTTACTAAACATGGTTTGTTTTCCTCTTTGATTATTTTCCCCCCTTTAGTGTCCTACCTCCCACTGTTGGTTTTCATTGTTATTTTCCATTTCCTCTTCCTGTAATGTTTTGCCAAGGATGTTTTGAAGAGATGGTTTTCTAGCTGCAAATTCTTTTAACTTTTGTTTATCGTGGAAGGTTTTAATTTCATCTTCCATCCTGAAGCTTAATTTCGCTGGATACACAATTCTTGGTTGGAACCCATTTTCTTTCAGTGTTTGAAATACGTTATTCCAGGATCTTCTAGCTTTCAGAGTCTGTGTTGAAAGATCAGCTGTTATCCTGATTGGCTTACCCCTAAATGTGATCTGCTTCCTTTCTCTTGTAGCTTTTAAAATTCTCTCCTTATTCTGTATGTTGGGCATCTTCATTATAATGTGTCTAGGTGTGGGTCTCTTATGATTTTGCACATTCGGCGTCCTGTAGGCTTCTAGGATTTGGGGTTCTGTCTCATTCTTCAAGTCTGGGAAGTTTTCTCGTATTATTTCATTGAATAGATTGCTCAATCCTTTGGTTTGAAACTCTGTCCCTTCCTGTATCCCAATGACTCTTAAATTTGGTCTCTTGATGTTATCCCATATTTCTTGGATGTTCTGCTCATGGTTTCTTAACAGTCTTGCTGAGCTGTCTATGTTCTTTTCAAGTTGAAATACTTTATCTTCATTGTCTGATGTTCTGTCTTCTAAGTGTTCTACTCTGCTGGTAGTATTCTCAATTGAGTTTTAAAGTTGGCTTATTGCTTCCTGCATTTCTAGGATTTCTGTTTGTTTGTTTTTTATAACCTCTATTTCCCTGTGTAGTTGATCTTTTGCTTCTTGGATTTGTTTATGTAATTCATTGTTGAAGTGATCTTTCATTGTCTGATTTTGCTGTCTGATGTCTTCCTTGAGACTCCAGATCATCTGAAGCATGTATATCCTGAATTCTTTATCTGACATTCCATCTGCTGCAGCTATTACCTCTTCTAATGTTGAGTTGACCTGCATTGCTTGTGGTCCTTTCTTTCCTTGTCTCTTCATACTGTTTGCGTTCCTTTCTACTTAGTGAAACTGTTGTGTTATTGAATTTTCCCCCTATATATTTATATTGGTCTTGTATAGTTGCAAAGTCTCCCTCGCAGGCGCGGGCGGCGGCTCTGTCCCTCTGCGGGCCGCTAGGCTTGTTCTGTGGGTGGTCACAGTTCTGTCTACTTTGCAGGTGCAGGCAGCGGCACTGCCCCTCTGCAGGCCTCTGGGGCTGTACTGCCAGTGGGTCGCAGGTCCGCCTACCTTGCAGGTGCGGGGGGGGGCGGCTCTACCCTTCCTCAGGCCACTGGGCCTGTTCTGTCTCTCGGTTGCAGGTCTGGCCTGTTCTGATGGTGGTCACAGTTCCACCTACCTGGCAGGCGCGGGGGGTGGGGGGCGGCTCTGCCCCCCAGCAGGCCCCTGGGCCTGCTCTGTGCGTGGTCACAGTTCCCTCTACCTTGCCGGTGCAGGGGGAGGGGGCGGCTCTGCCTCCCAGCAGGCCGCTGCTCCTCTTCTGCCAGTGGGTCGCAGGCCCGCCTACCTTGCAGGAGTGATTGGAAGCTCTGTCCCGCCGCGGGCCACTGGGCCTTTTCTGTCGGTGGTCACCTGGCAGGGGCGGGGGGTGGTGGGTGGCTCTGCCCCTCAGCAGGCCGCTGGGCCTGCTCTGTGCGTGGTCACAGTTCCTTCTACCTTGCAGGTGCAGGGGGAGGGGGCGGCTCTGCCTCTCAGCAGGTCGCTGCTCCTCTTCTGCAGGTGGGTCGCAGGCCCGCCTACCTTGCAGGAGTGATTGGAAGCTCTGTCCTGCCGCGGGCCACTCGGCCTTTTCTGTCGGTGGTCACAGTTCCACCTACCTGGCAGGCGCGGGGGTGGGGGGTGGCTCTGCCCCTCAGCAGGCCGCTGGGCCTGCTCTGTGCGTGGTCACAGTTCCCTCTACCTTGCCGGTGCAGGGGGAGGGGGCGGCTCTGCCTCTCAGCAGGCCGCTGCTCCTCTTCTGCAGGTGGGTCGCAGGCCTGCCTACCTTGCAGGAGTGATTGGAAGCTCTGTCCCACCGCGGGCCACTGGGCCTTTTCTGTCGGTGGTCACCTGGCAGGGGCGTGGGGTGGGGGGTGGCTCTGCCCCTCAGCAGGCCGCTGGGCCTGCTCTGTCCATGGTCACAGTTCCCCTACCTGGCAGGCGCGAGGGGTGGGGGGCGGCTCTGCCCCTCAGCAGGCCGCTGGGACTGCTCTGTGCGTGGTCACAGTTCCCTCTACCTTGCCGGTGCAGGGGGAGGGGGCGGCTCTGCCTCTCAGCAGGTCGCTGCTCCTCTTCTGCCGGTGGGTCGCAGGCCCGCCTACCTTGCAGGAGTGATTGGAAGCTCTCTCCTGCCGCGGGCCACTCGGCCTTTTCTGTCGGTGGTCACAGTTCCACCTACCTGGCAGGCGCGGAGGGTGGGGGGTGGCTCTGCCCCTCAGCAGGCCGCTGGGCCTGCTCTGCGCGTGGTCACAGTTCCCTCTACCTTGCCGGTGCAGGGGGAGGGGGCGGCTCTGCCTCTCAGCAGGTCGCTGCTCCTCCTCTGCTGGTGGGTCGCAGGTCCGCCTACCTTGCAGGAGTGATTGGAAGCTCTGTCCCGCCAAGGGCCGCTGGGCCTTTTCTGTCCGTGGTCACAGTTCCCCTACCTGGCAGGCGCGAGGGGTGGGGGGCGGCTCTGCCCCTCAGCAGGCCGCTGGGCCTGCTCTGTGCATGGTCACAGTTCCCTCTACCTTGCCGGTGCAGGGGGAGGGGGCGGCTCTGCCTCTCAGCAGGTCGCTGCTCCTCCTCTGCTGGTGGGTCGCAGGTCCGCCTACCTTGCAGGAGTGATTGGAAGCTCTGTCCCGCCAAGGGCCGCTGGGCCTTTTCTGTCCGTGGTCACAGTTCCACCTACCTGGCAGGCGCGGAGGGTGGGGGTGGCTCTGCCCCTCAGCAGGCCGCTGGGCCTGCTCTGCATTGCCAGTGGATTTAAGCTGAATTCAAATCCTAATTATCTTGGGGCAATAAGGGTAGGAGAGATTATGTCCTTAAGGAAACATGTACTGACCTACAATGTGTAGGCCTCCACGCTGTCTTTAAGCAAGCATTTAATAGGGAAAAATGGGTCACTTCTGCAGGCCCAAAGGGTTCAGTGGTGTCTGAGATTTCAAATTTATTGAGTCCAGACATCCCCATTCCAAATCTAAGAGTCCCACAACCTTCCAGTCAACTCCCTGAATTTGGCATAGAAGATGTGTTGGAACAAGGAATTCAAATTTCTCTAGAGGTCTGCTACTATTTTTTTATTTTTGAAATTGCTGCATAATAGTTACACACTAAAGTGGAATTCACTATGATTTATTCATACATGCACATGACAATTTATTCAATTTCAGTCTGTAGTTCCTCTTATTTCCCATACCTCCTCCCCATCATCTTCTTCCTCCACTCCACTGTTTTCTATTTCCATGAGATCTCCTTTCTTTTCTTTTTAGTTCCTGTCTTTCTCTAACTTCCACATGAGAGAGCATTTGACCCCTGACTTTCTGAGTCTGACTTGTTTCACTCAGCATGATGTTCTCCAGTTCCATCCATTTACCAGTAACGGACATAATTTCATTCTTGACTGAGTAAAACTCTATTGTGGATATACACCAAATTTTCTTTACTCAATTGTCTATTGAGGGACTCCTAGTTTGGTTCCTTAACTTGGCTATTATGAATTCCACTGCTATAAACATTGGTATGGATGTTTCATTATAGTATATTGATTTTAGTTCTTCTGAATAAATACCAAAGAGTGGGATAGCTGAGACAACATATTGGCACAGATACCAGCTTCCTTAATAAGACTCCTAAAGCTTAAGAATCGATAAGTGGAATGACTTCAAATTAAAACACTTTTGCACAGAAAAGGAAACAATTAAGAGTGTAAGAGAAAGCCAGAAGAATGGGAGAAAAATCTTTGCCAGCTACTCTTCTGATAGGAGATTAGTATCCAGAATATAGAGAAAGCTCAAAGACATAACACAAAAAAAATAATAATAACCCAATCAATAAATGGGCAAATGAACTAAACACACATTTCCCAAAATAAGAAATGTAAAGGTCAACAAATGTATGACAAAGCACTGAGATTTCACCTCACTCCAGTTAGAATGATAGCTATCAAGAATACAAATAACATGCCTGTAATCCCAGTGACTCAAGAGGCTGAGGCAGGAGGACCATCAGTTCAAGACCAGCCTCACCAACTTACCAAGATCCTATCTCAAAATAAAGAGGGATTAGGGTGTGGTTCAGTGGTTAAGCACCCCTGGGTTCAATCCCCTCTACCAAAAAAAAAAAAAAAATACAAGTAACAATAAATGCTAATGAGGATGTGGAGGGAAGGTACATTCATATACTATTGGGGGATTGAAATTAATACACCAATTTGGAAGGCAGTATGGAGGTCTGTTACTATTAAGTTTTAGATATGGCTCTTGGACTTTTCTGCTCCTTTAGCTACAAAAGGCAAGTCTCTTTATAGACTGCCAAGTAAGATCGTTAATTTTCTTACTTGTTGTTTTCTCCAATGTGTCAATATTACCCAGAAAGAGACATCCACTCAATAACTCATAATTTCTACATCCCCCATAACTCTCATGTGTATGGAATATTATACTAGCCAATGCATTTCCTTCCAATATTATCCCATTCCAGTTTACCACTAGTGAAAATTTAGCAATTGCACACATACAGCATGCCAAGGGACATCAGTACTCTACCTAACAATGACAATGAGGTCATTCAGTTCCCAAATTGCACTATAGAGTTGTCTCCATAAAGCCATTTCTGGGACCAAGTCTCATAGGCTTGATTTCCTGCAAACATTCTGGAGTAGAGATTTGTATTTGTATTGAGGTTTCTGTAAAGTGATTTTATGACAGACACCTGTAAGAACTGGGTAGGGAGATGATGAACTGTGATGTGTTGAGAGCCACAGCCAAAGGGGCCCCAGCAAACTTCCAGCTGCCAGCAAACTTCCAGCTGCTGGCTGATGATTGGCTCACAGCGGCCCCAGCAACATCTAGCTGATTGGCTCCTCGGCCCCAGCAACATCTAGCTGATTGGCTCCTCTGTGGTGATGCTCATTGGGCTGTTTCCCTGCCCTTTCAGACCACAGAGCTGCTCATTGGGGGACTTTTTGGCTCCGCCCACGTGACCCAGCCAATCGGCCTCAAGAGAGCAGGAGGATTGTGGGAGGTGGAGAGAAGCTTGTGTGGGAGAGAGAGGCTTGTGGAAAGCCGGTGGTGGCAGTTGAGGCTCTGAGGGTTTTTCCTGAGAGGCTGTTTTGTTTGGCGTGTGTGGTTCTAAAAATAAAGTTAGTTTCTTTTGACAAGTGGCTCCTGATTGTGCCCAGCCAGACTGCGGCAGTGATGCATGATGCAGTTGCCACAGAGAATTTGGTTGATCCCACGGGGAACTCAAGAGACAGTGGCCCTTAAGAGTTGTCAGAAATTCAATCACTCTTTGCAGTACTATTTATATTTAATGCAGAAGCTCAGAGTTCCTAGAAGACTAAGGACTAAATGATGTGATATTCAAAAATATGACAAGTTCAATAAAAGATCTGGTTCTCTTCTCCACCTTGCTTTGTTTTTGGGGTTTTTTTTTTTTCCAGTATGAAGATGAAGGAAGTGATATACTCACTATCTGTGGTCAGTAGCATAAGAATGATGGGTGAAATTTTTTTAAAATCCAAACTTCTAAGTTCCATTTGCCTTCTTTTTCTAATTAGCAGGAATAGAATTAAAATGAGTGAAGAATTCACAAGAAAATATCAGCTGCATTGATATACCTGGATATACCATATTCATAGATACTGAATTAGATATGTCAGCAATCTTTGAGTCACAGAAGTGAAAAGGATGCCAGGATGTAGGAGGTAGAATATAATACCAGTATTCAACAAAGATCCCCACAATATAAAACTTATCATTGTGGTCATCTATGATGAAACATAGATCACTATGAGCCAACATCAGTTCACTGGGGGAAAAAGTCATTCTGAATGGTTAACAGATTGGGTAGACTAGAAACATGTAAGATATGGTCTTTCTGAAGTTAAGCACTGTATTTGATGTTTTATCTCTCGTAATATCATTGAGAATGCAATAGAGAAATATCAATTGGTTTCCAGCACAATTGAAGGTATTAGGTGCTTACTGAATTATCATACTGTCAAAAAAACACCTATGAACCCTTTTGAGAAGTGAGGGCAGGGAGGTCTGCACCACCTAAGAATGCAATTCAGATTTATAAAACAGCTGAGATGCAGTTCCAGTTCTAATACTCTCCTGGATGGCTCTCTGAGCAAGTTCATCCCTGCTCTGATGACTGTGGCACTGCTCCAGTGAGATTGCTGTCACATTTGTTCTGCTAAAACTAATCCTTGACATTGACTCTCAACAAAGCTTGATAACTAAAGTGTTCTTTTAGATTCTGCCAATATCTTAGTCTGGCAAGAACTAAGATTATAAAACTTTGTGAGGTGAACTTTCCCACTCCCACTATACCTTCACTTCTTATCAGCTCTGGATTCCTCTTCTCTGAACTCTAAGCTTCTGCTATCCCTGGATTCTGCCCTTGAGCTCTGCTTTTGATCAGCCTTGGAATAGCCTTAATCTGAAAATAGTTAATATTCAAAGGCTATAAAAAATCACAAAGGCTGGTGTCTCCCAACAAGGACAGTTCTGGTGGCATGTCACAGCATATTTAAAGAGTGAAAAGAACTAAGGCAAACAAGAAATTGTGTTATTAAACCCAAGGGTCTATATGGCAGAGAAGCAGAGATAGACCAAGATGACATTTCAGAACATTCCTCATGTGAGGAAGTCAGAGGCCCTGGGCTTTGAGATTTTCTATATACACAGGTGATGACAGCCTGGAGTCAAGGTGGTAAAGATGCCATCATAGGTCATTAGGACTGCCTGAATAATAGTCATGCAGTACGCTTGTGGAAATAATGCCAGAGAAAAACAGTATGATCCCACCCTCTGAAAAGCACTCCAGCCTTATGAGCTCACTTACTACTGGGAACACCAAAATTCACACTCCAGAAGCTTCTTTAAAAATTGGAACTTTATAGCTATACATAGTAGCTGGGTTCATCCCAAGAAAATCATGCACACATGGAATTTGACTTTAGTTCATGATCCCTTTCTTCTTCTTCCCTTTCCCTCCTGTCATTTCCCCCCCACCCATTCCATTTCTCTACTCTGCTAGACTTCCTTTCACTCATCTATTTATTTATATTTGATTGATGTTTTACTTATAAATTTGAAAATCTCTGTGGTATAGTTATATGTGCACATAACATGATTTTTTAAAGAATTCATTCTGCATTGCCTCCCCTTTCCCATCTTTTCCACTCTGCTTCTCAATCATCTTCTGCACTACTTATCTTGCCTATATCTTTATGATATTCTATCCTCCATCTCTCTTTTCCTTTATTTTACTCTAGCATAGAATATGAGAGAAAATATTTGATCTTGGAGTTTCTGAGTCTGGCTTATTTCACTTAGCATGATGTTCTCCACTTACATCTACCTACAAGCAAACATCATAATTTCATTCTTCTTTATGGTTGAATAGAATTCCATTGTGTATATATACACCACAATTTCTTAATCCATTTATTTATTGATGGGCACTTAAGTTGATTCCATAATTTAGCTATTGTGAATTGTGCTGTTATAAGTATTATAGTGGCTGTATCCCCGTTGTATGCTGATTTTAGTTCTATAGGGAATATACCAAGGAGTGGGATAGCTGAGTCACATGGTGGTTCCATCTTATTTTTTTGAGGAATCTCCACACTGCTTTCCAGAGTAGTTACATTAGTCTACAGTCCCACCAACAATGTACAAGTGTACCTTTTTCCTCACATCCTTGCCAGCACTTATTATTGTTTGTATTCTTTATCATTGCTATTATGACAGAAATAAGATAAAATCATAGTGTAGTTTTGATTTGTATTTCCATGATTGTGAGATATGCTAAAAATATTTTCATTTATTTGTTGGCCATTTGTGTTTCTTCTTTTAAGAAGTTTCCATTTAGTTCTTTTGAACACTGATTTGTGTGTGTGTGTGTATGTATGTGTGTGTGTGTGTGTGTTAAGTTTTTTAAGTTCTTCATAGATTCTGGAGATTAATTCCCTAGGAGTAGCTGACCAAGATTTTCTCCCATTCTGTAGGCTCTCTCTTCACAATTGTAATCCTTTCCTTTACTGTTCAGAAGTTTTCAATTTGATGCCATCCCACTTATTAATTTTTGGTTTTATTTCTTGCACTTTGGGGGTCTCCTTAAAATAGGTGAGGCCAACACCAACATGATGGAGTGTTGACCCCATGTTTTCTTCTTGCACTTGGAAAGCTTTTGGTCTCATTCCTAAGTGCTTGAACATTTCAATTTGGGTTTTGTGAAAGGTAGAAGATATAGATTTAGTTTCATTTTTTAATTTATAGCTATCCAGTTTTTCCAGCACCATTTGTTTAAAAGGATGTATTTTCTCCAAAATATATTTTTGGCACCTTTGTCAGGTACCATATGGCTGTAAGTATATGGGTTTGACTCTGTCTTCTATCCTGTTCCATTGGCCTCATATCTATTTTGATGCCAGAACCATGCTGTCACTGCAGCTCTATAGTATAATTTCAGATCAGGTAATGATCTGATGCTTCCTGCATCAGTTGTCTTGCTCAGTATTGCCTTGGTTATTCTGGGTCTCTTATTATCCCAAATGAATTTCAGAATTGTTTTTTCTAATTCTGTGAAGAATGTCATGAGATTTCATTGAATCTGAATATATTGCTTTTGGCAGTATGATCATTTTGCCTATCAAGAGCAGGGAAGGTCTTTCCATCTTCTAAAGTCATCTTCAATTCCTTTCTTCAGTGTTCTATAATTTTCCTTGAAGAGTTCTTTTGCCTCTTTGTTTAAAATTAATGCCCAAGGTTCTTATTTTGTTTTGTTGTTTGTTTTTCAGACCATTGTGAATGGGATGGTTTTCCTGATTTCTTCCTCAGCAGAATCACTGTTGAACGTAGGAAACCTGTTGATTTATGGGTGTTGATCTTGCATCGTGGAGAGGGAGTTCTTCTAGTTATAGAACCATGTCAACAAACAGACAGTTTGACTTTTTCTTTTCCTATTTGTATCCCTTAGATTTCCTTCTCTTGCCTGATCACTCTGGCTAATGTTTCAAGCACTATATTGAATAGGAGTGGTAAGAGTGGACAGCCTTGTCTTATTACTGATTTTAGAGAAATCCTTTTAAGTTTTTCTCCATTCAGTATAGTATTAGCTTTGAGTTTGTCATAAGTGGCCTTTATGGTGTTGAGGTAGTTTCTTCGATCCTTAGCTTTTCTAGCATTTTTAACATGAATGGGTGCTGTTTTATATCAAAGGTCTTTTTTGCATCTACTGAGATGATTATGTGAGTCTTCTCCTTAATTCTGTTTGTTTAAGTGGTGAATTACATTTATTAATTTCCATGTGTTGAACCAAGTTTGCATGGCTGGAATGAAACTCACTTGATCATGATGCATTATCTTCTTGATGTGTTTTAAATGAGGTTTGCTAATATTTTATTAAGGATTTTTGCACTTATGTTCATCAAGGATATTGGTCTATAATTTTCTTACATTGATACATCTTTTTCTGGTTTTTATATCAGGGTTATACTGGCTTCATAGGATATATTTAGGATTGTTCTCTCCCTTACAATTTCATATGATAATTTGAGAAATCACTGATGTTAGTGCTTCTATAGAGGTCTGCTAGAACCCATATGAGAATCCATCAGGTCATGGGCTTTTCTTTTTTGGAAAGCTTTAATTGCTGTTTCAATTTCATTATTTGATATTGCTCTGTTTATTTAGGTTTTCCATATCTTTCTGGTTCAATCTGAGCATGTCTTAAATTTGTTTGACTTCTTCTTTTTCCCATTTGTATCCCTTGGATTAGACAAATTTGTCTATAAATTTTTGTCAATATCTTCTAGGATTTCCAGTGTACTGCAGTATAAATTTTCCAATAGGTTCTGATGATCCTCTTGATTTCAGAAAGGTCTGTGGTGATATCTCATTTTTTTCATCTCTCATTTTAATGATTTGCATCTTCTCTTTCTTTTGGTTAGTTTGGCTAAGAGCTTATCGATCTTATTTATCTTTTTGAAGAACCAACTCTTTGTTACATTGATCCCATGTATTGTTTTTTATTCTCAATTTCATTAATTTCAGCACTGATCATAATTATGTTTTGTCTACTGATATTGAAATTAATTTGTTCTTCTTTTTCTTAAGGTTTTTTTTTGTAGTTGTGTATGTACAGAATGCCTTTATTTGTTTATTTTTATGTGGTGCTGAAGATTGAACCCAGTGCCTCACACATGCTAGGCAAGCACTCTGCCACTGAGCTAATAGACCCAGCTCTGTTTTGTTTTTTAAGACCTTGAGATGGAGCATAAATTTATTAATCTGGGATATATTTTTAATGTACGCATTCAGTGCTATAAAATTTCCTCTTAGAACTGCTTTTATATTATCCCAGAGATTTTGGTATGTTGTATCTATGTTCTCATTCATTTGTGAGATTTCTTGATTTTTACTCTCATTTCTTCTTTAATGCATTCTTCATTTTGGAGAATATTGTTCAATCTCCATGTGTTTTTGTGGTTTCTATTATTTCTCTTGCTGTTAATTTTTAGTTTCATTTCATTATGATCGGATAGAATACATGGGATTTTTTTTTATATTTGCTAAATTGCTTTATGACCTAGAATATGATTTAGAACTTTCATTTAAAAAGTTCCAAGAGCTTCTGAGAAGCAGGTATTTTCAGCTGTTTTGGGATGAAATATTCTGCAGATGTCTGTTAGGTCCATTTAACTTATAGTGTGTTTTAGATTGGAAATATCATTACTGATTTCATGCTATGATGACCTGCTGTCTATTGGTGATAAGTGTGTCTTGAAATTACCCAGTATTGACTGTGTTGGGGTCTATCTGGAATTTTGTGTTCTGGAGTATTTTTTTATGTAATTGGGTGCAATGACATTTGGGGCATAATTGTTTACTATCATTATATTTTCTTGTTAGATTGTTCCATTTGCCAGGATATATTGGGCTTCTTTGACTCTTCTGATTAATTTTTTCCTGAAATCTGCTTTGTTGGATAAGAGAGTAAGTACTCCTGCTTGTATTTGGAGCCTGTTTGCATGGAATATTTTTTCTATCCTTTACCTTCATCTTTAAGATGAGTCACTTATAAACAGCATTACTAGATCTTGTAATCTGTCTTTTAATTGGGGAGTTGAGTCCATTAATATTCAGGATTAGTATGTATATGTGTTTATTAGTTGTAAACAAACACAATGCCTTTATTTTATTTATTTACTTATATGTGGTGGTGAGGATTGAACCCAATGGTTCACACCTGCTAGGCAAACACTCTACCACTGAGCTATAATCCCACCTATTAGTTTGTTCTTGTCATGAAAAGTTTTCATTTACACCTTGAATCTGAAGCTTTGCTGGGCATAGTAACCTTGGCTTGCAGTTATTTTTTTAAAAGCTTTAAATATATCACTCTAGGTACTCCTTGTTTTGCCTCTAAATGTGTCCTGAAGTTTCTCTCTTGCCATGTTCAAGATTTCTTGTTTTCTACATTAGACATTTTATTATGATGTGCTTGGAGAACTTCCATTTGATTAGATCTATTTGGAGTCCTGTTTGTGTCCTCTAGGTGGACATCTATCTCATTTCTGATATAGGAAAATTTTCTGTAACTATCTTATTGAAATTGTTCTTAATGTCTTTAGTTTGTGTCTCCATGTTCTCTTCTATCCCAATGATTCTCAGGTTTGATCTCTTGATGTTATCTGATTTCTTGTATATTCTGATCATGTTCTATCATTTTTTTCCATTTGTTGCATTCTGTGTACTCAAGTTCACATACCCTGTCTTCAAGGCCTAAAGTTCTGCCTCCAAGGGCTGATATTCTATTTTCTATGCAATCTAAGCTGTTAATGATGTTTTCAAGTGAATTTTTAATTCGACTGATTGTATCTTTTATTTCTAAGAATTCTGATTGGTTTCATTCCAATGTTTATATTTCTTTACTGAAGTAGTCTTTCATCTTCTGTATTTGTTCTTTTAGTTCACCGAACATTTTAATAATCAGTTTCTTATAATCTTTCTCTGGGATTTTTTTATCCATTTCAATAGCAGTGGGATCCTTTATTGGGGTATTTCAAATAGGGGAGGTGTTTGCCTGTTTCCTCATGTTTTCAGAGATCTTGGACTTGTACATCAATTAAGGTGGATTCTACTTCCTCTTTTATATGCATGTCCTTTGTGGTAATTGCTTTATTTGTTCTGGGACTTCTCTCTGGTTTTGATAAACGAGTAGATGTCAAGGAGTGGGACCTGAGGTCCCTCTGTGATTATTCTTTCTTAGATCCTCGTTGTTGGTTTGGGTGTTTTGTCTTCTCAATTCTTTGAGCTGTAGTAACATTAAGGCTCAGGTGGGGCTAGATTGTGTGTGAGGTGAGATTTATTATTGCTTTGTTGAGATGTGAGTATTTCTCAGCAGCAGAATCTTGATTTTGAAGTGTCACAATCTCTTTCCAGCCTTTTGGAGGGACAAAGGAGCCAGAAATGGTACTAATGTCAACAACAGATGTAAAGCCTTGAGATAAATATCCAGGATACCCTTTGACATCTATAACACTAATTGCCACCTATATAGGAATTATGGAGTCAGCATTTAATACCAGTACCAAGAACAAAAAAAAAAATGTGAACTAGATTGGCATTTGATAGCAGATGTCTACTGTGCTGTCCACTATATCAATAATCACAATTTAAATATCGAGACAGACATTACATAATATAATCTCTATTATTTATTGCAGTTTCTTAAGTAAAATGGAGTAGAAAAAGTAAGAGAAAGTTGGAAGTATTTGAAGAGTAATCAAAGGAAAGTCAGAAGATAGGTAGCAGGTGTCATCTGTAAAAAAGAAGGAATAATAAGTTAAGTGAAAGTAATGAAAAAAAGAAAGAGGGGAGAGGGAGCAGAAAATTTATGCTATTACTAGGAGAAGAGAGAAAGAAAGGGAAATAGGAGGGCCCAGAACCTAGGTATAAATGACCAGCAAGTGTAAGGTCAAAATAATTCAAACTCTTGTGTAATTGTGCCTCACCTAAGTCTAATCTAGGCTAAATAATGAACACAGGCAAGAGAGAGCTATTACTGTGTAGTAAATTTACATTAATATATTTATTGAATATATATGTAGAACATACATATTTGAACCTATCCACTCAGTGAGAGCATACACAACCACACATGCACACTCATATAAACACAAAACCATGCATAATGAAAAAAACTGAAAATAATACAATATTATGAAATGTTTTTTAAAACATTAAAATCTTAAAAAGAGTCAAAAAATTGGAATGTGAGGGAGAAGAAAAAAGAAAAAGAAAAAAGTCTTTATGAGCCATAGAGGGCTTGTTTCCATGGTGGTTGTGGAATCTGTTGGCAGGGATGGATTTTTCAGTCTTTATTTTGGGCTCTGTATATTTGACCACTGTCCTCGTGTTCCTCACCTAATGCCAGTTGAGTGTAATAGCTCTCTGCTTCCACTCTCCCAGTACTGGATGGGATAGACTAAAGAGTGTTGATGAATCGTGTAATCCTGTAGTGGGGATGATGCAGAGCTCTAGATTGAAGTTTCCAGGTGTTGGGCTTTGGACTTTGGTGGGTTTTGGAACTCTGTTGGTGGGTGTTTAAGATTTGTTCCACTCCCTCTATTAGTGTGGAGCTCCCTAGCTCTACTGGGCTTCTGGATCTCTTGTGCCTCTGGCAAAATTCATTTTTAGGGAAAAAGGACTAAAAAGCTTCTACAGTTTTCACCTTCACCATTATGGATTTGAATTACTGGGTACCGCCCTAAAGTGCAGATGCACTGTGTGGCTGCAGTGAGCTTCTCTGCAAAAGCTCTTACGGGGTGGCAGCTATCATGGGATCTCTCTCCCTTGGGATCCAGAGACTGAATGGTCTGGGCAAAATGTTCCGTGTCCCTGTTTCAGTGTCTCTGGTTGAAGCACCCTCTGGGAATTTTCCCCTTGGCTTTTGTAACTTCCTTTATGAGTTCCCAGTCCCTGTCTCTATTCACAGCTGTGCAAGCTGGGTGGGAACACCTTTCCAGCACCTGGGAACATTTTTCTCACCTGTCAGCATGCTCCACATTTGCAGAGAGATTTCCAGCTCACAGAGGGCTCACCATCAACACAGAAAGCTTTCACCCTAGAGGACCACTTTGGATGTTTTTCACTGACTGAGATGCTTACCTACCAATTCTGCATCCATTAAAATCAGCCCTCCTCTGTAGATCCCAGGTTTCCCTAAGTCGATTTTTCTTTTCTTTTCTTTAAATTTATTTATCCTTTGGCCACGCACCTCTTTTGTCTGTGCTCCTGCTCTAGGCATTATCTCTTATGCTTAAGTCACTGACTTTCTGCAGCTCTATGATTTTTTTTTTTACAGTTCAGTATTATATTTCAGAAGGTTCCTTTGTTACTCACCTTGCTGAGGAACAGTCTTCCCATCTTAGAAGTCTGATGCTGAAGAGTGGGTGGGCTTTTCTCTACTCCACCATCTTGACCCTTCCTCCAGCAACTCAACCTCACTATAGACTAGATGGTAATTTTGAATGAACAACATTTAAAACAATAGAAAAGAGTGTTGGAAAGTCATTTTATATGCTTTTTTTAATAAGGAAAAATGGGGGTAAATAGTATAATGACATTTTAAATAAGACAGAATTCTATGGTTTTAACCAGGAACTCTAGCTAGTTTGTTAGATGACAAATTATATATTTTAGGGAAGTGAACATAATCATATTTTAATTCAGTAACCTAAGTCATCACATGATATAAAACCATATTGTGTATTGAAAATCTCTCAAGGTTTTTCAATCACTAGTTCAAAGAAACATAGTAAAAAATAAAGTTCTAGTGGATCCTACAGTCACATCAAATTTCATATTTCATGGATTTAACTTGAAGAATGTTATAAAATATTTTCTTCTTATTTTGGAGACTCAAATAAAATTAGACATTTAGAGCATCATCCGTAATATTTGCTCAATATTTTATTAAGATGAATCCCTTATTATATTCACCAAGAATTCCTTTCTTATTTGGGGAAAAAATATCTATCTTTTCATAAGCTCATAACTTAAAAGTCCATGAGGTCAAATAAAATAAGTCAACATATTATCTAATAATTATTAGTTGAATTGTATTTTATGCTGACACAAATCTGGACTGCTATAGAAAAATAAATCAAATTCTTTTAAGAGCATGAAAATAATAGACAAAAATTAATTGTTATATATTTTCATTCAAAAGTCAATTAATATTTATTGAAATCTATTGAAATATTCAGATCTTACATTATTTGATTATTTTTAGATTATTATATACAAAAATCAATGTTTTTTTAGTGTTTGGTATTTGCTAGTACATATTAATTCACAAAGGTATTTGTATCTCATTTCTAGCACTTAGCAGCAGCGACCCCAAATCCCTTATTTCTTACATTGGAAACTATAGTTGAACAAAACTTTTCAGACTAATAAAAGATTTATAACAAGGTTATAAGTAGTCTTTTGATTGGATCTTGCTAGTATCACATTAGTTAGGGTTTGGTCTTGAACATGCACTCACACTCACACACAAACACACACACACACACACACACAGGCAGTGACCTGGATAATCAGAATGTCCATTGTGGTCACAGATGGTCAAGTGACCAAAGTCAAACTAAGTGGAGCTTCATCGGAATGTTTTCTAGAACTATTGGGAAAGTAATGATTCTCTTCTAGGATTACCATTTAAGATGATACAGTTAAGAATGCTACAGGGTCTTAGGAAGAGAGCTTTTCTGAGGATGAATCCAACAAAAGAATGCAGATCTGTAAGATGGAATAAGAGAGACAGATTCCTGATGACATCAGTCTGGCCCTACAATCAGGTCAAACCAAAAGAGCTTACTCCTAAAAATATCAGTTGTGTGAGTCGATAGATTGCAATTTGTTTCTTTGTTGAAGCTGGTTGAACTGTTTCAGATATTTTCAACTGAAGGAGTCCAGCCAACAACATACTCATTAACATCTGTTTGTGAATTTCTTTTCTTATATCAAATTATAGTACGTGCACGCGCACACACATACATACACACAATGTGCTACAGAAGTCTGTAAATATTGACAAAATGATATCTGTTTTATAGATAATGATAAAAAAAATCTACTGGGCTTTCACCTTCATATCCCCATAGGATTTTGCTGAAACCCAGCAACTTTTTATCTGATTGATATGCAACAACATGTTCTGCTTGCAGAAACTTTTTTAGCCATTGACAAAAACGTGACAATACTTCAAATCATATCAGCCCTCCATCTGTATAGTATTATTTCTGCACAACAAAACTTACTCTAACGTTTGTTAACAAAGTTAGAGTCATGTGAAACATCCAATCTTCAAAACATTGGGCAGAAAATGATGCAAACACCTGGGGATCCTTACCCATGACTACACAGACATCTATTTTTGGACTAGGGCTTTATTCCTTATCAATGCCAACTTGAAAGTGGCATAATTGCAAGTTTTCAAGATCTTTGGCTGACAGTGTATTGTCAGAGTTTGTTGATTAGAGCAGAAACTCATAATTGTATTCAGCTGCAAACAAATACAAAGCTAACTCTATAGAAGTTCAATGTGTCTTTTGTTCCTCTGATCAGTATCTTTGGTTTGTCCCATCAAGATGCCCTCAGTACACAGCATATCAAGGTTGACTACATTCAGTATAACATATGCTGTTGAGTATTATTATGAAATATATGATAGTTTAATTTTTATTCCCTTTAAGATAGTAGAATTAGAACCACCAAGTTACCAAGTGGGTCTGTGCTAACATTTGGATCTCAAGAGCCAAGTCCAGGGCAGAAGAATAGCCAGAGTATAAATATAAACCAACATACAAGCAAAATAGTCTTACTGAACATAAATCCCAGCTCTCTGAGCAAGTTATCAAATACCCCTAAGCCTCATTTTCATATCCATCAAACTAAAAAAAGTATAAGTAGTACCTAATCATAGGTTTGTGATAATTAAAGTATTTAATTCATTGATGTATCAAAAAGTACTAGCTATCAATAAATTAATACTAAATATTAAATAATGAACATTATCTGTTAATATTATTGCTATCATCATCTAAAAGTCTTTTCATGTCAATGAATTTCAGTCTTTTCAACTGTAAAGTGGGAATAATAATCCCTGACATCTAACTTTTTAAAATCAAATGAGAGAATTTACATGAAAAGCATTTTATAATACATAAAGAATATTAAAACGTGACGACAATGTTATTCTCTCTGCTATTGTCTTCATTAATGGCAGTGGGGTTCAAGAAAATAAGCACTTTCACATGTATTTAGCATCCAGAATGGACTAGGCCCTGCTCAGACATAAATTCAGTTCTCTAAATGCTTCTAATCATGGAAAAGATGTAACAAGAAAACTTTAACACATAAAACAGCCTGTCTTACTATTTTACCTCCCTTCAACAGTAACAGATCAGCAAGGTACAATTGAATTTTCTATGATACTGCAAATGTTCCACATCGGTACCATCCCATATCAGAGCCACCAGTCACTGAAATGTGACTAATGTGACTGGGGAACTAAGTTTTTCCTTTTATTTCATTTAAATTAATTTAAATTCCAATGGCCATATCTAGGTAGTGGCTACCCTACTGAATAGCACAGATACAGAAGGTCTTTAATCCCTTAGGTTTTAATAGGTTTGTCATTCCCAACCCTTCCCCCAGCTATAGGCTATGATGATTTTCATTGAGATATTGTATTAAAGATCCATTTAAATGTAGTTTTCAACAAATATATATTTATATTAAATATGTGACCATTATATATAAAAACAAGTTTTTACTTTTTTCTGTTAACAATGACACATGCTATTTAATTTAAATTAATTATATGAGAAGAGGCATAATTTTAAATGTGTATTATATTGATAGGGAGCCAGGAATATAATAAAATTTAAATATAAATGTGCAGAGATTGGTTACTGTGTGTAAAGTCATAGCCAGATAGAAGCAATAAGTTCTATTGCACAGAAGGGTGATTACAGTTAACTATAGTGTATACTTCAAAATAGCTAGAATGTTCTCATCACAAATAATGAATGTCTGCAATAATAGATAAGCAAATATCAAGAGTTGATCAATACTGATCGTATAAATGTACTAAAACATTACATTATATCCCCCAAAGAAGTACATTATCTGTTAAATTAAAATTAAAAATAAAATAAAATGTAACTATGCACCAATAGCATGAAATATGTTAAAAATTACCACTGTGGATATTTGAAATTCTTACATTTCACACAAAAATTACCACTAGTATTTGCATATTTTTGCTTCTTCTATCTGGTTGTGCATATTCCTCTAATAGTAACACTGCAATTTAAAATAAGACTTTGTTAGTGAGGACACCTTGGTGTTTTTCATTTCCTCCTGCTACCACTCATCTTTCCACTTTTCTGCCATGTTAAGATGCAGCACAAGACCCTGACCAAATGCAGCTGTCTGATCTTGGCCGCAAGGCCTCTAGAACCATGAGCTAAAGTACTTATTTGTTTTACTAAAAATAATCATTATTCACACACAAATTTAAAGTAATCTTTATATTCTTCATTCAATATTGGTTCTTGGATTATTCTAAAATCTCCCAATAAGCCACATGAGAATTTTGATTAAATGGATGCAGCTTACAGGTTCCATGAAGTTCATGTTGAAACAAATTTGAGAGATAACTTTAACATATAAAACCGCCTTTCTTACTTAACAGATCAGCATGGTACAGTTGAATTTTCTATGATGCTACAAATGTATACTCCTTACTAACTTGATATGCTATCAGTTTCTGCATTTCATATGTCCTGGTCTGAAATAATTTTAGAGCATTAAGAATAATTTTATTCTTAGAAGAAGAAAAATATTTTATAGCTGTATGAAACCTAGGCCCACCATGGCTCATAATTAACATTCACCTCATGTTTGACTTGAGTGATAGAGTCATGAACACATTCAGTTGATCTCCAGTGAATACATATCCAAGAATTTTATCTCTGTCTTCTTTCAAAGAAACATGTTTGTAATCTGAGGCTGTGTATGAATTATGGGTTCGTCTGAGCCATCACAAGGTGGTGGGGTTGCTTTTCTGGGAACTCTCATTGAAATTCCACCAATTGAGACTGCTCAGATTATGCCGACACCCTGCTGCTTAGAGGTAGAGAGGAGGTGGGCATAACCTTCCAAGCCCCAAACAACTTGTTTTTCCCATCTTTATCCTATTTTCCTCAAGAAGCCTGTCACACTGAAACCCTTTAATGTTCCTTCCTATAAATGTAAAACATGGGCTCTTGTTCTTTGTTAGATCCCGTCTCCATCAGAGCTGGTCACCCACTGTGCCCCCCACTTTCAATTAATAAATGAATCTTTATTTTATTCCTATAATTTCTGGCTAATTTTTCTCAGCTGGTTCACAACTCCATGTAGTTTAATGATCCCTTGCTGTGCAGAACACAGGGAGACTTTTGAAAATATTTTTTCAATTTATTTTTGATTGATACATAATAATTGTACATACATATGTGACACAGTATGAGAATTTGACACATCCTTACAATATATACAGATTAAATCAGGGTAATTATTATTATTTCCATCCCCTTTTACATCATTTATTTGTGTTTGGTGTCCATGAACTTCTGTCTTCTAGTTCTTTATAAAGTATATAATAAATTGTTGTAAACTATCATCACCATACTGTGCTGTAAAACAGCAGGACTCGTTCCTCTTATCTTACTGTATTTTAGAACCTGTTATCCAATCTCCTGTCTTCCCTTTCCCTGCCCCTCCTAGCTTCTACTAACCACTATTCTTTCTTCTTCCACAAGATCAACTAAAAAGAATTACTTATCTGTAACTTTTTAATATTAAAGCGCCATTATTTCTTTTGATAACACAAATCCCTGGGAATATTGTTCTTCTTTTGTATATCAGAATTTCTCAGAACACTTTTAAAGAAAGATTATTGAAGAACTTTGAGGAATTTCTTAATCTTCGTGAACTATGTAGACACCCTAAAAGCCTCCCACTCTTGAGCCCACAGAAAACACCTGGATCCTTAATCACATTTGGGGTTAGATATGCAGACACAAAAGAGAGAACATGTGAGGAGAGGAGCCCAGAGAAAAGCCAGACTAGACTCAGCCTAAAGAAGAACTCAGAGCCCCAAAGAGTAGATCAACATGAAGAAACTCAGTGCATTGCACCAGAAATAGCAGCAGATCTTAGGGGTAAGAAGGGACGGGGTAACAGGAAAGGGCAAGACGGTAGCATGATCACATCTAACTTCACTCCCAACCTGTCCCCACCCTCAGAGTGCCAATACCTCTAGGAAGGAAAGGTCATGGCAGAAAGAAAAGATCTACTTTATTGGAGATTCAAAGGGGAATGACATGAAAAGAGCTAGACAAGGAAATAAGGTGAAGGTACCATCCTCCTGGCTTGCAAAGGATGAGCACGGGAGACCTGGAGCAACAGTTTTGGTGGAGGGCAGACACTGATCGTCAATAAGAGAAAGGACAGCATGAAGGCAGAGATGCATGGGCAGCCAAGACCCACTGGTGTGGGGGCAGTGACAGCAGTGCCAAAAACCCAAGATCCAGGCAGTCAGGACGGGATACTTGCTGAGGGCACATAGCAAGGTGAATCACCCTAGAGCCAGAGTCACCCTAGAGTCAGCTTCTTCCCACAGTCCAGGGACTCTGACTACCTGTGTGAAAATGTCTTTCTCCAAGAGCCTGGGGGATGGCTGGTTTACATGTGTAAATAATCTCAGGGATTCCCAGAAATATTTAGGGAAATGAACCACTTAATATGTAAACAGATAACGGCAGGACATAGAGATATCCAGATTTGGAAGTCAATTCCAATGTGACCAAATATATACTCACCTGTTAATAAGGCTTCAACTAAAGATATATAGTACAATTTGTCTCAAAGAATCAAATTATGGGTACATTTTATAAAATTTCATCTCTTATCTGAATTTCTAAAAGTGCTTTCAATGAACATGTAAGATTTGGGTTTCAAAAAATAAAATTTATTTCAAAAATTAATACCACTGTTTTGTTAAATTGCGAAAACTGAAAAAAAAAATAGCAAATAGTATTGGTAAGTGAGTGGGAAGGTAGGCACTCATACTCTGCCAGTGGAATCATAAAGGGTTATACTATTCTAGAATAAAATTTGGAAAAATATCCCCAAAATCATGAAGATTTTTTATGAAATTTTATCTAAGAATACCTCTTCTAGATGCTTATAATGTATAAGAATCATCATGTTTTTATAACAACTATATATAGGTAGAAATAAGATAGATAGCAAATTATACCTGCAATAATACACACCAAGCTATTAATTATGGCTATCTTAAATAAATCAAATTAAAAAGTTAATGTGACAATAAATTTCTGATCCTATTTTCTTCATCTTTTTAATCTATGATTATATCCTATTTGATTCTTAGCATCATTTAATTTCTTGAGATCTCAGCACATTATTTTATATTTTCCTCAATAATTTTTGAGACTTATTAGTTGAGTCTTCTTAATTTAGTTTTCTAATCCATTAAAATTTTATTTTATCTTTTTTAATTTCTTCTTCCTGGTCTTTTTTTACTTCCTCAATTTTCTTTTTACAATTGTATGCACTGAAAGCTCAAGTATATTTATTGTTAGTTATTCCAAATTAACAATTTAAAAATATGATGTGTAAACTTCAGTTTTTAATCTGGGCTTCTTCTTTCAAATGATTAACATCATTTATTTAAACAATATCTGTTTTACAAAAAGTATTGACCACCCTGCGCATACTATTGTAATCAAATTTGCAACTGATAGGTAGGCTTGATTTTTAATGGAAATTGTTTTACTATTCAGCATCACTCCCTCTTTTACATATATTAAAATTCATCATTTTTAGGTGCACAGTAGTCTGCATTTTGACAAATGTATATCATTACAATCAAGTTATAGGTTATTTTCATCAAAAACTTCCCTTGTGCCCCCTCCAATGTCAACCCCTTCTCTCACTTCTAGAATCTAATAATCAAATCTCTGTTCCTACAGTTTTAGTTTCCCATGTCATGTTATTATATGTATCCATAGTTTGTTCTTTTTTTTATTGTTGAGTACTGTTCCATTGTATGCATGTGCCAAAAAAAATGTTTATCCATTCCCCATTTGATGGACGTTTGAATTCCTATAAATACATACAAGGAGGTCTCTGTGTGAACATATGTTCTCTTGTATACATGTCTAGGAGTGGGATTGCTGGCCCTATGGCAAGTAGTAGTTTATGAGAAATTGCCAGACTGTTTTCCAAAGTGGCTATGGTATTTTGCATTCCTACCAACAATATCTAACAGTTCCAGATGCTCCGTAGCCTCACATCCTTGTAAACACTCAGAATTGTTGGATGGGGTACGTGAGAACCACACTCACCTATCTAAACCCAAAAGCTGGAATGGGAAACAAAAGGTATAGGGAAAGTGAAGCTCTTAATGATGGTCTTGGAAGATCAAGTGTCTGGGTGGTCAGGTACACCCAGAATGCTAACAATTAGCATTTTATCCCCTAGTGCACAGGTTCCTCCCCTGGTTCCTCATTGGCTGAGTACTTAAGGTGCGCAGTATTCACAAACATCACCTAGATTTCACTGTCTCCTATTGGATTAGATAAAGAAATATACCATTAGTTGTTCCCATCTTCCTTTATGCTCTTGTGGCAGAAAGACTTCTTTTTTTTTTTTAATTTTTTATTGTTGGTTGTTCAAAACATTACATAGTTCTTGATATATCATATTTCACACTTTGATTCAAGTGGGTTATGAACTCCCATTTTTACCCCATATACAGATTGCAGAATCACATCAGTTACACATCCATTGATTTACATATTGCCATACTAGTGTCTGTTGTGTTCTGCTGCCTTTCCTATCCTCTACTATCCCCCCTCCCCTCCCCTCCCCTCCCCTCCCCTCTCTCTCTGCCCCCTCTACTGTCATTCATTTGTCCCCCTTGTATTATTTTTCCCTTTCCCCTCACTTCCTCTTGTATGTACTTTTGTATAACCCTGAGGGTCTCCTTCCATTTAGAAAGCCTTCTTGAAAGCCTTCTTGGGGTAATGTATACTGACATGTACACAGCGCCTACTTTTTTACCCAAGTTACTATTTCTTAGCAGAGATATTTCTGTTGATTAGGCTGACCTGCTCCCCCACCTCCTGTTTGTCAAAGGGCTGTTCAAATGCATGGACTTTAGATCTGCCATATCTATAGGCTGTGGTGCTATTGTGTGAATTAACTGCTTGTAACTTTCCATTCTGCTCTATTTCCCCTCCAATTGCCTTTCTTACAACCCAATTTTACATTTAAGGCTAAATACTATATTCCGAAAATGGATCACCAGTCTTTATTTCTCACAGGTATAGTGGGGGTTGTACAGAGACAAACGGAGGGACAGAGTTATTCCTTTGTATTTCCCCCTTTTTGCTCTAATAAACACGTAGTAGAGTTCTAACAAACATGTAGTATCTTATAGCTCTAATTTGCATTTCCATGTTTCTGATAATGGTAAGTATCTTTTCAAGTTCTTACTTGCGATTAGTGTCTTTCCTTTGATAAAGTATCTATTCAAAACTTTTGCTCATTTAAAAATTTTTCCAACCACCCATTTTTTAAATTGGGTTTGCAATATTACTGTTGAGTTTTGATAGTTCTTTCTGGAAACAAATTCTAATGTGTGTTATACAAACATTTTCTCTTGAAACTTGCCTTTTTATCAATATTTTTAATGCTTTGTATGTTCTTAGGAATCTTTGCCTAATCCAAGGTTGCAATGTTTTCCTCTAGAAATTTTACAGTTTGGGGTTTGATATTTAAGCCTATAATCTATTTTGCATTCATGTTTAAATATGGTGTGAATATGAGTCATTTCATTTTTGCATATGTATGTACACTTGTTCCAACACTATCTTTCAAGGAGTCTTATCTTTTATTGAATTACCTTGGCACCTTTGTTGAAAATCAGTTGGTCCAAGTGCTGGCGAGGATGTGGGGAAAAGGGTACACTTGTACATTGCTGGTGGGACTGCAAATTGGTGCAGCCAATTTGGAAAGCAGTATGGAGATTTCTTGGAAAGCTGGGAATGGAGCCACCATTTGACCCAGCTATTCCCCTTCTTGGTCTATTCCCTAAAGACCTAAAAAGAGCATGCTACAGGGACACTGCTACATCGATGTTCATAGCAGCTCAATTCACAATAGCAAGACTTTGGAACCAACCCAGATGCCCTTCAATAGACGAATGGATTAAAAAAATGTGGCATCTATACACAATGGAGTATTACTCTGCATTAAAAAATGACAAAATCATAGAATTTGCAGGGAAATGGATGGCACTAGAGCAGATTATGCTAAGTGAAGCTAGCCAATCCCTAAAAAGCAAATGCCAAATGTCTCCTTTGATATAAGGAGAGTAACTAAGAACAGAGTAGGGACGAAGAGCATGAGAAGAAGATTAACATTAAACAGAGATGAGAGGTGGGAGGGAAAGGGAGAGAAAAGGGAAATTGCATGGAAATGGAAGGAGACCCTCAGGGTTATACAAAAGAACATACAAGAGGGAATGAAGGGAAAGGGAAAAATAATACAAGGGGGAGAAATGAAGGTCAATAGGGGGGGTAGAGAGAGAAGAAGGGTGGGGAGGGGAGGGGAGGGAGGAGGGGGGATAGTAGAGGATAGGAAAGGCAGCAGAACACAACAGACACTAGTATGGCAATATGTAAATCAATGGATGTGTAATTGATGTGATTCTGCAATCTGTATATGGGCTAAAAATGGGAGTTCATAACTCACTTGAAGCAAAGTGTGAAAGATGATATATCAAGAACTATGTAATGTTTTGAACAACCAACAATTAAAAAAAAAAAAAAAAAAAAAAGAAAATCAGTTGGTCATATTTTTGTGGGTTTATTTCTGACACTTTGATTTAGTGCTATTTCATCAAATCCCATTTCATCTATACGGGCTTTTCTTATACCAATATCATTCTGTCTTAATTATTAGTTTTAGACAACATTTCAAGTGGTCCTCCAATTTTGTTCTTTATTAACTAAATGATTTTATTATTCTATGTTCTTTGTAGTTCCATAACATTTTAGAATCAACCTGTCCATTTCAACAATGACAAAAAAAAAATTGATATCCCATTGAGTCTATGAAGAAATTTGAGAATTGACATCTTTACAACACTGAGTCTTTCAACACATGAACACAAGTTCTTCCTCCATTTATTTAGATTGTCTTTAATTTCTCTCATAACTATTTTTTTCAACATTAAAATATCAATGTTGTGTTTACTTCTAAGTATTTTATATTTATGATGCTATTACATGGCACTTTTACTTCAACTGTTAATTTCTCATTGTTAGAACATAGAAAAACCTACTGTTTTTTATACTCTGACTTCATATACTGATACCTTGCTAAACTCATATAGGTCACAGTTTTCGTATTTTTTGTTTGTTTGTTTATATTGGGAGGGATTCTCTACATTGATCATTAGATTGCCAATTAAATACAATTTTTTTTCTGATATGTACGCCTTTCATTTCTTTGTCTTGCCTTAGTAAACTGAGCAGAACCTCCCACAGTATAACCCTGAATAAGCGTGGTAATAATAGATAAGATAACCTTTTTGTTTGTTGGTTTCATTCTTTCTGTTTTTGTATTTTTTTAATTATTTGTTTTTGTATTTTTGTAATTTTTATTGATTCGTTATAGTTGTACAAACTGATGGGATTTGTTGTTACATATTCATACATGTACACCATACACAATATAGCAACATAATTTGGCCAATAGCACTTCTCAGGACTCCTCCCCTCCCTTCCTGTTTTAGAACCCTTGAGCCCTTTCCTCTAATGATCTCCCTTGATTTTCATGAGATCCACCCCATCTTTCTTTTCCTTTTGTCTCTCTAGCTTCTGCATAGGAGAGAATATACGACCATTAACCTTCTGAATTTAACTTATTTTATGTAACATAATGGTCTCTGGTTCCATCCATTCTCCTGCAGATGACATAATTTCAATTCGTTTTATGACTGAGTACAACTCCATCTTGTATATGGACACTTATGTCCATATGTTGATGGACACCTAGGCTGGTTCCATAGTTTGGCTAATTGTGTACTGTGCTGCTATAAAAATGAGTATGTCTGTATCACTGTAGTATGACAACTTAAATTCTTCAGTAGTTGTTATGGTTTGGAAGTGAGGTGTCCTCCAAAAATATCGTGTGTGAGACAACACAAGAAGGTTTAGAGGTGAAATGATTGGGTTCTTACAGTCTTAACCCAATCGGTGAATTAATTCCCTGATAGGAATTAACTATGAGGTATAACTAAAGGCAGGTAGGGTGTGGCTAGAGGAAATGGGTCCCTGGGAACATGACTTTGGGGTATGTATTTTGTATATGGTGAGTGGAGTCTCTCTCTGATTCCTGATCATCGTGTGAGCCACTTCCCTCTGCCACACTCTTCTGCCATAATGTTCTGCCTTGCCTTGAGCCCCCCACCACATCCCCAGGAATGGAACTGTCTGTGGACTGAGATCTCTAAAACTATGAGCCTCCAAACAAATGTTTCCTCCTCTAAAATTGTTCTTGTTGGGTTGTTTTAGTCACAGTAGGGAAAAAGCTGACTAAAACAGTGGTATAGCTAGGTCATATGGAGGTCTTCTGAGAAAACTCCATATGAATTTCCATCGTGTTTGTACTAACTTAGGATCCCTCTGACAGTTTAAAAGTGTTCCTTTTTCTCCACATCCTCTCCAGCATTTATTATTATTTGTATTCTTGATGACTGCCATTCTGACTGGTGTGAGATGAAATCTCAGTGTACTTTTGATTTGCATTTCCCTAATTGTTAAAGTTGTTGAACATTTTTTCATATATTTTCTGGCCATTTGTATTTCTTCTGTTTAAGTCATTTGCCCATTTATTAATTGGTTATTTGATTTGGGGCATAATTATTTTTAGTTCTTTATATATTCTGGATATCAATCCTCTGTTAGAAGAGTAGCTAGCAAAAGATTTTTCAGCCATTCTATAGTTCTTCTCCTCACATCCTTAATTGTTTTCTTTGCTGTGTAGAAGCTTTTTAATTTCATATCATATTTTTTATTAACTCTTGGCATTATTTCCTGAGATTTAAGTATCCTGTTGAAAAAGTTGTTGCCTTTGCTTATATGCTGGAGTGTTGACCCTACATTTTCTTCTAGGAGCTGCATAGATTCTGGTTTAATTCCTAGGTCTTTAACCCATTTTGAGTTGATTTTTGTGCAGGGTGAGAGAAATGGTCTAGTTCATTCTTCTACATATGGATAATAAGTTTTCCCAGAACCAATTGTTTAAAAGGCTATTTTTTCTCCACTTATGATTTTGGCATCTTTGTCAAGGATCAGATGACTGTAGATGTGTGGATTTGTCTCGGAGTCTTCTATTCTGTACCATTGTGTCTGTTGTCTTCTATTCTGTACCATGGTCTATGTGTCAGTTATTATGCCAGCACCATGCAGTTTTTGTTACTATAGCTCTTCTTGTTTAATTTTTTGAGTTCTTTGTATACTCTGGATATTAGGGCTCTATCTGAAGTGTGAGGAGTAAAGATTTGTTCCCAGGATGTAGGCTCCCTATTTACCTCTCTAATTGTTTCTCTTGCTGAGAAAAAACTTTTTAGTTTGAGTAAGTCCCATTTGTTATTCTTGATTTTAACTCTTGTGCTATAGGTGTCCTATTAAGGAATTTGGAGCCCGACCCCACAAGATGGAGATTGGAGCCAACGGTGTGGAGAAGGAGGGCTGAGGGTCACACACCTGCAGTCCCGGCTGTCGCTGCTGAGCTATCCTATCCGCGGAATTCTGATGACGTCAGTTCTCTGCCATGGTGGATGCCGTTCTCTCTGCCCGGGTGTCCGATGGGAAGGGTGGGTCTGGTCCATCTCTCCCAGGTCCCACCTCAGCCCTGGGCCCGCTGGTCTATGGAGGCTCAGTTGGCATCACCTCAGAAGATCTGCAAAAGAACCGAAGAGTTGTTTCTCTATTGGGCTCAAGCGTCTCTGTAGCACTGAGTCGTGTTGGTTTGGCGGCAGGCCGCAAACAATCAGCCAGAAACTGCTCGTGGGGCAGCCTGAATTCACCCAAGCCGAGGCCGCTGTGGCCTCTGAGAAGCTCAAATGCTCGCTCAAGATCCACTTCACCCCAGCATTGCCAAATGTTCTTGAGCAAACAGCAGTCAGTCGGGCTGACGTCTCTCTTTGCGGGCACAGCTGAGGAGGTCACAGGATTGATCTCTCTGCACCCGCCGCCATGTTGAAATCTCCATCTTGTTACTATAGCTCTGTAGTATAATTTGAAATCAGGTATTGTGATGCCTCCAGTGTTACTTCTTTGGCTTAAAATTGCTTTGGCTATCCTGAGTCTTTTACTCTTCCAAATGAATCTTAGGACTATTTTTTCTAGTTCTGTGAAGAATGCCATTGGTATTTTTGTTTCATTTTTAAACGAAATGAAGTCAGTCTTCATCAATAAGTAAAATATTTCCAATGTAGATTTTCCACTGATGTCTGTTATAGGATGAAAAATTTCCCTTCATCTCTACTTTGACAAGAGGTTTCTTGTTTGTTTGTTTATTTAGGATGTATATTGAATTTTGTCAAAAAAAAAATTCTGCATCTTTTGGAATGACTGTATGATTTTTTTCTTTTACAATCTCTTGATATGGCATGTTGCATTGATTCCAAGTGTTAAGTCAATTTTGCATTCCTGACATAAATTTCACTTGGCTATCGCTATTCCTTTTAAAACACAATTTAATGATTTATCCTCCAGTTTTGTTTCCTTTCTCATTTCAGTATTCCAGCAAGTATCTTTGAGGTACACTCTGTTTTAGGCATTGATCCAAATACTAAGAAGGGAATGGTAAATGAAATTATAAAAATCCCCTGCCTTCTGGAACTTACATTTCATGGGCTAAGGGAGACCAGACAATAGAATGTACATAAAAAATGTTAAAAAGTGTAATAGAGTAACAGATAAAAACTTTCAGGTGCAAGTTACAAAAAAAAAAATCCCAAATCTCATTAGCTAAAACAATAAAGTATGCACTCTTTTACAGAACTTCACATTCATAAACAGGACATGCTCAAATCATGCATTAATCATTGGCTCAATAATGTCACAAACCTGGATATATGTCCTCAATTCACCCTGGTTTCTCCAATGTCATGTTTACCTAAGATGGGTCTTCCCTGTGGTCATTGTTAGCCTGCCAATGAGCTGGTTCTGGTGAATTTTCTTATTCAGATTGGAGAGCTTGGAAGGCTAAAATTGTCATTCACATTTCCTCACAGACACATTTCTAATGTTAATTAGTTTCTGACAATCAGAATCACTTGCTTGAGATTTGGAGGGCAGGAGTGAGGCAGCATCTGCTTTCTTGTACCTCATTTGGCTGAGTCTGCTGACATGCTTGGTCCTGGGAACCTGAGTTTCTCTGCAGCAGTGTCCATTCTCCAGATGCCTGGTTGTCTGTGGGTGAGGGAGGGTGAAGTTGCAGAACTGACTTCATGCTCTGCTTTGCTAATCCTTGGCACAAAGCCATGATTTCCTCACTCTAGCTCCCCCTGTTTGTGTAGACTATTGCCATGGTCAATAGCAACAGGAGGTTCTTAATTCTGTGATAGCTCCAGAAGTGGTCTCAAAGGTAGCAGCTCTTCTAGTGGGTCAATTCTGTATTTTCAGATATTCATTCCTAAAAGTCTAGCCTAAAATCTTCTCCCTTTGTCCTTGCAATAATTTTAAAGGAATAGTTCTTTACATTCAATTCCTTTATATCCCAAAAACTAAATATGGCCACCTTCACTGAAATCTAGCTGATGGAAGATCTAGGTATTTCCAGCTACATATCAAAAAGAAAGCCATCAGCCAGACTAACAAAACCTTGTCTGCCTCATAGGAATTATAGATGGGGAATTCTTTGCCACAGGAGAAGGCAGATCATCAAATAACCGATGAAGGTGCCATGAGAGCAAGAGCCAACACTGGGCAATTACTATGTTTCAATGTTCTGATGCCAGATCCCCTGGTCAGTGCTGGTGAAGTAATAACTTTATTGTTCACTTCCGTGCATTTTCCTCCTGTGGTCTATCTTCGATGCTCAGAAGCTAACATCAGCAAAAGAGAAGTAAATGGGCCAGATATGGGGTAAGAGAAACCCGATCTCTCTTCCCCAAGTGCAGTTTGGTTTCTTAAAGAGTCCCAACTGAGCAGGAAGAGAAGTGTCTCCTTGAAACCAAGATTAGAGCTCTGAGCATTCCAGTGGACTCTATATTTTAATTATTTAACTGTGTTTTAGAATTATGTATTTTCCAGAGTAAATAGAGAAGTGACTGGCCCTTCTAAAATGTTCATACAAGTCAGAGGGAGAGAAGTAGCCACATATATTAAAGATACACAAGGAGTCTAAGATAAAATTGCCTTATTGTTAGACATCAAGCATTCATTGTGCTTGCTCAGTTTTATGTCTCTGCCTCTGTATTTCATTAGTTGTTATCATATTAACAAGAGCTAATTAGGATGCCCTTTCCACCATCTGACATCTTTTCCTATACTCTACTTCTTCCTGCACTCCCTTGCTCCAAATACATAGTTACTTGGAAACTCTGCAAACTTAGAAATACTGCTTATTTCAAAGGCTGATTTTGTCATTTTTCTTTCCTTAATATCTTTTCCTCAGTATAAGAAAATATAAATGTGTGCCAGTTACATGGTTAAGCGAGGAGTTCCAGATGATCACAGTACTTAGGACAATGACATTGCTGACTACTGTGATAAAGTGACAATGTATTATCTTATCAGGATCAATTCTCACCTTCAATTGTGAAATTTGGATCAGTAATCTCATAGGGTTGTTGTATGGATAAGTTGAATAATCTTTGAGAAAGATTCAAGAGATCAAGGCACATAAAAGTCACTTGGTTGACTCTGAATCAGATTTGAACTTTACTTTGTACACCTCTCTCTAAATCCCTGTCTACAAGTGCCAAAGGTCCTTAAATTGCAAAGCCTAAAGCACAATCTTACCATTGAGTTCCAAAACTCATTTGGATTAACTGGACTTTATATGGCAAAGAGAAAGAATGGAGGCTAGGAAGGATTTAAGTGTTTGAAGAAAGTTAAGCCAGATTCCTAATCAATAATACAGCTAATCATTTCCCATGAAAGAAATTTATTTTTTACTAAAAATTAACAAGTTGTAGTTAATGGCAATCTATCACTGTATTAATATAACTCAGTGAAATGCCATTAACTTTCTCTGCCTCACTTCCTCTCTTTAAAATGGTAGTTATGGTTATAGTTGATGACTTTTATGACTGTCAAATTAAAAGTTATGTTGCCAGTGGGAGAGTGGGATTCATGGATTTTAATAACATCTTCCCCTCCATGCAGCATTGCCTGTAATAGGAAATCCCAAGGACCTGAGCACTGGTGTGAATGCATACTTGTATAATGGAGGTTATATTTACGAGTTTGTAAAATAACATTAATAATGTCCCTTGTCTGCCATATTGTCCTAAAATGTGTTCCTTTCACAGTTGGCAAGAGCAGTTGGTAAGAAGAAAATCATTCTTATAACTTTGTGAACAACCTTCAAAACTAATTTCAATGGGACCAGGGAGAATTGCAAAGATAATAATGGACATCTAAGAGGTACTTTAGAAAATCAGGTCTGAGGTTTCACAGTTCTGGTTATAAATAGAAGTCACAGGTATAACCAGATCATGTGCACAAAAAGATATTGCCCATATGAAGCAGAATGTGCCTAAAGCCCCAAAGAATGTCTAGCTTCAAAGCAAGAATTACATCTAATGAAACTGACTCTCAGTCTGGTAAGCACATTTGGGCTTAAAGATATTATGTCTCCCAAATTCTGCTTTTGTTTGGGGGTTTCCTTCATGTGCTACTCAGTATAATGGACACTATGTCCAAGAAAGCAGAAATTCTTTTGAATTCAGGGTACATTGTCATTCATAATACGTTCTCCTACAAGCTGGAAGCTCAAAACTAAGAATACATGGTTGATATTTTCAAGTAGCTTGTATAATGACATTCAATGAAGCACCCTCTCAGAAATGCTTGCATACTGGAGAACTTCTTGAATTCTCAAAGGACTTCCTAGAAATGCAGTGAAGCAGGCATTACAAGTGATGGTCTGCATCAAGGATGCTGAAATATAAACTAGCAGGACATTAGAGTAGATATTGCTGGTACTTGATTCAGATCCCCACAATCCTCTTATTCTTTCTGTGTACACCTTCCCCAGTTTGGGTGTGTTTTTACTGCCAAGAATCTATATCTATGATGGCTAATTTGGAGGCTGTCCTATGACTGCTAGAGCATACAGAAAGACAGAAGTGCTGAGGAATTTACATTTCCAAAAGGTATGACTAAAGGGATAGGAGCAGGTCCATTTCCTTGCTTGGGGACAGGATAGCACTGAGACATAATCTATACTCCAAAGTTCCCTTATAGGATCAAGCAGGTATTACCTTCTGCAGGACTTCTTGAAATTGCATGCCAAAGACTTAGTCCTCTCTCCTGTTCCACATCCACCACTGCCTTACTTAGTATCTCCTGGGAACATGTCCCTAATGGATTATTTATACACAAATCCTCTTCTCAAGTTCTTATTGACAGAAGTCAAAATAGACTACACCTCACCTCTTAGGAACAAGATACAAAAATACAAAGATACAAAATAAGGTAATCAAAAATAAAAGAAAATGTAAGGGTTTACTCATGTTCATAACAGCATTATTCACAATTGCTAAAGGGTACAAGCAACAGGCATCCACCCATCCGCACATGAAAGCATAAGAAAAATGTGGCATGTAAATACAATAGAACATTGTTTGGCCTTCACAAGGAAGAAAATTCTGACATAGGCTGCAACATGGGATAAAACATGAAAACATGCTAAGTGAAATAAGTCAGTCACAAAAGGACAAACACTATGTTATTACACTTACATGAGGTACCCGAGGTGGTCAAATGCATACAGATAGAAAGTAGAAGTTTACCAGAATTTGTGGGGAGGAGAGAATGGAAAAGTATTATGTGATGGGTACAAAGTTTCAGTCTTAGAAAATCAAAACAGTTGCTAACTGAATGGTGGTAATGGTACATCCATGTGGGAATAAGGGCTGGGTTGTGGCTCAGTGATAAAGTACTTGACTAGCATGTGTGAGGCCCTGGGTTTGATTCTCAGCACCACATATAAATAAATAAAATAAAGTTCCATTGACAACTAAAACATATTTTTAAAAAACCATGGGAATGTATTTCATACCACTGAACTCAAAGATAGCTTAGATGGTAAATTTTATGTTAGGTATATTTTACCTCAATAAAAACAAAATCATGGGGGAAAGAATGTAAGGATCGAGGAGTCACTTGTCAGTCACAGGTCAAGAGACTTGGAGAGAATTCTTGAGGTAAGAAGCTGCAAGGTGCCTACAGAAAACCTCTCATTGCCACTCAAGGAAACAAATGTTCTTTATTCCAGACATCCAGAATATGCTATAGGCTGCTGAGCCTAACGGCACTTCTTACAATCCATAGGTTTCCTGAAAGCAGCCAGGTTAATATTAGATCAAGAGAAGCTGATATGGAGAGTGCCAGAGTTGGAGTAGAAATCAGACACCAGGAGCTGCAAGACAAACCTTTAAACTAACACTATATACTAAATGTTTGTGTTTCCCCCAAAATTCATATGTTGAAACCTAATCCTCAATGTGATAATGCTTGGAGGTGAGGCCTTTGGGAGATGATTGGGTCATGCAGAATTAGTACCCTTTTAAAAAAAAACTCAAGAGAGGTTCATGACTCAACCACCATGTGAGGGCTCAGCTCAGTTGGGACCCAGGAAATAGAGTCTCACAAGATACTAAATCTGCTGATGCCTTGATCTTGGACTCCCAGACCCAGACCCATAAAAGATAGATTTCTGTTTTTTATGAGCCACCTCATTTGTTGTAGCAGTTTGGTACTTTGTTGTAGCAACCTGAAAAGACTAAGACAAATAGTCAATGGGAATTTATGAGTCACCCACAGACAGGCTCACAGGGATTCCCCAGGGAAGCAGCTCCATGTCATTACATCTTCTAGGAGAAATTGCATGTACACAAATCACCCCATCACAAAACGCAAGACATGACGTATACCATGAAGAATATGCTAATTGAATACCAAAAAAAATGCAGAGTATAAAGAAATTGCTTCCAGATGAGATCTGCAGTAGCTACAGCTACGTAAACAAAAGCATGATAATAGTGTTCTGTGAAACGTAATCACCTACAGGAGAAGCTGAGGTACAAGTTATAAATGCAATAGCATATTGATTAAAACATTTATTGACTCCAGCCAAGTGTGGGACTTGCTCAAGTGTTACTCACACTTAAACATCACATGCAGACATTCAAGCACTGCAAATGTTCCTAAGATGTACAAAGGCACCTGTTATACATGCTTACAAGTCCATTGCAATTCAGAAGTGTCTGTTCACTGCCTGCTTGGGTATGGCCAGAGCATGGAAGCAAGAGTTTCAACAGAGCCTGCAGATCCATTCTCTCTGGATCTTCCTTCCTCATTAAGTTCTGTCTAAAGTCTTCTGATCTCAAAGGGAAGAGTCCAATCTTCATCTTTCACTTTTACCTTCCTAAAGGACATGCTAACCTGCTATTATCTCCAGAAACTTGCAAGGCTGATAAAATTTTCCCCAGAAAAGACTAGGTTCTGCTGGTTGTTATAGCACCATTAATGACAAGTATGGTCAGTTTTCAATCACATATGAACCCAAGATATTAGCAAATTCATATGTTCTTTATTGATCAGAATCCATGACAGGGGCTTAATAATTTGGGGGGTGGGGAGCCTACGAAGGGAGAACTCTTTACATGAACTTAAACTCTCTCCAGGTTTTCTTGCCGAAGTAAGTGGAACTACAATCTACCCACATGTCCCAGAAAAAACCTGTAAGTCATCTTCTCTTGCTAAGTCTGTTCACTTACATCTATTTAATTGGTATATCCTAGTGTCTCTGCCTCATATTTTTCAGTTCTTTCCTTCATCTCTAATGCCTTGATTCAGACATGGCCATGGCTCAGTGGAACCACTCCCAACAACTTTCCATCTCCCTACATTTACTCTGGCGCACTTCACTTGGTTCTCCACATCCCAAATGTCACAGTGAATTAGGAGAACAAAGAAAACCAAGCAAGAGATGATATCAAGAAAAGTTCTGCAGTGAACTCAGTCTTTGGGGGAATTCTAGAAACAGTGTAGTCATCGAAACCCAAGCAGTGAGTTAGAATATTTGTATTTCCACTCAGCTTCATTTTTGGTTAAGGCTGCCCTGCAAACTCTGGAAGGCACTTCCTGCTTTCCATCTGGGCAGGCAAAGTGGGTCCAGGCAGCCCTCCAACACTTGGATACAGGTGCTGTCTGTTGGAAGTAAAAGTACACCTGGAGCTGGTATGCACAAAAAAAGGTGTACCTGGGCCAAGCACTAAGAGTGTCTGCAACAAAATATTATGGGAACTTTTAAGATTTTTTTTTACTTATCTATTTAAAAAAGAAATTGATTCAACTGGTTCCATGGGGTTTCTATAGCCACCCGTCTGGCCTAACTTGCTCTAAAAATCACCTGTGATTTTAGTTGCTATCAAGTTCAGTGATATATTTTTTCATCCTCATCCTAGTCTCAGCCTTAGCTGAACTATATTGTTTCCCTCTTGAAACGCAGCATTCTCTCTTCTTAGCATCTCTAACATCACACCGTCTAGGTTCATTCCACTTCACACCAACTGATATCTTATTTTTCCATAAATCTAAATGTTAGAACTTATTCTCAGCATCCACATTTTCTTTCTTCATTTCATCTATGACCACAGCTTTAAATATCCTGATGCTGTAGCTTCCTTGTTTTATATCTCTATCCCAGACCTCTCCTCCAAGATTTAAGCCTCATCTATGCAACTGCTTACTTGGCATCTCCACTTGGATATTTTTAAAACCATCTCAAAATTAGAAACTCTGCCAGTCTTCCAATTCTATACTTTGCACCCAGATGGTCAACACAATCTCTGGGACTCAACCTGATTGTTTTCTAGATTCCTATATTCAATCCCAGAGCATCCCATGTAGGATACACTTCTAAATATATCCTGCATCCCCCCAGTTCTTTCTACTTCCACTGCTAAAATCGTGGTCCAATCCTGATTGTCCAGGTGATTGACAACAGTCATATCCTAGTTAGTCTGCAAGCTTTGACTTCCGCTCCCTTAACACTCAATCTCCACATAACAGAAATAATGACCATTTAAAACTGAATTCTGCCATTTCCCATTAAAACACTATATTGGCTTCCCATCATATTTTAAATCCTGTCACTCCCCTGATTAAAACACGATAGTGGATTCCCAGGGGTTTTAAGTTAAATACTACAATGACCTATATCATCTGGTTTCTCTGTGCCTTTCCAACCTGACCTCACGTTTCCTCTACTCATTTCCCTTTCTCACATGGCATCCTAATATTTTCCATCTCTCTCTCTCTCAGCACTGGAATTAGAACACCCTCAATCCTAGTTATTCACACAGGTGGATCCTTCTCACCCCTTCAGTTCACAGCCTAAAATGGTACCTCCTTGAAAAAAGCCTCCTGTATCCTTCTATCTTTTGTTCCTCACCATTTTATTACTAATGAAAACATCTCTTCTCCATCCTTCATCACAATCAATACTCATTTTGTTCTTTTGTTCAACTGGTTATTATGTTTCCTCTGCTCAATGGATGCTCCTGGAAGACAAGTATCATGTCTTGTTCACCACTGCATCCCTGGTCCCCAACAGGGTCTGATTCATGTCAGAGGCTGAATGAAGACTTTGAGGAGATAAATGAAACATGGGGCTGCTACCTCGTGTTTCACTTTTGCTCCTCATGAGTTGACTATTTGATGTCAATTTAAATCTCATCCCTTCATATAAAAGATCTGACCATATCTAAGCTATGGCCAACAAGCTAATCTGCAATTCTGGAGGGGAATATCTCATGCTTTCCCTTCATGCTGAATTGATCAGTTAAAAATGTTTAGGACAGATCACTGCTCAGAATAGGTATAGGACTGTAGGAGACCTTTCCAGAGTCATCTTCTATTTTAGATGGCAATGCAGAGAGTTTCATTGTGATTTTTCAAACTGTTTTACATCAGATCTTCTCCATGCCTCTCCTTTCTAATGCCAGGTAGAGTCTGGGAGACTACACCCTGGGAATCATTTCTTGAAACTAGGTTGTGGTACTTGATTTTTTTCTCCTTTTTTATAGAGTTTAATTTTAGAATCTCAAAAGAGGATCCAATTTGTATGGTTGGGTTTTGGCCCAATTTCTATATTATTCAGTTATGCTAACTGGATGTGTTAAATGTGTGAATTCTTTAAGAGGACACATCTGACACTCTCATGTCTAGAAAAATTTTTCTTTATGGTCTGCATAGTTTATCATCTTTTGTCAATGCTAATTGAGATTAACAAAATGACACTGTAGATATTACCATTCAAGAAAATATGGCTCCCACCAAATACCAAATAATTATTATTCTGACTGGAATATATACTCATTTTAGAAAAGTCTGAAAATGCAGAAAAAAATTTTTTGAAAGAAGAAATTTAATCATCTACAAATAAGTCCATTATTGCATTTTGTTCCATTTCTCTCCAGTCTTTTTATTTCTTCATATACATACTCACTCTTTCACTCATTCATTCAGCAAACACGTAATATGTGATTGACATCTATCACACGTCGAAAATAAGTCAAGATGCTGAACAAAACAGATGAGGTCATACATTCATGCAACTTGCATTGTAGAAAGACAAAGTACACAAACCAAATATTTTGGTTGGTGATAACAGCTCTGAAGAACACAAAACTAGTAATGTAACAGAATAAAGTTCATAAAGGGCAACAGAGTGAGGGGTGGCTGCTTAGGGCAGGTTAACAGGGAAGACCTTTATAAGAAGAAAATATTTGTCCTGAGACCTGAAGAACAAGGAAGGGCCAGTCCTAGGAGGATGTGAGGAAGAATATTCTAGGCAAAGAGAACAGCACATGCAAGGAAGGTTCTGTTTCCAGCAACTGCACTGAGTATGGTTAGATTTAGAAAATAGAAAGGAAGAGATATATAAATTGTACACCTTAGCCAGATTTGGGTATTCCTTGTTGTTTATGTTTTGGGTTTGTTTTTTTTTTTTAACCTAGAGAATTTAAGTTTGCATGTTGTCAAATATACCTGTTTTTTTTTCTTTTTTTTCTTTGTGATATCTCTCATTAGAAAGCCTTTTACCTAACCTTCAATCAGGAAAAAAAAAATTTTACCAGGTTTTTTTTTTTACATATTTTATATTATGTCATTAGTACTTACACAGTTTATGATAGTGTTTGGCAAAAGTCCTAAGTGGATGTTTTATCCTGGGCACAACTTTTTTGATAAGCCTTTCTTCCCAGCTAATTTTGATGGCACCTTTTCAAAGGGAACTAAACTCTGGGAACTGATTCGAGAACTCCCTGTGAATACCCAAATCCATGGATGCTCAATCCCTTATAAAAAATGGCACAGAAGTTTCACGTATACACACATCCTCCTGAACCTTTTAAATCATCCCCAGGTTACCTGCAATACCTAACAATCATAATTCCTATGTAAATAATTGTTAAACTGGGTTATTTAGCAAATAATGACAAAGGAAAAAAGTCTGAGTCCAGTACAGATGAATTTTTAAAGATATTTTCCACCTGTAGTGGACTGACTCACTGTGCTTGTGGAGCCCATGGATACAGAGTCAACTGAACTAACTTCTTATGTTGAAGATAAAAAGCTGGGTGTATGGCTGAAAAAAAAGACAGAATTCTGAGTGTAACCCAAAGTGTAAAACTAGAAGCTTCTAGTCCCCACTGGTGTTACTTACTCAAACCAAAATGTCCACTCCTACTCTTTTATTCCAAATGTGAAAGAAGTATAAAAACAATGCAAAAATAATATTTCTTCTAAGTATTACAGAGCACAATTACAAATTGCATCCCAACTGATTTTAAGCTCCCTAAACCTCATTCAATGCATTTACACCAGGACCTGAGTTATATTTGTTCTGTCTCCTGCTCTCCAATCTTCCCTCCTGCTTCATTTTCCTTCTTCCTCACCTGGATTAGCCCCAACAACAGTCGGAATTCAGTTAACCTTTAGGGTTTGATAAATCCTAAATCAGTTCAGTAATTCCTGGCTGTGAGTCCATTCTTCAACAAAGTTGACCCAGGTTTCTCTTAGTCTTCAAACTGACGTTCAATCCCCATCCCTCTGCAGAAATCCTTGCAACACAATTTACTCAGATAAAACGATTCTCTCTAGGCTTCCCTCCTGGTGGTTTCTGAACTTGACTTGAACATAAATATATAAAAATGGGGTGCTGCCATCTACTTCTGTCTGTGGCAATATAGTACATAGGATTATGGGATTTTAGAATTATTAGGATTTTAGATTATCTATTTTAGAAATAGATAGTTATGATATTTGCACAATAATGTGAATGTACTTTAATGACTTAATTGTACATTTGAAAATGGCTAAAATGATAAATTTTATGTTATGTGTCTTTTTGCCACAATTTTTGGAAAAAGAATGATGTTGTGGATATTGTTAACTAGATTTCAAAATGACTTCTCTTAATATCCATGGGAGGAATGTCTCATTATAGTACCAACATTGTAAATTACATAGAGGATCATATTTCCCCCTGACAATGGCCAAAGGAAGGTTCAATCCAACTTTTGACCCTCCCTAGCAAGTGCATAAGATTTTATAGCTCCCATTTTTGTGCTACAGTGATTCCAGGCTCCTTTGTACTTTCCTATCTTTATTTTTCCTTTTTGCCTCATTTTTCATTCCTATTTTCAATTTATTTTATCTTGCTACTCTATGTGGATCTTTGTAAGATACCTTAAATCATTTTAGGAATCTGATGGAATATAAATAACCTAACCATCAAAATATGGCCAGATATAGTGTTTGCTGATTTTTTTTTTCCTTTCATAATATGGTCTTTTTTTTTTCCTACTGTGGCTTGAAAATGGTCTGTGCATTGAGATTGCCAAGAAATCCTATTAAACCTGAGACACATTTTTATTAGATAATTAACTGCCTCATAGTGAACATATTCTTTTTACTGACTTTATTCATACCTGGCATTTTCCGCTGTTAATGGAACACCAGCTGTCAAACCTCATATTACAAGCACGGTGATAATGAAATGGCCCTAACTCTGAGTAACGACAACTGTTGAGAAAACAAATCATACATACGCTCTGTCGAGCTTTTACTGCTTTCCACAATTACAAGGAAAAAAAAGCTTAGCAATGCTTTTTTGTCCAAAGTGCAAAAAAAAAAAAAAATGCTACATCTTAGAAAATACAACAGACAATTAATGATGTACATTCTTTTTTGTGGCAAAATGGAAAAACATAAATCTTTCCTCAGCAGCTGCACCCAAGCTTTTGTCTTTGGGGGTTGGGGAGTTCCCCCATGAAATAGAGGTGGGTTAGAATGGCAGAGAATATTCTTAAATAAGAGTCTCCGTGTTTAATCTGAAACAAATATTGAATAAATGGGCATTTGGAAATGTCTTGGCAAATAGATGGGTCATTAAAAATGTACTTTGACTGATATGGTGGCAATATGAATTAATTTATCCATTCACTCAACAAATATTTGAGCTTTATATGCTGAGCCCCAGGGATAAAACAGTGAGGAAAGATGTTTACTCCTTAGTCAAGGAAACAGAGGCAAAGGTAGGCAATTATGACACAGGCATTATATTGTCCTAGTAAACACAATCTAGAGGTAATGGAAGTTTCTAGAGAAAGTGACTTCTACATTGAGATCTAAAGAATATATAGGACAGGATCAATCTTAGGCAAAGTAGACCTGAACTGGAGACAAAGTCCGCTTTCCAGAAAAAAAGTATGAGAACATCCAAAAGCCCAGAGGGAGAAGAGAGAATGGAGAACAAGTAATTGAGTCTGACTGGAGCTTAGCATCCAGCAAAGCATTGAATAGCTAGAGAGAGAACTGGGGGGAAAACAGGAGGCATTGGAAGGATTTGGGGAGTGCTAATTACTGAAATTTATCCTGAGAAAACTGGGAGCCTGACTAGATTTACATTTAAACATGTAAACACCTAGCATGCATGTTTTAGATGAGATTGGAAGAAAGCAAAACATTTCAAAATCAGTGGACAACAGTCTATTGTAACAGGAAAGGTCAAACATAATGGAGGCCTAAACCATTGTTGCCTACATGTTTTCATTTATTTATTTTAATTAGGTATATATGACACAGGATACATTTTGATTCATTGCACACAATTGCAGCACAACTTTTCATTTCTCTGATTGTGTACATATACCATTGTACCATATCTGCAGCCATATATGTACCCAGGGTAATAATGTCCACCTCATTTCACCATTTTTTCTGCCCCCATTTCCCCTCCCCTCCATTCCCTCCCCTTTGCCCCACCAAAGCTCCTCCATTTTTCCCATGCTCTCCATTATAGATCAGCATCCACTTATCAGAGAGAACGTTCGTTGCCTACATGTTTTGATGATGCACTCATAACTGTAAAATGACTTTCAACATTGCATCCTCATGTTGTGTTCACTTACATATGTATAAAGTATAAACATATATTATATTAATAAATGAAACTAATAAACAAAAATAAATTTTAAATGAGATAAAATATATACAAACAAAAGTTCCAGTATCTTCTTTCTGTATCCCAAGAGACTATCTTACACACATTCTTGAATGTACATGCCACATTCTGGAGATCACTAGCCTGAATTAAGAAACTTATGGTGAAATAGAAAACATGAATAAATTGGAGAAACAGGTAATATACAGAAGCAATAGGATTTGGTCAATTGAACATAGGAGGAGAAGTAAAATAAGATTAGCAGCTCCTGTGGCTTCTGGTTCAAATATGGTGCTATGTACTGGGTGTTGCTGCACTGGACAAAAACAGGCTTGGATAGGAAAAGTTAGAGCACCTTTGCACAGACTGAAATGAGATGGAAGAGCATAGTAAACATCAGTATAAGCAGGTGTGGAGAGTTCATCAGACAGTGGCTTGAAAAGAAAGAGAAAAGTCCCCTCATCTTTCCAGCTAAATGTACAAGTCATATATAATTTTCATTCTAATTAAAAGTGAGTATTTTCTTCCTGACAAATGCTCAGGGATCTCTTTTCTATTTGGGGCTGTGTAATTAGAGCGTCCACAAGACAGAAAAACCATAGGCTTTACTTCAGGAAGGTATCAATTCTCCTGAAGAACCATGGCCTTCAGATCTGTTAAATATTAATCTGCTAAATCAGAGTTCAGTAATGGGTACCATTAGGTAAAATGCCTGAAACATACTATGAACCTTAAATGAAGTTCCAAAAAAGTTTTCTGAAACTTCAAGCCTCCATGCTTTATGGCAACACATTCAGGGGCTAGAATTTCTATTCTAATATATAATTTAGAAAATTCTAAAAATCTAAAATATCTTGTATCCACTGATTGCATCTAATGCTGTACAGACAGCAACACAGGATTTACCTTAAAGCTCCAATGTCAATCACTAATACTCACTGTGGACCTCAAGAATTGTTGGAAGAAGGCAGGAAAAGTGAAAAGAGCAAGCCAGAACCATATATGTATAATTGCAACACTGCCTGTAATACGTTTAATTGATTTCTTCTGAATTCTCTCTTAATCAGAAAGATAGTGATTAAAAATTAAATTCAGATGCATTACCAGGCTTGACCTTACACTGAAAGAGCATGAAGATTTATAATTCTTAGAAGACACATTGTCATCTTGTTAGAAAATGCTGGTTTTAAATGGTGCTTGGAAAATTAAGTAGCTATAGGTAGAAAAAATGAAATTAGACCCCTATCTTTCACCTTGCACAAAATTCAAATCAAAATGAATCAAAGACTTATGAATTAGACCAGAAACCTTACAATTACTAAAAGAAAACAAAGGATCAACACTCCATCACATAGGTGCTGCCACGGACTTCCTTAACAAGATTTCCAAAGCCCGAGAACTAAAACCAAGAACCAATAAGTGGGATACCATTAAACTAAAAACTTCTGCATACCTAAGGAAACAATTAAGGGAGAACCTACAGAGTGGGAGAAAATCATGGTCAGATATTCCTCCAATAGGGGATTGATATCCAGAATATACAAAGAACTCAATTATTTAGCACCAAAAAAAATATACAAATAACCCAACAAATAAAAGGTCAAAAGAACTAAACAGAAACTTCCCAATTGAAGAAACACAAAAGCCAATAAATACATGAAAAAAAAAATGTTTACCATCTCTAGAAATCAGGAAAATATAAATCAAAACTACACTAAGATTCCATCTCACTCCAGTCAGAATGGCAATGATCAAGAATACAAACAACAATAAATGTTAGTGAGGTTGTGGGGAGAAAGGAACACTTGTACATTGTTGGTGGCTCTATAGACTAACACAACCACTGTCACAAAACTAGGATGGAACCACCATATAACCCAGCTATCTTACTCCTGGTTTCCCAAAAGATCTAAAATTGGCAGACTACAGAGATAAAATCACCACAATGTTTATAGCAGCACAATTCACAATAACTAAATTATGGATTCAACCCAGATTCTGATCAATAGATAAATGGATTAAGAAATTGTGGTAAATATACAATTGAGTTCAACTCAGCCTTTAAAAAGAATGAAATTATGGCATTTACCGGTAAATGGAGACTATCTGCTAAGTAAAATAAGCCAGATTCAGAAACTCAGAGGTCGAATGTCTTCTCTCATATGTGGAGCTGAAGTAAAATTAAGGAAAGAGGGGGGGAAAGATAAGATTACATAAAGAAACAATCAAATACAAATAGACGAGGGAAAGGAAGTCTAGTAGAGTAAAGAGAAGGAGAGTCAGGGAGGATGGGAGGGAAAGGGGGGATCAATGAAATGAAATTGATTTCCATGCATATGAGTTTCTTGGGATGAACTCTGCTACTATGTATAACCATTAAGCTCTAACTTTAAAAATATGCTGATTTTCTGGTATAGCTACACTCTCACTTGAAGGTTATTTAAATAAGGTTATTTAAATACTGGTATTTAAATGAGGAATCTCCACCTGAAAAGCAAAGTATTTTCTAGACAGTCACACAGAGTAAATGGCAAGACCAGGATTCAAATAGGATCCATTGGCGTTCCACGCAAGTGATCCTAGCCACTACACCATAGTCTCACAGGCTCACCAGCAACACTGATCAAGTGCTCTAACACCCTGTGATAAAGGCAAAAGAAGTACTGCTATTTCAAAATGTAAAAGTTTAAGAAGTCGAAAGCTTTCACCAAATCACTTGGATCATGAGTACAGGAAGCGAAAATAAATGTGGGCTTCCTTAAAAACAATTCAGAACTTTTGTGCTATGGCTCATGCAGGAGCACACACACACACACACACTTACATGCACACACATTCATGCACATACACACAGAGCAACAAAAATTCAACTTCATAACTGCAGGCTGCTGATAATGCCAGGCAAGAAATGCATCACCTTACACTGAAGAAGCTGTGAAAGCAGAAAAATCAATCTACCGTTTTAATAAAAAATGTGAGAAACTGAGAAGATGAGCTATGGTGCAATCACTTTAGGTGGATCTGGCTGTTTTGCTATTAATCATGTCTCTCCTGTGCAGTCAGCAGAACTTTATTCAAGTCTATTCAGTGCATTTCCAGGTCCACTGCAGAGGCACTGTGACCAAGCGGAATGAGATTATAAAACCATCATTGTATCCTCAGGACAAGGAACTGTGCACAAAATTGCAGCCTTCAAATGGAAAAGATTAACCCTGGGAAAAGACAATCATTTTCCCCAAGATTGGAATATTAAAATTTCCTGTCATGACACCTTATATCCTAGTGATTACAAATCTTGGATTTAAGACAAAATCTGATAACACATCTGGAATCACTCTTCAATCACTACCTTTCTGTTTTAAGAAAGAATTTGAGCAAAATCAAATTAATACCTTAAAACAAGGGTCTTAAGTTTTCTTATACATCTGATTATTTATCTTTGCTCTCTGCACCCAAAGTAATTTGGGAACATAGCGACTGCCTCCGAAAACTTTTGACCATGCCTGCCTGGTGTCTGACACTCTGAATCATTTTGCTAATTACTGAGTTACTTAGAAAGAATGGGCAATATTTTCTACCAACTCTTAAATTAACCAATAGGAGTCAATGAAATACCTATAATATGCAGGATATTGAACAAAAGCTGTAAAATAATAAAAGCAATAGTGTTATCAAGGACCCATCCCTACTCATCAAGAAGCCCATACCAGGTCCTAGAGCAGAATGTACTCTAGATCCAAGAATCCTCCCCTAGGACTGGATGAAGCTGGTTGTGGACCCAGGGCAACGACTCCTTTTGAACTAAGGACGGCTGCCACTGGTTTACCAACTTCAAGGGTACATCCTAGGTGAAGATCTCAAGTGTCAGCAACAATCCAGCAAGCATTAGGGCCCCCTTTACTAAATACGAAATTCCCTCCTAAGACAAAGTCACCTGAAGCAGAGGCTCTTGTTATATTAGTTCAAATGTCTTCTGTTGCTTAATGAAGGAAAAATCCAGAAAGAAAAAAACAAAAGGATACATTTGCTACTGTTATTTTATCTACTTTATTCATATAAACCTTAATCTCATTCTAATCCTGAACATCTTTAAATTGTTAGGACTTCCTCCCCTTACACTCTGTCCCAAGGTTACGATAATCATAACAGTATTCTTTAAGAAATCTCTTCATAACTGAAAGCTTGCTACCCTGATGCTCTGGTGATATCTGCACATTTGTATGCTGTGCAGTCCCATCCTGAGCCCAGTCTTCCTTGTGCCCTCTCTTTGTGCTAAGTTCACTCTCTATCCCCTCCTACCTTCTCAACTGCAGCAGCAAAAAACCTTCATAATTCTCCGCCCAGTGCAGTGGTGCACACCTGTAATCCCAGCAATTTGGGAGGCTGAGGCAGGAGGATCTCAGGTTCAAAGCCAGCCTCAGCAACAGCGAGGTACCTTGCAACACAGTGACACCCTGTCTCTAAATAAAATACAAAAATAGAGCTGGGAATGTGGTTCAGAGGTTGAGTGCCCCAGAGTTCAATCCCTGGTACCCCTGCCCCCCCACCTTAAAAAAAAAAAAAAGCCCTCACGATTTTCTAGGACTCTAAGCAACCTCTCCTTTGGCAATATTATCTCAGGATAAAGACCTCCCTGACCACCATTCAGGTTTCTAAAGTATACCTTCTTTGCCTACTGGCCACAAAATCTGAGACTTCATGGGTCCCAGGTCCCTTATAGTTTTTCTGTTCACCCTTGTTTCATTGTCAAATTCACCAATTAGACTAGCCTCAGGACCGACAGTGGTCTTGGTATAACTGTCAAATCTTTCTGATCTCAAAAACTTCTAGGGTATGAAATGACTGTAGCAGTTTCTCCTGAATCTCCATGATGGTCTTTAAGTTGATAGACATGCAGATCAGGCATATATTATCCCAACCTTGTTACTGAGGTACAAAAGAATCTCTTTAAGATAAAGGCCCAGAGTGACATTATTCTATAGAAAACTATCTTCCTTCCATAGCTTTCTCCTGTTTCCCACTTTCAACATAGCCACTTACCACATTTGGAGGGCAAAATTTTGACTTCATATTTAAAACAAGTTGGAGGGACTCTTAAAGAAAATTTTCACAACATAAATTAAATCTAATTCCTTCCATCAACCCATTCTAGGACATGAATTGCTTTGTCCAAATGCTGAGTTTCTACATGGGATAGTCATCAATTTTGTGCAGATTAGTATAAGCCCATTAATTCAGATCCCATTAATTTGATACTTCCAGTGAAGTAAGGCTGTGGTTTAACTGTATAATGTGAAAAAATGCTCTCCTAAGCAAATTAAGACAAAATGATAAGAGAACTACCGATGACATCAATCTTCAATATCTTCTAAGTACATTTTTCAAGACCCTGGAAATACTGGCATACACACATAACATTCTTCATTTATCCGGTCATGACTGAATATTTTGTTTGTGCCAGACAGCTACCCTCAAGGAATTAACAATCTCCTAACTACAAATTCTGAATTTCCTTACAAATAATATAGCATTTTCTTTCAAAGCACTCTGTAATTTGACAAGTATCTGTTGAAGTATGTTCCTAGCACTGTCTGAATCAGAATCATGACTTAAGTATTTAAAAATGTTAACTCTTAGGCCTCATTTTTTTCAACAAATACTTATTGAATAATTTTAATATGCCAGGTTCTCTTTTGAACCCAAGAATACAGAAACAGAATACCTTAACATTATGTGATTTACATGTATAGGGGAGAAAGAAATAATAAACAGATAAAATTCACAATATGCCTTCTTCCTTTTGTCTTCCTCCCTCTGCTGCTCTCCTCTGGGATTCCTGGCTTTACGGACTCATATTTTTACATTGCCTGTTACACTACAGCACTGACATCTCTGCATATATGATCAGAAAACTCAGCTATGGCTAATGTTGAACCATGAGAATTTCATCCCAAAGCGAGCTGCTAGACAGGACAACAAAACAGGGTACCAGCACTTCCTCTAACATGCAAAACAAGTGGCTTTGATGAATAAGTCTCTATACTTAGCAGAAGCCCGTCATCTTGACTGATATAGTAATCCTTGGGCATATTAATACTGTGTATACACTAAGTCCTTACTTTTCTCAAAAGAAAAATAATTAGCTTTTTTCCTTATTTGAAAAGCCATTGTTGCTTTAATGGAAAATTTAAGGCTTGCATTTTGACCTTACAAAAGAAATACTGAACCACATATTTTTGGATAATTATGGAAACAATGCTTTAGGGAAAATTCAAAGTTTGAATCAAGATAGATAAAAGATCTCATACCTAATCTTGCTTAAGGAGTCTGTGCAGATGGTCCATTCGCAATCCAGTCCTGAAATCCTCCCTCAATGCTTCTCCCCTATATCTCAGGGGTCCACAGTCTTGGAACTACACTTTCCAGAATCCCTCCAGCAGAGTTCTGGGTTAGAGAATGCCAATGAGAGGCCCTTATACATGATTGGAAGGTGGGAAAAGCCACCTCATTGCTCCCCAGCTGCAGTGGACATGGGCTCCTGCATCTGTGGGATTTTTCAGGTACCTCAACCTGTTTCCTCATGAATCTCCTAGCAAAGCTACAGGAGCTTTGTGAGGTTTCTACAAGTTTCTGATGCCCTGGTGATGAGCCCAAGATCTAGCAATGGCCTTCCTCCACTTTCTATATTTACTATATCTATTCTAATGGTTTTCTAAAACAGAAATAATAAACAACTTAAGAATGCATATTCCACTTCATTGTTATTTTAACCATAAAATGCAAATATATAGGAGCTAGGAGCTTCATTTCATAAAAATGTATGCGCACATATTGAACAAGACGGCCTTTTTAAGAATTATGTATTTCTCGCAGGTAATTCAGGTAATTAAACTGGCTGAACTGTAAAGGTCATATTTCTACTAAAGGCCAATTTACTGAACATCAGATAGATATTTTCCAATTTAGCATCTCTGTTAGTTTTCTAGAGCAGTTATAAAAAAAAAAAGTACCACAAACTGACTGACTTAAACAACATAAAATGTATTTTCTCACTCTGGAGATTTGAAGTCCAAGACTGAGATGTCAGCAGTGCCCTCTGAACACACTGGAGAAAGGTCTACTCTAGGCCGATCTCCTGGCTTCTGATGGTTGGAAATCTTGGGTGTTCCTTAGCTTGTAGATGCATCAACCCCATCTCTTCCCTCACATTTACAATGTGTCCCCCTGTCTATGTGCATGTCCAAATTTCTCCTTTCATTAGGGCACCTGTCATATTGCATCAGGGCCCACCCTAATGACTTCATCTTAACCAATTACACTTTCAATTACTCTCCAAATAAATCATATTCTGAAGTTGTGGGATTAGGATTCCAACACATTTTATAGAGGGACACAATTCAGTGCTTAACAGCATCCTTCAAAAGTGTCTGTCAGTAGTGTCAAGGCAAGAGGTAAACAACACCAACAGACTGCAAGCCATGTTTTCATCTGATAACATCCTAACCCCAAAAATGTGAATATATTTTGATCCTTTAAGTTTCCTTCCCACATGTCACTGAACCGAAGATGGGCAAGTCTAGAGTAGTAGTGCCATGAGACACATGATTCATAGGGACATGAGACACATGAGACCTGGGTTCAGTTCTGCACCAGGACCTGTGGGCATCATCAACCTGCACAGGAAACTTACTCCCGGACCTCAGGTTCCCTGCCTGTAAGACAGAGAAAATAGTAACTTTTCTACCAGCAGTACTTCTGCAATTTCTCTACAGGGGAAGCAATCAGGTTGGAAAAGAGCTTAAGGTACCATTTGCACTGCATTTTACAAAGGGGAGAGATCAGTTTTCTCTTTCAAACAATAAGAGGAGCTATTATGAAATATTGTGTGGGAATGTACCCTAAGGCATCATTATGTACTTTGTCAATCATCCTGGGTTATTTGATTCTTAACTTACTTTAAATATTATTAATATACTTATATTATTATAACCTCTCCTACCTTATATTTCAAAATTATTTATTTGAATCTGATATTAGACTAATATATACTCATTATAACTTAAAACTCAGGAGGAAAATACACAAAAGTAATTTAAAATTAACTACAGCCTCCAAACCAAAGATGCCTTTGCTACCTTTTTGATTTTGAATCTTGTTAAAACTTTTCTACAAACTGTGCATGCAGGGGGAGGGAAGGGGTCATAAATTGGGGTCAACTGTATATTGTGTTGTATGACCTTATTTCTTCTAATACATTATAACAATTTCTCCACTTCATTATTCTTCTGTGCAATTACTTTTAAAGACTACATAGAGTTCTGTAGCATGAATGCACCATGATTTATATTAGGATTGGGCTATTTTCATTTTGGGTTACAACATATACCAACATAACATCCATCATGGAAGGTTAATTTTGATATATCCATGATAATTTCTTTTTAAAATCCTATAAATTGCAGCTTCAAAATGTTAGAACATTTTTCATATGAGAAATATTTGATACGTATTACAGAATTTCCCTTCATTTCATTTCATGCTCTCTCACCAAAATGGTTGTTTTATTTTCCTTTCATCTTTGAAAATTACCTAGATTTTAAAAAAAAAAAATATGATATGGAATAATCATTTCAAGCCGTGGCTCTTTGATTGCAAGTAAAATTGGCATGCTTTCGTAAATGTATCCTCCATTCACAATTTGTATGTGTCTAAAATGTCCCATGACATTATGGTCCATTAGAATGTTGTCTTTCTTATATTGATTATTGGGCTGTGTATATATTAGGAGTACTAATGCTTTATGTATTAGATATATTGTAAATGAGCCCAAATTATTTGTATGCATTTCATGGCTCCTATGATTTTATAATATCCAGAAAATTTACATTTTTATACCAACAGATGTGAAAATCTTTGTGCTCCTTTGGGTTCTGGAAAGCCTTGCCTATCTTGAATTCAGAAAAATATCCAAAATGTATTACTGATATTTTTGTTTTACATTTTATATTTAGGTCTTTTCTTTAATCATAAAAGCAATATGTGGTCTTCAAAATTCAAGCCATGAAGAAATAAATAAATAAAAATTTCTTGTCCAGTCTTGTCAAGTCCCAGGTTACAGGGAAGTTTGACTCAGCATGCACCCTTCCAGACCTTTTTAATAAATGTACATATAAAGTACTTTCCTCTTTTTGCCTATCTAAATTTTCTAGTGTGTCTAAATGTACACATTCTGTTTACCTGTAATGAAAAAAAAGAAGCTTTTAAAAATGAAATGGAAATTTAATTCCAAGACATCTTGGGTGTATCTCTAGAATTTTTGGGGGGGTGCGGGGGTGCGGGGGGACCTAGACAGAGATATCCTTACTGGGAAGCAAGGCAACTTATTTGTTTGTATATTACAATAGAAATATCCATGAAGTTCTTCACCAGTTACTATTCAATTGGAAGAGAACCAACCTGTTCAGTTCTTGGCACACAATAGCTGCTCAATAAATATTAATTAATTAATTAGGCAACAAAATAGTCTCCAGGAAACATCTTTGGGGACCAGAGTCTTGATTAGGAATCTGAGGGGCACAGGTGGTGTTGTCATTGCTTCTTCCAACTAACAGTTGGGAGTTTCAAAGAGAAAGGAGGCTATGGGAGGTGAAAGGCTGTCTATGCAGATGGTGTCAAAGAACAAAATTTAGATTTCTGGATCACAATCTAAAACACCAAAATGATAAGCTTTGGGCTATAAATGTAGCACATGTCAATAGAACAAGGAAGCATATGTTTGTCCAAAAATCAGCTAACCTGGTTAAAAAGTCTTGCCTAAGGGGCAGGACTCTGGTTGAAACTTTGTCTCAATTAAGCTCAGTTAAACCACATCATTAAACAGCTTTCACCTAGTCACTTTTAAAATTGTAACATAGTTTCTAAGAGCCCTTCTAATCCTAATATCCAATGTGTCTCTGAAGGGGAAGGAAGAAAATAAAAACTAGGGAATGTATCCACTTACTATGGAGACCCAGCAGGTATGACCTGGAAGGCATCACAATGCCCAAATACTCAGTAGTGTCCGCAAAATGATAAATAACTAACAGCAGATCCGGGAATAATAGCCATGGTCTCAGATAGTTACAAGCCATAATGTAGGATGTGGAGAGAACAAAGAAATCTCAATCTCTTACAAAATGAAGACACATCATTGTAGTCCTCAGACTTGAGAGTTGCTCAGAAATGGAATGTTGTGACTTTTGTGAAGAAAAGAAAGAGAATTTTATACACAATGGAATATTACTCAGCAATAAAAGAGAATAAAATCATGGCATTTGCAGGTAAATAGATGGAGTCAGAGAAGTTAATACTAAGTGAAGTTAGCCAATCCCCAAAAAACAAATGCCGATGTAAGGAGGCTGATTCATAGCAGGGTAGGGAGAGGGAATGTGGGAGGAATAGACGAACTCTAGATAGGGCAGAGGACTAGGTAAGAGGGTGAGGGAGGGGGCATGTGATTAGAAATGATGTGGAATGCGATGGACATTATTATCCAAAATACATGTATGAAGACACGAATTGGTGTGAATATACTTTGCATACTTCCAGAGATATGGAAAATTATGCTTTATATGTATAATAAGAATTGTAATGCATTCTGCTGTCACATATAAATTTAAAAACTTAGTAAAAAAAGAAAGAGAATTTTATTGAGTGTAAATAAGGTGTGCACCTTCTCAGAGATTCTTAAATGTTTAGGTGGAAACACCTCAAATACAGGGGTGAGAACAAAAGATCAACTCTAATAATTCATCCATCCATCCATCCATCCATTCATTCATTCAACCTGAATGATATTCAAAACATTTAACAATTGACATGGAACAATCAGAATGTACACTGTATCCAATAAGAAGAGATACTAGCTGCAAATAAATGCTATAGTGTTATGTGATATATAGTGATATGTTATAGATATATCCATCATCCTCCCATACAATAATTAAATACCTAAGATGTGTGTGTATGTGTGTGTATATAAAACATATGGGTTGCCTTTAAAGAAACATATACATCCCTAGCACATATGGTGCAACACTACATCATGTACAACCAGAAAAATGAAAAGTTGTGCTGCAATTGTGTACAATGAATCAAAATGCATTCTGCTGTCATATGTACCTAGTTAAAGTAAATTAATCAATTTTTAACAAAAAGAAACACCTACATCCCATCTTAAATGGCACCTTAAGCCCAAATTACTGCCAATAAATTCTAAGACTGCATATTTTCTCTTTCAAGAAAAAGTTTTGAGATTTTCAATTTAATTAAAAAACTTATTTTACTATGAATGTTTGGTTTCATTCTATGTTTAATTGGTTTTTTAAGAACCACAAGTTCTTTTATATCACACTTTGTTCATTCTTGGGACATTGGAATAAAACATCCAATAATATTCCGTTTCTCCATGCCTTGTATATATGAGATATGTTTATCTTACCTTTACACAAGAAAATTTAATCTAAATAGGTATTAAATTGGTATGGTCTCAAAAGTCTCATCATAGAAATTTGAAATCAGTGCCTCATTATTCTTCTATATTTATCCTTTCTAAGGAGGCTTTTATTCCTTTGCAGGTAACATTAGATGCCTTGAGATTTTTCTCTTCATCTGTTAAATTTTGCCAGCAATTATCTAGATATGAGTCTCTTCTTAAATTTAATTCTCTTTCTCATTTTTACAGATCCTTTCAGGAAATTTTTCTGTGCTTGTGTTCTATTATTTGTTTCTCCTCTGTCTATTCTTTTCTTATACTATTCCTTTTTTCAAAAGGCCTATGGTTATCAGCAGACAGTTTTCTAGAACACATACATACATTTTATGATATAAATTATAAACATTATATTCACATGTAGCTCTTAGCCTTGGCCTCGAAGTCAGCTCCTTTCCCTTGCTCTGATGCCATTTTTCTATTGGCCCCATGTTGTTGTGGCAGATGATGCTGAGGTTGCTGACATTGCTTTGTTGTTGTCTTGTTTTCAATCCTCACAAGAGAATCAGTCTTCCCAGACGCTGTGTTTATCAACATTTTTTATTTCCTTGACCTTATTCAATATATATGTGCACACTTTTTAAAATGGGATCTATAATGAAGGGCGAATTGATGTACACAATCATCGGAGAAATTTCAGGTTTGGGATGAGAAAACAGCCTTTCTGATACCATACATTTTCTTGATGCTAAACTATAGAAAACATCAAATAGACCTAGATATGGCACTGTGTTGAAGCAGTGATGCTGGTTTTTACAAATATTTATCTGTGTCCATGTGTAAGCTCATATATAATTCATAATGACAGTCTATTGTTTAACTACTAACTTTAATGGAGAGGGATTCAAAAAACCTAAAACCAGAATTAACATAGTCAAATATATTGTTACTAGTGTGCTGTAAGCAGAGAGCACTGTACAGCTTACATAAAGAGCAATCCAAACAATGCTATACATTGAAGTAAATTGAAAGACTTCTTTGGTTCTCATAATATATGGTTGATAATCCTCCTCCCTTTGGCTTTCTTATTTTCCCTGAAAGAGCCTGTAGAGTTATATAATTGCAAGATGAAGTGCAGCATGAAAAAATGATTTTCCATTTGATACCATCCACTGATTAAGCGATTCAGTTTTCAGCAATGTCAACAATCATTAGGAAAAGTCAGGGATTAAATACTGTATGAAAACAAACAAACTAGGCAAATGAATAAACTGGTTTTTTAACAATTTTCAATATTTGATAATGGAATTCTGTACTTAAATGAAAAATTATTCCACCTGTAAATAATGATGATATTACAGTTACACACAAAATCATTGCAATGCAGTGCATTTCCTATATATCTTCTATGATCATTAAGTAGTAAATCCTTCATGTTACTCATATTTATAGTCTTAACTTCTTGAGGGGTCATTGTCCTATAGGACCACCTTGAACTCTTCAACTTTATGTAGGAAAGTCTGGAAGCAATTCATAAGATAGCATTACCTTGCTTATAGAGTCTTGCTAAATATTTAATTAGCCACAAATTGTTAGCAGGCCCATTAGCATGACCTCATAGTCTCTTCAGAAGATTATATGTGACTTGCTTTCACCTAATTGTAGAAAGATAACTGAGTCTGGGGGGAACTTTAGAACTGTTATAAACAACGATACTATGAGAAACCCCATATAGTTTCATTGGGTAGTTACCCTGGAGTGGAATTGTTGTAACATTTGGGAAGTATACATTCAAAATTTTTAAGGAATTATGGAACTGTTTCCCAGAACAGATGTACCATTTTTCATCCCCACCAGTGATGTCTGGGGGTTCCAGTTTCTCCACACTCCTCCCAACACTTGCTGCTGTCAGACTATCAAATCACAGACATGCCAGTCAGTGTGCAGTGATATCTCATTGTGATATTAATATTCACTTCCCTCATAACAATTTTTTAAATTTTTTTGTTGTATTTGGACACAATACCTTTATTTTATTTATTTATTTTTATGTGGTTCTGAGGATCGAACCCAGTACCTCACAGGTACTAGGCAAGTGCTCTACAACTGAACCACAACCTCAGCACACACACCCCCCCCCCAACATTTTAAATTGTACTTTAGCACTTATCTCTCTACTTTTCTTGGCTGGATGACTCCATTTTTATTTCAGTTCCTTGTTCTAATATATCCTCTAATCAACTCTCACTTCAAAAGTTCATGTTTTCTTTAACTGACAGTACAGTGTAGGTACATTTCTGTTTCTTGCTACAAATTATTCTCAAAAATATGTTTTTCCTTCTGTTTTGTTCCATTTTATCATTCAGAATTATTTCATAATCTCCATGTCAGATTCCATTCTGTTACCTTCCACTTTATTTTTTCATCCTTGAATGAGTATCGCTGTAACCTGGACTGGTAATTAAACCAAAGTGGTTAATTTCTCCCTGAGTTCTTCCCCTGATAGCCTGCCCACTGTAAAATTCCTCTTGAAATGAAGGAAAGTTCTATAATCTTGCAGCCTGCGGAGAGGATCTGGGACTGGGGGACATCTCAGCAACTGTCTTTTGGTGATCACTTCTTTGTTGAGAAGCCATGACCACTTTTCTGTTTGATTCTCCATTCCTTGTACTCAGTGTGACTGAGGAAGTCCTTCTTCCTGATATTACTGCCCCTCAATTTTGGGGGTGACCCCATCTCATTAGTGAGGAGTCATGTCAAGCAAAAGCCTGATACCTGCTGGCTTCCCATTTGGTATGGCCATATTACTCTTTCAGCCCCGTCAGAGCCACATCCAACTGCTATTGATCTGTGGTGAAAAAAAGGAGCTCCGGGTAGCATGCCCCTTGCTATTGATTCTTCCTTTGCCCATGGAATGTATTCATCTTACCAAGATTTTCACTTTAGGCACAGTGAGTCCTTTTGACCTGCAGATTCAGGTGGTGTCCCATAGAATAAAATTGTTTCATGCAATTTATTTTCTATTTGTCCTGATCCCTTTATCTGCTATTCATTCATTTTTAATGTCTTCTTTCTTCTGTATCTATCATTTCCTGTCACCTTTACATCTCATGTCCTCTTCTCTGTATTCCAAGGGAGCATCACAAATTTGTCTTCTGCACATCTTACATAATGTTCTAAAAATCTCTTTTGCTTTATGATCTCATTCTGATTTTAAATCTGGAATTATGTTTTTATCTCAATTAAACTCTACTCCAGCTCTTCATTTCTCCACACCTTTCAAGGAGCTCTTTTGTCATCTCACTGTGATGTCTCATTATATTGTCATTGACCTTTCATCATAGAGCTGGTGAGATGCTAAAAATTTAGTTAATCCCATAAACAGATGCTGTCAAATGCTTTATAAGCCCTACAGCAAACCTTTATCAAAAATCTGATGCTTCTGAACTTTTGTCTTTTTTTTTCCATCTCATTTTTGAAAAATCCCATATTGGTTTTCCCTACCCACACTGGAATAAAAGAGGTCTGCCAAGGCCTAGATTTACTCTCACTGTCCACCTGGTTGCCGGACTTCAGTATGAATGCTGCTTTATGCATCTTTACTTCACAGATCTGTGAACCAACCGCATCTACAGTTAGGAAATTTCATGTGTCGTTTGGTAACATCGCTGTGACAGAGGCCAGCTTTCTCTTAACAGCATTACGCCTAGCTCAGTTCTGTGCCAGTTACAAGTTCTGGCCCTCCCAGAACTTTTGCTGGGGGCAAAGCCCTGCTGTGGTGCCAGCTTTGGGCTTGGGCTAGTGACCACAGAGTTCATGGGGCTGCTTTCAAGTGTTCTTGCTCCATATTAGAACCATGGATGCTAAGTGATTTGTTCTCTGACTAGACCCCAGCTCACCCCTGACTTCCCCAAAAAGATACAGAAGTGAGTTTTTCAGTAGCTGCCACTGCCTCAGAAAGAGTAGTGGCAAGTCAGCCATTTCCTTCATCTTTTAACCTTTCTTAACTCCAAAATCTGAGAAACTTATTGATTCTAAGTTCATTAATTCCCCTCATCTCTTTACTAATGGTTATTGATCATACCCGCCCCCCAACCGATTTGGAGTCTGAGGACCTCTTTCATGTAGTACCATAAATGTTGGTGTACACACACACACACATACACACACACACACTCATACTATACACACAGTTAATACATTTCCATTAAGATCAGAAACATGATAAACTGATATTAGCACAATTAACTATCATTGCTCCAGAAAGTCAACGCAATTAGGCAGGAAAACAAATCTAGTGGTATAAGTAATAGCAAAAAATATGGTTAAAATATTGTTTGTGATAGGTCTACTTGACAAGTGGAAGAAAATCAATAGTAAAATTGTAGGAACTTATGAGAACATTCAGATCCTAATTTATAGTTGAGAGGAACACAATACAAAAACCAGATGAACATTGTCACCCTCTGGATTATGTGAAATAGTGACTCAGCTGTGTGGCGGGGGGAGTGTACAAGTGTGTGGGGGGGGTGTACAAGACAAGAATATCAAAATGTCAACAGTGGTTATCTCCTTGATAAGATCACAAATGTTTTTTTTCCTCCTTATCTCTATTTTCAAAATTTTCTATAGTGAACATTATTTGGTTTCATAATAAAAAAGATATTTTTAAATGATAAAATGACAATGAGTGCTCAAGTGCCCAGCTAGATTAGTCACTTCTTTCCTATGATTCACCTTAGTGAATATTTAGGAATACATTAAGAAAGATCTTCTTAAATAACAATTCATGTAAAAAATATTACTTATTTTTTATGACAGGTATTTTAACAAAGCACATCTGAAGAATAAATCTGGACAAGCATAAGAACATCATGAAAACAAGAGCAAAGGAATAAAATTCTTCACAAAGACCTTGTGGGTTGGTGTATAATGAGATTCAGGATTTACTAATAGAAAACATTTTAATGTAAAATATGTGTATTAATGTCAAGTTGGGATGAAGTACAAATAAGACCAGCAGCTCTGTAGCATTATCTCTTTTGTCTTATAGATCCCCTTTCTCACCTGTGTCTGAATAGCCTGGGAAAATACCATTCTTCCTGAGAGTCTAAAAACTATTTGTAAAGCTAAATTGCAAAGGGACTTTGCAAGGGACACTCATCTGTTTTCCAGGACACAAGATAATACTAGAATAGACATCTGGTACAGAGTTCTCCAATCAAAACAGATTCCAATTGTAAATCAGCAAATATTTTTTAGAATATATCAAGTTCTCTGGGCATTTATACACCCTTAAATTATTTCAACTCTGTCCCATCTTCAAAAGGTAAATATCTTTTTCCCAGGATAACTATGAGGACACCTGGGCTCTTTGAAGGATGTCTTGCTCATATTTGAAGAGCAAGATGGATACTGCTGTCTTATGTAACAAATGTACAAAGAGAAGCAGATGGGAGACAGCTGTTGATGCCAGGTGAGAGGTTTCATCTGATGTTAGGAAGAAAGTGACAGAAGTGGTGGGTTTCTTTGTTAGGTAAAGCCCAAAAACCATGCTAGATGCCATTCAAATAATCCAGGATGCATTTCTCATCTCAAGGTCCTTAATCAGAACATCACTGCAAAGTCCCTTTTGCCATGTAAAACAGAATATTCTTTTAGGTTCCAGGGGTTAAGATCTTGGCAGATCATTATTCAACCTCTTCCATAAGACTAATGTAAAGATGAGATGAACTATAAAATAAATCAAAGACCTAAGAGTAAGACCTGAAACTATGAAGCTACGAAAAGAAAAAGGAGAAACACTTTAAGGACACTGGTAGAGGCAATGAATTTTTTAATAACATTCCAAAAGAACAGGAAACAAGAGCAAAAAAATTGACAAATGGTATAGCACACAAAGAAGGTTCCACACAACAGTGTGAAGAGATGACCTACAAAATGGGAGAAAATATTTGCAAACTCTATCTAACAGAGGATTAATATCCAGAATATAAGACAAACTCAAAAAACAACCACATACACACATTTAAAAAAAAAGAAGTCTAATTTAAACTTTGGCAAATGATCTAAATAGATATTTCTCAAAAGAAGAAACATGCATGGCCAACATACACATCAAAAATGTTCAGTATCACTAGCTAATCAGGAAAATGCAAATCAAAACCACAATGAGAGATCAGCTCAACCCAGTTAGAATTGCTATTGTGAAAAAGGCAAAAAAAAAAGTCAATGCTGATAAGAATGTGGGTGAGAATGTAAATTAGTATAGCCTTTATGGAAAACAGTATTAAGTTTCCTGGAAAAAAAATTAAAATAGGTCATAAGATCCAGCTACCCTACTTCTGGGTATACACATCCAAGAGAAATGAAATCAGCATATCAAAGAGGTGCCCACAATCCCAAGTTTATTGCAGCATTATTCCTGATAGCCGAAACATGGAATCAACCTAGGTATCCACTGACAGATGAATGGATAAAGAAAATATGGTATATATACACACAATGAGATTTTTCAACCATAGTAAAAAGTGAAATCTTGTCATTTGTGGCAAATATTTGGGTAGAACTGGAGGATATTATGTTAAGTGAAATAAGCCTGCCACATAAAGACAAATACTGTAAGGTCTGTTTCATATCTGGTAGCTAAAAAAGGTGGTCTTGAAGTAAAAGAGATTAGAATAGTAATTTTGAAGAACAGCAAAGTGTAGGGAAAATGAAGAGTACCAAAACACAGTACTTGAAGAGAAGAAATTTGTGCTGTGTTCAACAGCACAGTTGGGGTGACCCGCATTCATAAGAACCTGTGATATACTTTTTGAAGAACTAGAAGAGGGGAGCTCAAAGTTTCCAAACACAAAGAAATGGTAAGGAGATAGAAATGCTAATTCTCTTGACTTGGTCAGCGCACATTATACACAGGTATGAAACATCCTACAGTATTCCATAAATACACATAATTGTTAGATGTTAATTAAAAAAACAATTTTTAGATGAGATGAGCCACTATAAGAACAATATTATTCAGCAGATCTCTAGAACTTATTCATCTTGTATAACTGCAACTTTATACCCATTTTGAATAGCAATTCCCATTTCTACCCACCCCCATTCTCTAGACATTACCATGCTACCCTCTGCTTCTGTGAGACTTGTCTAGGTCCTCGGGTTTTAGCCAGCTTTTTCATCGCTGTGACCAAAGACCTGACAAGAACAATTAAAGGAGGAACAGTTTATTTGAGGCTCATAGTTTCAGAGGTCTCACTCCATAGATGCCCAACTCAATTGCTCTGGGCCTGAGGTGGAGCAGAACATCATGGCAGAAGTGTATGGTGGAAGAAAGCAGCTCAGGACGTGGCAATCAAGAAGCACAGAGAGAGCTCTGCCCAGCAGGGACAGAGCATAAACCACAAAGGCACAATCCCAGTGACCTATCTCCTCCAGCCACATCCTACCTGCCTACAGTCACCATGCAGTTAATCCCTATCTCATAATCTAATCATTTTACCTCTGAACATCCTTGCATTATCTCACACATGTGCTTTTGGGGAACACCTCATGACATCAAATAAGTGGAATCATGCAGTCCATGTCCTTCTGTGACTTAGAATAATATCCACCAAATTGTATATTTCAAATATTTTCAGTTTTTTAAATATTAATTATATCACAATAAAGCCATTTTTAAAAACTACGAAGCCGGGCATGGTGGTTCTTGCCTGTAATTCCAGCGGCTCCGGAGGCTGAGACAGGAGGATAGCCAGTTTCAGCAAAACCAAGGCACTAAGCAATTCAGTGAGACCCTGTCTCTAAATAAAATACAAAATAGGGCTGGGGATGTGGCTCAGTGGTCAAGTACTGTTAAGGTCTGTAAACAAGTCAGGATGGCGCCTGGCAAATGTTAGAGTCTGTAAACAAGTCTGGATGGCGCCTGGCATTTTGCCAGAGGGAGTGATTTATGAAGTAAGGCCAGCAAGCCATTAAGTGTGGAGATTCCTTATTGGTTGACTGCTGTATCTAGTTTATGCTAATTAAGATAAACTGTGTGTAATGTATAAATACCTCTGATGTCCTACAATAAACGGCTCCCACTCCTGCTGTATCAATGTACACAAGTTGCTCGTCACCCACCCCCCTCCGTTATTCTGCTGCAGCTGGACTGCGGCAAAGTACCCCTGAGTTCAATTCCCAGTACAAAAAAAAAAAACAAAAAACTATGAGATGTTAGCATATACAAAGTATTTATAACAGTGCCTGACTCATAGAAGTGTTAGCTATTATTATTGTAACTATTATTATTCTAATAGCGATGAGTTGTACATGAATTTGGTAACTCTCCAGGAAAACAGAGGAAAGGCCATGCATTGCTCATCTAGCCCAACACATAAAAAATTGATATTGTACAATATCAACTTTTTTTAAAACCTCAAGTGCCTAGCAAATGACTCCTTTGTGTTTTGTTTATACCATTACTATTTAACTTAATCACAAATGCTCTTCCTCCAGAGAATGTCAAAAGGATATAAACATTTATGCAGCACCTACCATATCGTGGTTTCCACACCTGGAATTTCATTTAAACCTTCATGACACTCCTGGGAATCTGGTGTTGCTGTCCCCAGTGATCAGGTGAGAACTAAAGTTTGAAGAGGTGAAATAATTTGCCCACCACCACACAGTTTAGTGAGTGGCCACACCAGGTCTATTTGATCTGCCTGACTCCAAAGCTCACATTCTCTTCATTTCTCACATCTCCTCATAAAACCCCCAAATGTGTGTGGTGAGATACATCTTCTGAATTCTGCCATAAAGAGGAGAATAGTGAGTTTGGAGAAATCAAAGCAGCTGGTTGTCGTCTAAGTGCCTCCAAAATAAGGCATATCTGGCAACAAAGGAGACTTGCCTTCCAGAGAGGACAGGGGTTCTCAGTGTCAGCACTAGAGACACTCTGGACCCAGCAATTCCTTGTTGTGAGTACTGCAGGGTGCTCTCAACCCACCAGATGCCAAATGCAGCACTCCCTGCCCAGTTGCTACAGCCAAAAATGTCTCCATGTATTGCCAAATGTCCACTGGGGAACAAAACCAGTTCCAGTTGAGAAATACTGCCCTGGGGCCAACATCCTGCGATTCTGAGGGCTTCCTTGCCAGAAAAGAATACAACTGCTCAGTATCAACTGTCCCAGGTCATATTAGCCTGAGACCATTTAAGAACTGAACCAGTAGTGAAAACTAGACACTTTGGTACTGTTCCTCTGTGGGACAATGAGCTGACAGACCCAAAGCTAAGGAGTAAATGCCAAGGAACAGTCTATCCACACAGTAAAACAATGCTTGATTTATTTTTCTAGCCAAATTAATGTTAGATGAGCATATTAATTAGAGAGCTGCTACCTGGGGTCCCAGGATTCTATTTTTCATAATGTCATCTTACGAGTATTATTTCCTATATAAATATAGTCTCAAAGAAAAAAAAAATATCACCTGTAATCTTAAAAACACACATAGATAATTACATTTATATAATCAACATACATACAAAATGCATACCACATATACATACAAGTATATGTAGTATGTAATCAACACACACACACATATATATAAAATCATGTTCAGCTCTCAGTTTGTATATTCAGTCTGTCTAATCAGTGATAGTTATTTAAAATCTTTAGAGTCAAGTTTTCTTCAACTGATCACTGTTTTGCCTCATGAACTTGAACAAGTATCTGAGTTTTCTGTGCCTTCGTATCCTTATCAATAAAATGGAAATAATAATAGTTCCTTCAAAGTCTTTGTTAAGGATAAAATGAGTTAACACATGTGCCTTTACAATATGCATTATAGATGGTGTCTCACACATAGTATACACTCAATAAACCTTAACTATTATTAGAATATCTACATCTAACATGCTTTTCAAAAATACATGGTTTTAAAAAAATTTTTTTAGTTGTCAGTGGACATTTTATTCATTTTTTTAAATTTATTTATCTATTTATGGTTCTGAGAATTGAACCCAGGGCCTCATGCATGCCAGGGAAGCACTCTGCACCTGAGCTACAACCCCAACCCCAAAAATACATGTGTCTTTTTTTTATTCATCTCTACTTTATTTCAGATATTGTGACATAGTAAAGTGAGTAGCAGAAGACTATTTATGAATTCTACTATAACAACTTAAAGCCCCTGTTTCATGAGTTTTTTTATCTGCAAAGTTTATTAACCAACACTAGTCACACACAAAGTAGAAAGTCAGAAAGCAGAAACAAAAGGCACAACCATTTTATCTTAAGAAAACAATTTGAACAACTTCATTAATAGGATTCAATACCAGAAAAAATGTTTCCACTCTGACCTCACCAATATCAATAGGCAAAGAAAAAAATATACAAAAGTACCTTATGGTTTAATTGCTCTATGCATTTATTTTCTATTATTAATGCAGAAAGGGACAAAAAGCTCACAAGCAATCTGCATAATTCACAAGACACACTGCAGGGACAAGAGTGACTTAGAGGAATCAACATATTCTAGGGTCTTGGTGGACACATTCCTGGGACATATTTTTTTAACAACAACAAAACAATGTGTTATTTGGTAGCCTGGTTCTTTTACTGAGTAACGTATCATAATGTTGTAAACGTCTCCATGCCTCTAAACCTTCGACAACATGATCCTTAATAGTATGTACTGGCATCAGGTCAATATTGGCATCAGATGTGCCATTTTAGGTCGGGAGCCATTTTATCCAGAGGCTCCAAAGTTTTGATTCTAGGGCAATGCTGCTTAACTTCCCATAAGAACATGTGCCTGCTAAATGATCATCCCCTCCCCAGCTTATGATGCAACTCCTAAGCAGCTTATGAAATTCCTCTTGTGGGCTATAAAGCTGCTCTGTAACTATTGCTCTCCTCAACAGCCTTGTTGGTTTGCCTCATGTTACTGACAATAAACCTCTTGCGTGAGATTCCCATGTGTGGCGTGGTCTTTGGACTTTGCATGGACTCTGTGAGTGTCTTTCCAGTATGGATGGACCTCATTTAACATAAACAGTATCTTATGTGGACACATGGAGGAAAGTTTGGAATATTAAATATTGTACAAACTTGAACATCTCTCGTTATTACCTTAGGATATATTCCTAGAAGTAATGTTGTTGAGATAAAAGGTTATTATTATTTTGAAACATTTTGGTATACTCTAGGTCCCAGGATGTACACCCTCCAGAGTTTTTTGTGACATTTTACACTCAGAGAAAAGGAAAGGGCCTAGGAGACAATGGCATGTGAGCCAGATAGAATCATTAACTCAAGGGACTTTTCTCCCCAGCTATTCTGAACAGAAACCTGAAGCTGAAATGCAAGGTGTGGGTGATGTGGGGCAATGTGGGGTGGACGTGGGGGGCTGCCACACCAGCGTCTCTCCAGCCCCAGGCCGTACTAGGCATCAGCACACTTCTGATATAACTCACTGCACATACAAAAAGCATCCATTGGCCTGAGGGTCAGGAATCCTCAGTTTCACACCAGGAGGAATTTGGGGAAGTCAGAGGACCATTTCTCAGGTTTTCTTTCTTCATTTATCACATTCAGGGATTGAATTCCTCTTGGCAAGGTGTTACAGCCCTTGTGTCAGCAAAGACTAGTATAATTTAGAAATGTGTCCCTAAAATAGTGAAAGGGCTCAAAAGTCTCAGAGGCAGCAAAATCCCTAAAACTATTCCACTGGGAAGAACCTTGCCAGAGGGAGCTAATCACATTGAACTGCAGGAGAGGCAGCTACAGGACATGAAATATACCTGCCTGTTACTAAAGAGGGAGCCCTTAAGAATGGGTCATTCATATTTGTGCTTTGGTATTTAGAGAAGTAAGATACAAAAATCATGGATTCATGAACTCTCAGTACTATGGAGATCTTCAAGGTCACCAGTTCTAGCTCAGTGGTCAGCTATTGCCTTACGGCCGTTTATAATTGTCCTAAGTGATTGTAAGGTCAGGCAGCCGCAAACAAAAGGAGGCAGATTCTAAAAGGCTACTGAACAAGGCTTTATTGAGATTTTGCTCCCAGGCAGAACGCTCAGACCAGCAGCGTGGGGAGAAGCCCGTGGGGCTCAATCAGACTAGAATTTGTACTGGGTTTAGGGCAGGAAGGAAGGTCTTGGGACAGGAAAAGGGGTTTTTAGAGTCCCTTGTCCTACTGGAGTTGGTCAGTCGGTGGGGGAGCTGGCAAGATTCAGAATTGGCCAGGAGACCCCGCTGTATTGACAAGACGTTCCATCAGTGCCTGACTGGTGTTTCTTTCGGAGCTTATCACCTCAAACTGACCTAACAATGATCTTTGACCTTGGACATTTACAGTAGCAGGTAATTCAATATTTCACGCAGACAATTCCCTCCTTAGAACCCCTACTGTAACTAGAAATTCATCCTCACTGAGATCTTAAAATCCTAAACAAATAAATAAATGTCTTCAAAGCATTGATCTGTGAGCTAAGGTGTTAAAATATTACTAGCTAACTCCAGATCTCTTAAGGAAGGAACTTACTTCTTTAGAAAACTACCTGATAAGCTATTTTGGTTGACAAAGAGTAGGTCTCAAGGAGAAAGCAAAACCAAAGTGGTGTGTGCCTTAGAAACTAGTGGACTTTGTGGATAGGGTGAGCAGGACAAGGGTGGACATGGGTTTGGAATTAGGAGCAGGGAGAATAGGGAAACAGACAAGTGAACAACCCTGAGGGAAATGTGGCCAGTAAGACATTCCCTGTGCCTGACAGTCTTTTAAGAATAATATTCCAGGACTGAGGTTGTGGCTCAGTGGTAGAGTGTTCACCTAGCATGTGCGAGGCCCTGGGTTCTATCCTCAGCACCGCATAAAAATAAATAAATAAATAAAGGTATTGCATCCAACTACAACTAAAAAATAAATATTAAAAAAATAATAATATTCCAGCTGGATGCAGTGGCACACGCCTGTACTCCCAGTGGCTAGGGAGGCTGAGGCAGGAGGATCTCAGGTTCAAAGCCAGCCTCTGCAAAAGCGAGACCCTAAGCAACTCGGTGAGACCTTGTCTCTAAATAAAATACAAAATAGTGTTGGGAATGTGACTCAGTGGTTAAGTGCCCCTGGGTTCAATACATGGTACCAAAAAAAAAAAAAAGATATTTCATTTTTTAAGTTAAATTTGTTTCCACAATACAAAACATGTATTGCAATAATACTTTCAGAAAGAATATATGTACCCCATTTTCTTTTAGCCTGACAATCCCAGTTCTAGACATTTATCCCAAAAAATTAAATTAAAATATGAAAATGCAATTTTAAAAAATAGGAAATGATCTAAATCCTAAAACAGAGATTGTAGAATAATAATATGTAGAATAATAATGATATAGCTCTTTGATGGCATATTTGCAATTATTAAATATGATGTGAAAGATAGTTTAACATGAGAAAATATATAACAAAAGATATTTTATATTAAAAAAATAATAATTCAATGTTAACCTAGGAAGTAAACAAAATGACAAAGAAGTTCTATGTGTAACAGTGGTTCACCTTCTGCTTTGAATATAGCCTTGCTGCTCTGCCACTGCAACTTATTTTTAAAATGGACATGTTTCTTTTTCTTCCTCTATCCCTGCTTCTCCCTAATCTCTCCCCCTCCCTAATCTCAAGGGAAACAGGATTACCTTTCTTCCCCATCCTAAGCAGAGTTATCTGTCCTTGAGCACACACCCACCATAGGAACCAAGTAATGCAGACTTTGGGGATGGCACCAAAAGATCTCAGAAATGACTATCTCCCAAGTTAACAAGTGAATTATAGCTCCAACAGAGAACATTGAAATGTGGCCTTTGAGTCACTTCTTAAAAAGCCTGTTGATGGCAGAATCTCAGCCTCTGGGACAGGAATCCTCTGTGTTTCTCCTTGGCTAGCAAAGCAATAAACCTTCTTTTTCCTTTTCCTCAAAATTGTGTCCCTGTTAGTGGACTGGCATCAGGGACAACATGTACACAGAAAGAAGTCACCTCTAAGGATAATTTTTCTCCTATTTTTCCAAATTTTAAAGCATTTTTACATAGCAAACAGGGCTAACACTTAGAATGAGGAAACCCTCATATAATCTATATTCAAACATCAATTTTAAGCCTCATTTAAATTTTTTATTCCTGTGGTTCTTCTGTAACTGGAGCAAAATTATCTTATTTTCCTTCTAAAAGTCAGGGGAAGAATTATGAAAAGACCCACATACAAAGCATTTTCTTCTCTGCCACCCAAGAAAACAATATAGATACCAGGGAAAACAAAAGATGAGTAAGAAGCTCAAAGCTGTATACCCAAGGTCACTAACTGTGAAGCCATCTCTGACCACCACCAACTCAGCAAATGGCTTCTTATAACTGGTGCCACTTCATCTCACTCTGCCTTGTTACTTCCCCAAATTCCTAGGATCCACCTGGATCTCCTTTCTCATTACCAGTCCCTCCCAAGTCATCCCCAAATTCTTATGACTGGATCCTTCTACCTCTGAATTCTTATGTCCTGTACCATGTAAGTGAGATCAGGCTCCCAGCTGGGCTCTTGCAATAATTATCTAGGCTATATCTCAGGCTGAACACCAACTGGTTATTTCACCACTCCAAGGCTAGTAGACTAAATGATATCTAGGGGAAACTCTTTTTCATATATATTTATTACACTTTGAATACTCCTAAAGTTAGAATACCTTGCAATAAAATTTGAGTCACAATGAGATCAACATTAACTGCACAGGATAAAAGGCAAAAGTTAAATAGAAATGGAGATACTGGAGATCAGAAATGTTTGGCAGCTGAGTATAAAACTGTGTTAGGCTTCCCAGCAGCTAAGGCAAAAAGGGAAACAGGAACTATGCCACATACCTGGTCAGGCAGGATGACATTGGTGTGTTAGGAAAATTTCTTGGTCTAACATTCCATTGTTCTATGAAACAATAGTAAATAATAATGAACATAGGGATAATTACACCTAATATTGTTCAGTGGGCCAGTTCTCAATGAATCTTGACTTATATTCTCTCTTTTGACTCACACAACAGATACATAAATCAGATGTTATCATCTTCATTCTGCAAATCCATATCAGGGATTACATTATCTATTCTTCCAGAACAATGAAACTCAGACCCTGCTAATTTTTTTTTAATCCATAGAATGATAAAATGGAGCAAAACTGTATTGCTGTTTATTCAGAGAGGAAAGGTGAGATCTGTGCAATTACAGTAATTCCAAATTTTACTTATAAGTAATATGACTTTTTCAGTCTAGATTCAATTCATTTGGGGTATAATGAAGCATTTCAATTTGTGAAGCAAGTCATATCTCCTGTCCAAAAGATAAAGTGGTAGGATTTCAAAGATCTTACTAAGCTCAAGGGACTAGAATTGAGTGTGTACCCCAATAGCTTGTTCAAATACAGAGAATCATGGGCCCCATACACCCAACTGCACAAACACTTGACTTTGTCTTTAACCATGTACTAATTTTCTATTGTTGCTGTAACAGATCACCACAAGCTTGGTGGCATAAAACAACCCAAATTTATTCTCTTATAGTTCTGTATGTCAGAAGTCTGACATGGAACTCTGTAGACTCAGATCAAGGTGAGAGCAAAGCTGGTTCTTCCTGGAGACTCCAGGACAGAATCCATTTCCTGGACTTTCCTAGCTTTTAGAGACCACCCACAGACCTTGGCCCATGGCCACCTCCCTACATTTTAAATCTAGCAAGGCAGCCTGTCTCTGACCCTGCTTCTGTCCTTACATCCTTTCACCTGCCCGCAGCATGGGAAGGTTCTCCACTTTTAAGGGCCCCTGTGATTAGATAAGAGTCACCCTATTTCAAGGTCCTTAACTGAATCATATTAACACATGTTTCAAGGATCAGGATATTGATCACTTTGGAGAGCCATTACTCTGCCTACCACAATGATTATTTTCCACTAATTGAACTAAAAAGAACAATAATAGCTAAAATGTATCACTGTCACTTCCAAAGGCCAACACCAGTGTAGGAATTTGCATACATTACCAAAAATTTTTATAAAAATACAAGGTATCACTAGCCCCATTCTACAGACAGTGAAACTGAGACAGGGAATCTGAATTACTCTACAAGCTCCTCAGAGGCAGAGCCGGCTTTTCAACCACTGTAAAACAACTGTGTGCAGCAGAGGCGCTTACTCCTCAATGAGATAATTTATTCCTGGGCATAAAGGGAAGATAGAGATTTTCGGTAACACATGGCAAATGTGACAGATTTCCTGGGCGTCTGCTAGCAGTTGGCATCCTCGCACTCCACAGTCGATTTCAAAATCATCATTTCTGTCCCACTGAGGCTTTAAATAGCACCTTCTCACAGCCAGGCTAGTGTTTGTCGTTTTGTTTTCTATTTGAGAGCATATGAGGGCTCAACGAGCTATTGAAAGTAAATGTCACAGAGTAAAATGCTTGTATACATTCGGTTTGTTTAAGTTACTTTGAGGATGTTGAGAATGGAGACACAATTAAAAAGAAAATCTTCCAAAAAATAATGTCATCTCCCAAACATCCAAAACATTAATGCTATCTTATCTCTGCAAGATAAATGGAAATGCAGGTGGCACATTAATGCTGGAGGCCCCAAAAGTGAGAGAATAGAAGACAATGAAATGTAAGAACACTAACATTTATCCAACACCTCTGTTTGCAGGAGTTTGGGGAAAATAATGACATCTAATTTATCTAATAGCTATAAATAACCCAGTTTTACTGGTGAAGATACTGAGTCTTAGAAAGGTTAAGAAACAAGTCCAAGGTCACCCTGCTGGAAACAGGGAGGCCTGGGGTTGTCTGACCATGTAAGGAATCCATTCGACCATGTACCTGACCAAAAAAGCCAAGTTCAGGGATCTGCCCTGATTCATTTGAAAGCATCGTGACCTGGAAAAACATATTTTGTACACAGACTGTGTGAGAGACAGGAAGCATTAAAGCTGAAGGTAAAATAGAGGTAGCCTCAGCTGATTCACTTCCAGCTACCACAATCTCAACGCACCTAACAGGAGTGGTGATAGTCACATCTTGTAATTCCACAGCACCTTTCTCAAAGAAGCTCAGAGGTCTTGGTGGATGCATTCACATTCATTTTCCCAGCATCTCTGGAATGGAGCAGACAGCACAATGACCTTCCTTTTACACATGAAGAAATTAATGCATCTGCCTAAAGTCAGCCAGGGACACAGAGGCCAGGAAAGATACAAGCCCTCAGACTCTTGTCAGACTGCTTATTCACTGGTTATGGGAAAACAAAAACAACAAACTGGGCCCACAGACCCATGGTGACACCCCCACTTAGTCAGCCTTGCTCTGTAAAATCTCTGTTTAAATAGCGTGTATCTCTAGAAGTATATGGCAGGAAGAGTCTCTATATCCCTCATCCCTACACATAGTCTCTCCTGGTAAAGAGGGATTCCTTCTTTCCATAAATAGCACATTTACATTATTGAAAAACAATCTATCTTGGCCAGAGAAAGGTTTATTTGTAAAATTGATGGTCTAACCCAAAGAACCTCAAAACCCTGGCCAAGAATAACCTCAGTGCTGCTCCAGGAAGGAAACCAGAATTAAAATTGCTAGCCTCTGTAGCTCATTGGTAGAGCGTTTGCCTAGCATGAGTGATGCACTGGGTTTAATCCTCAGTACCACATATAAATAAATAAATAAATAAATAAATAAATAAATAAATAAATATATTGTGTCCATCTACAAATATATATATATATATATGCATCAAGTGAAGAAAGAACCCAGGAGAAGGTTAGGAGCAAGAAACATAAAGGAAGGGAGACCCAGTAGATAAGTGACCTGCCAGCAGGACACTCGAAGTGAATTCACTTGGGCTACCCCAAAGAGACCATACCCAAGGTCAAGCATTGTGGAGTGCAAGCTTGGTGATTGTAATTGGTAGCTGCCATGATTGTGTTCATTTTAAAGATTGCATGTATAGGCTCTTCCAGATTCTTTGAGTCTTAATGAGAAGGATATGCAGGGTTCAGAATGGCTCTCCCAAAGCCCAACCCGGCACAGCACAGAAACACATAGAACTATATTAGTCTTGGACTGACGCATGAGTCTTATTCCAATTATTAGGATCACAGAAAAGGTTCTATTGCCCTTAGGTGCAATTCTTTGTGGTTAAAGTTTCTACCGTAGGCACAGGACTTCACAACTGACACATGTGGCACCAGCAACCTCAGCCCTAATGCCGGGCCACCAGAGCGCGTCTCAACTCCTACAGGGAAAAGCTCAGGACTAGTGGCTCCTCCCAGAGGCAGAAATAGTACCACTAAGAACATTTTGAAATCCAATGTCTGATTTTGGATATGCTACCGTCTCAAGTATGAATTTCATGAAAATATTATATAATTTCATTTTGCTTACTGCTCCTCTATGTGAAGAGCAAGACCGTGGTTCCATCTATCCCACCCTCTCCCAATTTCTGATGCATAAAATCTAAAGGAGAAGAAAAAAAGAAAGGGGGGAAGTAGCAATCTGAATTTGGAGAAATCAGGAGAGCAGCTTCAAGAAAATTCTGCTTCATAAACAATAGACGAGAATAAAAATTTTAAAATGACAAAATACAATCTGGCCAGAAATGATCAGAACACAAGGAAACACAGATAGCCTCCACCGCCCAATTCAAAGCTTCAAGGACAGGAAGCAAGAGCTGGCCGTGGAGTAGGAACTGTGGGAGAAACCCCCAGTTTCCTAAGCAATCTCAAGTATAATTATAAATACATACATCATCAATAAAACATTAGAAAATCAAATCTGCCCAGATATTAGAAGAATAATACACCATAACAATATCCTACCTGAAGTAGGCTGTGTATAATTGAATGCAATTATAGCCCAATATTAGGAAATCTATAGTTCATCACATTAGTGGGTCAAAGGAGAAAAGTCATCTGATTGCTTCAATAGATGTTTCGTAAAAAGCAATTGATAACATGATAAATACATGACCTAGAAACAGAAAGGTATTCCTTATTATGACATGGAATATGTATAATCAAATAATAGACAACATAATACTTAAATATAAAATGCTTGTGGACATTTTTATTAACATAAAGAATGAGACAAAAATGTCCAACATCATAGCTAATATTTCAACAGCCTTTTTGGTAGTTGTGGATAATTAAATGAGGCCACTAGAAGTTAAAAGAAGCATAAATGTTGGGGGGGAGAAGAAATTTTATCCTCACTTGCCTATAATTAAAATGTCTATCTGAAAAATTTAAAACAATATTTTATCATATTATTTTCCAACTGAAGTTAATGCTGAAACTAACAGGAAAGTTCAGCAATATGGCCCTTCAAAATATGTTATATTCAATCTATATATATGTATATATTTAAAATGATAGACCTTTCTATATGCCATTATAACCATTTCCTTCCCAGCCCCCAAGAACATGTTGCTGAGGTCTAGCATGCTTAATGTTGGAGGCCAACCACTCTGGGAAAATCCAAAGGAAAATAAGAGTGAAAGAAATTTAGATTCTTGAATGTTTCAGGAAACAAATATATCAAAAGAAAAACCACCATATCTCTACCTTATAACTTCCCAAACTGCAATGACAGAGTTGGGAAAAGATGAAGACCATTCAAAATGAGCACATTTCTATGAGCACACAGTTACATAAAAATGGCAATAAATAGCATGGCCTCCCCCTGTATTTTTCAGAGTATCCTAAAGTTTCATAACAGTTTGAATCTGTACCATAGTGTCCCACAGCCAAGCACAAACCTGTTGAGAGCACAACGGTATCTAAACCTGAGGCTACAAAATCCATGCCCCAGACCCAAGACCCAAACAGGTAACCTCACCATCAACCTCATAATTTCTAAGGTAAGTTCCTCTCTCTAAACAGCAAGAGCTGTTTTGCTCTCTTCTTAAATCTCTGGGGTCTTTTCCTTTGCTTGCTTTTCAAATCTTGATCCTTCATCAATTAATTCAATCTATAAACTAGGAAAACTTGGACTTGTTACTTTTACTTGGGCATTAAAATCCTGTTACCCAGTTGGGGTCTGCTCCACGTATTCATCCACTCACACATTCATCCAGCAACTGCCTATCTGCTGCCAACGATGAAATGGGCACTGGATGCTGGTTGCTGGTGGCATAATGATGACCAAATTAGATAGAGTAGGGGCTCTCACAGAAATTAGAGTTCAGTCAGGGAGGCAAACAAGTCGAGGCGATTACAGTAGAGAAAGTGTAGGCCCTACATAGTAGACTGTAGGGTCATCCAACCCTGGTTAAGTAAAGGGGTGCAGAGAGACCTAGAGTATGAGTAAGTAAATATATAGGTGAGGATGGGGGGAGGAAAGAGCATGACTCATTTTCCTAACTTCTTGCATAAAAGACAGCCACACCCTCAATTAACATTCTCAGACCCAACAGGCAAGTTTCTAAGAGTTGGAACCATTTCAGCTGGTGCAGATACTGGATTACACACAATGTTTTATGACTCCTTGGAGGTCTCTGACAGTGCTCTAAATAATCCTTTGGGAACTAACAGAAGTTTCAAGTAGACATGATGAATTCTGGGCAGAGTGTTTTTAAGAGCCTCTTTATCCTCAGCGGCTGAAGCCCCTCTCAAGGACTGCTCCAGCAATCCTCCTTGCCAGATGACAGCCCCATGGTTACCAAGGATGAGAAAGCACCGAGGAGGGAAATACTGCTCCAGACTTGGGTAAATGTTTGAACTCTGTGAGTCTGTCAGTGAAAACTGCAAGGACAAAGATAAATTTTATGATGTGGGCTTTTCCCATCAGAGCTCATGACTCACAAAGTTTTCATAGGCTCAAATCAGGATCTGCTACCATGGTCAGCATCTGAAGTATGTAGCTTAGAAAAGAGCAGCTTTGTGGAGTGGGAAAAAATCTTTCTATCTTTTGTCTAGGAGAATCTGAATGTGATAAAGCAAAAAAGGTTATTAATCCCCTGAGAACTAGCACTTCTATTCAATCCTAGCTGCTCTTAGCCACTCCAAATACCACTTTGCTAGTAATATATTGCTCCTATCTCCTCAAACATTGTTTACATTCTAAATAAAAAGACATGTTTATTATTGGAATGTTGTTGCCATGATGCATTTCTACTCTTAAACATCTATGTGCATTCTGCTATATCCTGAAAGGGAATAATTCTAATGTCACTCCTATAATTTATAGTAAAATTTGGATTCAAAGCTAATTTTTTAAAATATTTTTTAGTTGTTGATGGACCTTTTTATTTTATTAATTTGTATGTGGTGCTAATTGAACCCAGTGCCTTACATATGCTAGGCAAGTGCTCTTCCACTGTGCTACAACCCCAGCCCTCAAAGCTAATTTTTATTAAACAATATATTGGTTGCTGAAAATGTAACATAATCTTTAACCTTCAGAAATAAGCATCTTTTGTAAATTCTACAACAAAGAAAAATGTAATTGTTTTCCCTAAATTCAGGAATAAAATAAGGATATCTGATTTAACTACATCTATAAATATCATATCGAAGCTTCTACAGAAGAAAAACTGTTTTTATCCAAGGATAGTTTGATTGTTTGTGGAGAAAATTCTAATATGTATATGGAGAGAAAGAAGAAAGGGAGGAAATAGAGAGGAGTGGAGGAAAAAGTTACTACTAAGTGAATTTCTGCATATTTTAGAACTATCAACTAACAATCGGAAGTAGAAAGTTTTGAAAATACCATTACTATACCAGCAAAATGAGATACTTAGGCTAAATCTGATAAAAAGTGTATAAGACTTGTATACTAGAAACTGTAAAACATTGCTAAGACAAACTTCTAAAACATAAGTGGAGAACATACTATGTTCAGGGACCAGAAGATTCAATACCATGAAGATGTTAATTTTCCCCCAGATTAATCTATAGATTCAGTGCAGCCAGAATTCCAGAAGTTTTTGTAGAACTTGACAAGCCAATTATGCAATGTGCAGAGAAAATATAAAGAATAGTCAAAGCAACTGTTTAAGAACAAAGTTAGACGATTTTGATTACCTGACTTTGAGATTTGTTACAAAGCTACAGTAATCAGGAACACGAAGATAAATAGTTCAAATAGATTAGAGAGGACAGTAATAAACACATACATACATCTGATTTTTTACAAAGATGCAAAGGCAATTCAATAAATAAAGAAAGCATAAACTTTTCAACAAATAGTGCTGAAGCAATTTGAAATCCATAACAAAAAAAATGACTTTCAATCTATAACTCATACCACATGCAAAAAGAAATTAACTCAAGTGGGTCTAAGTGTAAAACCTAAAACTGTAAAATTTGTATGAGAAAAATCTTTGGGTTAAGTAAAAATAATTTTAATACACTACCACAAATGATCTATATAAAAATTAATTAATTGTACTTCAAAATTAAGGGGTTGGCTCATTAAAAGATGTTGTTCATGGAATAAATATGCAAACTACAGATTGGGAGGAAATATTTAACTCCATATCGATTAAGAACCTGTTTCAAGAATATACAAAGACATCTCAAAACTCAATAATGAAAAAAATAATAATAAATGGTCAAAAGATTTAAACACACATGTCCCCAAAAAGACATATGGCAAACAGAAGAAAATATGTTCACTATCAGTAGTCGTACTCATTAGGGAAATGCAAATTAAAGCCACCATGAGATAAACACCACATACCTTAGAGAGTGACTAATTTAAAAGACTGACCATATCAGGTTTTGGCAAAGATGTGCGTGCAATTGGAGCTCTGGTACACTGCTGTTGGGAATCTCTATGATGCAGACATTTCACTCCTAAATATCAAAGAAAAACAAAGTATATGCCACACAAACACATGGACACAAACATTAACAGCAACTTTACTTATATCCAAAAACTAAAAAATCATCCAAATTTCCATAAATAAATGAATGGATAAACAAACTATGGTAAATCTCAACAGTGCAATACTACTCAGCAATCGGAATATAAAGGCCACCATATGGATTAATTCAAAGGAATTATGATGATGAAAATAAGCAACACATAAAAGGGTACATGTCTGATTCATTTGCATAAATTCTAGAAAACTTGAATCACTCCACAGTGACAAAATTCAGTGGTTACCTCTCCATGGTGGGATGGGAGGAAGGAATTACAAAGAGGCAAGAGGAAAGTTTTGGTAGTGACAGATATGTTTGTTATCTTGATTGTGATGATATCTGTACCATCGTTGTACTAAAACATCAACTTTTACATTTTAAATATGTACATCTTATTATATTTAATTATACCTCAATAAATCTGTAACAGAAAAATAAACATACACACATATGCCAAAGTGTTGTCAGTGGTTATTTTAGGGTGACAAAATTAAGAGTGATTTTTTAAATTTTATTCTATATGCTTTGCTTGACTTCAGAACTTTGAAACATAAACATATTATACATTTAAAATATTAAAGTTTGATCTTGGTATGAATGCTTCTACTATATGACTTGCAAAAAGCATAAACATACAATTAATTCAATTATTCACTAAGCCTTATGTTATGGTTTGGATGTAAGATGTCCTCCAAAAGCTCACCTGTGAGACAATGCAAGAAGGTTCAGAGGGAAAGACTGGGTTGTAAGAGTCTTAATCCAATCATTGAATTGATCCCCTGATACGGATTAACTGAGTGATAATTGAAGTGGTAGGATGTGGCTGGAGGAGGTGGGCATTGAGAAGCGGAGCTTTGGGGTATATTTTTGTATCTGGCAAGTAGAGATATCGCCCTTCCTCCCCCTGCCCCTCCTCCTCCCCCTCTCCCCCCACTCACTTCCTCTCTCCTGCCTGATCATCATGTGAGCTGCTTCGCTCCACCACACTCTTTCACCATGATGTTCAGCCTCACCTTGAGCCCTGAATAATAAATCTCTAATATTCATTGTGTTGCTAGGTCACAATTTACCATATCATTCTCTTTCATTCATAATTGAATACCCAACTTTTTTCTTCTTTCTGTTATCTTTAACCTTCACAACTACCTTCATGTGCATAATTTACCCATTCTTTTAAAATACATGTTACCCAGTTGTTTTCCCAAAGACAGTTCCCATTTTATATTTTCCTATCCATGCATGAGTGTGATGGTTTTATCAAAATCTCATCAGTGTTGTGTTGATTATTTCTGTTGGTTTTTTTTCCTCCTTTTGGGGTTCACTTTTGGAGGGTAGAGTCGAAGTACAAATTAAGGCACAAAATGATACATTGTTGATTATTAACAAGGTTGAGCATCTTCTATGCATTCCTTTACTATCTTTATTTGGTCTTGTATAATGTTATTTCATAGCATAATTAAAAGAAAAAAATTTACAGTCAATTATTTCCAAGGGAGAGAAAGGAAAGAATGACTAAGCACCTATATAAAATAAATAAGGAAAGGAATGATACGTTTTACTAAAGAGGAATAGTGGTAATACCCTTAGGTAGACAAAAGACAGAACAATAAATGTATAACCTGACATGAATTTCCTCAATCTAGGAAGCATTCCTCTGGAGAGGTGAGGCAGAAACCAAATGCTTCAGGCCATAGGGACAACTGCAAGAAGCAAGCAAGCAAACACACTCACCCCTCCTATGGTTTCCAGGTGGTAAGTATAACTAAATTCAATGTGTTGTTTTGTTTTGATTTTTGGGGTACCAGGATTGAACTCAGGGACACTTGATCACTGAGCCACATTCCCAGACCTATTTTGTATTTTTTTAGACAGGGTCTCACTGAGTTGCTTAGCACCTCACTTTTGCAAAGGCTGGCTTTGAACTCACAATCCTCCTGCTTTAGCCTCCCCAGCTGCTGGGATTATAGGAATGTGCCACCATACTCAGCTCAATGTGTTTTTCAGATATCTGAATTCTTGGTCATAATTGAAATTTCCCCCCATTTTTAAAGTATCACTAATTAAAGAGCAAACAAAATGTGTGTGTATCTTCAAACAAAGTATATCTGGGGTCTGTCTGGACATGCACATTGCCAGTTTTCTGCCTCTGAGATAAGACTGAGTCTGAATATCTTCAATCACTTTTCATGGGTATCCAGTATCACATTTATGAATTATTCCTCAACAACAAAGGGATTAAGACTTTCAATGAGAGAAATCTGATTAGTTGCAACATATTGAACACATGCTTATGTCTATTCCTTCCTGAAACTCCACTGATGAGATACAGAAATTAAAAGGGTAGAATTCCATTAGGAATAAAAGAACAGTAGAGAAAACCATAATCATTAAAATAAAAGAAAATCCATCATAATTTTAAAACAACAGAGAGAAAGAAGGGAGATGTCAACAAACTTCTGGAAGATGGAAAATAAATAGGTGAGATATCTGAATACCAAGTACCTGTGATGGAGGATGATAAGAAGACAGAAGTAAATCAGTTGATACCCCAATCCCTGTGAAAGCCTAGGAATTGGCAGCACCAGGTATGCAAGAGGCACAGATGACATGTGGGACTGAAAATTCAAGCACTGACTGGATGTCTCCACAAGGAACCGTCAGACAGCAGGACTCCCTCCCTTTTCAGTGGGAGGTTTAGATATAAGGTGTCCCCGAAAAGTTCATGTATAAGACAATGCAAGGAAGTTTAGAGGTAAAATGACGGAGTTAGGCATCTTTACTTAATCAGTGCATTCATGCCCTGATAGGGATTAACTGGGTGGTGACTAGAGGCAGGTAGAGTGCAGATGGAGGAGGTGGGTCATTGAGGGTGTGCCTTTGGGTTTGTATTTTAGATATGTTGTCCATGATAAAGAGAGGAAGTGCTCCCTCCCTCTCTTCTCTCCACCCCACCTCTCTCTCTCCCCCCATCCTGATTATCATGTTCTGAGCTGTTTTCCTCTACTAAACCCTTCCACCATGATGTTCTGCCCCACCTTCTCCCAGAGCAAGGGGGCCAGTCATCTAGAGATAGAGACCTCTGAGACCTGAAGTGCCAAATAAACTTTCCCTGCTCTAACATTGTTCTTGTCAGGTCTTTTGGTCACAGCAGTGAAAAAAGCTGGCTAAAACACCCTGTAAGCATTGGAGTCATTAAATCTTGATTTAAAACAAAATCAAAACAAATAATACAACTTTTTATAATTAATTCAGTGAACTGAGCAGTAGAGCTGACTTCCAAGAACTCTGAAAATAAAGCCCTGAATAAGCCATCCAAAATTTATTCTGTATAATCAGTGAATATTTATACTTAGTGTATACTAGTTGAGGAGAAGACCAAAACAAAAAAAAAAAATAAGTAAATAAAGATCCTGGCAGTATGGCCCCAGGTTTAAGAGGCAGTAAACACTGACCATGGTTATAACTTGGAATTTTCATAAATCATCTACACTGACTGCTTCGGCATTTCTGTCTGGGGAACAGAGATAAGACTTACCTTTATCATAGTGGAATTAGGAAAGCTTAGTTGGGAGAAGGCTGGAAACTTCTTTGAAAAGAATATACAAACAGCCTTCTTACATATTGTAGTTCTAATACTAGTGTATTAAGAAAATCCAATTAGATATTAATACTTTCCTTTAGAAAATCCATTTTTCTTTTCTTCATCAAAGGACATTTTTTTAAAAGTAGCTTTCATCCCCAAATAGCTGTGAGGCATCAGCTCTCAGCCATTTTCAAGGTAAGGAATTGTGGTCTAAGGTAAAGAATTGTGATCTTTCAGGGCAGATGTCATCAAGAATTCTTAAAAACAAATGCCCTTTCAAAAACTGTGATGGCAGTAGATCCACAAACCCACAAATGGAAAAAAAATTAATATAGGAATAAGTAAAAGAAGTTTAACACTTTGTAATTACTTGGCAACACTTTCCTTTTTCCACTCTCATATTGCCATGGCAGCAAAGAGACTTATGTATCAGTTAATAAATAGTTGAAAAAATACCATCAGGATGCATTTCATAGAGTTAGAGGGCTTTAGCCCATTGGATATGTCAGCAACATTGGACACTTCTTGCCAATGATTCTGCTTCAACAGATCTCAAGAATATTGGCATTTGGGAATGCCAAAGCCCTTTTCTGTCACATTCATTTGTCATGCCCTTTCCTACTGCCTTAGATGAGGTAACTGTGGGAAAAAAAAAAAAAAAGAAAATATTTATCTTGTGCAAAGGCTTTCCAGGTTATAAGTATTGGTCAAGCAATGATAGATCCATAAACCCTTCTCAACCTCATGTTAAGTTTTAACCTAAAGAAATTCATAGAAATATAAAAGCAGACATAGAAATCAATCTTCTTAGAATGCTTTTTTTTTAATTTAATTCAAATAACAATGGACAAAGGCACCAAAAACACTAGGGCTCACATTTTAAAAGCTATCCTGGAGGAGGCAGAGGTAAAACTTGATTTGACTGCACATCAAGCTCTATAAAACTGACTCAGCAGTAGGAAAGAGCATTGTGTCACTCTTGCAACTTACTTCCAGTTTAAGGGAGAATTCCAAGGAAGGAGTTGAATGTTCAAGTATCTAGAATTATAACAAATCATGCAGGAGCTTTTCAGAATATTCAGGAAGAATTCAGATGAGTACTTGCTTAATATTGGAAAGAAAACCTTGTTGATTGCACCATTCTGAAGGGGGAGAATATATATATATATATATATATATATATATATATATATATATATATATTTTTTTTTTTTTTTACACAAAGAACTTATGAAATTAGCAGCTGAATTTCTAGTTACAGATTCTTGGTTTTCTTTTTTACTTGCACTGATACCAAATATGAGTTTATGAGTCACATTTATTCATTAGTAGGAGCAATGAATTTTCTCTTTACCTGCAGATCAAGGCACTTTCCTAAGCCTCCAGCAGAAAGAATCCTCCCACACAGAGAAACCATGATGCAGGAAGCTGACAGGCTCAGCTCCAGTGCTCCTGAGCAGAGAGCCTTTTAGGCAGTATTGAACAACTATGCAGTGTTCACATCACACCTATTTCACACAGTAACACCTTGAAAACCTACAAGAATACCAAAAGCTGGGGACTGCAACACCTGGGTCAAGAAGCCAGGGGCAAGTAACTGGATGCAAGTAATTTTCACAGGTGCAAAAGTATTTTGATAAATCCTACCTCATAATTTTGTGTGGGAGAGCCTCTCGTGAAAGGGCTTTATAAAAATAGACTGCATGGGAATAGAATATTGTGGTAAAGGGGAACCACTGGTCAGTGGAGAGAGGCCAAGCAGCAGCTCATGTGTTCTGTTGGGCTCATGAGTTGACAGGGGCCCTCAGTGCTGATTCTGGGGAAGTGCCTGCCAAGTATAATAAAATAAATCACTGCATTATTAAATGTTTTTATGAACCAAATAGCTGATAAAGAAAGTTTTGTCTTCCTAGAAGAATCCCTACTAATAGTGCAGGAAAAAAAATAAGAAAATTAGAAAGTCACTCCTGTAAATGCTAATAAATAAGGACCTGAGTCACAATGGAAACTAAGAGGATTAAGTGACAAGTTGATGGACAGTCTGGTTAACGCTAACTGAACTCCCCAGTCACCCTTAAAATACTATTAATCGTGAAACCACCAGTCATTCTGTGCTTTCCCACCTGTGCATTATTCTTGGCAAAATAATTGGATTCAAATCTAGTTGAGCCTCTAGATCAAGTAACCGGTTCAAGAAACACATGAAATTGAAGGTAATATTAAATGACATTATGAGAAGGCAAACAGTCCAACTAACTTCAGAACGAGGAAAACATCACAGGAAAAATGTTCCAGTTTCTTTAAGAAATAAATGGGCAGGGGGAAATTAAAAAAGAAAAAAAAACAGGCAGAGGCTACTAGAAATTGAAATAGGCTTCATAACTTCAGAAAAACAGTAACCAAATACCTTGTGTGGGCCTTGTTTGGATCCTATTTCTAACAAAACAACTATAAAAAGGCATTTGGGGACAAAGGTGAAAATCTTAAATGGGATTATTTAGTCAGGTGATATTACAGGATCTTTATTAAGGTATAGTGATATTATTAAGTTCTTATCTATTATAAACATACTGAGGTATTTCTGAGTAAAGTAATATGATGCCGTGGATTTGTTTTAAATCTCCCACCAAAAACTAAAGGTATGAGGACAGGATAGATGAACCAGATTGGAAAAATTTACTAACTTTTGAAGCTGGTTAATGGGTACATAAAGGTACTTTTTATCATTTCGCATTTGTGTAGGTTGGAAAAATTCCATAATAAAAAATTAGAAAGGGAGAAAGAATCCCTATGCTATGGCAAGATGTTTTCTTTCATTTAGTTCCCACTAAAGTAACCTCTGGGCACACGAAGTTCATTGAGGAGAAAGGGGACAAAAAAGAGAGAAACAGGCAGCAAGCAGGAGGGAGAACACTGTGGCTGGACAAGCAGCCTCAGGTCACTGTGACTTCTCTAAAGGAGAAGAATCCATTTCACCTTTGTGGCTGGTTCCATCTTCTTTAAGAAAAAAATAATCTCAGCTCAGTCCTTTGGGCTTAAGCAAACATTCTCACTCATCATTCTTTCTTTGGGTAAAGATGAATGAAATAGCATAAATGCAAAGAGTGAGTAAAAGACAGAGTACCTATTGGTGATAAAAGTTATAGAAATGTCTTTGCCAGAGTTCTATCACTAAAGCTTTCGTGTTTGTTTATAGAGTACTTCTTCTTTTCATGGATATAATAATACCATTGTTTCTCCCATGGATAAAATGGGTGGGTGCTGGGACAGGAAAAGGGCGATATATCAAGAACTCCTCATGTAGATAGAACACATGACCCCAAGATGGCGGAAGGATAATCAGGCATGACTTTATAATGCTTTAAAAGCAAAGCAAATTAAACTGGGCTCATGAACCTGGACATGAACACTGCCACCCTCCTGATATGCCACATTATATAAATCTGAAGATCTCTCCATGTGCTGATGTTGGACTTCTGTGTCTCGGCATAACGGCCCTGGTGGGAGCCATTGGTCAAGATCACTTGCTTGTGAGATTTCTTTGAAAGGCATAAATATTACCCATTGCCAGTTGTTCTGAGGAAAGATTCGATCCAGGGACATAAAATACAGACTAAGAAGGCACACAGATCCTAAAGGAAGAGATCAATTCCTTTCTCTCTCCAGAAATGGATGTGGCCTCCAAACTGTCACCAGTGTCAGGATCTCATCATCATGCATCCAAGCCTTTGCAGCAGAGTGTTTCCAAGTTACACCCCCTGCTGTGTACTTCCCTACACTGTCCTTGAATGTCCATTGAGTGTTGTCAATATTATGCTGGTTTTGGTCATTTCAAGGGGATACTTCAGGAAGGGCTTGTGCCCATACTCATGGAAAATAAAAAAGTAAAAGAAAAGCTGCCACTCAGGAACTGAACCGAGTGACCTAAAGCAGAGCGAGCAGAGACTCATGTGCAGAGCAGAAGGGAAATCAAAACTCCAAGAACAAACGAAAGCCTTGGCACCAGGACAGACTGGTTTAGAGCAGGTCGGCATCTGGGTTTCCTAAGAACCTGGCAGAGACCTTACTGACTGCGGGAGCCGGAGCGGAAGCATGAAAAGTGTGTAATTTAGGGCATTTTTATAAATCTGTACTCACAAAGTGAGGTGGCCCTGTACTGGTTAAAATTATCAAAGAAAATTTTAATTTTAGTTTTGGATTTTTTAAAAAATTTAAAAATCTGTGCATTCGATTATAATAAATAAATAAATAGATAAAAACTCTCCAGCTGAAACACTGACCAAAAAAAATTTTAAAAGAGGCTCAAAAAAGGGGGCTGGGTGGGGCTGGGGTTGTAGTTCAGTGATAAGAGCACTTGCCTAGCATGTGTGAGGCACTGGGTTCGGTCCTTAGCACTGCACAAAAATAAATAAATAAAATAAAGGTATTGTGTCCATCTATAACTAAAATTTTAAAAGGGGGAGACTGGGTATATAACTCAGTGATAGAGTGTTTACCTAGTATGTAGAAGGCCATGGGTTTAATACCCAGCACTGAAAAAGAAAAAAGAAAAAAAAGAGCTCCAAAAGTTCACTTTGTTAGATTTGAGTATGTGTACAACAAATGAAAGAGTGAATGATACAGAATCACATCAGCCATCAGTATATCCACATCTCTTAACACCAAAGTAGGAAAGGATTCTTTTTCGACATTAGAATTTACATCAGATCCCATCAGCTGGTGATCAGCTGCTCTGGTGGTTTGGCTCAATTTGGAGAATGATGACGCCCCTCTGACGATGCCTTAAGGATTCAGAACGTAATGTCACCTTACGATAAACAAGAATTGAGCTCTTCCAAAAATGATAATAAGGTGTGCAGGAGTAACCAACCTCCCTAGCAGATAGATGCCAACTGGAATAACCCTAGCCCAAATCTGACTCCTTCTAAGTGAGACTATACATTGGGGTCTTCTTGGCATCTAACCCTCATCTGCCTCTGCATTAGATTCATTAACCCCATTGCCAAGAATTTACCTAGAGTCATCTACCCAACATAGTATAAGACTGAATGCTGATAGATGGCCCTGGGCCTTTCTCCCTGAACCTGATTCCCCACCTGCCACCTACTCACCTGACCAGGAGGAAATTCCAGTCCTCATCTCTATTCATTCCAACATCTTCTCTTATCCACATATACACATCAACGAGAAATTATCCTTTGTCCTACCGCCTTTAAATTAATCCCCACTTTACTTTTCCCTCCACCCAAATATTTCTAATGAAAGACCACAACCCTTTTCTAGTTGACCTTAAACATATCTAACTTCAGTGAAATGACTACCATATAACTCATATGAATCATCAGTTAAACAATTTACCAAAAATTTATTGCCCCCTCCTTTGTGCCAAATACCACATCAGGGTCTAACTGCACTTCCCCAAATAGAACAAACTTAGGATGTTTTTATTCACCAGTTATTAGTCATTGTTTTTATTAATCAGTCATATATCACTTATTATGCCACAGGGCTAAGTGATGTTATATGGATTAACTCCTTTAATTCAATTAGCTAATATATATTAATTGCCTATTGAATACCTAGGTGTTAGATACTGTAAAAGGAACAGAAAAGTATAGCTTTTTAAACTTCAATACCTTGAAATAAAGTTGGGTAGATAAGATTAAACACAAATAACCATAACACATCCATCAGTGCCACATAAGTGGTTCAGACAGCAAGTTTTATAGGAGCTCAGAAGAGAGGGAAAGATATAAATGACACATAGTAAACATGCAGTCAATGTCTGATTGAATTAAATTGAACCAGGGCATGTAATATTGAAAATAAAGACAGGTAGAGTGACATGAAAATTTGATAATCTGGAAATGTACAGGAAAATGCTAAGAGATTACATGCTTGTTTTCTTTCAAGTAGGCTTTTTCTTAAAATAATATAAAAACATTAAAGTGACATATTTTGTCAGACAATATCACCACTGCATATGGGCATCCCTGGAGGTGGCATATCTGATACTATACTAAAAATATGAACATAATTATAATTGATTCTAAGTTTTAATAGACTATCACTACAATTGATGTGCATCCTGTAGAATTTTAATTTGAGCCTGCTGAGAAAAAATGTTGTTACTTGATTAATAAAGTTTCTTCTTTATTGATCCATGGCTTTCTTATTTGTTTCAAATACCAATAAAAAAGAATATGATATATTCTAGAAGTTCACAATGAAAATCTGAAAAATCACATTTTGGAGGAAACACTACACAAGTCATGTTATAGACATGAAGAAGAGGTAACAGGAATTCTGTCTCCTTTACTATGACATCAATTCATGAATCAAGAGTAGTTCCTCACACTAGCGTGATTTTCAAGACAGAATCTCAGGACTGAAATATTCATATTAAAATGGCAGGCAAAGAAAATGGATCAAATTGTTCCTATTAAAGCAGGAAGCTCATAATTTAGGATTCTAGATAGTAATGCCAGTGTCATAACCTGAAAGACATCTTGAAATGCTCTCTCAGAATGAGAAAAGCAAGACATCTTGTGAAAGAGAAATTACTAAGAACATAAGAAACTCACTGGGCTGAGATTGTCTCTCAGTGGTAGAGGATGAGGCCCTGGATTCGATCCTCTGCACCACATAAAAAAAATAAATACATAAAATAAAGGTATTGTGTCCATCTACAAGTAAAAAATTTTTTAAAAAAAAAACTAATACATGTCACACTGCCCAATGAAAAACATGAAAGGGACAGCATGTAGCAGGAAAGGGATGTTCACAAGGCCAGGTGTCTCCACATTGACTGGATAAAGAGCCCTGGACACTTGAGAAGAGATGAATAGGGGTAGGTGGCACTGTCTATTAAGAGCCTCACCACCTTCCTGCATGTGTGAGGTACTGGGTTCAATTCTCACATATAAACAAGGAGCCCCCTATTATTACTAGGCTTCCCCTAAATTACTGCTTTAACTCTACAGATGAGTGTTGCTGATCATCCTGGAAAACAGGTTTTATTTTGAACTAATAAATAATTTGGCATATAGCTCCCAGATTTTCATCTTGAACTGGTTATCTTGTGGCTGATCCTCTGAGATTTAACTACAGTGAAACTGATGTTGCTAGTCTGAGCAACGCCCCCATACTGTGAGACCACTTTTATAATAATAATCACAACAATCAATATATTATTACAAAGTTTCTTCCTGTTTTAGTCAGTTTTTTCACTGTTGTGACTAGAATACCTGACAAGAACAATTTCAGAGGAGGGAAAGTTTATTTGGGGGTTCATAGTTTCTGAGGTCTCAATCCATAAATAGCTGAGGCAGAACATCATGGTGGAAAGGTGTGGAGGAGGAAAGCAGCTAAGGACATGGAAGCCAAGAAGCAGAGAGAGAACAAAATATACACCCCAAAGGCTTGCCCCAAGGGACCCACCTCCTCCAGCCACACCCTACCTGCCTACAGTTACTACCTAGTTAATCTCTCTCAGGGGATTAATGTACTGACAAGGTTAAATCTCTTAAAACCTAATGGTCTCACCTTTAAACTTTCTTGCATTGTCTCACACATGAGCTTTGGGGGGACATCTCATATCACTACCATGTATGAGATGCAGTAACAATGTCTGATATCTCTCACAGTGAGAAACCAACTGCGAATGTATTTATTTCAAGTTCTGAATAGAGTGCCTGGTACATAGCAGATGCTCAGTAAATTTCTGTTGAATAGGTCAACAATTGAACCCAACAAACCCATGAAATCTTTAGCCTTCTCTTCCTAAGGAAAAAGTGTTCATGGAGAAAGAAAGAATCTGCCCCTCCCTGGTGCTTTAGTTACAAGAGGTTAGATGCCAAACACATATATACTTATATTTTAATATTTTTAGTTGTCAATAAACCTTTATTATTTATTTATTTATTTATATGTGAGAATTGAACCCAGTGCCTCACACATGCTAGGCAAGCACTCTACCACTGAACTACAAACCCAGCCCCTGCACATCGACCTCTTATGACAGCATCTCTACCTCAGCTCTCTTAACTTCAACCACCTCAGTTCCAAATAATTAACTAGGCTAGACTAATTCTTAACCTCCTCTTGTCTCAAAGTAGACTATTCAATGTCCTATGCATGACAAATATGTGTAGAAGTTAAGGGAAATTAAAGAATAATAAAAAAAAGCAAGACATAAGATTCATCACATAAAAGACACCTCCAAAAGCCAAAAATGGGTTTGAGTTAAGCATCAAAGCCAGTTTCTAAGAAATAAGTGCTAATCTGAATTTGAAATACCATCTGGGCCAGCAAATCCATGATGAAAATGATAAAAGATTTCTCTAGATGCAGGGTATAATTTTAGGAGGGTCATTCTGAGATAAGGGAAAGGGATGGTTATAGGAAATCAGTTCCAAAAAACGTCCAAACATTCCTACATTTATTCATTTAATAGGCATTACTGCGTGTCTATTATGTATATGATATTTTGCAGGGTACAGGCTATAGAATCATAAATGGGACCTTGCAGTCTAGTGGAAAAGACCCATAATAGATAGGACTGTGCAGCCTGTGGTTCTGACCAGAAGCTACAGAGCACAGGTGGGTCACCTACCTCAGCTAGGGCACCATACCTGGACTAGACTGCATGCAGAGCAAACAGATCACTCTGCAAATAAATATTTCAGCTGGCTCTTCAAGGCATGAATGATATTTTAAATATCTTCTCAGGCAATGTCAAAGCCAATGTTGAAAATCTTTGGGTGAAAACCATAGGCAGGTAGAGATAACCCTTCTCCTAGAAATTGTGCTAATCTAACTCACTATATCAATAGTCACATTTTAAGTACTCTTCACTTCATAAAAATGTACTTGGTAATATTCTGATGCTTTTAACCGCTTAGGAAAAATGTCTTCCCATGAAAACTTAGCTAACCAAGGCTTAAAGTAACTTGATGGTTTGGAGAGAAAAAAAAAATCAAATATACCTTTTCCCAGTGCAATCTGAAAGAATTTCTTGAAGAAAGGGCTCCATCAATTTATTTATTTTGTAAATCATGTATATTGAATCACCATTATATGCTCTTAAATACAAATATTTTTCATACCAGAGTATGACATGAATAAAAATACTGTAAATGCAGTTTTGTACACTTTTTTTGGACACTGATATTTTACATAATGATGCCATGACACTGGTTTCCTCCCACTAAGGAAGAAAGAGCTGAAATATAGACAGGGAATTTTTTATTATCTGTGTTTTCCTCTCAAACTCTATAGGTTCCAATAATTGTACCTGGAAAGTATATTGGTTTTCTTTTTATATTGAATTTGTGCATGAATGCACTAAGTCAATTACTAACACAGTTGATAAAATAAGATCTTTTTAAAGAAACCAGTGATTTTCATGTTTCTGACCAAATAATAAACATCACTAGTGCTATCGACTGAATATTTGGTCCCCCCAGAAGTCACATGTTGAAATTCTAAAGGTGATGACTTTCAAAGGTGGCGATTTGGGAAGCGATTAGATATTCAGGGCAGAGCCCTCATGAACAGAATTAGTGCTCCTCCTGGAAGGGGCCTGAGGAGGGTCCCTTGCCTCGTCTGCCACGTGAGAACACAGCAAAAAGATGGCCTCCTTACGAACCAGGAAGCAGGCCCTCACCAGACATGGAATCTGCCTGCACCTTGACCTTGGATTTCCCACTCTTCAGATATGAGAGAAATAAATTTCTGTTATTTATAAGCCACCCAGTATATAAAATAGCCAGTTCTCTACATCTTTGGGCTTCACATCCTCAGACAACCAACGGCAAATTGAAAATATTATATAACACTTACACTGTATTAGGTATTATAAGTAATCTAGAAATGATTTAAAATATTTGGGAGAATGTGCATAATCCGTTATATGCAAATGCTATGCCATTTCGGTACCTATGGGAGTCCTAGAACCGAAGCACAATTAGCATTAAAGTCTTAAATATGGTTGTAAGGAAGGAAAGAATTTCATCAAGGAATGAACTAACAGAGAATTTTCTCCATCTTTAATTAGAAATCATTTGGTATTTTTGTTTGGTTTGGTTTTTACATGAATGTGTGTGTGTGTGTGTGTGTGTGTGTGTGTAATTGACTTTATGATATTAGCAGGTAGTGAGAATTGAAGGGATGCTATTCTATATCTGTGGACAGCCATGAAGGTTCATATTTATGAGAAGGATTAATGTTTACAATGTATTTTAACAGATGTTCAAAATGCTATGTTACCATTGCTAAATTAATATATTTAACCTTACTTTTTTATATGACAGTACATTTTGAAATATTATACATACATAGAATAAGTATAACTCATTCCAATTAGGATCCCATTGTTGTGGTTGTACATGATGTGCAGTTACATTGGTCATATATCCATATATGCAGACAGGAAAGTATGTCCAATTCATTCTACTGTCTTTCCTATTCCCATCCCCGTTACCTTCTCTTTTCTCCCCTTTGTCTAGTCCAATGAACTTCCAATCTTCCCGTCTCTTGCTGTGGGTTAGCATCCACATATCAGAGAGAACACTCTGCCTTTGGTTTTTTTGTTGTTGTTGTTGTTATTGTTGTTTTATTAGTTACACATGAATGACAGTAGAATGCACTTGGACACATCATACACAGATGGAGTATAATTTCTCATTCTTCTGATTGTACATGATGTAGAATTCCACCAGTTGTATAGTTATATATGTACACAGGGAAATCATGTCTAATTCATTCTACTATCCTTTCTACCCCCATACTCCCTCCCCTTGCAAGAGCAAGCAGTGGTAAGAGCAAGCCAGACTCCTGAATTGCTCTCTGGTTTCCTGTTTGAAGATAGGACTTCTCTCCCTCCCACACATGTTCTTGCCATACACCATAAGGTCCTCCCCAGAGCTGAGTTGACCTAATGCTCGCCCCAGGCCACTGAATCTCCAGAACTTTTCTTTATAAGGTTAGCCTGCCTTAGGTATTTCACTATAATAACAAAAAAAGGACTGATACAGAAAACTAAGTAGAAACTTCTAAAGTTTCTCATGTCTTCCATGAGAAGGAAGACAATCCCAGGTAGAAATACTGAAGAATTGGTGAGAAAATATAGTGGCACATACAAGACCTGATTGAGAATATATTAAACCATTAATATGTAATTTCAAATTCATGAGGAAAATAATGTTTTATTCAAAAATATTACAAGGATAACCCCCAATGTAACTGTATTTGGAAACAGGGCCCATAAGTTTATAAAAGGTTAAATGAAATTTTAAGAGTAGGGTCTTAATTCAGCAGAAATGTTGACCTTGTACGAGAAAGAGATACCAGAGACCTCTGTCTCTCTGAGTTAGACCTCACCGGAAACCAGCTCCTTGACTCCAGAAATGTGAGAAAATAAATTTCTGTGTTTGAAGCCAACTAATCTGGATATTTTGTTATAGCGGCACTGGAAGACTATTACAATAAGCTACATTATTTTAAATAACAGATTTATTAAAATTTAAATATAAAGTTAACATGATAAGAAAATAAAATATATGCAAATTTTTGAGCATCTGAATAGGAGAGATACTGCTAAGCATGATAACAAAAACAGAAATCACAAAGGAAAATACTAATTTAATGCTACTTTAAAATGCCAAAAATATTACAAAACAAAGTAAAAATGGCGCATTTGGAAATTACTTGCAAAATAAATGATAAAGAGAGAATTTAAGATCTTGAACAAATCAATATGAAAAGGACAATGACTAGTTTAAAATGGGAAAAGTATATGATCAGAGAATTCACAAAAGAGTGAAAACAATGGTTAGTGAACATGAAAAGCAAGCAACTTTCTTATTAAGGTTGCACATGTTACAAGAGTTATGAGTTGTCTCTTTTGCTTCTGAGTCAAGTAAGATTAAAATGTATATCCCCATTATTTGAGAGAGTGTATAGGCACATTTGATAGTATGTATCACAGCCTCTGCTTTCATTCCCTATTTATATGGATTTAACAGAAGTAATAAACTGGGAAAATATACAATAAAACATAGATATTTATTTTTGTTCTATTCCAAAGAAAAAAAGTTTAAAACTTTCAACTTATTTGTCAGTTGCAAAATTGGTTAAATAAATAAGATGAAACCTACAGTAGAATATTATCTGATCCTTAAAAATGGTATTGGCAGAGAAAGATACCAATGTTATATTGGCAAATGGTTATTATCTTGTAAATAAAGCAAGTTAAAAAACTGATAGTTTGATACCATCATGTTTGAAAAATAAATATACATATAATACATAAGTTCAAATAATTTAAATAACTGCTCCAGAATACTTTTCTGTCATTGCAGCTGCACAATCAGAAGATTCTCCTATGCAAAACTTAAAACTCTAAACCACATTTGTTGATGATGTAATTCTTCAGTTTTATATATTTCCAATGCTCATTAAGTTTGGTGGAAATTAGGAAGAAAAAAATACTCTATTTTCTTCATATCACCATCATGTTCAAATTACACAAATACTTGATGAATGCACATGTTACTAATCACAAAGGAGCATCTTGATTTAATGCTAATTGAAATTACTAACATGTGCATTCATCAAGTTTCAATGAAAAATGCTTCAATAGCTTTATGTGCTCACTATTTTCTTTTTTTTTGTATTTTCTTTTTTTTTTTATTGGTTGTTCAAAACATTACAAAGCTCTTGACATATCATATTTCATACATTTGATTCAGGTGGGTTTTGAACTCCCAATTTTACCCCAAATACAGATTGCAGAATCACGTCGGTTACACATCTACATTTTTACATAATGCCCTATTAGTAACTGTTGTATTCTGCTACCTTTCCTATCCTCTACTATCTCCCCTCCCCTCCCCTCCCATCTTCTCTCTCTACCCCATCTACTGTAATTCATTTCTCTTTTAAAGAAATTATTTTGGTTTCAAATTTCAACTTCCATGTGTGACATGTAAGTTTTGATGAGCCCATTGCTTCTTTTGCTAGTACACCTCCACAATGACTTACTGCAAATCCAGCCCCCACAATGTAAAATTCACCATATCTGACATCCAGCTATCCTCTTGCCTGAAAGAAAAAAATGGGAAAATACTATGCATAGTGCGGAGAAAAATCTATGCAAACAGGCACAAATGTTATCAATAGTATGTAAGGACATTAAAAGAGTTATTGTTGTAGTCCATAAATTCAAATTTCTAGAGACACGGAAGATATCTGGAAGAACCAAATTGCATTTTTAAGATTATAGCTACAATCCATAATATGAAGATATGCTGATGGGGTTAATGGTAGGACAGAAATTGAAGAAGAAAGCATTAGAGAACTTAAAGACATAGCACTAAAAACTATGCAAAAACAAAAAGAGAAAAGCATTTTCTAAAATAACATAGTTATCAACAAACAGTGGGACACATTTAAGTGGCTTATTATATGTTTCCAGAGGCACTGAAAAGAAGGATTAAAAAGAGGACCAAAATTTTTTGAATAAAAATAACCAAAATTCTTGCAAGTTTGGTGAAAATTATCAACTCACTGATCCAAGAAAATCAATTAATTCCAAGCAAAATAACTGAGAACAGAATTACACCAAAGTGGACCCACATGGGAGCCAAGGCCCAGGCCCCAGCCCAGGACCACCCCTGCCTATGCAAGGGGGGCAGCCAAGGACAAAGTAAGTCCCAGGACCACCCTGCCAACCCACAGGGAAGCAAAGGTCCAAGCCCCAGCCCAGGACCACCGTGCAAACAGGCAGACCCACAATGGAACCTAGGCCTACCCACCTCCATACTGGGGAACTGCAGCCATCGCCATAGCCCTCCCTATACAGTAGTATTCACCTTGGGACAACAGATAGGGCCTGGAGGCAACTGCATCTGCAAACAAACAGCTCATGGTTTCAGCCCCATCTCTGAAAGTGGTTGCTTCCATCTTGGGACAACCCCTGCTATCTTGAATCACCTCCACTATTGCCTCCACCATCTTTAGTTACAGTAGCATTATCATGGGACACAGGCTAGGGCCTAGAAGCCCAACACCAAGGGGAGGTACTGGTAATCTGAAGGAACACTATAAGATTATAGGGTAGAAACTGTAATACCTCAGATCTGCAGAGCAAGTAAGGAATACACATAGACAACATGAAAAAACAAGTGATAAAATGCCCCAAACAACCAAGATACTACATAATAAAATCCATGGAAATGCAGGTGATGAAATGTCAAAGGAGGAGTTCAGAATATATGTAATTAAAATGACCTACAAATTAAAGAATGACCTAAGTGACCAAATACAGGCAAAAATTGATTACTCCAACAAAGAGATAAGAGAGCAAATACACTGATCACACCAAAAAAGAGATAAGGGAGCAATACAAATAGCAAACGACTACTTCAAAAAAGAGATAGAGATTCTGAAAAAAAAATTAAAAATCCTTGAAATGAAGGAAACAATCAACAAGATTTTAAAACTCAATAGAAAGCATCACCAACAGACTAGATCACCTGGAAGACAGAATGTCTGATAACGAAGACAAAATATACAATCTTGTAAATAAAGTTGACCACACAGTGAAGATGGTAAGAAACCATGAACAATATATCCAAGAGATATGGACTAACATCAAAAGACCAAATATAAGATTTATTGGAATAGAGGAAGGAACAGAGATTCAAACCAAAAGAATGCACAATCTTTTCAATGAAATAATAACAGAAAATTTCCCAAACATGAAGAATGAATTGGAAAACCAAATATAAGAGGCTCACAGGACACCAAATATACAAAATTACAACAGATCTACACCAAGACACATTAGAATGAAAATGCCTAGCCTACAGAATAAGGATGGAATTTTAAAGTCCAAAAGAGAAAGGAATCAGATTACATATAGAAGCGAACCAATTAGGATCTTTGCAGATTTTTCAACCCAAACCCTGAAAACCAAAAGATCCTAGAACAATAGGATCTGAAAGAAAAATGGATGCCAACTAAGAATCTTATATCCAGCAAAATTAAGCTTTAGATTTGATGATGAAATAAAAACCTTCCATGATAAAAAAAAAGTTAAAAGAATTTAGAACTAGAAAGCCTGCACTACAGAACATCCTCAGCAAAATATTCCATGAGGAGGAAATGAAAAACAACAATAAAAATCAACAGAGATGTTACACTAAAGGAAAAACCAATCAAAACAGAAACCAAGTCAAGTTAAATACCAAAATAAACAAATATGACCAGGAATACAAATCATGTCTCAATAATAACTCTGAATGTTAATGGCCAAAACTCACCAATCAAAAGACAGACTGGCAGATTAAAAAAAAAAAAAGACCCAACAATACGCTGACTTTAAGAGATTCAACTCATAGGAAAAGACATCTACAGACTAAAGGTGAAAGGTTGAAAAAATATACCACTCACATGGACTGCAGAAACAAGCAGGGGTTCCATCCTCATATAAAATAAAGTAGATTTCAAGCCAAAGTTAATCAAAAGGGATAATGAAGCACATGTCATACTTCTTAAGGGAAACATACATCAACAAGACACAACAATTATAAATATATATATAAATATACCCAAACAATGGAGCATCTACATTCATCAAACAAACTCTTCTCAAGTTCAAGAGTAAAATAGACCACAACACAATAATTCTGGGCAACTTTAACACACCTCTTGTGTGTTACAAGATCTTACAAACAAAAGCTAAACAAAGAAACTATAGAACTCAATAATACAATCAATAACTTAGACTTAACAGACATATAGAGAATATTTCAACCATCATTAAGTGAATATACTTTCTTCTCAGCAGCACAAGGATCCTTCTCCAAAATAGACCATATGTTATGCCACAAAGCAACTCTTGGCAAATATAAAAAAGTAGAGATACTACCCTGCATTCTATCATATCATAATGAGATAAAATTAGAAATCAATAATAAAATAAAAAATAAAAGCTACTCCAACCTGGAGACTAAATTATATGCTATTAAATGAACAATGGGTTGCAGAAGACATCAAAGAGGAGATTAAAAAATTCTTAGAGGTAAATGAAAACACTGAATCAATATATCAAAATCACTGGGACACTATGAAGGCAGTAATAAGAGGAAATTTCATATTCTTTAAAAGAAGAAACAGTCAAAAAATAAATGACCTAACATTACATCTCAAAGCCCAGAAAAAAGAACAACAAACTAATAGCAAAAACAGTAGAAAAAGACAGGAAATAATTAAAATCAGAGCTAAAATCAATGAAATTGAAACAAAAGAAAAAATTGACAAAACAAAAAGTTGGTTCTTTGAAAAAAATAAATAAAATTGATACACCCTTAGCCATGCTAACAAAGAGGAGAGAGAAAACTCAAATTACTAACATCCATGATAAAAAAAGGAAATATCACAACAGACCCTACAGAAATATAGAAGATAATTAGAAATTATTTTGAAAATTTGTACTCCAATTAAACAGAAAATATTAAAGGCATAGACAAATTTCTAGTCATATGATTTGCCCAAACTGAATCAGGATGATATAGCCAAGTTAAACAAATCAATTTCATGTAATGCAATAGAATACACCATCAGAAGCCTACCAACCAAGAAAAGCCCAGCACTGGTAGGATACACAGCTGAATTCTACAAGACCTTTAACAAAGAGCTAATACCAATACTCCACAAGTTATTTCATGAAATAGAAAAAGTGGGAACACTTCCAAACTCATTCTATGAGGCCAATATCACCCAGATTCCAAAACAAGGCAAAGACACATTAAAGAAAGAAAATTTCAGACCAATATCTATAATAAATATAGATGCAAAAATTCTCAATAAAATTCTGGCAAATCAAATACAAAAACATATCAAAAAAGATAGTGTACCACGATCAAGTAGGGTTCCTCCCAGGGATGCAAGGTTGGTTCACAAACGAAAATCAAAAAATGTAATTCATCATATCAATAGACTCAAAGATAAAAATCATATGATGAAGTCAATAGATACAGAAAAAGCATTTGACAAAATACAGCACCCTTTCATACTCAAAACACTAGAAAAACTAGGGATAACAGGAACATATCTCAACATCGTAAAAGCTATCTATGCTAAGCTCAAGGCCAACATCATTCTAAATGGAGAAAAATTGAAAGCATTCCCTCTAAAAGCTGGAACAAGACAGTAATGCCCTCTTTCACCACTTCTATTTAACATAGTTCTTGAAACTCTAACCAGAGCATTTAGACAGATGAAAGAAATTAAAGGAATACGAATAGGAAAAGAAGTACTCAAATTATCACTATTTGCCAACGACATGATTCTACACCTAGAGGATCCAAAAAATTTCACCAGAAAACTTTTAGAACTAATAAATGAATTCAGCAAAGTAGCAAGATATAAAATCAGTGCTCATAAATCAAAGGCATTTCTGTACATCAGTGACAAATCCTCTGAAAGAGAAACTAGAAAACCACCCCATTTACAATAGCCTCAAAAAAAAAAAACAAAAAAACCTGGGAGTCAACTTAACAAAACCGGTGAAAGACCACTAAAATGAAAATTTCAGAACACTACAGAAAGAAGTTAAAGAAGACCTTAGAAGATGGATAGGCAAAATTAATATTGTCAAAATGATCTTACTACCAAAGGCACTATACAGATTTAATGCAATCCCAATCAAAATCCCAATGACATTCCTCATAGAAACAGAAAAAGCAATCATGAAGTTCATCTGGAAAAATAAGCGGCCCAGAATAGCCAAAGGAATCCTTAGCAAGAAGAATGAAGCAGGTGGCATCACTATACCACACCTTGAACTATATTACAGAGCAACAGTAACAAAAAATGGCATGGTATTGGCACCAGAATAGACTCATAGACCAATGGTATAGAAGAGAGGACACAGAGACTAACTCACATAATCACAGTTATATTAGACAAAGGCACAAAAAACATATTGGAGAAGAGATAGCTTCTTCAACAAATGGGGCTGGGAAAACTGGAAATCCATATGCAACAAAATGAAATTAAACCCCTATCTCTCACCATGCACAAAACTCAACTCAAAGTGGATCAAGGACCTAGAAATTAAACCAGAGACCCTGCGTCGAATAGAAGAAAACGTAGGCCCAAATCTTTGTCATGTCGGATTAGGCCCCAACTTCCTTAATAAGACTCCTATAGTGCAAGAAATAAAATAAAGAATCAATAAATGAAAACTTCTTCTCAGCAAATGAAACAATCAGCAAGGTAAATAGATAGCCTACATCTTGGGAGCAAATTTTTACTACACACACATCAGAAGAGCTCTAATTTCTAGAATATATGAATAACTCAAAAAACTTCACACACACACAAAAAAATAAACAAATGACCCAATCAGTAAATGAGCCAAGGAACTGAACAGACACTTCTAAGAAGATGATATACAATCAATCAACAAATATAATAAAAAATATTCAACATCTCTAGCAATTAGAGAAATCAAAACTAAGATTTCATCTCATTCCAGTCAGAATGGCAGCTATTATGAAGACAAACAACAATAAGTGTTGGCGAGGATGTGGGGGAAAAGGTACACTCATATATTGCTAGTGAGACTGCAAATTGGTGCAACCAATATGGAAAGCAGTATGGAGATTCCTTGGAAAACTTGGAATGGAACCACCATTTGACCCAGCTGTCCCACTCCTCGGTTGCTACCTAAAGGACTTAAAAACAGCATAATACAATGATGCAGCCACATCAATGTTTATAGCAGCACAATTCACAATAGCTAAATTGTGGAGCCAACCTAGATGCCCTTCAGTAGATGAATATATAAAGAAACTGTGATATTTATACACACAATGGAATATTACTCAGTGTTAAAAGAGAATAAAATCATGTAATTTGCAGGTAAATGAATGGAGGTGGAGAATATAATGCTAAGTGAAGTAAGCCAATCCCCCCAAAAAGCAAAGGCTGAATGTTTTCTCTGCTATGTGGATGCTGATCCATAATGGGAAGGAGGGGGGAGAATGGGAGGAATGAAGGAAGTTTAGATAGGACAAAAGAGAAGGAGGGAAAGGGAGGGGGTATGAGGGTAAGAAAGATGGTGGAATGAGAGGGACATCATTACCCTAAGTACATATACAAATACATGAATGGTGTAACTCTACTTTGTGAACAACTAGAGACATGAAAAATTGTGCTCTATATGTGTAGTATGAATTAAAATGCATTCTGCTGTCATGTATAACAAATTAGAATAAATAAATAAATTTTTTAAAAATTACACCAAGGCATATAATAATGAAATTGAATGTGTGGCTATATGTGTGTGTGTGTGTGTGTGTATACACACATACATATACACACATACACACACATATATTTGCTATCCAAAAAATTCATAAAGAAATTATAAGGCAAAAAAATAAATTACAATTCACTAGAAAACTATTAGAGTACTAGATATGTTAAATATTTTGATTGTGGCTAGCGTTTCAGTGAATACATACATATATTTCAAATAGTGTACTTGAATAAGGCAGTCTTAAAAAGGGCAGGTCAAAGATGTGAGCACAGGTCTTTATCCTGATCTCAGACTTCAAGATTCCTTCTTTTTTTTTTTTTTTTAATTAGGGGAGATTGTCTTTATAAGTCACAAGTTCCATGGCTAAAACACCTTATAACAAAAGACAAAGCAATAAGAGAAATGCATAGAATCTCCCACTCGTGTAAATTTGGAAAGCAAGGAAGGGGAGAAATTTTATCTTCTAGTCTCCCCTGGGCACTACAGGAAGAGATCTAGGAGAACAGACCTTGGTGAAAGATGTTTTACCTTTTTGCCACATTTTTTTTTCTTTTAGAGCACTTCAAGGGAAGGCTTTTTTTTTTTTATTTGACATATTTGTTGTTGACATTTATTGATTGATTGATTGCGATCCTGAGTATTGAACCCAGGACAGTACATGCTAGGCAAGTGCTCTACCTCTGATCCACATCTTCAGCTCGGTCTTTTAGAATATCTCAATTTCTTTTCTGGTGTGAACATACTTTACATACAGAGTTACGAAAAATTGTGCTCTGAATGGATAATAATGTAATGCATTCCATTATTGTCATGTATGTAAGAAATAAATTAAAAAAAAAGAAAGGAAGACAGAAAGAGGGACAGAAGATCCCTTCTTAATTTTGTTTTATTTTGCCTTTATCTCTTACAACCTCAGCTAACCTAGTCTTCTCCTTTGCCTGTGAAAATGAAAACAATACTGGTTAAGAAACCAGAACCCAAGTTTTATATTGGTACTAAATATTTGTGAGTCCTGAGCACACTACTTAAACCTTCTTGGATTCAAGTGTTTCATCCCCAAAAATGAGGAGGTTTCACTGAATAATTTCTTGAATTCCTTCAGCATCTCTCACTTCCTGTGAATTGGATCTGGAGCAACACAAAAAGATTTCTTTGCCTCCAAACTGATCTGAGAGCAGCAGGAGGACTTGCATCTGGGCAGAATTCAATCACCCACCATCCTAAAGGAAACAGTGAAGCAAGAAAAGCAGAAAGGAGGTTTGGCACCGAGTCCGTAAGTTCCCACCTGTCCTCCGTTCAAAGGTGATCAGGAGAGACAGTACTGACCTACAGATTGGATGTCACATCAGAGATGCCACTGGGGCACACCAGCAGGGCAGGCAGATTTGCCCTGCCATTCTGGTAAGACAGACACGTGCCCGCGGAGCTGGTACAGTGAGGCCCATTTTGAATCACAGAGGAGGGCTTCAGACTAAACGGTCTGTGAAGGCCCTCCTCCTTGCTCCAACAGTCTGTGATTTGCATTTTTATTGTAGAATAAGGATTAAAATGGAAACAGATGAACATTTTTCACACCCAGTCCCAGTTTAACATGAAATGTTTCTGCACAAAAAATGTTTAATTGCTTTGCAGAAGTCACAAAGATGATTAAATGCCTCTTTCCTCTCCCAATATGTATAACTATTAACTCTGCTTGTACAATATAGAAAACATGATGTTTTGGGATGATCTAGGAAATGAACATGGACAATATTCTCTGAAATAGCTATCACTGGTTTCTAAGTCAGAAAATGCTTGTGCAATGTTGTTATGCTTATTTCTCTTTTTGGCTTTGGCCCTTAAACAAACAAAAAAGGATGAAGCAATTGTTCCAAAAACTGTGTCTGTGATGGCTGCTTACATTTATTAGTGAACGTGGCAGATACTACCAATAGCTCTTCCAGCCTACCCTTCCTCCTCCTACTCCCAGCCTATCCTTGAACTGGGAGTGGCTGCATTACTTGTATTCATGTGTGTGTTTGTATCCAGTTTGTATCATGATCATAGCCATGGCCTGGAGTCTTTCCTATTACCAAGAACCAACTGTATGCATTTATCATAAGCCTGTTATTTGCTTCAGGAATTATATTCACTTCATTCATTCATTTAATAAAATGCCTTCTATGTGTCATATTCTGTCATTTTGCATTTTCTCAACTGATACATGCAAGGACTTATCAATCTTTGTCATACAAAGTGCTTCAAACTCTACGGTCCTACATTTTTATACTATAAAAAGAACAAAATACTTACAATTTCCTACATAATGTTACCAGAAGTTTAGATCAAGGAAAATCAAACTTGTACTATAAAAGGTTAGATAATTAACACCTTAGACTTTACGAGCCATAAATTCTGTTGCCACTGCTCAGTTTTGTCATTTTGATATGAAAGCAGCCACAGATGATTAGATGCACAATGATTAAATGCGCCTGTGTTGCAATAAAAATGTGTTAATACTGAAATGTGAACATCATCTAATATTCAAATGTATAAAATATTCTTTCCAGTTTCTTTCAATGATATAAAAAACACACCAAAAAAAATCCTTCTAGCTATACAAAAGCAGGCAGTGAACCAGCTATGACCTACAAGCCACAACTAAATAAATTCTACGACTTTTACCCTAAGTGCTTTAGTTATCTCATTATGTCTTACAGAACAAGTGAGAGGGAACTTTCCAAACCGCACTATTTGACCACACAGTTCTTCCTAACAAAGTGTCCAACAGGATCTCTGATGTGTACTGCTTTAAATATTAGTGGTTCTAAATTTCTTAATTTTTGCTTTGATTTACATGGAGGAAATTGGCCTTATTGCATGGCAAAAGGCAGAATTACCATGAATGCATTATGATCTGAAATCACATTCGCACTCAGAATTGATAACCCCATGGGAGCTGCCTCCACAGCATAGGTGAGTAACCCCACTTACCTCTGTGTTCATCCCTGTTGCCCTCCCCCAGAGCCTGCCCAATCACGGGCTGTTTTGCCCATGTCACACAAGAAACTTGGCAGGGTAATAAAGCAAGGTGTTCTTTAGTGGGCTCAATGTTTTCAGCAACTTCCTTTAGTTTCATCTGTCCCCTAGAAGGACTTAGTTTCCTCTTTCATATAGAAGTTAATGCGACATAGGGTTGCTAAAAATAATAATAGCATTAAGCAGGAAAAATTGCTTTTGCATTCCTTGTCCCCCCCCCCAAAAAAAGACAAGGCAGAATTATTTACAAAGTATTAAAAAGCATGTTTCTTATCACTCTATGGCTTAGCAACATAACCCCAAATAATGATTTGGTCATTTTTTATATTGTTATTAGGACTAGCTTTCTCTCTCTATCTTATCTCTATCTATCTATCTATCTATATCTATATCTATATATATGCATATACACATATATACATATATGCATATACGTAGAACATTTGGCATTGTTAACTAATATAAATCTTCTTTTTTATCAAATATTTTCTGATTCCTTCTTTTGTTAACCAGAACAGGAACCAGCATGTTATGCAGAAGGCTTAGGCAGCTGCGGCCCACCCACTTCTGTCCTATTCATCTAAGTTATTGCCCTTCTTAGCCTGGCACAACTCCCTTTCTAGAACTGGAGCTCTGCCCACATTTCCATTATTTTTGGCTTGAGACCTATTAAGTGAAGGTGACTTTGACTTCCAGGATCAAGAAAGAGACTCAAGGATGGGTAGGCACTGTGAATCATGAATGGTTTACTGAGACACCTTCTAATAACAAAACATTAATGCTAAGCTCTTCATATATTTAACACCTTCTTCATATCATTTCTTTCACTGTCAATAGTACCATGAATTAGGTGCTTTAACACCATTTTACGATAAGAAAACTAAAATTAGTTAAATCCATGTTGCTATAATAGGTGTTATACCTTCCATTAATCACAATTCTACTTCCTTGAGTCTAATTTTTTTCTAATTCTTCCCCAAGAGTCTGAATTAATCTCCAATGTCTCCATATGGGTTTGAGAGAAGCTCCCCAAACAATGACCACTTAGCAGTGGATACTCTGACATCTGAGAACTGACTTTAGAGTACCTGGAACTATGCCCAACTTTTCCTTCCAGAGACTTGAGAATATTGTATTTTGAGTAGCCCAGCTGTTTTTCCAGACTACATCTTTTTCACTAGATCACTGCACTCCAGTTCCTGGCCCATTCCCTGGTGAATAGCTCTCACTCCCACCCTGACGGGCCAGTATCTCTGGTTACCTACTGTAACTAAAGCATGTTTACCCAAGTCACATTATTTCATTGTAAATTTTTAAATGTTTAGTCTTACCAACGAGAAAGAAGAGCATTTAAAAATAAATGGCATGATATGATTTTACACAATTAAATGTGAATTTTTCTATGAAACAGAACATTCCACAGAATTGTTCATTTATTTCTTCAGTAACACTTCTGGAGTGCTAGACCTTGGAAGGCATAGTGATATGCACAAAGAGAACATGGAGCTTTTGTTACATATTTAAATTATTAGGTTCATTTCCAAATCTAAAGTTCAAGAAAATTGGCTACTGAACAGTTTCAGTCAGCCTTTTCACTGCTGTGACTAAAGGATCTGACCAGAATAATTTTAAAGGAGGAAAAGTTTATTTGAGGATTCATAGTTTTAGAGGTCTTAGTCCATAGAAGGCTGGCTCCATTCCTCAGGGTTCGAACATGAGCTGAGGCTGAACATCATTGCAGAAGAAGGTGGCAGAGGGAAGCAACTCACCATGGTGATCAGGAAGCAGAGAGAGACTCCACTCTCCAGATATAAATACATACAACAAAGCCACGCCCTAATTCCCACCTCCTCCAGCCACACCCTACCACTTCAGTTACCACTCAGTTAATCCCTATCAGAGGATTAATTCACTAATTGGGTTGAGACTCTCACAACCCAATCATTTTTCCTCTGAACCATCTTGCATTATCTCACACATGAGCTTTCGGGAGACACCTCACATCCAAACCATAACACGAACTTATATCAACCATAACTGCAAGAGAACCTATTTTATGTTGCATAATGGGGGCACAGGAACTCGGTCTGAGACTATGCCAAATGCTAAAGTAGTTGAAGTTATCGTTGATATCTCTTCACCCTTTCTGTGGTGCCTTGTCCCCAGACTGCTGCCACATATGACCCAGACCTGCTCACACAGCTCCCGTGACCTCCAGCCCTCTCATTTCCCACTTTGCTCCTATCATAATTGCCTGTACAGCATCTCATTTTCTCAGTCATATTCTTTATTTCCAACAACAATTGAAAAAGACAAATCTATGAAATTATCCAATTATAAATGGCTTCAAAGGTAACCAATTATCAATTTGGCTTCCAAGATTGGAATAGAAGTCACTGGTCAGAACGAGGAGAGTCAAGGTAAAGGATTTCAGGTGACCCCAGAAGCACAGAAGGAGCCAAGCTTGGCAAATAGCCAGAGGATATGGCAGGTATAGATGGCAGCAGTCCAACACCCAGGGATTCAGCTGGCAGCTAATTGACAGGAGAAAATAGCCAGGCAGGTGGCTAACAGCACAGTCTCAGCTATCTGAAGTCAGGTCAGGCACAGGGTCAGAAAGCCAGGAATAGACATCTTAAAAATGAGGACTCCATAGAAACTCCATGTGAAGAAGTTGGATTACTGAACCACTTCCCTCCCCAGCTTTGGACTGTCTTTTCCAAGTGTGGTCAAGCAGTCCTGAGAATAAAAGGGATGTAAAAGGCTCAGATGACCAGACATGACACAGTACCTGAGGGGCTATGGTTTAAAAGAGCATGAGTTAAGCCTCAGGAACAAACTCTGATTATTCCCTTTCTCCAGGAGAGAACAGATTTATGGTACAGGGAGAAAGGTAATGACTAAATCCATTATAAATTCAATATTCAAGTCCATTCTCTAGCAAGGTGGAAAAAAGTCAGAGATTAATTCCATGTTACAGCAGAAAAGCTGGGCAGAGAATTGAGGAAAGTCAGGACAGATATCACAAGGACATGATTTCATTTTTCTTTATGGCTGAGTAAAACTCCATTGTGTATATACACATTTTCTCCATCCATTCATCTGTTGACAGACACCTAGGCTGAGTCCATAACTTGGCTATTGTGAATTGTGCTGCCATCTCGAAGAAGATAATACTGAAGCCTGATCATGAAGCATGAATAGAATGTTAGTCATGTAGAATGAAGGACATTCCAAAAGGGGTACAGCGTGGGCAAAAGCAAGGAGGTTTGAAAGTACACATTGTATTTGAAGAATTGTGTATTATTCACTGTGATTAGCACATAGATAATATGGCAGGAAATATTAAACTGTAATATGTATGTGTGTGTGTGTATATATATGTATATATATATATATATATGTATATGTAATGAGATATATATACACACACACATACACACACACCTATGTGCACATAGACACAAAAATAGTCAGCTCTCCATCTCCAGAGTACACATCTGAGGATTTAACCAACCACACAACAAAAATATTCCAAAAAAAATTGCAAATGTACTGAACATATACAGACTTTTTCTCGTCATTATTCCCTAAATAATATAGTGTAACAGTCATTTATATAGCATTTACCTTGTATTTGGTATTTCAAATAATCTAGAGATGATGGAAAGTATACAGGAGGATATGCAAAGGTTATATGCAAATTCTATGCCATTTTATATAAGGGACTTAAGTACTCAGGGACTTGGTGTCTGTGGGGGGTCCTGAAATCAATCTCCAAGAAACACTGTTTTAGTCAGCTTTTGTACTGCTGTGACCAAAAGACCTGACAAGAACAATTAGAGGAAAAAAAGTTTATTTTGGCTCATGGTTTCCGAGGTTCAGTCCATGGCCCAAGGTGAGGTAGAACATCCTGCAATCAGGAAGCAGAGAAAGAGCTCTGCTCACCAGGGACAAAATATAAACCCCAAAGGCATGCCATAGTCCCAGTGACCTACATCCTCCAGCCATACCCTATCTAACTACAGTTATCACTCAGTTAATCCATATCAATGGATTAATCCACTGATTAAGTTAAGACATATCCCGATCATTTAACTTCTGAAAACTCTTGCATTGGCTCACACATGAGCTTTTAGGGGATGGATACCTCATATCACACAAATACACATATATACATTCAAAGAATATCACAATCTGATTCCAGTTTAACACATTCATGTGTGTGTGTGTGTGTTTGTGTGTGTGTATAACTACTAGGGAATGTTAATTGGTCTTAAGGGAAAGTATTCAACTGTTTGAATCAGGAAGATAGACATAACCAGCTTTGAAAAATTAGTTACAAAAATATAGGGGGTAGACTAGAAGAGAGAACCACAGCCAAGAGACCATCAGGGGCTATTCCGATCCATGCAGGAGATGGCAAGGCGTAGCAAATGGAATGGAGAGCACAGAGTGTCTTCAGGACACTGGGGGATGGAATCATCCCACTTACTGACTTATTTTACACAGAAACTGAGGTTCCTAACTTATGCATCTGAAAGTGGATGGGATGGAAGTGTCATTTATTAAGACAAAAGGAGAGAAGACATATATACACATATATGCATACACACACATACATATTATAGTTTAATTTTTTCCTGCCATATTATCTATGTGCCAATCACAACATGAATAAGATTTAAACTCGAAGGAACTTAAAAATCTGGAACAGTAAAATCCTGCTAAAGAATTGAGAATCTATGAATCAGTGATATTTGGATACTTGTTAAATCAGAAAACCACCCAGGAAAAGTTTCTAGGAGAAAGGCAAGGAAAAGAGGCACAACCCGGAGGAGACTCTTCACAATGGGGCAGGACTGCAAAAGTAACTGTGTATCCAGTGACTCAGGAGACTGAGGCAAGAGGATCCAAAGTTAGAGGCCAACCTCAGCAACTTAGCTAGAGACCTTGTCTCAATAAAAAACAAAAAGGACTGGGAATGCAGCTCAGTGGTAAAGTACCCCTGGGTTCAATCCCCAGTACAAAAAGAAAAGAAAAAGTAAAAGTAACTGCAGATATTTAATCAAATGGGTGTTACCCAATAGATTATTAAATTTGAAATAGATGTAGGAGAGGAGAACCAAAGGGGGGTATATTTTAAAATAGGAGGGCTGTTCCATACCCAAGTCCAACCACTTTGACAGAGTGCTACCCTCTCTGATTAATGCTTCTTGAAAGAATAAAAAAGCAATAAGGGTCTGTAGTCCTATAACTCTCTCCTCAAGAACTTGCTTAACTTATAACTTACATCTAGTCTATAGAATCTGATCCTTCCACTACCTGACACAGGCTGGAAATGATTAGTCTTCATCTAAAATGAGTCTGAGTGTATGGCAACCAAGTCTACCATTGTAACATAAATCAGCCAGGATGACCACTTTCTGGAAATACACTGGTTCTGTTGCAGTTGTAATCCATGCAAATTAAGTCTTTAGATTCCCTCTCATTGCCTGGTAATAAATAACTCAGAAGTAATTTTTCAGACCATTCAGCTTCATATAGTAAATGGACTCTTCTATTGCATTGATCATAAACATACATCCAGTTTACCAAGTTTCCCCACACCTCAGTATCTTCCATAGTAAAACTCTGATATCAAACTATCTTCAGGGTTGTTAATGAGAGTTAAATACTTGGATATGTTTTTTAAAACTTTCAGTTATTATATATTTGTTAGTTGTTATCAACAATATCAGACCTCTGGAATTTAATGATAAATAGGATGAAATGGCAAAGCAGTTTTTCTCTTATCTTTACTATAGCACATAAAAATTAGGAAATAAGATGCTAACCCAAAGAAATGTGACATGATAACAACCTAAATTTGCATTCTGATGAGCCGGCTAATAAATATTTATAAAATTGTATGCATCCAATGTAGCACCTACATAAATACAAACAGAAACACTCACCCTTTCATTGCAAATGATGGAATAAACTAAACTAGGCTTACAATGGGAGCCTGAACAGATGTGCTTCCTCCAATCAACAGCACCAAGTGAATGGTGTTCTCTACTGAACAGGGAACCAAGAAGACATCAATTTCTGGAAATAGAGAAAATCATGCTAAGTGAAATAAGCCAGACCCAGAAAATCAAGGGTTGTGTGTTTTTTCTTATGTGGAAGCTAGAGAAAAATAAGGGAAAGAAGGCAGCAGGGGAGGGGATCAGGTATCCTAAATATATAGGGAAGATCAGTGGAATAGAAAGAAAGCAAGAGGGAGGGGGGAAGAACAGGGAAGAGAAGAGATACAGAATGGATTTAACAAAAGCACGTTATAGTCATAAGGATACCAAAGGGAATTTTTCCTTTGTGTCTATACAGAAAGTACTAATTAAAAATTTGAAGAAAAAAAAAGAGTGAAAGGAAGATCAGTGGAGGAAGAAGAACACGGGGAGGGAGAAGGGAAGAGAATGGGGTACCGAGTGGGGATAGAAAACAAATCCCTTGCATGATGATTCTGCAAATCAAAAAATGAACCCAAATACTATGATAATTATAATGCTTTCATTTAAAAAGACCTCAATTTGATCATTATATTCTTGGAGTGATACCATAAGGGCATTTTAGAAAAAAAATTCTGTTCCAAAATGATTAATCAAAGCCAGATAAAATGCAGAAGAGAAGTTAACCTTGAGTCTAGTTTCCACATCTCTGCAACACTTTACACCTATGTCCAAGAGAAGCCCAGGTGAGGGGGGCAAAAAAGAAAGATAAGATGAGGTGGCTGAACCCTTTAGCAGTAAAACCCTTGAACTCATGGTAGAATGATGATGAGACTAGTTGGCTCAGAAGAAAATCAGAAATGGAGAAAGCTTTTCACTCCAGGTAAGCAAAGTAAATACAAACTTCCACATTTCACAATATACATGTTCATAAAGGAAAAAAAAAAAAAACACGTTGACCATAAAGTCAATTCTGCGTATCCCCAAGCACTTGGGGACATCAAGAATGCAATTTTTGTTCAAGAAGGAAGCATCAATAGGTGTTTGTCTGGAAACATGAGCAGAAAGGGTAGAGAAATGGAGACAAGGAATCATCTCTACTCAAGAAGACAGCTACAGATTCATGCAGAGGTCATCTTTAAGAAAGGATCTATTTAGGGTCCACCAGGCTCACACTACTGAGTGTTTCCAGGACTTCCTGGGCATTTCTTCCACAGAGGCCCTGGCATGACAGCATACACTGATTAGATAGATGGCCATTAACATGGAAATGTGGGGCCAGGACAAGAATCAATCCCAGCTGTCTTCTTAGGTGATCACAGGATAATTTCTAAAGCCCCAAGGTTTCCCTTGGTTTGGTGTTATGGCATCTGAGCTCATTTTTTTCAGTAGCTGAAAACACATGACTATATATTTGCCACTAAATACTTTAAAAGAAACAGAAAGCCATATTTCTCAAGAGAAACAAACTTGGCTGGGCTATACTGTAGATCACATTAAGTGGGGGCCATCGGGTAAATGAGCCTAGATTTAGGACAACAAATTCTGTCAGTGGATCTGGCTCCATTTAAATTTGGGTACAAAATATACCGAAATAATGGGATTTGGTTGCCTGTGAGAAAATTATAGAGCTAAAAAAAAATAAATTGTGCCTTCCCATTACAACCAACTACTAAAGGATTCTGCAAGGGAAATGCACTAAAATGAATTTGTTGTATAACTGTTACTCTTTCATTAAAATGATTTAATAGTTCTACAAATGTCATGGCATTAGCATTTTATGCAAAGCTATAAAACAGTAGCAAGTAAAAAAAAATCAACTGCCTTTAAAAGTCAGCACTTTTAGACTATGTTTATGGGACTACATGGTCACTTTGTGATATGAAACGGCAGCATCATGAAGATAAATATCGCAGGGCTGGCCTGTTTTATTTGGGGCATGAGGCCATTAAAGAAATGAGGCTGCTGAATTCATCTTTTATTTGGAAGGGCTTCAACAACCCATTTATACCACCTAACTCATCCTAAGATGTCTCTAAGGAGAAGGGAAGCTTTTCTTAGTATTTCCTTAAGAGATTACTTAATCGAATATTTAACAATGCTTAAGCTGCTCCTGCCAGGGCAAACTAAAAACTTATTTACAGGCAGGTGATAGACATGACACGGCAAAACCCTAACAAATGTATTATCTAGGAAAATAACGGGCACATGTGTAGGTGCTGACTCTACTGACAACCTATTTCCAGTCCATTGGTTCTCCAAATAAACATTAGATGTTTCCTGTTCTCAATAGAGTATGGTAGGTGGTGTTTCATACTTTTTGTTTGTTGCTATTTATTTCCAAATCTAATTTTTAAATAGTTCTTTCATAAGAATTAGAAGCACACTTAGGACACTAACCTATAAGCTTCCACAAAGTCTAAATCATTAATTGGACATTGACCAGCTGCAAAGACATAATAGTAACAAGTGCCTAGAGAGAGAGTTGACATTCCCATTAAAAATGGAGATTTGGATCGACATAATTTTGAGAGTAAATAGATAGGATTTAAATTGCTAATATACTATCAGCAATCCTTCAGGAATTAATGCCACACAGGAGATTAGTCCACACACAAAAAAAATGTGTATACACACACACACGCATGTGTATATATGTATATATAATCAGAATAAGTCTTCTGTCTGCTGGGTTACTGGCCCTATTTGCATATGATCCAGGCTATTCCTTGACTAATATGCTTAATAACATGCAATCCAGAGGAAGTAGGATGATATAAGGGGAAAACATTAAATTTGGAATATTAAAATCTGGGTTAAAATCTTCAATTAAGCTTAGGAAATTACATAGCTCATCTCTAAATCTAAAAGACCTGACTGGACAGTGTGGACAAGGATAGTACCCTGTCATCACAGAACAGTGCAAGGCCACTAGTGATTTGCCCCCACAATTGACGGTAGCAGTCAGAAGGTACAGACAAGCTTCTGTGTGGCCTCAACAGCCATCTAATTGAGTTGATGAGGAAGTCTTGTCACAATGGATTAGAAGTGGACCTTTCTGGCCCCCCTTTGATCTCACTTGGATAATAAGCTAATTGCCTTCATTGTCCTAAACTTCTAAATGGTATATTAGTCTTGTTGCTTTTAAAATTCTACTTTATATTTATTATAACTATGGCAATACCTCTGTTTCTTTAATATTAATAACTCCTTAACTTCAAAGGAAGGCAAGATGAAGCCGGAAATGGAGATGCGGTCAGTGTGATGAGTCAGTGTGAGAATCCAGAGTAGCACTCATGGATTGGTCCTAACTGCAGGGCCTTCAATGACCAGACGTTTGAAATGGAAGTTCTGTCCTACGAATCCTTTCCACTGTTACATGAACACATTCAGTTTTGCTGCCTATGTCAAAAAGTGTCAGTATTGATTAAGCATATAATAAATGTCTAAATGTCTGTTGCACACTTTAGGATTCAGACGCTGTGTTAGCTTCGCATCACTGTGACCAAAATACCCAACAACTTACAAGAGGAAAAATCTTACCTTGGCTCATGGTTTCAGAGGATTAGTCTATGATCAGCCAAGTCCATTGGTGAGGCAGAACATCATGGTGGAAGGGCATGGTACAGGACCACTGCTGACCTCCAGATGGACAGGAAGTAGAGAAAGAGGGGAAGAGGCTACAGGGAAGATGAACCCTTCCAGGATACACTCCCAGTGACCCACCCCCACCACCACCATGCCCACTCACTTAGTCCTTTCAAACTAGGATGTACTGATTAGGTGAGGGTTCTTATGGTGTAATTATCTCACCTCCTGCATTAACACAGAGCTTTTGGGGGCACTTTGTATCTAAATCCCAACAGAAGGTATAAATACGTAATATAATCTTGGACCTCAGAAATTTACAGACTGATTAGAAAACTGGATATAAAAATGAAAAAGCAGCAGTGTGCACAAGAATTCCCAAAACGCAATTTGTCAGAATCACTCAGGAAGCCTGTTAAAGATGAAGATTCCCAAGCCCACAGATTCTAAGTCAATAGATCTAAGGTAATTTTAATAATCTACACTTTTAAGATAGGTGATTCTAATGCACATAGTCGTAAGACCACACATCAAGAAATAACAGTGGATGAGAGCTCATGTTCTAGAGTCTGGTGGTGTGTATTTGCTCTCTAGATCCACCCCTTTCTAGTAACTTGATTAAGTTGCTAAGGGCCTCTGGGCTTCAGTGTTCTCATCTATATCATGAAGATAATAGTAGTATGTGCAGGTGAGGTGGCTTTAAAATTGGTTCCCAATAAACAGTAGAAGTTGTTCTTGTTATCATTGATATTATTGAAACACTAGAGATTGACGAAGTGCTAGTTGTCCTGGCATTGTCCCAAGAATCCAATGAGCCAAAAGTTCTAGAAAAAGATTGGGAAAGCATTCAATGAGCAGAAATTTCTGGATAAAGGTAGGGGAAACTTTAAGGAGGAAGAAGTTGAATGAAGCATTAATAATCCAAAAAAGAGTCTAAAGAAGAAATTCTGGGTGAAGGAGTCATAATGAATGCATTCAGGATGCGAACCATTAAGGGAAGCAACTTCTGAAGTGGAAAGTTGAGTTAGGCACAGCAGGAAATAAGTGGCCAGAAGACTGACAGCTCAAAAACCTGATTCTTCCATCTCACTGTTTAAAACTCCTGTTTTAAAAGTGCAGCTACATTAGCCATAGCTCCTCCCATTAACAAAGAGGACTCAACATATTGATTTATAGTAACTATTCTTAGAACAGTAATCAATTCTTTTTTTACATACTGACTTATCGCACAGAACCTTAATTCATTAGCTTCATTAACAGTTTGTGACTCTTTTCAATTTACTGAGGATGAGTGATTCAACCTTTCAATACAAGACTGTGAACTTTTTTGAAAGCAAGAGAGCATCTTCCTCGTGACAGGACCCCAGACTCTAACTCTGTACCAGGAATACGCTAATAGCTTTATATGCAAGTAGTGACTCAATGAAAGAGTCACACATATTATGATGACAAAAAAGCATCATCATCTTAAAATTTTTTCTTTCCTTTGAGAGCTACCACCTCCATTTATTGTTCATATTCCGAGGTGAAGCTGCTGCTCTGAAAACACAACCAAATTCATTGCTTTCATTTATACTGAGCAGCCATAACTACATAAGCCGGAATAAATTAAATTAAATATTACACATGTCAATAGTTAGCCTAGATAATTCAATTGAAAATACACTGAACTTTCATTTGACTTCATAGGTATGTGAGTGACTCCATTAAATTCATAAAGTAGTGGTGAATGAGAAAAGCACAAGGGACTGAGGCACTAAAATCCCATCATGTTCCTCTTCTCAGACTTCTGTTTACATGGATTCTTATAGGTTGACTGACAGCTGCAAATTGATCCTCCAGGAAACATGTATATATCTGAACTCTCAGAATGAATGTATTCCCACTTGCCCATGGATTTCTTCTCTGATTTGGAATGTTTCAAATTCTCTTTTCCTTACCTTGGGAAAATAATATTCAAGGAGCATATGCAGTAGGTGTTTTTTGGTTTTTGTTTATTTTTTGGTTATTTTTTTTTTTTTTTTGCTTTGACTGCTCAAATATTGTCTTCAAAATCAAGGCACTCAAAATATGTGGGCCAGAAGTTCCTGAAGGTGGGTATACCTCACATAGAGCCTGCTATTCCCACAGACAGAGCAGCTGCATTTATCACCTAGATGGTGCAAACTAACTGTGTATATCATAGAATTATGCCGCTGAGGACTCATTAACCTAAACACAAGGAAATGTCTACATTGGGTCATTAAAACAATCATGCAGTAGGAAAGATTTGCCTTAGAAGAACCATGGTAGAAGCACAAATTTATCTGAAATTATATATTACCATGTCAACAAAGTAAGAACTACAATGAAAATATTGCATTAATGCAATTAGTGCTCTTTGATGAACTAGAAAATGTCTTTGCTCCAACTGCCATGCACTTCCTGTTTCTGTGGCCTGGGAATAAAAATGACCAACTGAAGCTTCACTTCACAAATTTGATTCCAGTTAATGCCCCAAGGGGAGCTATCAGCATGTCTCCTCCAATTGCCTCCTAGGGAACAAGAGAGAAATATTTGGCCTATTAAAAACAATGGATGCTTTCACTTCTGTGCTGGCTTGATGGGGACCCTGGGCTTCCGTTTACAACTGCCCAGGTCATACGGCTCTTTGATTACCTTCTATCAGCACACTCACAACCAATTCAGGCCAAGACTGGAGATAATTAAACCTACTGAAACAGAAGCAGTTTTTATGGTCACACCTGCCTAATATCCCTTTATTTTCACACACATGTAATTAATAGCATCCTCTGCCAATAACTCACATTTCCAACAACACAGAGTACAGTGGCGAGAGCTCTGCCTTGGATGAGCTCTGTCAGAGCTGTGTTCCGGATGCTGCAGTTTGCAATCCACATCTTGTTTCTCTCTGAGCCTCAGCTTCTCTGTCCCACCAACAAAGATAATAATACATCTGTCATAAGAACGTGGATATGAAGAGCTTAATACATGTGTACTCAACCAACGTCAGTGCAGTTGTAGACATCGCTCAGAAATGTGTTAAAATTACTATAGCAGATCTTTGGGACTTAAAGAACAGAAATGGAAAAACCAGGCAGTGATGGGTACAGAATCTTTGGAGTTTAGTTGTACACAAATTACTTTGTCTCATAAGTTCAAAAGGTAATTAGGTACAACAAATTGGTTCTAAGATCAGTAGAATTGATGAAGGGGATTGACGGGGAGGAAGGAGGGATGGGAAAAGGGAAGAACAGTGGAATGAATCTGACCAAACTTTCGTATGTGCATACAAGGATATACCACAGCTGATCTCAACATCAAGTATATCCACAAGACACTAACTTTAAAAAACTGTAAATCAATTGCAGAATAAGATAGAGTAGAGAAAAGGAATGGGGGAGGGAGGAGGAAGAAAGGGTAAGTGCTGGGGACTGAATTAGAGCAAATGATCTTCCATGCTTTTATGATGGTGTCATAGAGAAGTAGAATCCATAAAAAATAAACAAATGAAAACAATTTGGTTTCTATCAAGTATAAATATATCCATATGAAGTAATACTGCATGACCGCACTTATATATCTAAAATAGTTGAATACAGAAGCCATAGAAGCAGCAAGGAGATGGTGGTCCCCAGAGGCTGAGAGAAGGCAGAAATAGGAGCTATTTAATGGGTACAGAGTTTCAACTATGCAAGATAAATAGGTGCTAGAGATCTTCACATGTACAGCATAGGTCCTATAATTAACAATGCTGCATAGTGCGCTTAAAATTTTTGCTAGGAGGGCAGATCTCCTGTCAGTATTCTTACCACAAAAAGAAGGCACAGGGAAGTGTTGTAGGTGATGGACATGTTAAATATCTTAATTGTGATGATGGTTCCAGAGGCATATGCCTATGTCCAAACTCACCAAATTGTACACATCAAACACATGCAACTTTTTATATATCAATTATACCTCAATGAAGATGATTTCTTTGGAAATGATGAAAAAATAGGACCACTTAGAAAGTTTCTGTCCAGCAGTTCTCTACCCCAACATGAAGAAGCATGTTATGGTAACCAGAAATCTCTGAAGTTGCTGCTTCCTGGTAGGACCCTAGTTTTTTTCTGTGTGCCTCACCCAATTCTTCCTTCAAGACTCAGTGGAAATCCTTCCTCGAGGGCCCTCTCTCATAGGATCCTGCTGCACCTCATTCAGACCTTTAAGATTGCACAGAACACTTTCTCGTGGTTTAACCTCCTCTATTGGACCACGTCTCCTTATCCATGGACCCCAGAACCTACCAAGCACAGTGTCTGGAACACAGCAGGTGGCCAGTGACAACTATCAATTGACTGGATAGACACTGGCTTCAGAGTCAGGGACATAGAGTCAAATTCTGACTCTACCACTTCCCTATTTGCCTTTTCTGAAACTGTGACTCTATATAGCCATGCGACTCATGTTCTCTCTTCATAGGACATGATGGGACAGAACGCCAAGAAAGCAAGAATTACATTTGCTTTTGTATTAACCACCTCTGACAGCTGCTTTTTTTACTATAAGCAAGAACAGAGTAGCATCTTGAAATAGATATTTGCTCTTCAAAGATTTGAGTGTTGTCTCTTATGAAGGATGAACATGCATCTTTGCTCTGGCAGAGACAATAATAGAAATATTTGTGCCTTACCCTGCTGCACCATATTAGGCCTCTCGTGATACCCATTGGCAAGTACAGCTGGTTTGGAAGGGGGAGATAGACCCTTTTGCATACTGAATATTCCATGAGGCAAGGGTCTGATCCCTCCAAACCCTGCTCCCTGATTCAAAGTCAGGAAGAAAATGAAGATAGACCTAGATGGTCCAGAAAAGTCTCAGTCCTAATTGTGGTGATGGATCAAAGTAAAGAAAGGCATAAACTTACCGGTGGAAACAGGTAAGCTAAGTCAGTGATGTGGGCTCAAGAGCCTGGGATTTGGGAGTCAGAAGGCCTGCTTAATAGCACAATGCATACTGATAATAGAAGTCTCTTGGGACTCAGCCATCCCAGCACAGTGTTTGGAAGATGTTTGAATATGGACTGGAGAAATAGTGATCTTGAGAGTCCAGTGTGAGGCACTGCAGTGGTCTGTGCAGGAACCTGAACATTCATCATACTGCAAAGGGATCACCAGCATCCACAGGACACTACAGGATCAGTTTCGACAGCAGTGCCATGAGTTACATGAAGCAATGACCAGGCTTCCCCTTTCCCTCTGATTCTGACAATTCAAGGAGAAATAACCCTCTCTTCAGTTTGGACGTGGTAAGTTTTAGGATTCTTGGAAATTTTTAAGTGGGAGGCCTCAAGGCAAACACTGGACATACTCTTACGAGGGTAACCGGGTCTTTTAAAATTTAACCAAATAAAGGTGATATGACCATATCTGTGCCCTGAACTAATAAAGTTATATTGGTTATGCTGTTGCAAAAGCAGGATCCACCAGTCCAACCTGAGAAACCAGCAGATATTGACCTGCTGAGGAAGCAGGTGTAGGCAAGAGACAGGCATCTACCTCTGAGCAGCATGAACTGCCACCTTGAAAATCCAGGCATTCAGTGTTTAGTCTTCTGCGTGAGATTTCCAGATAAGACAGAAATCATCTTGTGTCCCATTCCCAGTGTCAATTTCAGGTATCATCAAAAACTTTAAATAGGAGAAGTATGTGACATCATATTTGACACATTGCAAACCATCCTGCAGAGAGAACTGGGTGGAAGGAGAGGATGGCCCTGTGTTAGTCAAATTCACCTAGCAAATAAGTGGAAAAGAACTCGGTATAACTCACTGCAAGGGACAAGGAATTGAGGGAGGCAAGGGCTGTATGTGAGGCCATCGAGCGTCACATTAAACTCCCCCCTGAACCTTTGGAAATCGCACGGGTGCTAGAGGTCACACCAATCAAGGAGGCCAGGAGGATCTCACTCCCAGTGCACATTCAGAGGAGACTGCCATCCCTGACCGAGCCGGAGAGCACTGCCGTGGCCAGCTCACTTTGAGAGCAACCCCGCACACCAGAAAAAGCAGCACTGCCGTCGTGGAATTCTGATTGCCTTGGCAAACATGAAAATAAACGTTGGAATTCGTTCCCAGTTTTTTCCCAGCAGGATGCTAGACCTCTGAACTAGTTGGCAAGTCGAAGACTCCAGACAACCTACTTTTCCTTTTCCCTTCTTTAATATGCCTGAAATATGGACACAAGGATCCACATTCCCTTCAGCAGGCACATTTCAACTAGGAGGAGGACAGACAATCCTGGGAGACAAATAAACAGGCAAAAAAAAAAAATCATCAAACACAGAAAGCAACAAAGCAATTCCAATGAAAGGGGGATCTGAGGATCCAAAACAAATGCGTATCTGCAGATCAGAGACAACCAGAAATAGGAGAAGACGTTACAGGTTTCCTAACATGCATTGTCAAAGAAGTGTGGAGGGGAGAGGACACAAACGTGAGACCTCAATAAGTTGCCATGAAGATATAATAATCTGACATCAGAAAAAATACACACACACACACACACACACAATGAACACATAGTAAAAAATAGAAAAAGTAGTCATGAAATTCATTTGGAAAAATAAGGGGCCCAGAGTAGCCAAAGCAATCCTTAGCAAGAAGAGTGAAGCAGGAGGCATTACAATACCAGACCTTAAATGGTACTACAGAGCTATAGTAACAAAAGGGCATGGTATTGGCACCAAAACAGACATGCAGACCCCTAGAACAGAATAGAAGACACAGAGAAAAACTCACATAAATACAGTGACCTCATACTAGACAAAGGTGCCATAAACATACATTGGAGAAAAGATAGCCTCTTCAACAAATGGTGCTGGGAAAACTGGAAATCCATATGCAGCAGAATGAAATTTAACCCCTATCTCTCACCCTGCACAAAACTCAAAGTGGATCAAAGACCTACACATTAGACCAGAAACCCTACATCTACAAGAAGAAAATGTAGGACCATCCTGTCGGCTTAGGAACTGACTTCCTCAACAAGACTCCTAAATCACAAGAAGTAAAAATCAAGAATCAAAAAGTGAGATGGTATCAAATTTAAAAGTTTCTTCATAGAAAAGGAAACAGCCAAGAATGTGAACAGAGAGCCTAAAAAATGGGAGAAAATCTTTGCCACCTGCACCTCAGATAGAGCATTAATCTCCAGGATATACAGATAACTCAAAAAACTTAACACCAAAAAATAAATAAATAAATAAATAAATGAGCAAAGAAACTGAACATACACTTCACAGAAGAATAAATACAAATGGTCAACAAATATATGGGAAAAAATGTTCAATGTATCTAGCAGATAGAGAAATGCAAATTAAAACTACACCGAGATTCCATCTCACTCCAGTCAGATGGCAACAATCAAGAATACAAGTAAAAATAAACTTTGGTGAGAATGTGGATCCTTGTGTCATACATTGTTGGTGGAACTACAAGTTGGTTCAACCGCTCTGGAAAGCATTATGGAGATTTCTCAGAAAACCTGAAATGAAATCACCAGTTATGCCACTCCTTGATACATACCCAAAGGACTTAAAATCAGCATACTACAGTGAGGCAGCCACATCAATGTTCAATTCACAATAGCAAAGCTATGGAACCAACCTAGGTGCTCTTCAACAGATAAATGGATAAAGAAAATGTAGTATATATACACAATGGAATATTACACAGCCATAAAAAGGAATGAATTTATGACTTTTGCCAGTAAATGGATGGATCTGGAGAGTATCAAGTTAATCAAAATAAGCCAATCCCAAAAAACCAAAGGTTGAATATTCTCTGTGATTTGTGGATGCTAACACACAACAAGGGGTGGGGGAAGAATAAAAGTTCAGTAAATTAGACAAAGGGGAATAAAGAGAAGGGAGGAGGAAAAGGAATAGGAAAGACAATGGAATGAATCTGTCATAACTTTCTTATATACGTATGTGAATATACCAGTGAATCGCTACATCATATAACACCACAAGACTTGGTTCTTAATTAGAATAAGATGTACTCTGTATAAATATGTCAAAATATACTCTACTGTCATGTCTAACTAAAAAGAGCAAATTTTTAAAACACTGCAATGGATGTAGTGAATACCTGGCTCCTTCCTAATAGGTAAGCAGAGTACAGAAGTCAAGCTCAAAGTATCCTCACTGAAATGCAGAAAATATTGATTAAAAGGCTTTTTTTTTCTTTTTTTCAGTACTAGGGATTGAATTCAGGGGCACTCACGACTGACAACATTCCCAGACCTTTATTTTATTTTATTTTTTTCACTTTTTGTTTCAAGAGAGGGTTCACTAAGTTACTGAAGCTGGCTTTGAACTTGCGATCCTCCTATCTCAGCCTCCCACGCTGCTGGAATTACAGGTATGAGCCACCACGCTCGGCTAACAGGCTAATGTGATGAAAGAAGGAAAAGATGTCTGGAGAAATACAGGACAGTTTTTATATCTGTAGAGGTCATGTCATAAGCAAACCAAAGAAGAAATAACTTAAAATTAGAAGAAAATATATTAAGATGAAGAATTCATTTTGCAAATGCCAAAGTCTAAAGGAGTACTAGGCAAAATTATTCAGTTGTAACCCAAAGACAATTTTGAATTTCAATATGAGTGGGGGGAAAACGCAGCAATCTAATCAGGGGGAAAAAAAAAGGTGATCAGAAAAGGAACAAGTATCAGGTGGTCTCAATCTTTATCAACTGAATTTTGAGGGGGAAAGAAGTGACCTGGAATTGTACCTACGCAAATAGGTTTGTTTTTTTTTTTCTAATCTTCAACAGCAAAAAAAAAAAAAAGAAAAAAAAGAAATTTCATTCATCTGAAGACTCTGTACTCTTCATTTTAAAAAATCTAAAATATACACAAAAGATGAAACCAAGGATGTGGTGATTAGTGAAATACACATAGAAATTAATAATATTAATAAATTAATAGACATAAAATTGAATGCAAATGTCAAATTATTATGAAGGGATTATACATTACCCAATGTAAAAATAATAGTTGTCTAATTATCTTAATTGAGGGGTTTACTGGGCATTTAACCCAGGGATGCTTAACCACTGAGCCACATCCTCATCCCTTTTAATTTTTTTATTTTGAGACAGGGTCTCACTAAGGTGTTGAGCTAAATTGCTGGAGCTAGCCTCTCTTACTTGTGATCCTCCTGCCTCAGCCTCCCAAGTCACTGGATGACAGGTGTGTGCCACCACACCTAACTTCATCATTTAAAACCCAATTCACAACAAAGAACTGGCAAATGTGGAGAGGAGTGAGAAAGTTAAGTTCTGTGAAGTCTTTCATTTTCCTGATGACTCAGAAGAGCCAATGTTGCTCTTCTCTTACCAACTCCAAGTTCACAGTTGTTGTGCTGATAGCCTCAAATCAGCCGCAGAGGAAGCATTTATGCCACAAAAATCAACAAATGCTACAAATAAGGATGTTTTACCCAGACAGCCACCACTGACCCCATGGTATATCAGTTGTGCTCAAAGTCATCCTCATTTCACAACACCTCAGGGAAGGGAGCTCCTGTTCTGCTTTCCAGGTAAGGAAAGGGCTTAATGCCATCAATCCAAAGGCAAGAGCCCAGCCAACAGGACAGGAAGTAGAAGGCAATTTAAGTAGAGCAATTCAAGTCAAAACTTCTCTAACATTTCATCTCACTCCAGTCAGATGGCAATTATCAAGAATATAAGCAACAATAAGTGTTGGTGAGGATGTGGGGAAAAGGCACACTCATACATTGCTGGTGGGACTCCAAATTGATACAACCACTCTGGAAAACAGTATGGAGATTCCTCAGAAAACCTGAAATGGAACCACTGTTTGACCCAGTTATCCACTCCTCGGTTTATACCCAAAGGACTTAAAATCGGAATGCTACAGAGACACAGCCACATCAATGTTTATAGTGGCCCAATTCACAATAGCTAAGCTATGGAACCAGTGTAGGTGTCCTTCAACAGATGAATGAATAAAGAAAATGTAGTATATATACACAGTGGAGTATTACTCAGCCATAAAAATGATGTTATGATTTTTCCCTGTAAATGAATGGATCTGGAGAGTATCTTGCTAAGCAAAATAAGCCAATCCCGAAAAAAACAAAGGCTGACTGTTTTCTCTGATAAGTGGATGCTAATCCATAATAGTGGGGTGGACTAGGGAAGAATGGAGGAACTTGAGATTGGGCAGAGGGGAGTGAAGGGAGGGGAGTGGTGGGAAGGACAGTAGAATGAGATGGACATTATTTCCCCAGATCCATGTATGATTGCACGACTAGTGTGATCTGCATCATGTACATCCAGAGGAATGAGAAATTGTGTTCCATTTGTGTACAATGTGCCAAAATGCATTCTATTGTCATATACAACTAACAAATTTAAAAAAAAATTTTTTTTTAAAGCAGAAGGGAATCTCACCAGGAACTGAAAACCCAGTGTCCAGAGAGTCAGGTACCTGACAGACTCAAAGTGTGGGCAGTCAGCAGCACGTGTTTTCCCTGTGCCCACACCAGGATGCAATGCTGGGGTGGGATTTCTGCTCCTGAATGTGCCCAGCTGAGGATGGGGGTTGTAGAGGGGACTGTGTGGCCTCTTGGGATTTGGACAGACCTTACACTCCCAAGAGTCCCCTAATAAGGCTTTTTTTCTTTCTTTCTTTCAAATCAAACAAGCCAAAAAGTAGAAGACAGTGGTTCTCAACATGAGTACACATTGGAATGACAAAGCCTTTTAATTAATACGTATCAATTTACAAATGAATGGATTCACAGGATCCTATTCCCACACATGCATAGATCCTGCATTGATCACGTCTACCAACCCTTCTTCCTTCCACCCTTGCCCTCCCTCCTCCTACACCCTTGCAGTCCCTTCCCCAGTCCTAGGAATCACTTTCCAACTTCCACGTTGACTTTTTTATTGTCGTTGTTTTACATCATGAGAGAGAACATACAATACTCATCTGGCTTGTTTTGCTGAACATGTTGTCCTCCAGTTCTCTCCATTTTGCTGCTAATGACAGGATTTTATTCTTCTTTATGGCTGGAGAGTACACCTTTGTAATTTACACCATATTTCCTTTATCTGCTCAGGTACTGACAGGCATCTAGGCTGATTCCTGCCTTGGCTATTGTGAACAGTGCTAATGAACAGGGGCATGCAGTACCCCTTTTGATGCTGACTTCATTTCCTTTGGATATACAACCATGCGTAAGACAGCTGGACCTGCAGCAATTCCATTTTTAGTCTTTTGAGGAAAGATTTCCCATGTTCATGAATTGGAAGAATTCATATAGTTAAAATGTCCATACTGCCCAGAGCAGCTCTGGTGCCCAGGCTCACCCTAAACCAACTGCAACAGAATCTGCAACAGTGTCTCCAGGACTGAGAGCCACTAACACAAAGGCACCACTTTCAATAAAGAACTGAAACTTTGCATCTGCACCACACAGGAAGAGGCTACTGCCTCTGCTGTGGGTTTTTTTTTTTTTGGGGGGGGGGGACTCTCATTCCAAGGAGTGAAAGGCCACAGGATATTCACAACAGCTGGAAGGACACACAGGTGGTTCATAAATTGAACAAAATGAAAAAATGACGCAGGCCACTCCAACAACACCTCGTCAGCCAAGATTAAACCGTGATTCAATTTAACATGGAAACTGGCTCAATCCTCCACTGGTTTTATATCTCCTGCTCGGTTCATTCTGCTGCTTTGACTATCTAGAGGTGGTCCCTGTGGATTGTGCCAAACAACCTTATTCTGACTGACTCCCTGGTGCTAAAACACATTCTAAGATTATCCAACCTCCAAGGGATTATTCAGGGGGTCTCCAGTCCTTTCAAAGGTAACAAACAAAATGTTGCAACATATGATCAGGAGGATGCTGCCCCATCACAGTTAATAATGCATTTTCTTCCAGCAAATAGGTTATAGGGACAAAAGCTCTGGATGGCTTAAGACATTATTGATTTCAAATGAGTACCAATGCTGATGGGTTTTTTCACTTTTCAGAACAAATACGTAGCCATTCACTTTAAGGAGAAAACATAAGACGTTAGTCTGAGCTCTGAGCTCTTTTTGATGAGGTGAGAGAGGAACATGAGCTAGCAACTATTGGATACTGTGTGAATTCCCTCTTGAAAAATAGAAGGTGCTATGGAAAGCTTTGTACCCTTGAGATGTCACCAGGTGAGACATCTGTTATGTTAAATTGTGTGCCCCAAAATATGTTGAAGTCCTAACCCCAGAACTTGTAAGTGTGACCATATTTGAAAATAGCATCTTTGCAGATGATCAAGTTAAGGTGAGGGTCATTAGGGAAGGACCCAAATCCAATTTGACTGATGTCATTATGAAAGGGAACATTTTGGACATGGAAGTTTAAAGAGGGCAGACAATGTGAGGACACAGGGAAAATGCTGGCTATATGCCAAGGAATTCCTGGGGCAACTAGAAGTGAAGGGAGAGCCCTGGAATATATTCTTCCCTCACAGTCATGGAAGGAACCAACCATGCCCCTGAGGACACCTTGATTTCAGACTTCTGGCCTCCAGAAAATAAATTTCTGCTGTCTAAGCCAACCTGGTTGGTTGTACTGTGCTATGGCAGCTTCTATAAACTAACACAGAATCAAACAAAAGTACTGGGCTTAGGTGTGAGGCTCAGTGGTAGGGTGCATGCTTAACATGCACAAAGTCTTAAGTTCCATTCCCAGCACCAAAAAATAAAGTATTAGTTTAAAACTTGGTAGACAGTTCAAAAACCAGACCACAAGCCCAGAGATCCAGGTTGGAAAAAAAACAAACAGGCACACACACATGAAAATTAAACACAACAGAAGTGTAGTATCTCCAGAGCTGGAGAGCACCCAAAGAAATAAACAGCAGAAGCAGTAGACACATGACAGAGCAGAGGGGATCACAGCCAGTGGGAGTAACTGACCCTGACATAAGGGGACAGGAGAGCAGAAGGTAGGGGGCCAAAGGAAAAACAGACAGGACTTTGCAGGAACTCATGACAGCAAGTGGGAACAGAGCCAGAGAACCCAGAGCAAAAATCAGAATAACAAGGATTTCAGAGGCTTGTTGCAGGAAATCAAGAAAACAAACAAAGCTATGGGGATAGACTACCCCCACACCCTCTCTCAATGTTTGGTCCAATCTGCATTTGCAGTTACTTTATCGTTTTGTGTTAATTTGTCATCATTATCACTTACCAATATTCATTTTTTGAAAGCAACCTATTTTGGAAGTGATGGCTTCATATCACAAATGAGGCCACTTTAATGACTACAGTGAGTGGCATCTAATGGGGTGACAGTGGCTGCTAGCAGGAGCATAGAAAGGCGTGCACCGATCTCCTTTGTGCAGCAGTGCTCTGCTAATTGGTCTAATGGAGGAGCTGGAGGTATTCTCCTTCTGTTTTCTCAATGATATTAATATCTTTATGAAGTTAATGAAACCACTAACATGGGCCAACTGTGAATGGCTTCCCTCCTAACATAAAACCACCTATTCAGAATCTTAGGCAAACACTAACGATCACTATTTTTGTGATGCTTTTGCCTATAATACGTAACATCAGGTATTTAGTTCTTTTTCTTCTAAGTGCCAGAAAGAGAGACCACCAAGAACCCAATCTGATTCCAATTCCTAGCAATTATGAAGGACGGACCCATCAGGGAGGTGAATAAGGAGATTCTCTCTGGTGGTATCCTTTGTGGTCTCTACTGCTCCCTGCTGGCCTGAAGAAGGAGCAGGTCTCCAGCTCCCCCTTGGGAGACAGAAAGTACCAGCAGAGGACACAAAATATATACTCATTATCACACATTATGTGCTTTATTGATTAATACAACATCTCTGTGGGGAGGTGATGTTACTGCCATATGAAGAAGCCTAAACTCCAGCCAACTTACCTAAGGACACAACATGGGAATGGTAGCCACAGGCCAATGTATGAGTCTGTCTGGGTCAGAACTGACGGCGACTCCCACTAGGAAGCATTGCATAGTGAAATCCCCACTTACTCTTACACCAGATCAAACTTGGCTTCCGGCTTTAAATCCCTAATGTATCAGCTATACTGCCTTAAAAAAAAAGGTTACTTAAGTTTGCCAAGCTCACTTTCTTCATCACTAAATTGCCAAATACAACTTGGAGAATTGTTGTGAGGGAACACATTAGACAAAGCACTGGAATATAGTACCATGGAGCAGGACCTAGAATACATTAGCAGCTCAGTAGATGGCATGTGCTCTTTGGGACCAGAGAAAGGAGATGTATAGGGTTAACCTTCCTATGGGCACCTGAGGCTCAGTGGTTGCTTCATTCAGGTCCCCAGGAGGTTTACAGTGCAAAGTCCAGCCCCACTAGCCCCCCCCCCAAAAAAAAATACACGAATGCTCAAATAATAATGCCAACATATCTAAATAGCTCTTTACCTCTTATAAGCCATTTTTATGTATATTGTATTTGGCCTCTACAAATATGTATCTATAGATACATAAATATGCCACAATTGATTTTAGAAATCACAATATGCCCAGCATTATACTAAGCACAGAAAATATGTGGTTGGATTTCATCTTCCCAATGACCTTATTATTAATTTACCCACAGTTTCTGAGGCTCAGAAATATTATGGGACTTAGCCGAGCTAAGACGTGAACATTGTATGTCTGACCTAGTGATCATCTCTCAACCATTGGACTCTACTACCTTCTCCTGAAGTAAGCAGGGGAGTATATTTCCACTGTATACTCTGACTCTTATAAAGGTCAACAAGTTTCTCAGGGACTCATAAGTTGTATTTTGCAATTTAGTGCAGTGGGGGGCGGGGGGGGCTCAACATCTTAAGACTAATTTTTTTATTAAGATAAATGTAAAGTAACATTGGCACAAAAAGTATCCAGGTGACAGCTGGAAAAGAACTTTGTGAAACTAGTCATTGCTCAAAATCATTACCATCCAAAGATAAACTTAATAATAATGGGTAAGACCAATTTTTCATTGAAATCGGAATAAAGTGAGGAAAAAAATATTATCTCTTTGCAAATCTGTACCAGCACTATAAATTAAAGTCTATGATAAATCAAAAGCAAATTGGATGGACATCTGCAGCAGAAATTAAACTACCCAAGAAAAGTTGCACGTTTTGGGAACTTCATGAACATAGAAACCCTTAAGAGAGATGGCTTTCCTTGCAGATTGTTTAATGGATTCATTTCTTATTGAAACTGTTTTGAAGCAGAAATGTAATGCCACGTTCTCGTTAACTCCTTTTGAATATAGAGGCTTTTCTAAGAACTGGACTGAGGAAGGTAACTCCTGCCCGCCTTGGTCAATGTCATAGTGTTAGACACATAAGGACACAGGAATACAAAACTGTAGTGTCCAAATGCAAATTCAATAAATTGTGGACACAAGTCAAATTTGTGACCATGACATATAACAAATCACAGTTTAGTGATAATGATGATAACCAGGAAATCAGAACAGAATGGAAGGTAGGTCTTTATAAAAATGAGATTTCTCATCTTTAAAGACAACTTAGGTTTCTAGGTACCTTAAAAATCTGCTTCATATTTAAAATGAGTGCTAAAAAGAGTATAAATAACATATAAATAAAATGTGTTTTTAAAAGTTGTATATACAGGGAGACACTTTTTTAAATTATGGGGAAATATCACTATTTAAAATAAACCTACAGTTTATCCTTTCTCTTTTTATAGTGAAAAAAATTTACCATTCCTCCATTCTTATGATTTTACTTTTCTTTTTAATTTACATTTTTTCCTTCATTGTAAATATCTATTTCTTCAAATCAGTCTCTCACAGTGAAAAATTTCAGTTAAGCAGGTTGCCTTACAGAGAGACTAGCCTGCTTTCACAGGAGTTTCTCTGTCCCTGACCACAGCATGCAGACACCCTGGCCCCTTAGCATCCTGCAGGGAAGCTGCCTGCATCTCATAAGCCTCAGTCAATCACCATAGCATAATGACAAGACAGAGGGGCGCTAAGTGTCCAGGAGCTAAGGGGGAAATCTCCCTTCTACTGTGAGATGCTTTTATTGTAGGGCTAAGGGGAGTTGTCTTGGTGATAATGGACATCCTTGCTATCAGCCTCTCCTCTCCAAACCAGTACCATTTTCAGAGATGACATTACCCAACACACCACACTCTCCTCTCCCCTTAATATTTCTGCTACCTTTCCCGCACTCCTATTGATGGCATGATGTGTGTAATTCTTTATCCACAACAGTCAGTGTCTTGGCCAGGAAACAAACAGCTATTTTTTTTTTTTTTATTGTCTCTTGAGGTGCACAGAAACTCAGAGTTAGGAGCAGCTCCCTTTGGGAAAAACCAAAAGCAAATTCATGTGTCATCCATCCCTTAGGCTGGTCCATGGTCCTTGAAGTAAGTCAATGGGCCTGGGGAGGCCATGTATCAGAACAAAGCCTTCTCTCTCTCCCAACAAGGATGTCTTTAGCACCCAGCCAGCACAGTCAGAGATGAAGGGTTCAGCCTCCATGTCTGCCACATAGAAGGATACCTTTGACGTTGCTGTGTCTGCTTTTATCTGGGTGAATAAACCCCTTTCCTCTAAAAAAAGAGAGCTGGGGAAGATGTTTATAGTTTTAGAAATCCTCAAGGAGTAAAATCAACCCAGCAGCGAGAGAGGGAACTCCATAAATCAGACACCAGAGCCTTTGCTGAATACTGAGTGGGAACTGAGAGGGAAGATGGGCAGGGAGTCACATGACCCCTGCTTGGTCTCAGACTAGAATGTCACTGGAGCCAAGACGTGTGCCATGGCAGGAGCACTTCAGGAAGACTAACAAGATTCTCTTGTCACTGCAGACAGGAGTCTAACACAGGAAGTGAGATACATCTTTCTCTAGCCCCTCCCTGATCTGTAGATTATAAAATGCTTTTTTTTTTTTTTTTTGCTAATTGAAAATGTATAAATGTTAATCATCATTATCATCTGAAATCAATGCAACAGAACTTAAAAGGAAAATGTGCCAAAGTTCTGCAGTGTGCTATGAGATTGGACCTGGGTCCCTGCCCTGCTGTATACTACATTCCTAGCTCCCTCTCTGTTTCTTCACCTGTAAACCAAGGAGATTGCAAAAGTGGCAAATTGAAAGCCACAGATGAATGTTCAGTATTTCTCCAAAAGCTGGCTTTAACCACGCGAAGATGGGGCATGTGCTCTCTGTGTGGCCTGGTCCTCCTCACACATTCATGATACCAACCTAGTCCTAAAAGCATTTGGGTTTGAAATTAAAGAACCTCAAAGAATCTTTCCCAGTCTTTCAAGAAAAAAAAATCTATGATGTTTTGACACAGGGATAGCAACAGCTAATGTCCCCTTCTTTCTCTCTACTTAGACATCTCAGCTTAAGGTGTACTTTGAAAACAAAGAAAGACACAAAGGCAAAACAGAAAGAGGAAGGAACAGTATACATGGTAGCATCGCACTGGGGAGCACTGCGCCACGTTCTAGAACTGCAAGCCACGGGGCTCCCTAATTATATCTTGTCTCCCACCCAGACCGAGGGCTAGCTTCCACTCTGAGCTCACTGAGGTGTGTGAAGAGGTAATTCAAAGGTCCATGCACAACCCCTCCGATCACTTTATCGGTAACTATGGGTGAGCTATAACATTGCTGTCTGTAGAGCGCCCTCTGCTGTAAGAAAATGTGGATGTGGGTTAAGAACAGCACAGGAAGATTGACTTCTTGTACTAACCAAGCCTAATCTTGAGATGAATCTGTCCCTTAGAAACAAAGAGCTGGGCAGCCCCCCCCCCCAACCCCTGACATCACAAAGAAAACACTCCGGCTTCCTAAGAGGATCAATCCAAAAAGGTTTCAATCCATAATAATCCAGAAACATCAACCCTAATTTTCAGGATTGATAACGTCCAAATTGAAGTCATGAAATCATTATAGTGGCCCTGAAATTAGCCTCCACCCCTGCAGTCAGATCTTACTATGTTCTGGTGCTCACATGATTCTCATTGAACTGAAGTGTTAACCTTTATGGCTATTATCTTCTTTCAAAAGTATGATTGTGAGAAGAAGGAATGTCTCCTATCTTCTGCATCAAAATGACTTTGAGCTTTCTGCTAAGAGCACACATGCTTGCTTTCTTTACCCAGAAATTATAAAACATTTAGGGACTCCTGGGGCAAGCTCATCATAAAATATTCAGCAACATCTGTGTCATATTAACTGACAAGAGTAGACTCAGAAAATATGGCGCCTGTGCCGCAAGCTTCCCGGCATTATGTGGACAGTTAGACTGTGACTGAAGGGCGCTACTTTATGGCCCTTTGCTTCCACACTTCCCCTCTCTCTCAAGCAGCCCTTCTCCCCCAGGCAGCCCTTCTACCCAGCACATGGGCCACAAAAACAGGTCTGAGCTCAGAGTCTCCAGGAGCAAAGCAGCAAAGTAATTCCTAACATTGGAAGCCTGGTCATGTGGGGGTGCAATTGCATCCCCCCTCTCAGGAGTCACAGGAGGGAGGGAACAACAGGTATGGCCACAGCCTGGAGAGGGACTCCATCCTCCCTGGAATCTATGCATACAGGTAGCACACGCACGCACATACGTGCGCGCGTGTGCACACACACACACGGAAGCTTCTAGCTGCTTTGCGCTAGAAATTTGCAGAATACCTTAGAAAGGCTAACAGACAAAGGTCAGGACACATGTGTCCTTTTGAGCAGACAGTCAATAAATACAACAACTTCTGTGCCAGGCCCTGTGCAAGGCTTTACTACCACATGCTCCTGGTACCTCTGTGACCTTCAATATTATATGGGATGGGCTTCGAGGTAGAGGAAACAAGCCAGCCACATGTGAGCCACAGAGAAAGAACTACACTAAATTCCTGGCACAGAATTCTGATATACAATGTTCCTCGTAGGATACAGCCTGTCCTCTTGAAGGAGCACTGAATACTTATAAGCAGAATGAGCACAAATCTGGTTTGTTCAGAACAATCCCAATTTACACCTGATAACCTGGATGTTTTGTTAATGACACTCTCTTACACTCAAAAGTATCCCAGTCTGGGATGCAAAACACATGGTCACCCTATATATGGTCACTTCCAGATTTGATGAGACTTTTAACACCCTCACTGAGGATTTCAGGGCCTCTAGAATCATCCCTACAAGTCTCTCCAGCTATTTCGAGATTCCCTATTGCAAGATCTCACAGAGGCTTCTAGCTTTCCTCCTCTCCTGCTCTGCCTCCTCCAGGGTCTCCAGTGAGAAGCTGCATGAAGACCCTCTGCCACAGACTCTGCTTCTCCCATCCTCTTCCACAGAGGCCTGGCCCAGCAGATCCCCTGCTGCCCCCAATTTTGTGCATTGAAGAGGGAGAATCCCATATACTTCCTGGTGCCACACTCAGGCAGGAGGCCTCAGAAGCAAAGTTATCTCAGGGTCCAAACTCCCAGAGAGGTTTCTTGCACTACAGCTACTCTCACTGCTCACTGCCCCTGTTAGAGACCACAAAATGATGAGCCGTCAGCCAGACATATCTTGAAGGTATTTCTTAGACCAGCCATGTTTGGGGTGTTGTGTTGTTTTGTTTTTAATGTTGAGCCAACATCTTAAAATTAGATTGCCTATAAATTTCGTGATGTGCTAACGAACTACTTGCAAGAACCAAATGTTCAAACTTCCAAGAATTTTGTGAGTTGCTGTTAAGTATAGCTTTTATTAAAACAAATTATATAAACATGCACCTAAATACATTCTATTAAAAACAAAGGCCATAATTAGATGGTGGTGATGACTAAACAACTCAGTAAATATACTAAAATTCATTGAATTGAACAGCTAAAATGTGTGGAGGGTGAGTTTTCTGGCACATAAATTATATCTCAATACAACTGTTAAAAAAATTTAAGGTAATATTCAAAATGCATCACTTGCTAATTATTGCAATTTACTATGATCTTGAGGTTATTTGTATCTATTGTAGTTCTAGGGTAGAACTACCATATCATAGAATGCAATTGCATATCACATTTGTCTCTTGCAAGTACTTCTTCAGCACATCACATATTTTATATGAAATCTGATATTAATATTCTTCCACAATTTGGAAACTATTATTCAGTTCAAAAGAAAAGAAGTCATTCTTTTGAAAAGAATGACTATACTTATCATTTGAATGTTGGTTGATATTTTCCTAGTGAAAGTGAAACAACAAAGACTATGTCAGAACTACATTCATAATCAAGCTTTTATTCCTATCTGGTGATAAGACCCTATTTTTGGTGATAGAATTATAAAAACTGATAGTGAATTTAGGAAGAAACTCAGGCAGAACATTTTAAATTTAAGGAGTATTTACAAATTTTATGCTATTATGTATTCTTTATATCAGTAAAATTTATAATGTTCCATTACATGAGTATACATAAATGCATACATACATACTTTTTCTTATTAAACATTTACCAGCATGGTACTGGATTAAGTCCTCATTTCCAGGCTTCTCCTGAAAGACAAAAATCTGGTAGCATTGCCTATATTCTCACCTCATAACTGAGTTGGCTGAAGTTGAGGTCATGGCTTATCCCCGTGTAGACTGGCACAAAATCTCCAGTTCAGATGTAGTCTCCACCTCTTCCTGTTGTTTGACACTCTGCTTCTCTGTTGCCACGACCTCCCTGACTCTTAGAGGCTTCTGAATTTAAGCCCCCTCTTGCAAGACCCTCTCCTTGGGATTCATATACAAGTCCATAAAATTCTGATGGAGGACTGATAACTAAAACAGACACAGTACTGACCTCCTCTGGTAGGCTGAATAATGGTCCCTTAAGCCATCCACAGCCTAATCCCCAGAACCTGTGAATATGTTGCCTTATATGGGAAAAGGAACTACAGATGCCGTGAATTAAGAATCCAGAGCTAGCTGGGTGCAGTGGTGCATGCCTGTAACCCAAGCAGCTCGGGAGGCTGAGGCAGGAGGAGTTGCAATAATACTCTTCCCTAAGATATTCTCCCTCTGCCCAAATCCTCTCCTTCCTTTCCAACCCACCATACTCCCACCTAAAGCTTTGAAACTGTGCTTTTGTTTAAAACATTGACTTCAGATCTATTCTGAATGTGGGATCAAGCAAGAGCAGGCAGAAAGTCCAAATGAGCAGGCTCCCACCCCTCCATCCTGTCATACCTTTTTGCCAACCCAATTTTCCTTCTCTGGCTCCTCTCTCACTTCCTCTTTGCACAACAACTGCCTCTCTTCTTTCAGTTGGACTTTTGGCTCTTGATCACCTGACTTTGTTTCCTGAACTCTATCTAAAGGCTCCCTCCCACTGTGGTATCTGCAGAGACTGGTAACTCAGAATTAAAACTCCCCTGGTCCAGCCCTGGAACCTCTTCCTATTTCATAGTAACTGCCCTTACTTCATTGCTGTGGCCCATCTCAGCCCAGCTACAAAGAATAAAGTGCTAAGAGATCATGAAAATGGCTGGAATATACTTCTTTGTTAACAGAAGTATTTGAGGGTTCAAATTTATGTCATATTGTCCTATAATATTATAAATGACAGTGTACCAGCTAAGTCCATTTAAACACTCCACTTACCTGTAATATATAACTAAGTCAGAGAGTTCCCCTGCCTTCAGGATCACAGGATGAAAAGGCTGAGATTCCTAAGTTTGTCTCAGTTGTGGACAAAATTCTGGAGCTAAACCATGTTGGTTTCTCTGACTAGTCCCCTCTCTTGTCCCATACTTAAATGAATATAAAATCTCACAGCACATCAACTTCCAGTTGAATCATAGACTGCACTGTCCAATTTGGTAGCTACAAGTCATAGGTGGCAACTGAGTGCTTGAAAATTTGAGATATAAACTAAATTTGAGATGTAAAAGTAAAATATATACCAGAGTTTCAAAAGCTTAATACAAAAGAACATAAAATAACTCTTTAATACTTTGTACATTAATTAGATATTTAAATGATATTTCGGGTATGCTGAATTAACTATGATTTTTATTTTTTAACATGGCTTTTTAAAAATTTAAACAATATACATGGCTCGCATGTGGCTCACATTGAATTTCTATTGGGCAGCACTGCACAAGACCCTATCTATTCAAAGTGCTGTCTGCAGACCAGCAATGAGTGTTACCTGGGAACTGTTAGAAGACAGAGTCTCTGGCCCCATCCCAGGCCTCCTGAATTAGAATCTGCAATTTGACAAGATCCCTGATGATTCAGAGATACATTTGAAAAGCAGAGTTGAGGGGTCAGCAATTTTTTCTTTAAAAGACCAGAGAGTAAATATTTAGCCTTTGTGGGTCATATGGTCTTGTTCCCAACTCCTGAACCTTGCTATTATGTGAGTATCAGTGAATGGGTGTGGCCATATTCCATTAAAACTTTTTTGCAAAAACAGGCTCACATAGTTGGCACAACCCTGGGCTGATGGTTTCCTGAACTTTAGCTTTTATTAGCATCACAAATGGAGCTGGTCTTGCTGAGCTCCATGCTCAGAGCTTCAGGTTTAGGGTAGGACCTAGGAATTTGCATTTGGTCAAGTTTTCAGGGGATGCCAATGCTGCTGGACCATGGAACACACTTTGAGAACCACATTCTATCAAAATAGTTTTAACTCAGACTATACACTAAAATAATTGAGTCTTTTTAAAAATGTCATTGCCTAAATTATGTCATTACAGGGAAAATGAATGGAACTTGACATTATATTAAGCAAGAAAAGCCAAACTTAGAAGGTCAAGGGTCATGATTTCTCTCATATGTAAAAGCTAGAGAGGAAAAAGGAAAAAGAAGAGTTTCAGGGGGAGGTGTCATGAAAATCAAAGGGAGATCAAGTGTAGAGGAAAGGAACCAGGGGGAGGGAGGGAGGGAGGAGAGGGGAAAATACTAGAGAATGATATAGACCAAATTATATGGTTATATCGTGTGCATGTATTAATATGTAACAACAAATCCCAACATTATGTACAATCTTAATGCACCAATTTTTAAAATATGGAAAAAAATACCAATTCCTGGATCTGACCCCAGACCAATCAAATTATATTCCCTAAGGGAGGGCCTGGGGGCATCACCATGTTGTAAAAGCTCCCCAAGTGATTTCAATTTCCAACCAAGCATGTGCAGATTACAAAACCACCCATTACTCCTTAAATGACCTTATCAAGGTATTAGGGGGAAAATATGTTAATGAACTAATTTACAGTTACCTATGAAAGACCTAGCACACCAACGACCTCAGTATCATACAAAGGGATTTCTACCCCTGGTTCCCAAATTGATGGAACAGACAGGGGCTAAGCACAATTTTAAAACTTTCACATTGCTTGAGGAGGCATTTTTAAGCAAACATGAAGAAGTATAGGCTATCAGGATTTGCTTGCCTACACTGTTTCTATTTTCAGCTCCACAAGTAGAAAAGTCAAGAACAGCAAGTACCAAGACCTGGCTCCTAGTTCTGACCTTGCTAAACAGACACGTGACTGGGGGTTAGTCACTTGTGCAAGTGCTTCCTTGACTACCCAATGTTGGCCTCCCAGCCCTAACTGTCTGCACTTTATGATCGGTATGTTTATGAATCATGAATTTCTATACACATTTTGAGTTTTTCTTTTTGACAGCAGCAGTGTGAATTGGGTTAGCCGGATCAGGCCAAGAGTAAAGGCAGTGCTTCTAGGGAAATATCCAGTGTGTGATCTTTGTTTCTGTGGTAGTTTGCCAGCTTTGCAGACCACACCCAACAATCAGAATTACAGTCATGGCCAATATCAATGTGTATCACCTCAGCTACTGTGCCTAGCTCTCAGCTTCCTAGAATAATGATGTTGGAACACAGGGGAGAAGGGAGTAAAAAAATCCTAACCATGCAGAAATAAAAACAGTCCTAGGAAAGAGGCTTTATCCTTGGGCTAGTGGAGAACTGAACAGAAGCAGGAAAAGTCAACAGAAATATCTCAGCTTTGGTATGAGAATATAGGTCGTGGGAAATGACAACTGCTATATATAGTTAAGAGAGGGAATAGGAACACCCACGTGGAGCAGAAGAAATTAGATTAGAAGGAAAAGGGGTAAGTCTATATATCTGGCTGCTTGCATCTCTATTTTGTGCCTAACTCACTTGAAAATCGTTCAAATGTCCCTGGAAAGATGAATACAAAATTTTCAGTGTTAGGACCAGTCCTGGTTCTTTGGGAGCCCCTGATGCACCAAGCTCCCAGTGCACAAAACAGTCCCTATTACAGGACAGACAGACTTTTAACCCTAGGAGTGGTCATTTCTGACATTTTAAAGATAACTCTTTTTTTTATTTATTCCAGTAGATATTCTTTCTACTAAATAGTCTTTTTCTTAGACTCCCATGAGGACTCATTTTCCAGTTATTTATCTTCTATTACTTTAATCCCAACTGAAGAAGGAGTTGATTTCAGTGAAAACGCAAGGTGATCATTAGCAGTAGTCTACAACTTCCACCATTTATCAATAATGAATATGAATAGAGTAAGCCAATCTCTTTGTCCCCTGAAGTCCTGCCTAAATTTATAAAATAGAAACTTCCACCAACTTGTTCACCCTCTTGAGGATCTTGTGTTAACACTTCTACCTTCTTGCTGGTCTAAAAGAGGAAGAGTCACTGACCAGACTGAGATCAGAGTAAAAATGCACAGTTCAGACATAATCCCTGGATAAGTCTAAAAAAACCAAACTGAGACTCTAAAACCTCAAGAGTTATGGAATTGGGCAGAATATTGTTAAGGATTCCTGTTATTTAGCAGGAAGAAAATCTGGACAAGATATGAAGGTGACAATTATTAAAGAAACCAAAGCATTCCGTGTATATACCCCATTATGGTGTATATTTGTGTTTGCATTTCTTTTTCTTTTTAATCTGAGATGAGATAATATATTATCTATTAGTCTCCAACTTGATTTCTTCATTTTCTTCTTCTGTTATAGAAATAACTACAATAAATTAAAATTTTCTGTATATTGTTTTATCTCTCGCCAGACTGAAATCTTTGGGAAGGCAGAAAAATAATTGAAATACTTAGAATTGCTATAAAAGTAAAGGGAAATAGACAGTCGTTTTTTGGTTTTTGGTTTTTTTAGTTGTAGATTTTTATTTATTTACTTTTATGTGGTGCTGAGGATTGAACCCAGGGCCTCACCCATGCAAGGCAAGCACTCTACCACTGAGCTACAACCCCAGCCCCAAAAGACATTCTTAAACACAACTAGTGGGACCATAAATTGACAGAAACTTTCCTCAGAACAATTTGTCAAAAATATTAATTTCCACCAAATATACATAAACTTTGACCTATCAATTTAATTTCTAGCCATTTATCCTAAGGAAATAACTCATGTGGCAAAGATTTCTGAATAAAAATAGTTACAAGACAGGTAATCTACAAACCCAAAATCAGCAGATAAAAAAATAATTATATAAAGTTTTTTGCAGCTATTAAAATTTGGTTCATAAATGTTTTACAGTGCTATCCATATGCATTTGCAATATATTAAGTGAAAAAGAAGGATAAAATTCCAAATATCATTTGACTTAATTTTGGTGAGAAGCTGTAGCTATGGATGAAGTAAAGGATGAAAGATACATGTATTAGTTTTTTAATCAGTAGTTTGCTCCTATACCCAATCATTTTTTAATCCTCTATAAGACTGAGGGTTGGAATTATAGGTAATGATATTTTACTTGTCAATATTTCATTTTATCTCTAAAATTAGTATATATTTCCTTTTGTGCTAAGGGGAAAATAATCATAATTTTAAAATAAATTAGGGGGCGGTTTCCCATCCCAGAATGTATTTTGGTGATATGTTTCCTCCCAATCAACTTCAAAACAGCTGTATTTCAGCTAATTGCTACTTCTGTCCCTCGCGCTCTGTTCCCTGGTGCAGACATCATGTGGCTCATGGTGGATTCACAATTACTCATCCTCTCCTTGGCACATCTATTATTTTCATCACAGCTCTGGTAGGTGTGTGTCATGTGGCAACAATGGAGAAGCAATGAAGCAAGCTCATCAATGCTGCCACAGAGTCAAACAGGAAATAAAAGACCCAGCTGAGAACAAGTGTGATTTGTTAGCAGGTATACCCAGACTTTCAGCTTTCATATAGAGAAGAAAATCAGGGGGAAATTGTAATTGCATTTACTGTCCAGGGTAGAACAAAGAGAACCAATCTCCTCCCCTGCTCCCTCCCACCCCATACAATTTGTGCCATCCTTTTTTACATTTGCTTTGCATGTGCAAACAAGAAAAGGGCATGCTGATTTTTGTTCTATTTTACTCTTCTTTGTTAGTAATGCAATTTTAGCCCTATCAATTGGCCCCATTTGATCAGTGTCTGAAATCACAGGCTTCTCTTTAACCTTGAGCTAAAAAAGCACAATTGATTAGGATCTGATATCCCCTTCTAAAATCAATTATTCTACTGGGAAAGGAGTGTTTTGCTGCTCCAAGTTCACATTCATCCTTTAGTCTTCTACATGTTGAAAGTAGAAAATAGAGGGTAATAGTCATCAATTATAGTGTTTATTAAATAACAGGCACTGTCCTAAGAGTCATGCATCTTCCATTACACATTTAATCCTGACTGCTCTAGGCCAGGGTCTACTCCTCCTTACAACAATCAGGAAACTGAGGCACAGACTTCCTAGGTTAAATGGTTTGATGTGACACAAGAAATATTGTAGTACAGTGTGAAAGGTGAGGAGCTTTTTTAATGGTTGATGATCTCTATTCCAATCCTGGAAAATGGAGTCTTCAAGATCATATGTATTCTTCCCTGATTTATAATCTTTTTATAAATGCCCCATGTTAAGTTTGGGGCTATTATCTTTAAATGCAGTAAGATTTATTAAGGGAAGTATTTGCCAACCATCAGGTAAGTGAATTTCTCTCACCTGCTCATTGCTTGGATACTGGGTCTTTCTTAGATCCACAGCTGCAGCACAGGTCACATGCACCATCCAGATCATGGCTTCCAGAAGTCAGCTCTAAATTCTGATGTGAAGGGTTTTCCTTTCACCCATGTCTGTGTCGCTGGCAAACTGAACAGACCCAATGAATTACAACCATATCAGTCAGCATGCAACAGCATTTATCTTCAAGTCTCCTCCCTTAACCATGATGCTTTGGAAGCTACACAACATGGTGATGATGATGATAATAAACAATTACCATGGCTTAATAAACACAGCATGGTCTGAACATTGGTATTTCCCCAAAATCCAAGTTAGAATCTAATACCAAATATGATAGTATTCAGAGGTGGGACCTTTTGAAAAGTGATTAAGTCATTGGTGCCCTTATAAAAGATATGGAAGGAAGTCACTTTGTCCCTTCCATTATGTGAGAACTGAGCAAAAAGTCACCATCTTTGAAGACTTTACCAAACATCAAATGTGCTGCCTCAACTACTATAAAAATAAGTTTCTGTTGTTTAATAAATTACCCAGTGTGCAGTGTTTTGTTACCAAAGCCCAAATGGACTAATAACACCTACTATGTGCCAACCCTACATAAGACACTTCCTATCTCAAATCTGTACAATAACTCTACAAGATAAAAATATTATCTACATAGTACAGATGAGGAAACTGAGGCACCGAAAGAATAAGTCACTTTTCTAAAGCTTCTTATTTATAACGTGGAACACGTAAGACTCTAACCTAAGTCCATATGTTTATTGTTCCTCTGTACCAGGCAATGTGCCCCTTCCAACACCCACCCGCTTTCTCCAACTGTTGTTTTCTAGCAATCTGCTTTGTGAACAAGTATAAAAAGATACAGAGGTAGATTTTGTGCTATTGCTATCTTAAAAATTTTCAATTGTTCAGAAAGGAATATCAGACCCTATATCCCTAAGACAGTACAGGTGGTGAGTATAAAGAATCACAGTATTTTCCTAGTCTATATTTTTTTCAACTAGAGTCTATTTCATAAGACCTTAAAGCCTGGATGTGTCACAAAGGAAAGATTAAGAGGTATTTTTTAATCCACTTTCTGTCAATGAGATTTTTTCATTAATGCTTTTTAGGTCATACAACATATTTTAGGATTTTATTTTGTTCTGTTGTAGTCATTTGCACGCAACCTTGGGAAAGGCTTTCAGAGGTTGATAATCTAATACTGTTCTGAAACATTGCAATTTTCTATAATTAAACCCAAGGAGGAGATCTTTGAGAGGCAGGGAAATATATGGTACACACACCAACTTTCCCACCCCTCCCTGGCCCACACATAAGCCTATGCCACACAGAATACAGGAACACTAACCAGGGAGTTGATGAGATCAAGTCAGGAAAGGTGACTGTAAACACTCAGCCACAATTTTTTAAATATTCCTTGCACGAGTTAATTAGGAAGGTTAATTAGGAAGATGAGTTCTGCCATAAAGCCAAACATCTTGTCCAACTAGAAGGAAGGATCGATCAGAGCATGTCGTTAAAGGTGCCACAGAGGACCTGGTCACTCAGCTCTTTTTGTACTTGGTTGCAATCATTTTTATTTATATGGGCTTTTTATAATTTTCTACTTGAATCAATCAATTTGAAAAAAATAAAAGAATCAGTATCCATATTCAGCATTCCTTTTTATAGATGAATACGTTCTCTTTAGATATTGTTCCTAGAAAAAAAATTAATTCACCATATAAAGAATGCTGAAAGAGCAGAATATGGTCTGGATTGTAAGTTGAACAGCTTAGACTGCTCAATGAATAAGCATATAATAAATTAATAAGCTACAGGGGACAAAAATGTATTTTATTTCTTCCAAATCCATTGGTGAAACATTGGCACTTGGGCATACCCTGAAAAAGAATAGTCTCTGAAAAAGATTTGACTCAATTCCTCAACAACAGAAGCACACTACTTGGTTTCCAGGGATCTTAAAAATATGTCCTTTAAGCTCTTGCTATTCAAAATTTTGTACTTGCAACTACAAGTTACTAAAAATATCAAAGGAATTAGCACAAGGTTACAACAGACGTTCAGAGCTGAAATCCTATGCCCAGAAACTGCTGTTGCTTTTGAAATCACCCATCATTGCTGAGTCAGCTGTTTGTATGCAAGTCTGCCAAGGAGCAATGATCATTTTGTGCCAGATTTGGCAGGTGTTGTCCTCATATTCCAAAGTGAGTGGAGAATCTCTCTAAAAACAAAATACCTATATTCCTTATTCACACAGGCACCATAGTGTTCTGGGAATGAATTCATTATCACCACCATAGAGTACTTGTTTACCTTTGTACCATCTCTTGTTCCAAAAAAAAGATTTATGTTGATGCTATACTGAAGGATGGAGTACCTAATCCAAGGTCTGAAATGTAGTACTCAACAGATGTTGAGGAATGAATGATTCAGCAAAGCAACTCAGACTCTCTTTCCCAGGAATTAAATTATAAAATATTCAATGTCCAAAGCAATTGGCTTGTTTATTTTTAAGTACCAGTCTACAAGTCTGTTTATTTTCATAACATTCATTATTATCCAGATATTTGACAGTAGTTTTCGTAAGCACAACCTTGCCAAAGCAGTCCCTCACCTTTGACCTGCCAACCATGACCTTTTTCCTGTACATGTCTCCCTAGGATCCATCTCGTGGTCTCAGATGAGCTCCTTAGCATTTTACAACAATCTGCATCATTTAAGTCCCAGTTTAAAACATGCCTCTTGGGAGACTCTTTTTCCAGAGTCTCAACACATACATACACACCAGGTCTGTGCTGGGATCCTGTACTGCTAATCTCCTTCCTTATAGTCATTCTCAAACTCCTTATGGCACACGTGTATTTTATCCCTCCTTAATTACAAATGCCTTCAAGAAAGCACCTGCTCTGTCTTTTGCACACACTCCCACTTCCCCATGAGATCAATTTCTCAGTATTGTATACAGTAAGAACTCAATGAATGCTTCATTGTTCAAAGAGCACACTTACAAACATTATCAGCCAAAGCTCAAAGCAGTTCTTCAGGCAATCTACACAGCTCTCTGTTTCTCTGGCACTTCATAAACATGCATTTTACTTAAGGGCACAAGCTACACTTTGGTGATATAGTCCAACATCTGACTTTCTGTAAGGCCATCCTAAAAAGACCAGCAAGTAATTTTATGTTAGAGAAATATATATATGAGAGTTTAGGAAAGAAGTGCTTCAATAAGACCATCTTAAATAAGACTTCTTTGTATTTTATTATTGCACAGCGTAGAAAACCAATCACTGTCCTGCTCCAAGTTCTCAAATGATAATACTTTTTAAAAAATCAGTAAGAGCTTTTTAAGATAAAGTTGAGGATTCCAGTTTTCTTGGAGTGGAATGGGAAGCCACTACAGGGTGGGGCTTTCTTAAGGACCACTCAAGCTGCAGAGTAGGTCCTAGGGAAGAGTAGTCCTGAAGATGGCTTGGATAATACCAATCTTAACTGTTGATAACTGTTATAAAATAACTGTTATAAAACATAGAGTTGGATAATTATTAAAAAAATCAAATGTGTCTTTTTGTAATACAACCTTGAGCAGAGGGTCATAAAAACTGAGTTAAATAATCAGAAACCTGGGCCTTCCTCTATTTTTATGGATGAGAAAGCTGAGGTATGCACGTGGACCTAAAAAAGTAGGTGAGATTGTCCACCCCTGGTGTTGGTTTTATGTCACTCCACTGGATGGGGTTCAGGAGGATTCCTAATGTATGGAATAAAAAGTGTTGAGGGCTGGGTTGTGGCTCAGTGGTAGAGTGCTTGCCTAGCACATGTGAGGCACTGGGTTTAATCTTCAGCACAATAAATAAATAAATAAATGTATGTATTGTGTTCATCTACAACTAAATACGTGTGTGTGTGCGTGCGTGTGTGTGTTGTTGAGAACTGCACCAGACTGTGTGTTAAGACTTCTCCCTAAACTATATCCAGCTGAAAAGGCAAATTAGTGTCAACTGAAGATATCTGCAATTCACAGGCCAAGTTATCCTCCATGCTGAAACTATAGGAGTCAGGCCTCTACAAGGTCAAGCTCCTCTGGGGCCATGAAGCTGTGTCTCAACATCCTTCTATCACCTAAGCTTTTTCACTGCTGTGACTAAAAGACCTGACAAGAATAATGGTAGAGGAGGAAAAGTTTATTTGCAGACTCACAGTTTCAGAGGTCTCAGTAAAAGGACAGCAGCCTCCATTCCTTAGGGCTCAAGGTGAGGCAGAACATCAAGGCAGAAGAGCGTGGCAGAGAAAAGCAGCTTGCATAAGGGTCAGGAAGCAGAGAGAGACACCGCTCTTCAGATACAAAATATATACCCCAAAGCCACGCCCCAGGGACCCACCTCCTCCAGCCACACCCTGCCCACCTTCAGTTACCACTCCCATGGTGGGGGGATCAATTCACTGTTTGGGTTAAAGCTCTCATTACCCAATCATTTCTCCTCTAAACCTTCTTGCATTGCCTCACACCTGAGCTTTTGGGTGACACCCCACATCCAAACCATAACACAAGCTCTGGGAGTTATTTGTAATTATTGTCTTATTTATTTCTTCCATCAAGTCATCAGGGCAGTTAGGATTAGCTCACTTTTTAGAAAAATCATCTGAAGCCCAGAAAAGACATAGACATATGGCCAATGAGTAACATGATTTCAAAGCTCATATTTTAAGGAAGCCAAATACTTAATATGGCTTTGAGTTCTCTAAAAGATTAAAGGGAAATTGAGGTTTTAAAAGGTGAACAATTATAGGGCTGGGGATGTAGCTCAAGTGGTAATGCGCTTGCCTGGCATGCGCGGGGCTCTGGGTTTGATCCTCAGCACCACATAAAAATAAAATAAAGATGTTGTGTCTGCTGAAAACTGAAAAGTAAATATTAAAAAATTCTCTCTCTCTCTTTTTAAAAAAAAAGGTGAACAATTATACTTAAAATAACCTTTTAGTTTGTTTTGTTTTATAGAGAGAGAGAGGGGAGAAGGAACATATGTGTTCAATGTAAACATTTAAATAAGACAAAAAATGTTCATTCCCACTACATGGCAAAGCTCCTCTTTGTGGCAATTCTCAGGTTTCAGGCCCACAGAAGGTCTAATTATACATCTGTGTCCTCTGATATCTCTGGCTGGACTGACCTTCCAGGCCCATCCGTACTCCCTTCTCTTCCTGGTAAATTCATCAACATTCTCCTACGCTTGGTCCAAGTCTCCTTCAAAGCCTTTCCTGCATCCTCACTTTACCCTTCATCTCTCCCTAACCAGACAGAATCACTCCCTCCTCCATCTTTTGTTCCTCTTCAGTTAGGCCTCTGACAGCATGCCTCTGTGATTTGCTGTTTGTGTGTCTCTGTCCTCCACTGAATTCTAAACTCCAAAACGATTAGAACCATGTCTTACTCATCTTGGTCATGCACATAAATGTCCTGGCACAATTTGCAGCCGAAGCCCACAGCAGAGGGGACCTAGCATCTCTCATTATATGGAGAGGCAGTGTTAATACAGTGGTTAGGAGAACAGAGTCTGAAGCCAGATTTCCTGACTCTATCTTTCCTAGTTGACTTTGTACTCGTTAACTTCTCCCTCTGAGGTATTCTCATCTATAAAATGGGGTAATGAGAATACCCACCTCGTATCATGAGATCAGGAGGATTTAATGATGTACTATTTATAAAGAACTTAGAAGAATGTAACAGTGGCCCACCTCATGCTTTGAATTTAGCCCTTGCTGCTCTGCCACTGTGGCTTATTTTAAAATGGACATGTTTTCTTTTCCCCTTCCCCATCTCCCCCTCCCTAACCTGAGGTGGGGGGCCAGGGTTACCTTATTCCCACCCTAGGCCGAGTTATCTGGCTTTGAGCACACATCCACCGCAGAAACCAAGTGATTCAGACTTCAGGGATGGCGCCAGAAGAGCTAAGGAATGGTTGTCTCACCAATTAACAAGCACATCACAACACACACACACCCCCCCACACACACACACAGGGAACACCTGGAGTGGATCACTTTTTTAAAAACTCACTGTTCTCCCTGATGAGCAAAATCCCAGCCTCTGGGACAGAAGCCTCCTGTGCTTCTCCTTTGCTAGCACAGCAATAAAACTGTTGTTTTCCTTTTCCTCAAAACCATGTCCTCGTTATTGAACTGGCATCAGGAACAAGGACTGAGCTTTCGGTAACAAGAGTACCTGACACTAAATGAATGTGTAAAATATCTGCTTAAAGGTTAATGTTATTGAAACCTACATCCAGCCACAGCATTCAAGAGAGAAGAAAAGACAGCTCATATTCAGAGTCTGCTATTTATCTCTAATTGTTTTTACCAGGTATTTGTACAGTTCATGCATATGGACAGTTGACTGGGCCTTGCTAGCGGAAACTGATTTTAGAGATCAGTGAGTTTAAGCCTCTCATTTAATGGGTGAGTAGACCAAGGTGAAGTGGTTCCAGAGGGCACCAGGCTTATTCATGATGGTGCTTCCCTTGCCAACCCTGGGCTCCTTTCACACACTCTCACATAACACCAGAAAGCTTCAATGTTGTTAATATTATTGGGGAAAAAAAAAAAAGCAAAACTTGTGTAAGCACAGAGATCACACTGATTAAGTGGCTGTTCTTATGCAAAACACACTTTGTTATTTCCTAACCAAATTTGGATTCCACTCCTAGTGAACAACTGTGCCCTTCTCCTTGGATAAAATTACCCTGAGTTTCAGAAAACGCCTTTAATTGCTTAATGAGTGGCAGGAGGAATTGCAGAATGTTAAATTGCCTTAGTGTCATCTAGGGAGAATTTCTTCCATTTTTATGCTTTCAGTGGGAAAGTGGAGATGACTGTTAGTGTTACAACAAATTCAGGGATATTGTGGAATAGAACGTGCGTGCCGGGGTGGAGGCATGGAGGGAGGGATTAAAAGGGACATGGCAAAGAGATTCCTCACTTCTGTGTAGGATGCTTCAGGCCACCCCCTGGAAATCAAGTTCACAGTCCTCTGCCTTAGAGGCACTTCAGGAGGACATTTTGAGCTGCAGTGAAACCATATGACACCTTAGGTTATTCACTGGGAGTATATAAAAAAATGCCTGAAAATATATAAGCACTCCAGTCTGCCTGAAGACCCTGGGGAGGCTCCCCTGGGAATCCATGCCTTCCCAAATAACTGTGATGAGGCCCTTGTACTTTAAACATTCAACAATACTAACATTACTAACTCAATCTAAAGTCACATTTTACCCAGGTTTGTTTATTTGTCTAACAAATGTTTTTATAGCATGTGCTATTCAACCAGCACTGTTCTGAACAAGCACCTCATTAAGAGCTCCTCAAATGTATTCTGTATTTGAAGTGGACTGCTAGCTTTATAAATAACTGATTTACAAGTAAGGAAATTCTTTCTGATGCAGACATTTTGTTCTAGTTAGATCCAAAATCTTTTCCTCCCTATCTTTACCAAATTCTCTTGCCATGACTAACATACAGTCCGTATGGGCCAGTTCCATATTCAATCAATTCAACCAATCATGGACAGACAATTGTTTTGTTTTAAAGTGTCTATTATTAGTCCCTCATCAATACAGTATAACAACTAATTACATAGGATTCACACTCAATTTGATATTATAAGTAATCTAGAGAAGTATACAGGAGTATGTACTTAAGTTATGTGCAATTACTGTCTTGGATTTTAAAATCCATGGGGGTCCTGGAACCAATCCCCATGGATTCCAGGAAAGGACTATATTTAGGCAATAAAGATGTATCAAGCCAGGCATGAAGACACACACCTGTAATCCCAGCTACTTGAGAGGCTAAAGCAGAAGAATCGCAAGTTCCAGGTCAGCCTCAGCAACTTAGTGAGGCCCTAAGCAATTTTACGAGACCAACTCAAAAATAAAAAATAAATAGGACTGGGGATGTGGCTCAGTGGTAAAATGCTCCTGGGTTAAGTCCCTGGTGAAAGAAAGAGAGAGAGAGAGAGAGAGAGAGAGAGAGAGAGAGAGAGAGAGAGAGAGAGGGAGGAAGGAAGGAGGGAAGGAAGGAAGGAAGGAAGGAAGGAAGGAAGGACGAACTACAAGCTCATTCATGAACAGGAGCACACTAGGGTTACAAAGTCAAATAAGACACTGCCATTCAGGAGAGGACACACACAAAGTAGGTTTCAGTTTTTCATCAACTCCATTTTCTTCCCCTTCTGTTAACAAAACTTTTTTAGCTGTAAGTCACAGGCCCCCAACTCTACCCCAAAGTTCTCTCACTATTCACAGTGATAGACTTCAGAGATGAGGGTGTGACCCAAGTAGAACTAACAGGGTTTGAGGACCTGAAAAGCATACAGCAAGGGGAGCTTCCTCCCACTTCACAATCCCAGGCACTGAGGAGCGGAAGCAGCTGGTAGCCATCTTTGTGAGGAAAGAGCTTGCCCATCAATGATAGAAAACAGAGACAAGAAATGGGGAAAGGATAGAGAGATCAGATGGCATCGTCTGAGTCCTAGAGTTTATTCTTGCAAACAGAACGGTTTTGCCTGTTTTTGTTTTGTCTTTAACCAATTCTTCATTTGCCTTGAGCCAGTTATGTTCAGTTGTTAGCAGAGCTTTTTGCTTCTACAGGATGTTTATATAGGTACAGTAATTATATAATCAGAAAACATAATCAGTAATTGAAAGGGCAGCCCAGTAGTCACTATGGAGAGCTTTTTGAACTCAATTCAGTGTATGTTTGATGCTTCCAAAGACGGACGAGTGTGTGTGTGGCAGAGAGTGGGAAAATTGGTACCAGTTACAACCACCGCATCTTAAACCGTAAATCCCCAGTCTCCTTCAGTGACCACACCCTACCTTGCTCACTTTAGAGTTGCACCAGAGTCTAGAGTCCTGTCTCTGAGCCTCTTTCCGGTGACTCAAGATTGAGACCCACAGAAAGAATGGCCAGTCAGCTTGCTCATGTGGACTTGGCACTTACCCCCAAACCCTTCCTAAACTCCCAGCTCTTCAGCTCCACCCCAGGTCGAGCCCTCCAGCTTCATCAGCTGGCCTCCCAGAGCTAACCAGAGGCTACAGATTGCTGGAGCCCCAGCATCACTAGCCTGCTGGTCTCACCGTTCTTGCACCACACAGGACCTCAATCACTTCCTTTTCTGAGTCTGCTCCTCAAGCCAGGGACATCAGGTCCTGTCTCTTTCAGAGTACCATACAAATCCCTAAAAGTATTGACTACACACACACACACAAAAAAAAAAAAATCAAAATCAAAATCACATATAAATCAAAATTAAAACAATTCTAACTATACAATAAGTATGATAAGGAGAAAAACAGGAATTCAAAATAAGATGCTTAATTCTGTTAAAAATAAGGGGAAAAAATCCCTTCTTTTACTTAGAGCATTTCATTTAGAAACCTTTATATTATCAAGATTTTTCTCCTGGCTTTGAAATGTACATAAATCCTTTCAAAAACTTTTGCCAATTTTATGACCTGGGAAACTCGAAGACCTGGGAGCCATGCCTTGGAAATGCAGACCCCAAGGGAGCTAGCATCCCTGTCTCCCAGTTCCTATGGAGGGCAGGAACCTAACTGTGGTGGGCATCTTCTTCTCAGCTGCAAAACTCCTTCCTGTCATAAGAAATCTGCTTTTCCTTTGAATAAAATCAGTTAGCTAACAGATGGCTACCTCCCTACCAGGTGAAATAAGAGAGAACCATGTGTGACAAATGGCTCTGTCAAGTCCTCTTACCTGAGGGCAGTTATTGTTTACCTTGAGAACACGTTTGGAACCAGTGTATCCACTTGGTTACATGAAAAAGGTGGGATTTCTTTCTGTTTTTAGCCCCTTGGTGGATGGCCTATGATGTGTATCACACTCTGGTTCAATGTTATTCAATAAAATGAGCCGTTTTTCTTTCTTTATGGAGAGGATTTCTTGGACTGGGAGAAGATTTTTGTTTTTAATTATATTTACCCAGCAATATAAAGAAATTCAAAAGAATTCGGGATCTATACATAATCACCACTTTGATGCATTCCCTCAATTTTTAAATATTATATTATTTTCTCCCACAAACCCCCCAAAACAATTTTTTTTTTTGGTTTTTGCTTCCATTTGCAGGTATCCTAAGCAGGTATTTATGCTGCCAGCTGAATACCCAGTTCTGACTCTCCCCCACTGTCTTGTAAGAAAACCCACCTGCCCTCACAGCAAAATCTGCAGTAAGGCCATAACAACTGATCAAGTCATGTATATGAACCACTCACAGATGGATTCACTGTCAAAAACTCACACATGCAGTCTAGACCTAAAAGAAAACAAAAACCAGCAACCAGCCTGGCCTCTCTTGGGAAGATGAGTCCTGCTTTTTCTTTTTTTTTTTTTTCTCCTCTTCCCTTTGACAATCATGATGTGTGGCTGGGAAAGGGCCATTTTCATAAATGTTTCATTCTCCCTCCTCCAGGCCCGGCATCACTGAAGCATGAATTATGACCAGGTTGGCCGGCAGCATCTTTCTATGAGCACAGCCTTTCTCATCTGCGGTCACGGTGCACTAGACTGGGCGAAAAGAGCTCCGTGTCAGAAAATACCCGTGGCCTCTGCTCTGCTGACCAAGCCCCTGCCTAAGAGTTTAGCAGGCAATTTAATCATGCTCATTTCTCAAGGCCAAATGAACAGGGTTTTCTTTCCTCCCTGCTGGGTAGCAAATGTGGGGAAATCCTGCCCTTGCCGACTTCTCCTGCAGATGATTCCCCCATCTGAGCTGGACTTCTTCCCTTGTGTCATATTTGAGAAACTATTGTCCACCCTCTTATAACATGATGAACAACTTCCCTGTTTGCTAAGTGATAATATTCATAATTATTGCCAGTCGGCGGACTCCGTTTGTGAGTACTTCCTACTGCAGCTGTAACTACAGCACTGCAGGGGAAATCAGCGTGATGTGGCCCCAAGCACACACCCCAACAGCCTCATTCCTCTCACGTGGAACTGCTGTCACTGCACACTCCTACTTTGCAACATAAAACCATCCATAAACTGAGTGCAAGTGCAATCCCAGGGGCTCAGGAGGCTGAGGCAGGAGGATCACAAGTTCAAAGCCAGCCTCAGCAACTTATCAAGGCCCTAAGCAACTTAGTGAGACCCTGTCTCAAAATATTAAAAAAGGCTGAGATATGACTCATTGTTAAGTGCCCCCTGGGTTCAATTCCTGGTACCAAAAAAAAAAAAAAATCCATAGAAACCAATTAATTTATTGAAAGATCTTTATAAAATACTTTCATGATACTTCAGAAAGTAGAAGTCACCGAGATAAAAAAAAATTGAGTCAGTTTTAAAATGAAACCCTCAACACAGGTAGAGCTAAATACAAGTATTCTGAGATTATTACACTTTTTTTCTTTTTTCTTTGTTATTACTTATTCGTACATGCACACAATATAACAACACAATTTAGCCAATATCCCTCCTCGGCATTTCACCTCTCCCTCCCCACCTCCCACCTTTCCTATACTGATCTCCTTTGGATTTTCATAAGATCCCTGCCCACCCACCCCCCCCCACACACACACACACAACTCTTCCTCCCAACCTCATCCCCTCCCCCTTAGCAAACATACAACTCTTGACCTTCTGAGTCTGGCTTATTTCACTTAACATAATGGTCTCTAGTTCCATTCATTTTCCTGCAAATGACACAATAATATTGTTGCACTTTTGAGGATCCCCTGCTTGTCCTCCTTGAGCCCCTTCTCAGCGAAAGCTCCCTTTACCGACCCAGTCTCCCAGCTCAAGGCCTCCACCTTTCTTACTTCCCTCCCACTCCATCATCAACACAGTCAAGTTCAACCTTCCTCAGTATTTCTTACATGTGTCCCTTTTGTATCCCTGACCCCACCATCAGTGCCTTAACTCACATCATCACTATTCTTCCCTAGCAGGTATCCTCTCAACAGGGCTCCCAAACCAGAAACAAGGATCACCTGAGAACACTTTCAACAGGCAAATATTTAGACCTCATCCAGAAACTCTGAGGCTGGCCCCAGAAATCCCTGTTCTAACAAACTCTCTAGGAGATTCCAACATCTACTAGTTTGACAGTTACCATTTTATTACAATAGCATCCTAATTTATCTCCCTGACTTGCCTCCTTCTCTGCTCATGCATCTTCTCTCAGCGAACTTCCCAAATGCAAATATTGCTTGTGTCAATTCCCCTGTATAGAATCCCTCCCCTGGCTCCCTCTGGCCCTCAAGAGAAAGCACCTGACTTCTTAGAATAGCATCCAAGGGCCTCCCTAACCAATGACTTTCCTTCTATTGCCGCTCCCCCTCCAGGTGTCTATGAACCATGTGTACTAGACAGTCATCCTAAATGTGCCTGTCACAGTGCATGCTGTCACCTCAGCTGGGGAAGACACAGAGAGGTCAGGGAAAGTGTCACAGAGGCAGAGTTCCTTGCCTGGGTCTTGCCTGGAGATGGAAACCACTGTGGATACATCCTGATGGGTACAGAGGTTGTTGAGGCCTACTGTGTACATAGGCCTGTGATGTTGCAGGACTCGTTGACCTCGGGTTTCTAGAGTCCAGAATCTAGGTTCTAGATGCTCTTGCAGGGCAGAAGCTCATGTTAACAGATATTTCAGTTTGTGGCAAAGGGGACCTGACACCAATGGCTCTATTCAGTCAATGGCTTTCATCCACAAACATTGGTTAGTGACCCCTACATGACAGTGTCAAAGCAAAAATAAATCGCATTTTAAACAAGCACTTGGGTGACTAGGAACTACTGCAATGCAGACAGGATATATTTTTCAGGATATTTATTAAGTGATAATCAAGGCTTTAAAAAAATAGGAGGTAATAAGATCTTAAACAGCCTGTCAACACAAGCTTGAGAGTGTAACATGAGTCAAATCTCTCATGTCAATTAAGTCTTTGCACTTGTTCCCTCCTTTCATTCTACATAGAAGATTCACTGGAGGTCCTCACTGATGAAGTTGACCAAGTCCCAACGAATCTCTTCCAAGAATTCGAAAATATAATAGGCAGAGCTTTTCCCAAACGTTGTATAGCTTACCCAAGAAACAACAGTTGAAATGGAGACAGAGGTGGGAGTTCAATGTAGTGAGAGCCAGCTCACAAAATGAAACTTCACGGGTAGAGCTACCTCCATTGTTTGGTTTTCTTTTGACCGATGACAATATATTCATCAGTTTTTGAGGATAACTCCCACATCTCTTAGGCTGTGTTGTTACCAGCTGACAAAACTGGAGGCTTTTCAACAAGAGAAAAAGGTATTGTTCTAACTTCTACATTCTCTTTAAGTTCCTCTAATGCTTGACACAGATGCCTGGTTTGACAAGGTGTTTACGACACAGTCAAAATCAAAGAAAATCATTCTTATGTTCTTCTAGCAGCATGACTTGGGAACAAATCCTAGTGGCAATTAGTCACAGTGGGAATTCTTTCCCCAAGCATTCTAAGTTTTACTCCATTCATTTTAGAATGTATGTTTCATTTTGGAATCTACAATTTTGTGATTGAAGGACCTAAGGAATGGAAACAGAACTGAGACCACTAATTCATATAAATGGAGGGATCAGCAAGAGAATTCATGATTGTTTACAATCAAGAGTTATAGGAGTTATAATGTCAGCAGTGTCCTTAAGAGGCAATTATGCTCCCATACTCTCAGTAACTGCTTAGGGGTCTTTTCATGATTAGTAAATATTTACTATGAATTTCCATCTAGCCCTAATTTGGTCAAATAACACATCTGGCTCCTCAGTAGGATTTGGATTGCCATAAACAAAAAATTTACTGAGTTATAGCTGAAGGGGCCTGGCTTTGAGTGAGGCTCTTTCAGCTATAGACAATGCCAAGGGAACAGGCAGAGTGCAGATGAATGATCCCGAAATGCAAGCTCGGGATCATTGAGTGAGGGTTTTATCACACACTCATGAACCTTGTCTGTGTCCACAGTAACATCTAACGTTTAGGGGACGTCACATCTCTTCTCCACACCATGTTAAATAGTTTTATGGATCCTCTCTCTTTTAATCTTTACAACAAACCTACAAGGAAGCTACTATTAACATTAGCACTTTATAAATGAGAAAAGCGATATTAAGAGAATTACAACTTTCTCAAGGTCCAACAGGTGGTGTGTGGTAATAATAGGAGGACCTGGAACCCAGGCTTAGAATCCCCATCCTTGTGCCGCCATATTGGATCTGAAAGCCTGGATCTCTGAGCAGTTCCTGGGATATCACAGTTCTTTTAACAGGTCATCTTTCCTTCCTTTCTTTAGTAGATAAGAAATTCAGCTTGGATTAGTCCATACGACATTATCTCAGCTCCTCTCCTTCACTGCCATGTGAACACAAGTCAGTGACCTCGACTCTCAGAGCTCATTTCCTTCTAGGAAAAAGCCAAATGCTACCTGCTTGGGATTATTGTGAGGATGAAATTGGATGAATGAGTAAATACTGTCTTGCCAGTTGACGGGTGGTGATACATTTGATGAAAGAACATCAGCCTCACATAGTAATATATGTTCTGGTGTGGTACATACATGAACGTGGGTCACATGTAAAATGTGTATGTTGCTGTGAGTTGAGGCCAAAGTTTAAAAGTCACGGTTGTAATCCTCCTCTTTCCCACCCCTTACCTTGGAGAGCTCTGGGATTTCTTTCCACCCTTTAATTTATATTTTGGTTCCTCTCTCAATGAGAAGTTTTCTCAGGGTTTGAGCAGCCTTACATAGCTATTAGGAAATGCTATAGATAATGTTTGTGTCCTCCAAAAATTCATATGTTGAAATCTTAACCCCCATTGTGATGTTATTAGGAGTAGGGTCTATGGCAGGTAATTAGGTCATGAGGGTGATGCCCTTTTATAAATACCCTTATAAAAGGGACCCCAGAAAGTACTCTTGCCCCTTGTGTCATGGGAGGAGACAACATGATGAAAGTCTATGAATAAGGAAGTAGGCCCTCACCAGACACCAAATCTAGAATTTCCAGACCTCCACAACTATGAGAAATAAATTTCTGATGTTTATAAGCCATTTAGTCTAGAGTCATTTATTATAACAGTTCAAACTAAGACAGGAATATACTCATCACAAGAAATTAAAATCTTTTTTACTGGATCTTTCTGGTTTGGAAAAAAAAAAGAAATGAGAACTTTTTTACTTCAAATGTCCTCAGCTAAGTGGCAGAAACTAAAAGTCTAATTCCCAAATGCTGCCCCCAGGCATTTCCAGACACAGAAGAAACCCCAGCATAGTTTTCTCACCAAGTAGCTTGCTAACAATGCTCAGTATCCAAAAATGACTATGTCTCCTAATCCCTTCTTACTTACTCCTTTACCTCCCTAAATCCTTTGATTTTTTTTTTCCTTCTAGCCAATAACTTACTGGAAAGCAAATTTATAATTCCTCTTCATATATTTCAATGACAACTACACAAAATCAATATCCTTTAATCCATTTGAATTAGCACAACTCTTCAGCAATTGGACGATCATCACAACAGTCATCTTGATAACAATTGCTTCCACTTGCCATTAATTTATCAGGGACATTAAACTGGCATTGAATTTCCCAAGCTCAAGCTGTACCTCTACCTAGTGACTTATGGGGCTGCCCTTTGGTTTTCTAGTCATGTGTGATGATGGTAGAACCACTACACATTCAGAAGGCATCCTCATGGAAGCAAACAGCTCTATTAACAACCTGAAACACTGACACAGTCATTCCGAGCCAATAGCACCATTATGTACACAAAACAAGATGAATGGTACAATATATGAGGCCAAGCGGAAACCTTCCCAGCCCAGGATGAAAAAGACACCTGATTTACTGCAGACGCAAGAGACAATTGTCATTTTGTGATATACAGTTACTTTTCTTCACTGCACACCATGAGGGAATGTTTCAATCATGTTAGCTAGAATTTTACTTTTACCATAATAATTATTATTGACAGATTCATTTGGGGTAAGAAATGATCTTTCAGAAAAACACTCAGGGATTGCAGCAGAGCCCAGGGTAGGGGAGCAGATGTGCATTATACAGCAATATGTGGTGTAATGAGAAAAGCACTCTTCCCTATCCTATTAATTGTTAGCACTACCTAATAATCAAGAATTGCTGACCCTCCCACCCTGCAGCGAGCAGGTATTGGTATACTGAAATGCACCACGGCCCAACCACAAGCTCAACTCTATGTAATGTTCAGAGCTTGCATTTCAGGATCATTCATCTGCACTCTGCCTGTTCCCTTGGCATTGTCTAGACACAATGTGTCAATAAAACATTTCACCAATAGATGACTGGTTGGGCAAATGGCACAATGCAATTGATAAACTATGATAGTGTGCAGAAATTTTATTGAAAATTATAAAAATGATTTTAAAATGTGGAAAATTCTTTAGACTTGAGGTTGAATTAAAAGAGCAGAATTCAAAACTGTCAGAATCGTGAGATTTCAGAGATTAAAAAAATGCTGTGGGATGTAGGGGCATGAAGCAATAGGCAAGCTGTTGTATTGACAGGGAGGATGACAGGCAATTTCTTTTTTCTTCAGAAAATATCCTCTAATGTTCCTATGATATTCTTAAAGTAAAAGTTATTTTTAAAATCAAACCCACCTCTTATGAAAAAGTTAGTTACCCCTTAACCAAAAACCTATAGAATAAAACCTGCATGTGATAAATGCTTAAATGCTTTTTTTCTTTTTCTTCCAGGTTCAAAAATAGTGTTGGAATCTGCCAAGGAATCAGCTCACATTATTCAATGTCAGACACATTTACACTCATATGTATTAGTAATTCCTTTGGTTGACTGTTCCTTGCCGTTGCCATGGCAACCATTTCCACTGCCATTAGTACCTCTAGGGCCCAGGATCGTTCACATATTTTTAAGCCGTTTCTCTTCCAACAAAGCAATTAATACTGTGGCATATTTGTATGGGAAGCCCTAGTGACCGGTTCTGCCTCTTGGAACTGCTGAGTGCTCAGTTTTCTGCCTTGCTGCTTTGAAGGTGCCTCTGTTTCTCTTTTGGGTGATTCTTTTCACTAAATACCACAAGCCTCTTGACCGTTTCTCATTATATCCTATTTGGATTATTTAAAGTTTCTTTTTTTTTTTTTTACACACACACCATTATTACCCTATTGAATGACCTGTGCTCCATCGTCAATAAAATGGCCCATTTTCATGAGTGATCACTTTGGACCACCATCATAGAAGAGCATAAGAATACCTTAGGGGGAAAAAAAGCAAGATCTTGGAATGATTCTAGTCTGGTAATATCATGATACCAGTCTGGGGCTGCATACCTCCATCCCCAAGACCCTCACAGGAGCACACATTTCCCACGCATTTTCTGGCACCTGGAGTCATCTACTAGTCCTATCTACTAGTCCTAATTGAAGCCTGAGGCCACCAACTATCTTTTTTTAACTTGTAAAAGTAAATTTTAATAGTAATGCCCACTATGATGAGACTGATTAATATCAAATTATTCTTAAATTTTGTTAAGCAATACTCACTAACAAAAACCTTGCTATAGGGCTGGGGATATGGCTCAAGCGGTAACGTGCTCACCTGGCATGCATGCGGCGCTGGGTTTGATCCTCAGCACCACGTAAAAATAAAATAAAGATGTTGTGTCCACTGAAAACTGGGAAAAAAAGCCTTGCTATCTATTCCCTTTATCTCTGCAATTCTTATTGAAATCTATGCTAAGGAAAAAATACCTAAAATATAGAAAAATATATATATACTACTCATTGCCAAGTTGTTTGTAATTGCAGAAACATTGGGAGACATCTAAATGTCTAGCAACAGAAAAAAAAAGATGGTATGTTCTCAAGGTAAAATAATAATATGCAAGTATAATAATATGCATCTATAACAGCATAGCAAGTACATATGAACTGTTAATTTTTAAAAGGCTGATTTATAAAACAGGATATGAATATTATGTAATTATAATTTTATAAAAGAATAAACTCAATCATAAGCCCCATAAGAACAAAAAGTGTTTGTCTTACCTACTCTGAAGGGGAGGAAAACATAATTTTCGCCTCTACCTTTTCTATGCTCTAAGTAGTAATCAACTCCTGTAAAAAAAGACAGATTAAGAAGAGGAAAAAGAAGCAAACACTTATTATGATGTATATTTTACATGGGAAATACACATAGAATGAGTAATTCTAAAAGGTGACTTTGAATTCCAACTTAACATCTTCAACAAAAAATGCTAAATTTTTAGAGAATTGACAAGTGAAGGGAAAGGACTTTGATTCTCTAGGAGGAGAAAATCATGGGAAAGCGAACAAACAGCAGATAAAGAGTAGTTAGTAAAGCTTGTTATTTAAATTCTGCTGGTGCTCCAAAAAACAAATAACCCAATCAATAAATGGGCCAAGGACCTGAACAGACACTTCTCAGAAGAGGACATACAATCAATAAATACATGAAAAAATGTTCATCATCTCTAGCAATTAGAGCAATGCAAATCAAAACTACTCTAAGATATCATCTCACTCCAGTCAGAATGGCAGCTATTATGAAGACAAACAATAATAAGTGTTGGCGAGGATGTAGGGGGAAAAGGTATACTCATACACTGCTGGTGGGACTGTAAATTGGTGCAGCCAATATGGAGAGCAGTATGGAGATTCCTTGGAAAACTTGGAATGGAACCACCATCTGAGCCAGCTATCCCACTCCTGGGTCTGAATCCAAAGGACTTAAAAACATCATACTACAGGGATACAGCCACATCAATGTTTATAGCAGCACAATTCACAATAGCTAAACTGTGGAACCAACCTAGATGTCCTTCAGTAGATGAATGGATTTAAAAAATGTGGCATATATACACAATGGAATAGCACTCAGCAATAAAAGAGAACAAAATAATAGCATTTGCAGGTAAATGGATGGAGTTGGAGAAGATAATGCTAAGTGAAGTTAGCCAATCCCAAAAAAACAAATGCCGAGTGTTTTCTCTGATATAAGGTGACTGACTTATAGTAGGGTAAGAAGGGAGAGCATGAGAGGAATAGATGAAAGATGAACTCTAGATAGGGCAGAGGGGTGGGAGGGTAATGGAGGAGGCTAGGGGTAAGCAATGATGGTGGAATGTGATGGACAATATTATCCAAAGTACATGTATGAAGACATGAACTGGTGTCAACATTTATATACAACCAGAGATATGAAAAACTGCGCTGTATATGTGTAAAAAGAATTGTAATATATTCCACTGTCATTTTTTAAAAAAATAAAACAAAAATAATAATATTAAAAATTAAAAAAAAATAAATTCCTCTGGTGCCAACCTTTGTCCTTCCTGGTAGAGGGGAGGAGGGCACCTTTGTCTTTGTAAATCTGTGTCCTACTTCTAGGGAAACAGGGAGAGCAGAGAACTTTTCTCAAATCTGCTGTTTCTCAATGATCTTCAGCTTAAAACAGACCTTATGTCAATATGACATATTTTGCAATGGCATGTTCTGATTGCCTATCACCTGATGTCTATACAATCTGCCATAATATCTACATATCTTTATTGTACAAATGAAAGAATGATGGACAGATGAATGTGTGTAGCAAAAAGAATGAAAGGTAATCCATTTTCAAGAATAATTATCTTTGGGAGATAATACTTCTAGTGTTGCCTAAGTTGTTCTTCTGTGTTTTTCTTCTTACTAACTTTTGAAGACTTTTTGAAGGAGTTGAATTAATCTTTGTGGGCCTGGATCTCTCCTATGGAGACAATAGAAATCTACACCCTTTCTAAATAAGGCAGGACAGGGGGGGTTGCTCCAGGGTCAAACCAACTTTGTACCTTTGTATGACATGGATTCTTAGCCCCGCCTAAGGTTTTATCTACAACATTCTACCAGACTAAATGTTTTCAAAGTAGATACAAAAACAATGTAAATTCTAGAACTCTGTGTAAGGGTTCTGTATACCTGTTATGGTTTAGATGTGAGGTGCCCCCTAAAAGCTCATGTGTGGTGAAATACAAGAACATTCAGAGGTGAAATGACTGTTATATGTCTTAACCTAACCAGTGGGTTAATCCTCTGATAGGGATCAGCTTGGTGATAACTGTAGGCAGGTTAGATGTAGTTAGAGGAGGTGGGTAATTGGGGACATGCCTTTTGGGGTATATTTTGTCCCTTTTTATTTTGTCCCTGGCGCGCTGTCTTGCACGTGCACTCTCTCTCTTTCTTGCCCTCACTCTCTCTCTCTCTCTCTCCTTCCTGGTTGCTATGTCCTGAGCTGTTTTCCTCTGTCACACCCTTCTGCCATGATGTTCTTCCTCACTCAGGCCCAGAGCAAGGGACTTTGTGTGAGTTTGTGTGTGTGTGTGTGTGTGTGTGAGAGAGAGAGAGAGAGAGAGTTTGTGGTACTGGGGATTGAACCCAGGAGCACTCAACCACTGAGCCACATCCCCAGCCTTTTTTATATTTTATTTAAAGACAGGGTCTCGCCTCGCTAAATTCCTGAGGTTGGTTTTGACCTCACGATCCTCCTGCCTCAGCCTCCTGAACTGCTGGGATTACATGTGTGCTCCACCACACCTGGCCCTGCTGAGGGCTTTTTGTCTGTTTCACAGCAATAGTGAGAAAGAGAGGGCAAGAGAATGCCACAGTGGGCCAACTTGCTTTTAATCATCAACAACAACAACAACAAAAAACCCTCACTCCCATGATAACACAAATCCACTCATGAGGGCAGAACCCCCATAACCTAATCACTTCTCCCAGGTCCCACTTCTCATACTTCTGCGTTAGACATCAAGTTTCCGATACAGGAACTTTGAGGAATGCATTTACTCTACAGCCAAATCTTTCTACATTTCCAAATGCCCAGGCATTTTAATTTCTATTGTCATATCAATCAAAACTCAATGCATGTAACAGTAGAATCTACTGGAACAAGTCTAGTTAACAATGGACAGCCATTTTACCCAGCAGAGGTTCGCCAAACTCTGCCAGACAGAGGGGTGTGTGTGTGCTTATGTGGGTGACAAGGGTTGCATGTGTGTATGAGATGGGTTGTGGGTTTGTGTGTGTGTGTGTGTGTGTTAGAGAGAAAGAGAGGAATGGGGGTGTGTGTATGAGAGACTGGATTACATGGGTTATATGTGAATATATGTGTAAAAGAGGGGTTGTGGGTGTGTATGTGTGTGAGGCAAGGGTTTTGTGTGTTACAGAGTTTGTGTATGTGACAGGTGTTGTGTATGCATGTGTGTGTGTGTGTGTGTGTGTGTGAGAGAGAGAGAGAGAGAGAGAGAGACATACACCAGTGTTTAGATTCAGGACTGATGTAACAGCTCTGCAGCGTGGGTGCACATGTGTGTTCAGGGATGAGAGAGACTGGCACATGCTGGCTAGAATGTTCTGGGATTGTAAACCATTTTATAGCATTTTTTAAGAGTTCCCAAATTGAAGCTTATAGTGAGAGAAGAAGAAAAAAAGCAACAATCTTCTGGCTTGATAGATGGGCCAAGAACAGCATGTGAAGGGAAAAAAAATTGAATTTCAAAGGACATTTGTTTCACCTTTTAAGGCATACTTGGAAAATTAGCCAAAAGATGACATTTTAAAATGCTTCTCTTTTATAATGGCTGCCCAATATTAGCCTTCACCCTGCCAATGAGCACATTCAGGAGATAAAACCATCAACCCAGAAAAATACCAACTGTCAGAAGGGACTGACACATGGCAACCCCAGTCAGTTCAGGCACAGAACACCCCCAAATCACTTTCCTTTGCCTTGTGATTTTCTTTCTGCCATCCTTAAAATATTTAGAATGTGTCCATTTTTACAAGTGCTTCCGTCCTCACCAATACAGGTCACATAGAACAACCCCCTTTGTTTGTATGAAAACTCACTCAGCTGGTTCTTTCCCAATAAAAGCAGTGCACACTTGTCCTCCCTTCGTACGTCCCTAATTCTATCAATAAACTCTAACAGGATTACTCCTGTGTTTCATCTCCCAAAGCCTTTTCCCACTAATTCATTGGAGGATTGCTAGTTCACACTATTTCAAGAGTCCAGATAATTGATTGATGCTGACTGGTATTATCCCATCTCTAGAGAAAATTGAACAAAAAGAAATGGAATTAAATCACATCTCGGAGGAAATTCTGAGACAGAAGAGAAAATCTCGAGTATATAAATCAAATGTTACAATGGTTTCTATGAAGGTTATAGAATACCAATCATCAAAGTTCTTTAAGAGGGAGTTAAACCTATCAGTAAAGCCCCAATTGCCTTGGAAGAAGTGATCTCGAATGAATGTCCTCTTGATAATTCTTTCACAAAAATACTATATATTATAGCAGCAAACGGTGCCAACTGCCTACCCAGTTTCTCTCCCTCCCTCCCTCCTGTATCATCAGTTTCTCCTTTCTACTTGATCATGTTCTAGTGACTACTGGAAGAAATCTAAGATGGAAGAGAAAGAAGAGAGGGAGGAAGGAAGGAAGGACCCATCCTCTCCTACCTATATCCCCTTTTAGCTACCTTCTTACTTCCTGAAGTTTTCTATATCCTCACTTGCCATTCTCACCTGGAGCCTCGTCTTGCCACTCATTTACACCACTTGAATGAGACCACTTGCTGAATCAGGAAAAGTCTCCTTATCATCAAATCCAAGGTGGCTTCTCAGTTCTTACCTGATCTTTTGCAGCATTCAGTGCTCAATCCACTCCCTTCCTTAAAACTGTCTACCTTTGGCTTCTGTGAACCCATGTTCTCTTAGTTTTCCTCCTCTTTCGTTAGTCCTGCTTTTTCTTTGCTGGATGCTTCTCGGATCAGCCTAGGAGAGCTACAGAAATCAATCCTGGGATTCATGGTAAACAAAATAGTTACTGCCAAGTTGTGTGTATCCTATTCTCTGGGCCATGGGAGTGTTTCACTTTCTGTGGCAAAAGAGACTGTGCAGAGGTGATTAGGGATCTTGAGACAGAGATGACCCTTGATTAACCAGATAGACCCAAGGAAAATTCCAAAGATCCTTAGAAGGGAAAGAGGGAGGCAGGAGAGTCAAGAGTCAGAAAAAGATGTGACGATGAAAACAGGGATTGGAATACGCAGGAAGGGGCTACAGCCAGTGGAATGCAGGCAGCCTGAAAAGATGAGCAAAAAAATTCTGCCCTGGAGATTCCAGAGGGAGCTCAGCCCCACCAACCACAGTTTCCATCCATCCCAGGCTTCTCCTCAGGAGTAACCCACCTTGTTGCTCCTGCCAAAAACCTAGAGCTTACTCGCAGATTTCCTCTTCTGCTCACTCCACATCCAGTCTATAAGTAAATGCTGTCGACTCAGCATTCAAACCACACCCCAAATGCATTTGCATCTCTGCATTTCTGCAGCTTCTTCTGCAGTTCAAGCCACTGCCATCCCTCACATGAAATATGGCAACCACCTTCCACCATCTGTTCCCCACGCAGCGGCTAGCAGTACTAATGGTCTAATACAAACTAGACTATGTCACACCCTGTTTAAAACCCATCCACGGTTTCCCATTGCACTTAGAATGAAACTCAACCTCCTTAGGATAGCTTTCAGAGCCTCCACCACCTCTTCCTCACTCTCCATCCTTGTTCCATACCCGACTTGCCACACGCTGGCTACACTGGCCTTCTTTTGATCGTGCCAATATTCATTTTGCTTAGGACATCTCCTCTAGGCGTTCTGTCTGCCTAAAATGCTCTTCTCCTGCTTTTCTTTCTCAATCTTTAGGTCTCATCTCAAATGTCACCTCCTCATGGGGCCTTCCTTGATCACCCTATATAAAACAGCCATTCAGTTATTCTCCATGGCAAAGTATGTATCCTTACCTGGCATTTTTCCTATGAGTTTATTCTGTTTCCTTCAGGGGAATGTAAAAGTCACAACAATGGGGGCTTTGGGGGCTTCTTTAGGGCTGTGTGCCCAGGTCTTTGAAAACTGCCTATCATATAGTATGTGTTCAATAAATATTTGTTGTGTGAATGAAACTTTTACCTGGGACCTGTGGTTATAATTAGGAACTGCCTTACCTCGTCCTGACTACAAGATGTCTTCACTATCATTATTCATAATAAGTAGTTATATTTGATTCGCCATTTATTTTTTCTCTCTCTTCCATTAGATGTGAAGTCTTTGAATACAGGAACTATGAGACTGGTGTAGTGAGAGACTAGGATGTTCCAGGCAGTCAATCACCACAGTTGAATGAATAAATAAGTCAAACACCCAATTAATGAATCCACAAATGAATGAATGAATGAATGAATGAATGAATAAAACAGGAGAGTAGCTTGCTCTGTCACAACATCCTCACTGTATCTTCAGCTGTTGCCACAATACCCAGAGAGGCAAAAAAAAAATTAACACAAGTTTAGGCAAGCCTGTTGTTACGGTTTAGAGATTAGGTGTCCCCCAAAAGCTCATGCATGAGACAACAAAAGAAAGCTTAGAGGTGAAATGACTGGGTTATGAGAGTCTTAACCTAAGCAGTGCATTGATCCCCTGATAGGATTAACTGGGTGGTGACTGTAGGCAGGTCCGGTGCTGCTGGAGCAGGTGGGTCACTGGGGCATGACTTTGGAGTATATATGTTGTCTCTGAAGACTGGAGCACTCGTTCTTTCTGCTCTTGGTGGCCATGGCCTGACCTGCTTTCCTCTGCCACACTCTACTGCCATAATTTTCTGCCTCACTTCAAGCCCCAAGGAATGGAACTAGCTATCTAGTGACTGAGACCTCTGAAACTGTGAGCCCCAAAATAAACTTTTCCTCCTAAAATTGTTCCTGTCAGGTCTTTTGGTTACAGCAGTGAAAAAGCTGAGCAAAACACCTGTGTTTTCTACAGGGATTGTTTAGATGACTCTTAGTCAGTCCAGTTGTCAGGCAGGGTCCACCTGAACTAAGTTATCAATGAAAAATAACATCCTATGGATTCTCTGCTTAAGAACACTATAGAAGGGATAAAAAGAGTTGTGGATAATCCCTCAACCCTCATTTCATAATAAGATTGAGGTGCAGTTTACTAAATATACTAATATACTAAAAGCCATAGAATTATAGAGTGGATTCAGAGCGCATTCTCCTTTAATAATAATAATAGTTGCATCAGCATTTGTACAGCTATTATCAGAGATAATTTAGTAAGCTCTAGAAACTTTATTTTATTTTATTTTTGTTTTCATTTTTTTTTTGCATCACAATTTTTATTCCTCATATGTGCACAATTTTTCATATCTCTGGTTGTATATAAAGTATGTTCACACCAATTCGTGTCTTCATACATGTACTTTGGATAATAATGTCCATCACATTCCACCATCCTTACTAATCCCCTGCCCCCTTCTTTTCCCTCCCACCCCTCTGCCCTATCTAGAGTTCGTCTATTCCTCCCATGCTCCACCTCCCTACCCCATTATGAGTTAGTCACCTTATATCAGAGAAAACACTCGGCATTTGTTTTTTGGGGATTGGGTAACTTCACTTAGCATTATCTTCTCCAACGCCATCCATTTACCTGCAAAAGCCATGATTTTGCTCTCTTTTATTGCTGAGTACTATTCCATTGTGTATATATGCCATATTTTTTTGTATCTGTTCATCTACTGAAGGGCATTTAGGTTGGTTCCATAGTTTAGCTATTATGAATTGTGCTGCTATAAACATTGATGTGGTTATGTCCCTGTAGTATGCTGCTTTTAAGTCCTTTGGGTATAGACCAAGGAGAGGGATAGCTGGGTCAAATGGTGGTTTCATTCCCAATTTTCCAAGGAATCTCCATACTGCTTTCCATATTGGCTGCACCAATTTGTAGTCCCACCAGCAGTGTATGAGTGTGCCTTTTCCCCACATCCTCACCAACATTTATTGTTGTTTGTCTTCATAATAGCTGACATTCTGACAGGAGTAAGATGAAATCTTAATGGAAATCCATATGCAACAAAATGAATTAAACCCCTATCTCTCACCATGCACAAAACTCAACTCAAAGTGGATCAAGGACCTAGGAATTAAACCAGAGACTCTGCGTCTAATAGAAGAAAAAGTAGGCCCTAATCTTCCTCATATTGGATTAGGTCCTAACTTCCTTAATAAGACTCATATAGCATAAGAATTAAAACCAAGAATCAATAAATGGGATGGATTCAAACTAAAAAGTTTCTTCTCAGCAAAAGAAAAAATCTGTGAGGTGAATAGAGAGTCTACATCTTTTTTTTATTGTTGGTTGTTCAAAACATTACATAGTTCTTGATATATCATATTTCACACTTTGATTCAAGTGGGTTATGAACTCCGATTTTTACCCCGTATACAGATTGCAGAACCACATCAGTTACACATCCATTGATTTACATATTGCCATACTAGTGTCTGTTGTATTCTGCTGCCTTTCCTATCCTCTACTATCCCCCCTCCCTTCCCCCCCCTCTTCTCTCTCTACCCCCTCTACTATCATTCATTTCTCCCCCTTGTATTATTTTTCCCTTTCCCCTCACTTCCTCTTGTATGTAATTTTGTATAACCCTGAGGGTCTCCTTCCATTTCCATGCAATTTCCCTTCTCTCTCCCTTTCCCTCCCACCTCTCATCCCTGTTTAATGTTAATCTTCTTCTCATGCTTTTTGCCCCTACTCTGTTCTTAGTTACTCTCCTTATATCAAAGAAGACATTTGGCATTTGTTTTTTTATGGATTGGCTAGCTTCACTTAGCATAATCTGCTCTAATGCCATCCATTTCCCTGCAAATTCTATGATTTTGTCATTTTTTAATGCAGAGTAATACTCCATTGTGTATAAATGCCACATTTTTTTATCCATTCGTCTATTGAAGGGCATCTAGGTTGGTTTCACAGTCTTGCTATTATGAATTGTGCTGCTATGAACATCGATGTAGCAGTGTCCCTGTAGCATGCTCTTTTTAGGTCTTTAGGGAATAGACCGAGAAGGGGAATAGCTGGGTCAAATGGTGGTTCCATTCCCAGCTTTCCAAGAAATCTCCATACTGCTTTCCAAATTGGCTGCACCAATTTGCAGTCCCACCAGCAATGTACAAGTGTACCCTTTTCCCCACATCCTCGCCAGCACTTGTTGTTGTTTGACTTCCTAATGGCTGCCAATCTAACTGGAGTGAGATGGTATCTTAGGGTGGTTTTGATTTGCATTTCTCTGACTGCTAGAGATAGTGAGCATTTTTTCATGTACTTGTTGATTGATTGTATATCCTCCTCTTAGAAGTGTCTGTTCAGGTCCTTGGCCCATTTGTTGATTGGGTTATTTGTTATCTTATTGTCTAATTTTTTGAGTTCTTTGTACACTCTGGATATTAGGGCTCTATCTGAAGTGTGAGGAGTAAAGATTTGTTCCCAGGATGTAGGCTCCCTATTTACCTCTCTTATTGTTTCTTTTGCTGAGAAAAAAACTTCTTAGTTTGAGTAAGTCCCATTTGTTGATTCTAGTTATTAACTCTTGTGCTATGGGTGTCCTATTGAGGAATTTGGAGCCCGACCCCACAGTATGTAGATCGTAGCCAACTTTTTCTTCTATCAGACGCCGTGTCTCTGATTTGATATCGAGCTCCTTGATCCATTTTGAGTTAACTTTTGTGCATGGCGAGAGAAAGGGATTCAGTTTCACTTTGTTGCATATGGATTTCCAGTTTTCCCAGCACCATTTGTTGAAGATGCTATCCTGGATAAACAAAAGTTAAAAGAATTTGCAGCTAGAGCGCCTACATCTTGGGAGCAAATCTTTACCCCTCACACATCAGATAGAGTACTAATATCTAGGGTATATAAAGAACTCAAAAAGCTAAACACCAAAAACACAAATAGCCCAATTAATAAATGGGCCAAGGACCTGAACAGACACTTCTCAGAAAAGGATATACAATCAATTAACAAATATATGAAAAAGTTCATCATCTCTAGCAACTAGAGAAATGCTCTAGAAACTTTACTAAGAGCTTTATTTACAGTGTGGCATCATTATTCCTCTTCACTTATGTTATTTTACAGATAACATAAGTGAGGTTAAAGAACACAAGATTCTGTGGTTATTATATGGCAGATCCAAGATATATGTTGATCTAACTCCTGAGCCTTGTGTGCAACTACTGTGCCATCCTGAATTCACCAGAGTGGGCAGGGCTGGGACAGACTTTCTTAGGTGGTTCTCACAGAACCCTCTTCTACATGGCTCCCATCCCACCTGGCCTGTTCTCTGCTGAGGTGTCTAGATGCTTTATATTTATTCCAGGTCTCTTATTAGCAAGACTTGAGTCTCTGCCTATGCACTTATTTTAAGGACTGATTTTGCCACATCCTAAGTCCCACAAATCTGGCTTTACTCCCCTCCAACAGGTTTTGGGCAATATTGGGTGCAGCCGCTTGATGCTCCTTAGCTTTCTGAGTTATGTGCTCTGCAGCTGGGCTCCCTTGGCCAGGCTTTCTGATAGGTCCCCTTCTCTGTAACTGAGCTCTAGCAGCAGGGTTAGCATATTTCAAAGTCCCTTTGATGGAAGAATGTATATCTGCTTGAAACGGAAAGTGTAAATGACTTCCTGTTGGGCAGAAACATGGAAAGAGTCGCACTACCTTTGAGCCATTTACTAACTGTGCATAAAATGGTAAATCACTTTGTGCCTGATTTTGTATGTTATTCTAGAATACTATAAGGAACGGGGGTTTTTAATCACATTTGTTAAATTCTAAATTAAAAACACTTTCATAAACTAAGTCATTAGGCACTTTCATTTCTTAATTATTTCAACCCCACTGCTCAGAACAAAAGCTCTATTGTGTATTTTCACCCAGATGATACTCCTCTGAATCAGACAGGAACACATTTGTATTACCATAATGCTTTTGCTTTGGCATGTGACCATTTACAACAAAAGAGGTGAGGACGGCAGGTGAAAGATTGAAACACGTAGTTCTGCTAAATTTTTTTAAAATGTGATTTATATATGTGTGTATGTAAGTGTGTGTGTGTGTGTGTGTGTATTTTTTTAATTTTTTTTACCAGCACCTGTCCTCTATATGATGTGTCTTTATTTGGGGTTTGCACTATTGTGAGTTATGGCCAAACTGGAAGGGAAAGTCACCAAGCTGAGCCACAGTTACCAGTTCTATTTTTGAATAGATATCACCATATTTTAAAATGCTATTTTTTTAATAAAAAAGAATATTAATAAGGAATATGTGGAAAAGCTAGAAAAATGCACTTACATTCCAAACACTAAAACCTCTTGCCTATTTCACTAAATGCAGTAAACTTCCAAATAGAAGCCATGTAGCTTTAAGAACTTTGAGACCCTCGACGTATTAGAAACATAGCCAATCACAGTTATCAAAACAAATGTCTATTTTGCTTAGTGCATAAGACATTGTTTATATCCAAAAAGAAATATTAGAGCTTTGTGGTGTGGCAGCTCCTCACCCTTATCAGTCCTGCAGGAGTGTAATTAAAGACAATAGCAGGAGCAGCTGTATTGAAAACACAAGTCATTTGTCTCCCCTTCCCCCACCCCTTCTGCTCACATAGTTAATGCAACATAACATCAGCTCTATCATCAAGGCTTCTTCAAAAGGCAGAATAATAGAAAACATATATCTATTTCTCACCATGTATTGGGAAACTTAAAGAAATACTTGCTCTTATCTTGCCATTATATTAAACAAATTGAAAGTAATTTAGATCTAAAAACTCAAAAGTTCCTGAGATAGGGCAAGTTTGGGAGAATAAGAAAAAATATCTTCAGGGATAGCCAGCTAGAAAAATGGCTTATCCCCAGTGGCCATATAGCAAATGTAATATCTTCAGGGATAGCCAGAATCTAGAAAAATGGCTTATCCCCAGTGGCCATCTAGCAAATGTTTGCTAATAGGTTCTCCAAGAGTAAAGCCCTGATTTGGAACATTTTCCAGTTTCTGGGGCATAAATACTTCCACCAGGGCTGATTTCAAGCTACTGATGTGGCATCATTAAACACAGAGAATCTGAACTTGGAGTCGGGAAGAGATGCACGGCAAGGTAGCATTTACAGTATGCAGTTGATATAAATAATCTCAGGGACACAGATAAGAGTAAAACAACTAGGAAGTAGTGAATTTTTTATTATCTATATAATGTAATTTGTTGAAATTTTACATAATTTTTAATAATGGCTATTTAATTACCACCTTACAGAATTCCTGAAAACAATCATTTCTCACAAGCCAGTACAAATGAGCTCCAGCCCACCACTACACTCTGCTTGCAATGTTACTACAAGTAATAAATAGCCCTGTAGTGAGGACAGATGAACAAGAATGCGTAATAACATTCATTTTTAACAGTAGAATTTGACCACTTATTTAATCATTTTCCCAACACCTATCTTCCCACCAGAATCTCCCTGAAGCCAGAAAAAGAATAATACAGGAGCAGGCTTACGTGTTGTTACAAAACAATGAAAAAGCCTCAGTTCTTTTCATCAATCAGAAATGCTGAGAATGTACTTTGTAACTGTTTCTGCTTCCCTCGTAAGTACTAGATGCTAACAGGAAATTTTGGCTGCAGCTTGGAGACCTTAGGTTTGTAGTGAGGTCCCAGGCTATGCAAAAGAGGTGATTAAAAAATATTTTTTTAAAAACAGCTACACAGACTTCCATTTCTGAGAAGTTGGAATTGATGTACCTTTTCTTCTTCCTCCCACTAAGTCCAACTAAAAGTCCTGGGATTTACATCTAAAACAGAAAAAAGACTCTGAACAGTGTAGAGGAGCAGACAGACCACTAGGAAATGACAAAGTGGTGACTTGGCTGGCCTTCCCTTCTGCCTCATTTATCTCAGACTACAAGCTAAAGAAGCCAGAACTAATGGATACAGACTGCAAAGGCCCCCAAAAGCCTATGAATGTCCTTCCAAAGGTCCTTGTGATGATGAAACTATTCTAAATTTTACTGTATTGATGTCTGTTAGGGTTTAGATATGAGGTGTCCCCCAGAAGCTCAGAGGTGAAATGATTAGGTTATGAGAACTTTAACCTCATCAGTGGATTAATCCACTAATATGGATTAACTGGGTGGTAACTAGGCAGGTGGGGAGTGGCCAGAGGAGGTAGGTCATTGAAGGCATGCCTTTGGAGTTTATATTTTGTCCCTGGTGAACAAAGCTCTCTGTGTTTCATGTTGTCTATGTCCTGAGTTCTTTCCACCATCATGTTCTGCCTCATCTCGAGCCCAGAGTCATGAAGTTAGCCACCTATGGACAGAGATCTCTGAAAAATAAACTGAGTCAAAATAAACTTCCCCCTCTACATTGTTCTTGTCAGGTCTTTTGGTCACAGTGATGAAAAAGCTGACTGAATTCTAGTCATAATATTGTACTATGTGATTAGTTGGGGATTTTCTTCAATATAGATTTTTTTTTCAGTCCTTGGGATGGAACCTTGGGCTTCATGCGTGTTATATGCAAGCACCCTACCACTGAGCAACACCCCAGCCCAACAAGCACAGAATTTTGTTTGAGATTTTTTTAATTTACCTTCACTGGTACATAAAAAACATAAAAATTGTACAACTTAAAGGAGTAATGTGATGCTTTGATATATATATATACCATAGCTTCACAAGATGTTACCATTGAGGGGAAAATAAGTAAAGGATAGCTGCATTATTTCTTATAAACTATATGTGAATCTAGAGATATCTCAAAATAAAGAGTTTAAAGGAAAAAAATAAACACCAGCTACATGTCTCCTACTCCCTCAGTTCCATCAAGGTTTAAAAGGGTCCTAAGTCAGACAATAGGCGATTTTGGAGAAGCCGTTGGTACATTAATCATGTTGAGATGCTTTTAAAAAGGGAAGATGGAATGGAAACTGAATCTCACTATATCAGTGAAAAGATCTTATGTGCAGAAGACAATCGAAAATATTTCTAGAGCGCATACTTCTCTGGCCCTTTTTTAATCCTCTAATTGAAAAGTTGGCTGTCCCTTACTCACTTAACACACAATAACTAATATGCCAGGTGGACATACCAGAGTCTCTACCAGTAAGGAGCTTTAGAGTTACAGCCATCTGTATGGCTGGTCACAGAGTCAACATCTGAGTCACAATAACAATAGCTAACACTTATTGGGAATCACTAAGGTGATTAACAGGCATCACTTCACATAAGCCTTCCACAACACCACAAGGGAGGCACTACCATCATCTGTATCTCACGAATGACAGAAGCCAAGGCTCGTAGCAAGACCAAAAACTTTCCTGTGGTCATTCTGCTAATATATCATAGAGCCAGAAACAGAAATCATGCCATCCAGACTACAGAATCTAAACTCTTCCCCTGAGTCTGTATTACCTACTACCACGTGTCAGTTTCTAAGCATGAGGTTCAGCATGATACAAAGGTAACAGGAGCCATCCAGGAGGGGGCTGGACTGAGAAGGTCTCCATTCACTTAGACATAAAATAAGAGCTGATAGTAAATAACTTGCTGTAGAAACCAGCACCTGAGATCTGGACCTGAAGCAAAATGTAATTCCAAGCTTCACAAAATGGGGAGGCTGTGATTGCTGCATCCCCAGCCCCAACTGAAAAGGGTCAGGACCAGTAATAATCTGAGCCTTCAACAAGTCCAGCTTCAGGGAGCTGAGGACCAGGCATGAAAGCCCACGAGCCAGCTGTCATTCCAAGTTTACTGATACTGCTGACACCCACTATCTAGTGCATACTCGCTATTAGAATGAAAAAGTCAGAGTTTTCACAATGTGCTGTAGTTTTTCAAAATGGCACCCAATGGGTCTGGAGGACTGTTCTATAAAATTTATGTGTCCTGGATTTAAAACAGAAGATAAGTTCAAAAGAGTTATCATGTCAAAAGCATGAGAAGCTAAGTTTAAGGAGTTTTGAGATATGAGGTCCTGAATGCAGTGGAGGTATAATCAGTACTAAAAAACACATCAAGGACATTTGTGCCCATTTACTAGGAGATGCAAACTGTTCCAAATAGAAAGTCCTCACAAAAACTCAGATTCGATGGAATACAGTAAAATTCTTACATCTGAATACAGTATGTAAAACAGCCTTGAAAATCTCATTTTAACTGTTTATACCATTGTTTATCGCCTGTATAAAAATTCTACCTTGAACAATAAGGGGGGAAAACTACATTTCTTCTGTAATAATGTCTCATGCTCATCAGTATTATGGAAATAAGCATGATATAATTATTAACCTACCCAATTATTGCCCAAGTTGATTAATGTCAGGAGAATACCAGACAAGGTCAGAGGTCATGAAGCCATGGTCAGGGATCAATTGTCACGAAGGTCATTCAGGGTCACTATGTTTCACAATTTCACCTGACCCCTCGCCCCAGAAAAAGCAAGATAGAGGGAGCAAACAGTCCCACTAATAGCAGAGCAGCGACACCACCTCCATACACAAAGAAAACGTATTATTAGGTGATGGCTGGCATTTAATAGGCAATTCATTCAAATGACGGCATTTCATACTCTGTAATTTGATGTGGTTCTCCACTTAACAGCACACTGAGCCAAAGTACATTTCCTGTTTGCATTCAAAAAACCAGTTTCCTTCCCACCAGTATAGCTCTCTGAAGGATGAAGAATGAGGTGAGTGCCTTAGGAAACCACACGGACCTCTGGCCCTGCCAGCCTGTGCCCTCATCTCTCCACCTCCGTCCACCCGCTTCACCTCCAAGAGCCCATTTTGCCCCACGTCGGGGTCTTGCCTCATTTCCTTTCTGCCTCAGAGACACTCTCACCTGGACTTTCTCAGGGAACTTCTTATCCCTTTGTGCTGCTGTTTATCCGTCTCCCTGGTCCTTGCCCCTCCCTTCAGTGTGACCTCCCAAAATGAGCACAAGGCACATTTTTCAGAATGTTTGCTATTTATCACTGTGAGAAAACAAGCAAGCGAGAGTCAAAGTAACAAATGCCATATGAGCTGCAAACTGACAAGGCTCCCCTGGGTTCCCCTAGGAACTGTCCTTTGTGAAGCAGAGTTCTTAGGATGGAGAAGACTCCATATGTTTCCAGAGGAAGAAATGCATTAGCAATTAGTAAACTCAAGCAGCCTTTAGAAAACAGGAGCAAGAAAATGAGGAGAGGACTCTGTATATTTATATAGAATGATCTGGAAAATGTTTTAGATGAAAGCTAAGTAGACAACAGACACATTTTGTGTAAAAAAAGGAATATATATATATATATATATATATATATATATATATATATATATATATATATATAAATTGATCCAGTACCTTTTTTATTTACTTATTTTTATGTGGTGCCAAGGATCAAACCCCGTGTCTCACACGTGCTAGGCAAACGCTCTGCCATTGAGCTACAGCCCCAGCCCTGAGAAATATATATTTAAATGCTTTTACTCTTAAAGGCTTAAAATACTTCTCGAATGGTAAGGTACCAACAGATAACACAGGTTATCTCTATGGAAGGAAAATGAACAGCTGGGGGACCTTGGCAAAAAAAAAAAAAAAAAAAACAGCCCCCTTCAGTCACTTTCATAGCTTATGGAATTGCATTCTTTTCCTCTCTCAGTCCCTTTACAGGTGAATATATTCACTACTCAATAGCTACAGAGACAGCAGATAGATCCTAATGTGAAGAATCTGCAGAGATCATGCAAATCTCTGGCATGAGAAACATGATCCTCCTCCTTTTCTCCCGTGGGCTCCTCTCTCTTCACAGGTCCATTCTCCAGGGGATTGATATGAAGTTTTAATGCATTTCTGAAGTAGAAGAAAAATATAGGAGACTCTAACTAGTTCCCTCTTTTTCCCCCAACCCTGCCTTTCTTTACATAAAGCCTTCCTCTTAAAACTAAAATTTGAAGAAAGCTCCTGAGAGATGGTTAATGCCCTACTGACTGTTAAAACTGCATTTTAAAACTTTTAGAAGACTTGGTGGGAACATACCGCTGCTCCCAAGGTTTTTCATCTTTACACAGTGCTATGATCTGAATGTTTGTGTCCCCCTAAAATCCTCCTAATGACATTAGGAGGTAGGGCCTTTGAGAGCTAATTGGGTCATGAAGGTCAAATTTTCATGAATGTGACTAGTGACCTTATTCGCCCCTTTCCTTCATATGAGGACATTGAAAAGACAGCTGTCCATGAGCCAGAAAATGGGCCCTCACCAGACACTAAAACTGCTAGCAACTTGATCTTGGACTTCTTAGCCTCCAGAATTGTGGGAAATAAGTTTCTGTTGTTTATAAGACACCTTTTCATGATATTTTGTTATAGTAGCCCAAGTGGGCATGTGAGTGCCACCAGTAATACTAAACTACCTAAAGTTTAGACTTTCCCTAATGATTAAGCTGAATGTCTAAGCAAGTCTTTTTAAGAAGGTAAAAGATAGTCTCCTGCACATAACATCCTCCTTCCATCAAGCATCTTTCCAAAGAAAATAAACACCCTCAAGTTTCATAAGAAAAATTTGATCTAAAAAGAATTAGTTGCTGCAGATAGTCCTCAAATTCTGCTATAATTTTGAAAATACGCTTCCTTTTTTATTTTTATTTTTTTTTAGCTTTTAGGTGGACACAATATCTTTATTTTATTTTTATGTGGTGCTGAGGATTAAACCCAGTGCCTCATGCATGCCGGGCAAGGACGCTACCACTTGAGCCACATCCCAAGCTCCTTGAAAATATGCTTCTTGAGGAACAAAAAAGCCATCTGCAATATTAGTTCAATGAAAAACTGAGAACTCAGACCTATCATAGAAATCAGAGCAAAAGCCAATATCTTTCATTTCTGTAGGGCTCTAATTGACTTTAAAATGTTTGTCAATTGAATAGTAACTCATATTGTTGGCAACTATTTGCTTTCATCCCTGAAACAGAATTATACATTCTCATCATCTGCTCTGACTCCTGCAGACAGAGCACATCTCCCTGTCCATTGGCGGATTTGGCCATGAACTTGACTTGGCAGTGCGTGCCGGCAGAAATGACAGTGCATTTACTCCAAAGAGGAGCTAATTTAAGAGGCCTGCTCTTGCTTTTTCATTCATTTCTCAAAAACAGTGTGTCCTAGATGGGATGTGCCTTCAGCCTGGATCCCGAAATGAAGACCCATGGAAAAGAGCCTCAACCATGGCTGCAACCACAGGTAACCTGCAGCAATAGAAAGAAAGCTTCAGCCCTCCACAAAGGACATGCAATGAGGTAAAGAAATAGACCTGTTATTAGCTGCTGAGCTTTAGGGAGTGCTTTTTTTCACAGATTAGATGACTAAAGTAAGAAACAAATTATGGCAAGCTCATCTCAAGAATGCACCAATTCATATCTGTGTTCTAGGAAACAGGGAGAAGAAATTAATATGCACAGAGCAGTTGCTCTAGGTCAATCATTGTTCTAGGGGTTTTCATGAAATTGTCCTTCAGGATAACAAAAATAACTTCTTGAGTCTCATAGAAAATGAGAGGCCAGGGTTTTACAAGTTCCAAGTACATTTACAAAGCCGGCTGTTTTAGTCAGCTCTTTCATCACTGTGACCAAACGACCTGATGAAAACAATTTTAGAGGAAGAAAAGTTTATTTAGGGGCTCATGGTTTCAGGGGTCTCAATCCATAGACATCAGGCTCCATTGCTTTGAGCCTATGGTGAGGCAGAACACGATGGCGGAAGGATGTGGTAGAGAAAAGCAGCTCAGGACACCACTGCCAAGAAGCAGAGAGAGGTGGGCTCACAAGAACAAAATATATACCCCCAAAAGCATGCCCCAGTGACCTACCTCCTCTAGCCATACCCTACCTTCCTACAGTTACCACCCGGTTAATCCCTATCAGGGCATTAACACACTGATTATGTTAAAACTCTCAAAATTTAATCATTTCACCTAGAATTTTCTTGCATTATCTCACACATGAGCTATTGGGGGACACCTAATATCTAAACATAATACCACCATTGTACATGAGTTATTTACTGGAAACTTTAATAAAAATAAAATTTACCATATTGCTTATAGATACATTTTCAAAGTGGTAAATATCAGGCCTGTTTTTTCATAACATGGCTGATATTTTTAATGTGCCAAGAATTATTAGGACTATTTTCAGAAAAGACTGTCTTCCAATTCACTAATGCCTGAAGCTTTTAATTTTAGAGAACAAACCTATTTTTATTTTCTATTTTTACCCATATAACATTACCTAGTTACTAAGAATCTTGGAATTCTTCCATTTTTATGGGCAATCTCCAGTTAAAAATTTGGCTTTCTCTTTATGTTTCCATAAATTTGATTAAGATGCCTATAAGTATAATGAGAGTGATATGAATCTGATGAATATGTGTCTTCCAAAAGTTTGTCAGTGTAATAGAGATAGCATCAAAGGATTTCCAGTCATCAGTGTCCAGTATTATTAAAGTTCAATACTGTCACATTATGACGCAGGCATTGTTTGGGAAGGGAACTACATCTGGTGTTTGATAAATGAATATCAAATAAAGAAGAGTAGAATTTCATTTATTCAGGCTGAAGGGAAGTATCTAAATATAGGCAGAGTCAACTGTAATATTCTGAAGCAAAATTACCTTCATGTCTTTTCTGATTTGAAAGAAAAACAGAAGTAGAAATGTTTTCTAGTATGTCTTCTAGTGATGTAATATTTTTAACTATTTTTATGACATTTAAGCTATATACCTTTGAATAGAACAAGAAACCTATAAACTTACCAATCTTTTTATTTCTAGGTAAAGGATGATGAGAAGTTGGACCAGAATTAAAAATATGGTATTAGAAAAAGTTTACAGAGGCCATTTTTTCCAAAGTACATCATTAAAATTCAATGCTATGAACACTTGCTTAATGTGTGCATTATTATATCTGTATATGAAATAAAGGCATAGATTGGAAATTTTTAAAGGTAAGTTTAGATGAGGGGATTACAGGTGATGTCCTGGTTTATAAATCTTTTATTATTGTCATAATAATGTTTTAAACAATTACAAATGATTGTTGCTATCATTGTTGTAGTTCATAAGCTAATTTTAATGTCCTAATTATATACATTGATTTTAATAAATGTAAGTAATTCATGTGCTCTTCATAAAACCTACATTGTAAGAGAGTTAAAAAAAATTCAAAGTAAACCTGTCACGTTCTTAAAAAAATTCCAAGGTCTTTAAATCTTTTGTCTACACATATTTATGTGAAGGGGCGGGGGTGGAGCCCCCCTTCCAGAGGTGGATGATGCATACTTTTAGGATAACCAAGAAAAACTGACAGCTGAGGACAATCGAAAGCTGGATAGAATGTTTTAAAATGTTTGAAATGTCTTGGCCTCAAAGAATTACCAAGATGGTGAGATACTACAGGACCCAGTCCTAGGAGAAGAGGGAACCCAAGTGGGGTAGTTACAGAATTCAGGGCAAATTGCCAATTCTGAAAATGAAAATGACACATGAGAAGGCAAGGCAAAGAGCACCATTTTCTCAAAGGACCAGGGCAACAAGCACTTGTGTGAGTTCAAGACCTCCCCGTGTTACTAGCAAGAGTCAGGATCAGGTTCAAGTTCAACAGGTGTGGGGAAATGAACATGGCAAACACCCAGGTAAGCAAGTGGGCAGAAATTTTATTTATTTATTTATTTATTTAATTGGGGGCAGGGGTACTGGGGATTGAACTCAGGGGCGCTTGACCACTGAGCCACATCCCCAGCCCTATTTTGTTTTGTTTTGTTTTTAATTTAGAGACAGGGTCTCACTGAGTAGCTAAGCACCTCGCCTTTGGTGAGACTGGCTTTGAACTTGAGATCCTCCTGCCTTAGCCTCCCAAGCCACTGGGATTACAGGTGTGCATCACTGCACCTGGCAGGAATCTTATTTTTAAAAAAGAAAGTGATAAAAAAAAAAAGGCTCAGAACTCCTGGCTGAACTCTGGGAGAGGCAAGGATACCATTTCAGTCTTACAGGATTCCTTCTTTCAATGGCATATAAGTTGATAAGCTCTCCTGAATGATTCTTTTATTATTATTCTTTTTAAGATATACAGACAGCTGAGTGTATTGTGACATGTTGTACACCCAAGGAGTATAACTTATTCTAGTTAGGATCCCATTCTTGTGGTGGTACCTGATATGAAGTTTCACTGGCCGCGTATTCATATATGAACATAAGAGAGTTATGTCCAATTCATTCCACTGTCTTCCTATTCCCAGTCCCTTCTCTTCCCTTTATTCCTCTTTGTCCACTTCAATGAACTTCTATTCTTCCCTCACTCTTATTGTACGTTAGCATACACCTATCAGAGAGAACATTTTGCCTTTGGTTTTGGGGGATTGGCTTATTTCACTTAGAATAATAATCTCCAGTTCCATTTATTTACCAGCAAAAGTCATAAAAATCATTCCTTTTTATAGCTAAGTAATATTCCATTGTATAAATATGCCATGTTTTCTTTATCCATTCATCTGTTGAAGGGCACCTAGGTTGGTTCCATAGCTTAATTATTGTGAATTGAGCTGCTATAAACATTGATGTGGCTGTGTCCCTGTAGTATGCTGATTCCCCAAGGAGTGGGATAACACGGTCAAATGGTGGTTCCATTCCAAGTTTTCTAAGGAATCTCCATACCGCTTACCAGAATGGTTGAACCAATTTTCAGTGCCACCACCAATGTATAAATGAACCTTTTTCCCCACATACTCACCAACATTGTTACTTGTATTCTTGATAATTGCCATTCTGACTGGAGTGAGATGGAATCTCAGGGTAGTTTTAATTTGCATATCTCTAATTGCTAGAGATATTAAATATTTTTCACATATTTGTATTTCTTCTTCTGTGAAATGCCTGTTCAGTTCCTTTGCCTATTTATTGATTGGGTTATTTTTTTTTAATGTTAAGCTTTTTGAGTTCTGTGAACATCCTGGAGATCAATATGAGGTGCAGATGGCTGAGACTTTCTCCTATTCTATAGGCTCTCTCTTCGTGTTCTTGATTGTTTCCTTTGCTGTGAAGAAGCTTTTGGTTTCATACCACCCCATTTATTGATTCTTTCCTGAATGTTTCCTGATATTTCAGTTGTCCCACAGGTTGGATTACATAGTCACTCCAGGAATTGGAAACTTAACGTCCTTTCTGAGAAAAAGGCATGTTAAAATGACTTTTCTTCTGCTTGACCTCTTGTTGACCTTCACATCCCTTCCCTACTCTCAACTGCCCATCCTTTTCTATCTTACCAGGAGAAGGGTCTCAGGTACATGCCATATTCTACACTTCCAGTGAGATTCTGAAAGTCTGTACTCGAGAATAAGGGTGAACTAGAATCAGACTGGCCCTTACAAGGATTGAGGTCCAGATTCCAATCACATCAGTTTCTGAGTAGATTAAGTAGATCTGTACAGATGAGCTACCTGTAAGAGAAAAAAAAAATCTTCCTCAGAAGGCAAAATATAATGCTTCAAATTATCTTTAAAATTTTTCATAAGTACAGTTCAAAAGGAGAAAGAGGTAGAAGGAAAAAGAAAGGCACATTTAAGGTTAATATAGGTCTAGACGTCAAGGGGAGAAAAATAGAAACAAACTCATGAAATGCAAATATTAAAGTATTGAAGGCAGTAAACTATTATTATGGTCAATACATTAAATGAAAAGGTAGAGAATTTCAGAAAAGAACTGGGAATCAGAAAATAAATCAAATGGAAAGTCTAGAACTGGAAAATAAACATTATACATTTGAGAATTCAGTGTATAAGGAGAGATATATACGGTTTCAGAGAGAATTAGTGAAGTAGAAAATCAAAAGAAAATAAGCTGAAGTTTGCAGAAACAAAGTGATTATAAGATATAGAGAAGAACATTAAAAATACATGGAAAGAAAATAGATGGGGGATAGTTAAATGGTCTAAGAAGAAGGGCAGGGAAAATAAAGCAGAAGAGATATTTGAAGACACAATAGTGAAAGCTTTTCCAAAAATCACAATAGCACTAAGAAGTGCTACAAACTTCAAGAACAAATGCAAAAAAAAAAAGAAAAGAAAAAAAAGACACCTATACCTAAGTACACTATGGTCAAAGTGCTGAAAAGAGAAAATCATAAAATTAGCCAGAATAAGAGAGACATACAGTTAGCCCTCCCTAACCAAGATTCCACATCCCCAGATTCAAACAGCTTCAAATCCCAAAACTGCATCTGTTCTAAACAAGTACAGCCCTTTATCTTGTCATTATTAAATACAGTATACAGTAAAATGCAATATAACAAATATTTATGTAAGGTTTACATTGCATTGGGTATTATAAGCAATCTAGAGAAGATTGAAGTATTTGGAAGGGTGTGCATAGATTATATGCAAATGCTATGCCATTTTATATAAGGGCTTGAGCAGGTTTGGTATCTGTAGGGGTCCTGAACCAATGTCCTGCACCAGGGAGGACTGTATTTTTTATAAGAACAATAATAATACCATGAGCTAATTTCTCAACAGGGAAAAAAAAGCAAGAAGACAAAGGAATATTTTCAAAGTACTAAAAGAAAATAACTCCCAACAAAGAATTCTATATCCTTCAAAAATATCTTTCTAAATTTAAGGCAGATTACTTTTCATACAAAAACTGAGAGCATCTGTGATCATCAGAAATACACTCATGAGAATTCAGGTACAAATGGGAGGTGTTCAAGGAGAAAGGAAAGTGACCCTAGAAAGGAGCATCAAGATGCAGGACAGAATGCAGAACAATGGAAAGAATAAAGAATGTCAGCATATCTAAGTGGATATTGACTACAAAGTAATAGTAATAATGTTGTATGGAGTTGGCTATGAGTTGGCTCATTTGTGAGACAATGCAAGAAGGTTTAGAAGTACAATGATTGGGTTATGAGAGCCTTAATCCTATTAGCTGTTAATCCCATGATTAATCTCAGAAACCATGAACCCCCAAATAAACTTTTCCTCCTAAAATTGTTCTTGTCAGGTCTTTTTGTGGCAAAAAGTTGACTAAAACAGAGTTTTAAAAATAGCATTAAAATCCTTAACAATGTCATAAAAAGCAGATGGGGCTGCTCTACCATCTTTGCATTATGCAAAACTAATAAAAAGTGATTATATGTATAATACTTCAATAAACCAAGGATGCATGTTGTAATCTGTAAGATAATCTCTAGAAGAATAGTAAAAGAAGAGGGGAAATGAAATAAAGCTATATGGTTAATCAGGTCAAGGAATTCCAAAGGGGACAAAAAAGGACATAGACTAACAGAAAAGAATTGAGATAGGTTTAAACACAAGATGTCAATAATACATTGACTGTGAGTGAATCAAATACATAATTAAAAGAGAAGACTGTCCAACTGGATTAAGAATGGACAACTCAATCACATAGAAAATATGCCATAAACAAATGAGGTTGAGAGAAAAGGATGGGAAATTATACAAGCCATGCAAGGGCTGGGAATGTGGTTCCATGGTAGAACACTTGCCTAGCATGCATGAGGCCCTGGGTCTGATCTTCATCTCAAAAAAAATAAAAAGAAAAAAAAAAGAAAGCATAGCTGTGCAAACACTAACCAAGAGAAAGTACAATAGATTGGTCCAGTTGTCCTTCAAAATAGCTGAATCAGCTTATATTTCACAAACAATGTGAAAATTCTCATTTCCTGTGCCCATCTGGATATTCTTTTTCATTTTTGCCAATTAGGTAGGATAAAAGTATAGGTTTATTTTCCAGCTTACTTAATATTAAGTATGAACAGTGGCATTTGTAGTTCTCTTATAAGTTTCCTTTTCATGTCTTGTACCAGAGCAGATGAAAGGGAGAAAACCTGGTACAAATCACAAAGGCCAGGGGGTCAAGGAATTCCAAAGCATACACCATCTTGCTTGTTGTTGTTGTTGTCCTGGGGATTGAACCCAAGGGTATTTGTTATACTGAGATACATCTGCAGCCCTTTTTAATTTTGAGGTAAGGTCTTACTAAGTTGCTAAGGTTAGCCTGGAACTTGTAATTCTCCTGCCTCTGTCCCACAAGTAGCTGAGATTACAGGAATGTACCACTGCAACTCGGCCATTTGGACTTTTTTAACCAATCCTCCCTTTCTGAGGACCCCAAAAATTGTTTCCACCTGAGCCTTCTTCTTGAGAGCCCTTCTTTTATCCATTTTTGTTCTAAGATATTGAATTTTTCATATTGCTTCAGAAGAGCTCTTCACAGGGTTGTCTGTTGTTTTAACTCCACTTATGATGACTTATTTACTTTCAATCTCATTCAGTAATGAAAGAACTAAAGCCATCGATTTTTCTCTGATCGCAGTTTTGGTGATTGTCTATGAGTTTGTTTTGTTTTGTTTTTAGAACTGGGGACTGAACCCAGGGGTGCTCTACCACTGAGCTGAACCCACAGCACTTTTTTTCTTTTTAAGCTTTTATTTTGACATAAGCCTCATTAAATTTTGCAGACTGGCCTTGAACTTGCTATCCTCCTGCCTCAGTCTCCCTGGAATTACAGGCATGTGCCACTGCACCCAGCTCCTATGAGCACTTTCAGGGAGTTTTTCCACCATCATTTTTTTCTACTTATGAAATTTGTTTTTCACCACATCCGGATTTTTTACAAAAATATATGAGAAATAAAATCAGGACACAAATATTCTTAAAATCAGGATATTAGTGTCCTTCAATATTTGCAAAATATTAAAGAAAGCACATAAAAACTATGTGAAGATATTTGCAACTAGAGCAGTTCTTTGCTTGCTTCAATTCAGAAGTTAAAGAAATGATATGTAATTTTGTATAACAATGAGGGTCTCCCTCCATTACCATGCAATTTCCCTTTTCTCTCCCTTTCCATCCCACCTCATGTATCTGTTTAATGTTAATCTTTTCTTCCTGCTCTTCCTCCCTGCTCTGTTCTTAGTTGCTCTCATTATATCAAAGAAGACATTTGGTATTTGTTTTTTAGGGATTGGCTAGCTTCACTAAGCATAATCTGCTCTAGTGCCATCCATTTCCCTGCAAATTCCATGATTTTGTCATTTTTTAGTGCTGCGTAATACTCCATGGTGTATAAATGCCACATTTTTTTTATCCATTCATCTATTGAAGAGGTTGTGAGGGGAATGGGAAAATAAACAAGGAGAGATATGAATTACAGTGGATGGGGTAGAGAGAGAAGATGGGAGGGGAGGGAGGGGGGATGGTAGAGGATAGGAAAGGTAGCAGAATACAACAGTTACTAATAGGGCATTATGTAAAAATGTGGATGTGTAACCGATGTGATTGTGCAATCTGTATTTGGGGTAAAATTGGGAGTTCATAACCAACTTGAATCTAATGTATGAAATATGATATGTCAAGAGCTTTATAATGTTTTGAACAACCAATAAAAAAAAAAAAAAGAAATGATATGGAAGCAGGAAGAGAATTAAGTTCTCAAGGGGAACTTTTAGGCATTAGAGGCAATTGAAATTATATTGTGCTAATTATCAAATAATATTTTTTATTTTTTATTTTATCAAATAATGTTTTAACATAACAGATGTAATCTGACCTAGAAAACAATACCATGGCACTTTTACCTGGCAATTCCAATGCCAGGCTATGGAGACAGGCACCAGCTGTAGCTGGGTCTTGAGAAACTCAAGTGAAAAATACGTTGCCACAAGACACTTCCCTGTGGTCTACTTTATGGGGCTAGAAACCACTTCCACAATTAACAATGTGTATGGCATTGTCTACAGTATAGCATTGACAGCTTAGAAATTGTTGGCATTTCCAGAAGAACCATATGATTGAAATTATTTGAACTGAGGACAACCCATAACTCTTGTTAAATGCTGAGAGATGGGGGATGAGGTGGAGACCCAGAGCAAGACCCGCAGAAATTCAAAATGTAATGAATGAAAGCTGAGGCACAGACCTAATCAAGGTGTTTAATAAATTTTTACATAGCCCCTTTCCAAATGGGAGTTATTTTTGCCAATTTGGTAAAATAATGTTTACAAAATTAATATCTAATCCCCTCCCTCATGAATAGTTATAAAGTCATGTGAAAAAGATCTAATTGTGCTCCATCCAATGAGGGATAGGAGGAGCTGTCTGGCTTGCTATGCCACCTGGGGATAACAAAATAACAAAAGACAGCAAGACATAACTGCAAAAGGGATCTAGATTTAGTCTCACTTCTGGCACTAGTGACCCTGTTTCCTTCAAAGTTTAATTGTAGGGCTGGGGCTATAGCTCAGCGACACAGCATTTTTCTAGCACCTGCAAGGCACTGGGTTCAATCCTCAGCACTGCATAAAAATAAAATAAAGGCATCTAGTTCCCCTCTCTTTTAAAAAAAAAAAGCCTCATTGTAACACCACAGGCACAGAAGATTTCTTGATATCAGCATTTCCAAAAATGACTTTCCACAGAATCCTTGTATTCCATAACACATTTAACACTGGCCTGGGAAATATCACTTAAAATATATTTTTGTAAAATAATATCTGTTGATATGCATACAACCTATTGCCAAGTACTTCAAAGTTATGTATAAGATGATAATAATCGTTATGTATTTTACATTTGATATTTTATTTATTTATATTTAATATAAAATATGTGTGAAATATATTTGTATAGTGTATATTTTGATACTATATACACAAGTGCAATCTTCATTCCTCCTGTATTCCATATTTGCAAATTCAATCTATCTGTGAACATTAATTTGTACTCCTGAAATCAATACCATGGCACTTTTACCCCATTTTTACCTCATTCTCAGATACGGTTATAGTGATGAAAACCTTTTGAGCCCTCCCTCAATCCCATTCCCAGCTGAGTCAAACAAGGTGACATTCTGCCTTCTGGTTTCAGCTGCAAGCCAATGTCCTTTCTATATCTTATTCAGTGCCACGTAGGCTTTTCACATTTTTTCTGCTTTCATGGGCTATTTTTGGTTTTGTTTGTGGTTTTACTGTTTACCTTTTTTGTTGTTTTTTTTTTTCTCCTCCTGGTATTAGGGATGGAACATGCTAGACAAGAACTCTACCACTGAGCTATACCCCATGCCTGACCTCACTGTTTAAAACTGCCCCCCCCCCAACACAGAGACTATCTAATGTTACTAAGATGGCAGCTATGATATATATTAAGGAAATCACATGTATGTACAATGAGCTCCCGTCAGGCATGAGCAATAGTGCTGCTGGCAATGAGTTTAATGCTAATAAATCAATAGTGATATTAAATAAAGTGTCTCTGAACAGAAACACATAAAATGAGGTTATATATTGATTGGCTGACAAAAATACTATGACCAGAGGCTGGCAGGAGCCTGACTTTTGTAATTCCCCTAGGAACAATGGCTTCATATTTATTAATTGTTTACATCACCTTTATAGACTATAGTGCAAACAATGAGAATGAATTACACATACAAATGAGACAGAGATACTTTGGGATACTTTTTAAGCTGAAGAAATTAGCCTAAGAACCATCTCTGGTAATCATTCATTTATTCATTCAATAAACGTAATGTTTTTATTGTGTGCTGGATCCAGAGTAGTGTTGGAGCTCAGACAATGATCTCCCAAAGTATGGCACTTTGCAATGTCAAGTACTTTGAATTAAAAGACATTGGAAGGGTCTCAAAAACAGTCTCTCACTATCACCACCCTCCTGTCTCTCCTTAAAGCAGTTATGGAAACCAAAATTCCTCTTCACCAAGGTTGGTCATTAAGACTAGAACTGCTTTTCCCCAAAGTCACCTATAAAGTCTAAAAATGTTACTCTAACCTTTTCCTATGTTTCTGTTAGCCATAAAGAAATTCTCTCCTCTACCTTGTCTGATAGAATATAAAACCCTCATTCCAGAAGTAGTCCTGCCCCATACCCAGGAGGAAGGAGTACTATAGAGAGCCAGGAAGAACCTGAACACACAGGCCTTGCTTGTTCCCCTCTCAGTCTCTTATGAAGCCACACCCTTTTTGTCCAATCACATTTCTACACAGCTGCCCACTTACCTAATCTAAGTATAAAAATGGACAGATTTCTGTAGGCCTTTAGGTCTATAATCTGAAGATTCCAATGTCATGTAAAACTTTTGAGTAAATAAATCTGTTGTGGTTTTCTTATTAATTCACATCACAGAAGTGCCATGACCCTCACAAGGGGAAGATGTCACACCCCTTCTGCCCCAACAGTGTATGCAAATATAGACAATGTTCTTTCTGGACAATGGTTCAACTAGAAGAGCTGCCATTTTGCATTATCCATATGTTATATAATGCAAAACCTGAGTGAAGAATAAAGACTTACTCAAATAATCACATTGAAGGGGTTGGGATGGTGGCTCAGCTGTAGAGTGCTCACCTAGCATGTGCAAGGCCCTGGGTTCGATCCTCAGCACCACATAAAAATAAATAAATAAAATAAAGGTATTGTGTCCAATAACAACTAAAAAAATAAATAAATATTTTTTAAAAAAAGAACTAATGATTGCAAAGTTGTACAAGTACTGCAAAGGAAAAGAACATGGTTCTCTAACAAAGAAGCCACCAACTTAGATGAAAAGTGAAAGCTGGGGAGGGTATTCTAGCCAGAGGACCTGGGCAAAGGGAGCATGGTATTCTATAAAAACTAACATAGAACCATCATGCCTGAAGCAACAGATAGCAACAGATAGAAGTTGAAGAGTCCAAAATAAAGCCAGAGAGGCAGGCAGGAGGAAAGCCATCCAAGGCTGTATAAACCAAGCCAAGAAATTTTGATTTTATTTCTATAAAACCACAATGAGGGGTGATTAGATTATGTACCTTAAAGAGATCACTGTCTACAACATTTAGCTAGAAGGCAGAAAGGAGTGATTAGGGAGAACCACCAAACTGCCACAACCTCCCCGAAGTGTCCCTTAACCACAATTATAGCCTAACAAGTTCACAGACATAAATGTGAAGACTTAATCCTGCACAGAAGCAAGAATGGTGAGAAAATGAAGCATACCCATCATCAAAAGAGTTTTATATCCTTTATTCTAAAAGTCATAAACTATGGGAATGCTATGACTTCTTTTCTTTTTTATTATAATCTGAATTTCCTTTCAGACACATGCTTCATCTTGCTTACAGTGATTTCCTTGTTTTCAAAAGTTATAACGGAGTCTCCCTTCATTGGACACTTCATCTTGTTCATCATTATTCCCCCAATTTCACAAAGTCTGCGTTTTCAAAGTATACTATAAGGATTCTCATAAATACAAGAACTTTCCTCCTCTGTGGATCCCAAAGCAATTACTGGAGAAGATGGCAGTAGCATGAGCTATTCCCATGAGTTAAAAGTAATCCACATAACTTAAGATTAAAGATGTCCAAATTTTGGCCATGGATGCTCCTTTTCCCTTTTCTTTATTTATAAATGAGTAGTAAAAGTTGTATGTTGAAGAAGGAGGTGACAAAGAGAGTAGAAGAATCTATAGCAGGAGGAGATGGGGGAAAGTGTGGATCCTGACTTGACCAACCACTATTTTCAAGACAAGAAGATAAACTTGAATATGGCCTGCATATCACATGATATTGTGACATTTTAATAAGTGTGAAAATGCCTTGGTGATTTTAAAATACATAAATATATATTTAGAAGTACTTATCAACTAGATATATAATCAAGCATTTATGGAAAAACTGACATGCTGTCTAGGGTTTGCTTTCTAATACTCCAGAAAAGGGATAAGATAAATAAAATGTGACTAAGAAACAGCTAGTAATTGTTGAGGCTGGGTAACAGAACATAGGGATTCACTATCTTGAACACTGAGGCAAAGGAGGCAGAAGCCAAATTGCAGTGGCCTGAGAAGTAACAGAGAAATACTTGGCAGTTTTGCCAAAGTCTTCAGCACATTTTATGAAATGTCAAGTCCTCTAAGATCCCTGGTGCAGAATGGAACAACAGTCAGGAGCCCTGCAAGAGTGGAGGTGCAGACAAAGGGGAGAAGCTGTGACCAAGATGATTCCCTTGCAGGCCAGACATGACTTGGAAGGTGAGCCTGGTATGTGATGGGCTCACAGTGGTCAGCACAATGAGTGTACAGGCTCCATATTTGGGCTTTAAAGGGAAGGTCAAGCTTTGAGGCCAAATGACTGGGGAACTAAGAAATCAGACACACACATACAGTAAAAGCTCACACTTACAAAGCACTTTCATTGACCTGAGCATGATTCTAAGCTCTTGACATATATTTTTTTTTAATTTTTTATTGTTGGCTGTTCAAAACATTACATAGTTCTTGATATATCATATTTCACAATTTGATTCAAGTGGGTTATGAGCTCCCATTTTTACCCCATATACAGATTGCAGAATCACATCAGTTACACATCCATTGATTTACATATTGCCATACTAGTGTCTGTTGTATTCTGCTGCCTTTCCTATCCTCTACTATCCCCCCTCCCCTCCCCTCCCCTCCCCTCCCCTCTTCTCTCTCTGCTCCCTCTACTGACATTCGTTTGTCCCCCTTATATTATTTTTCCCCTTCCCCTCACTTCCTCTTGTATGTACTTTTGTATAACTCTGAGGGTCTCCTTCCATTTTGACATATATTTATTTAATCCTCTAACCAACTATGAGTAAATATCATTATCCATATTTGATAAATACTGAAACTGAGGAAGAAAGAGATTGTGTAACTTGCCCACTCCCACTAGCAAGTAGAAAGAAGAGCTGGGATTCTAACCCAGACCATATAAATCCCAAGCCCATGTTTTTAACCCCTATTCTTTACTGGTCCTAATATCTCCTTGTTCCCACTCCCGCTCCAGCTCCCCTTTATAAGTTGAACATGTATTATTTATATGCTTACTTTTTCAATCCATAAATGAGTCCCCTCCTTCTTAAAAAGCCTCAAAATATTGCTGGGCATGGTGACACATGCCTGTAATCCCAGAAGTTTGGGAAGTTGAAGCAGGAGGATCCCAAGTTCAAAGCCAGCCTCAGCAACTTAGCAAGGCCCTAAGCAAATCAGTGAGACCTTGTCTCTAAATAAAATACAAAAAAGGGCTGGGGATGTGACTCAGTGGTTAAGCACCCCTGGGTTCAATCTCTGGTACAAAAAAAAAAAAGATTCAAAATATTAATGTGAGATTTTTTCATGCTCATGAAATTGTACTCCCTAAGAACAGAGAAGGCTTATGAGAATGAAAATGTGACTGTTAATATAGAAGAACATGGGGAAAACCCTCACGTGGGGCCAGAGACCTCTTGATACCACAATAGAAAAATATGATTAAGAGAATGTGGTGAATTTCAAAAATGTCCACATATTTTTCTTCCCCAACATCCACATTTATTGGCAACAGAATGTTGCAGCTCTTCCCATCCTGAAATGGATTCTATTTCTCCATTGTCTTGCTTCTGGGCTTAGTCATAGACCTTGACTTGGCTAATGTGACATTAGCAAAAGTGATAAAGGAAGGTTCCAAAGAGCACTTGCCTTCTTACTGCTCTGAGAAAACCATGTGAATGAACCCAAAGTAGACTGCTGGCAGATGAGAAAGCACACAAAGAAAACCGCAGCTGGGGCTCGTAGACTGCCAATGGCCACACACATGATGAGCCCACCCCCCAGCCCCCTAGACTGACCAGAGTTGCATGAGGGAGCTGGCCCAGCTTAGAACTGCCCAGCAGCCCTGAAGAATCATAAACCAGAGAAAATAGTTCACTTTAAGGCACTGAATTTGGAATGGTATGTCACACAGCAAAAGCTGACATAGATTGATCATTACCTGTCCTTCTTAAGCAAAATATATGCTAAGGTACATCTATGTGTCATATCCAAGAACTGCACATCTGTATTGCAAGAAAGAACAAATAAAGTCTGAAAGGCTCTCTCTTACAATGTTCTTTAGAAATTGTGTTTGGTTGCTTTTTAACAAACTACAAAAAAAAAAAAAAACCAGGGTTGGAGGGAGGACCTATCCTTCAGGCTCAAATAAAGAGTCATTAGGATTAGATGTAACCATGTGCCCACAACTTTGGCCCCAAAGAATATAAATAAAATGTGAAAGATTATGACCTTCCTTGGCCAGAAAGTTCCCCTGGTAATTCCCTACAAGGGCTCAACACTACACCAAAGTCCACCCCCAGGGTCACCTGGCTCCTAGTTGCCAAAGGAGCAACACTTTCAAGAGCAAAATAACTGGGACAACAAAAGACTGATTTTATTTATTTATTTGTTTGTTTGTTTGTTGTTTGTTTGTTACTAGGGATTGATATCAGAGGTGCTTAACCACTGAACCACGTCCCCAGCCCTTTTTTGTATTTTATTTAGATACAGGGTCTCACTAACTTACTTAGGGCCTCACTAAGTTGTTGAGGCTGACTTTGAACTTGTGATCCTCCTGCTTCACTCCAGAGCCGCTGGGATTACAGGTGTGTGCCCCTGCACCCAATTCAAAAGACTGATTTTTCACAGATAGCTTTAAGCAGTGCAGGTATTAT